>NW_028136284.1:0-600000 GCF_964662115.1 Mustela nivalis | reverse complement strand
GAGTGGAGGTAGATGAGTGGAGGTAGATGCTCAGCTGGTATCAACCGCCCTTTTTTGTCCCGGGCGACCTACACTATTGGGATGGCCTCAGGGACTTTGGAGGGTTCTCCTAATTTGTACGATTTTTGACAATGGAATGGGCAGAATTCCCATGGATTGGGTGGGGGCAGTCCTAATGTGTGGCTCCAAGGGCCCCAGCCTGGAGGGAGTGTGGCCCAGGACTTTGAGGACAGAAGACTGAAAACACAAACTCAGCTTAAGTTTGGGGACGTAGGTATGGCACGCCCGATCTACAAACCATGAGAAGAACTCTTCAGGATATGAAGAATGAGCGAGTCTGAGGCGCTTGCTCAGGCTTTTGTCTCTGGATTTTGTTTCAGCGATGGCCGTGGAATGTTGGGGATGTCTCATGGGCCATGGACGAATCTTCCTCTCTGTGGATTTGGCCCGATCCCAATTGTTTTTCGTCAATCTGTGGGATGGGAGGACTCCTTTCAGGTTTGTTACCTCAGGTGACTCACCAAAAGAGGAATTCCAAAGCAGAGCCCTGGGGAAGAGTGAAGGGACACCACGAACTATGGTTAAAAATTGGGGCCTAGGGGCATGGCAAGCCCAATATGCTGTCTCTTCGTATAGGCCCTGAGAGGCCTTACCTGAGGACTGGGCTCAGGCTGAGGGTCACAATGTGTGTTTGTGACCAATGTGGCCCACAAGCATGGGCTGGGCCTCATGGGCCATGCTTGTTTCAACTACACTGAACGATGGACAACATGCCAAGCACAAGGTTTCTTGCCATGGGGAAAGAGTTCTGATTTCTGCATCATTTTCAACCCTGGGCAGTGTTTGGATATAAGATCTAGGTTCTGGAGCCTGAAAACCGCAGTTGGGAAGAGATGACGACCTAAGGCCATGGCGGGTCCGATGTGCTCAGTGTGCGGCCAGCTGTCTGGGTGGGACCAGGAGGTCCAGGCTCAGGCTGGGTCAGAAGGGGAAATAGTGCCCAGGTCAGCCTCTATGTTTGGGGTACAGCCGAATGGCGTGCAGGTTGATCCTCATTTGGAGTTTCGGTGTAGCCCTGAGGGCAATGTTTTACTTCTGTAGGGCAGGCAGAGTGCGGCATTGTAGTTCTGGATTGCCAAACTGGAAGGCTTGTGGGCCAGTAGTCTGAGGACGGAGTCTGAGAACCCAAGCCAAGCCTAGGTTTCTGGGTGAGGATATGGCAGGCAAAATCTACAGACCTCAATAGAGATCTCGTGCATCTGAAGTCCGGGTAAGGATCAGACGTTCGCTCAGGTTGGATTTTCTGCCCTGATGGTCCTTTATTGAAGGGGGTTGGATCACGAGGACATGGGGGTTTTCCCACGATGGGAGTTGTGAGAAGCTCCAAACTGCAAAGATTCCTCTGCAGGACAATTGAGACCTGTTGGTTGGCTCCAGGCCAACGATTCCGAGCCGGGTTCTAAGGATGGATGGCTGGGTAGCCCACCTCGCATTCCAATTGTCTCCAAGCAACAAGACAGGTTAGATCTGCTGGATGTGGGGGGCAACCGAGGAGGCTGAGTTGAAATGGACTGTCCTGTGGATGTGTCCTAATATGTTTTTGTGTCTATGGAGACCTAGGAATGAAGCGGTGGCCCTGGGGCCCTGAAGGGTTCTCCTAAACAGAGGCTTTGACACAGTTCCAACGTGCATGTTTCCCATGTGTAGATGAGATTTGTTCTGATGGGTGAGTCAAGAAACAGCCATATGCTGGTATTGAAATCCAGGCCTCTGAGGAGAGATGCCTGGAAACCAAAGCAATGGATCCGATTAGTGCCTAGGGGCCTGTTCGTTCCTTTTTACCTCTGGGGACATCAGTCTACGGGTCTGAGTGCAGGTAGGTGCTCAGATGGGCTCAGATTGCCCCTGTTTGTCCTGGGAAGCCACAACTCTTGGGATGGCCTCAGGGACTTTGGAGGTTATCCTACTAGTAGGGTTGTGGCCATTGGAATGGTCACATACAATTCCCTTGGAGAGGGCAAGTACAGTCCTCAGGTTTGGCTCCAGGGCCCTGAGCCTGTAGGGTGTGTAGGCCAGAGCTGTTTGGACAGTTGTCTGAAAACACAAACTCGGCTTATGTTTTGGGTCATAGGTATGGCAGGACTGATCTACAGACCATGAGGAGAACACTTCGGGATATGAAAAAAGGGCGAGTGTGAGGCTCTTGCTCAAGTTTTTGTCTCTGGATATCGTGTCACTCATGGTCGTGAAATTGCCGGGTGACTTCATGGGAAATGGACGAGTCTTACTCTCTGGGGGTTCGGTCCCGTCCAAAGAGTTTGCGGTCATTCTGGGGATGGAAGAAGTCCGTTTTTTTGTTGTTGTTGTCGATTTGTTTCATTTTGTTTTTCAACCTCAGATGTCCCACCAAATGAGGGATTCCAGAGTAGAGCCCTGGGGTGGGGCGACTGGACAACCAGAAATCTGGTTAAAAATTGGGGACTAGGGACATGTCAAGCCCATTATGACATCTAATGGTCCAGCCACTGAGAGGACTTACTAAAGGACAGGACTCACGCTGAGGTCACAATGCGTGTTTATGCTCTCGTCGCACTCAAGAATGGGCGGGGCCTCAGGGTGAATGCTGTTTTCTCCTACACTGAACGTTGGACAACATGCCAACCACAAGGTTTCTTGCCATGGGTCAGGAAGAGTTCTGATTTCTGCATCACAGTCACCCGTGGGCAGTGATTGGAGATAATGTCTAGGTTCTGAAGCCTGAAAACTGAGGTAGGGAAAAGATGATGACCTAAGGCCATGGCGGGTCTGATGTGCTCAGGGCGCGGCCAGCTGTCTGTGTGTTGGTCAGCAGGTCCGGGCTCAGGTTGTGTCATACAGTGCATTAGTGCCCAGGTTAGACTATATAATTTGGGTACATTCGAGTGCCGTGTAGGTTTATCTTCATTTAAGCTGCCTGGTCAGCTCATTAGGCAATATATTTTTTCTAGAGGGCAGGCAGAGTGCCTCATTGTCGGTCCGGAATTGCCAAACATGAGGGCTTCGGAGCCAGGAGAGTGAGGACGGAAGTCTGAGAACACAAGCTAGACTTCGGATTCAGGGTGAGGGCACGGCAGGTACCCCCTGCAGATCTGAACCAGTATCTCATGCATCTGAAGTCAGGGCGAGGATCCGACGTTGGCTCAGGTTGGAGTTTCTGTGCATGACGGCCCCTTCATGAAGGGAGCGGAATCTCGAGGCCATGGAGGTTTTCCACGTTGGGAGATGTGGGATGCCCCCTTCAAGGATTCCTTCTGCGGGACAATTGAGACCTGTTGGACAGCTCCAGGACATCCCCTATGGAATGACTCCAGAGCACCGTTCGAGGATGGATGCCTGGGAAGTCCGCCTCGCCTTCCAATTGTCTCCTAGCAACAAGACAGTTTAGATCTAATGGATCTGCGGGAGCAACCGGGGTGGCTGAGTTGAAATGCACTTTTCAGAGGATGGGTCCTAACGTGTGTTTGTGTCCATGAGGGCCTTGGAATGGGGAGGTGGCACCGGGACCCTGAAGTATTCTCCTAAGCTTTGGCATAGCTCCCATGCACAAGTTTCCTTGTGGAGACGAGATTTGTTCTGATGGGTGCCTCAGGAAATCCCCTCTGCTGGTATTGGAATCCAGGCTTTTGAGGAGACATGCCTGTAAACCAAAGCAATGGATCCGATAATGGCCTCGGTTCCTGTCTGGTTCAATCTTCTTGGTATGAGTGGAGGTAGATGAGTGGAGGTAGATGCTCAGCTGGTATCAACCGCCCTTTTTTGTCCCGGGCGACCTACACTATTGGGATGGCCTCAGGGACTTTGGAGGGTTCTCCTAATTTGTACGATTTTTGACAATGGAATGGGCAGAATTCCCATGGATTGGGTGGGGGCAGTCCTAATGTGTGGCTCCAAGGGCCCCAGCCTGGAGGGAGTGTGGCCCAGGACTTTGAGGACAGAAGACTGAAAACACAAACTCAGCTTAAGTTTGGGGACGTAGGTATGGCACGCCCGATCTACAAACCATGAGAAGAACTCTTCAGGATATGAAGAATGAGCGAGTCTGAGGCGCTTGCTCAGGCTTTTGTCTCTGGATTTTGTTTCAGCGATGGCCGTGGAATGTTGGGGATGTCTCATGGGCCATGGACGAATCTTCCTCTCTGTGGATTTGGCCCGATCCCAATTGTTTTTCGTCAATCTGTGGGATGGGAGGACTCCTTTCAGGTTTGTTACCTCAGGTGACTCACCAAAAGAGGAATTCCAAAGCAGAGCCCTGGGGAAGAGTGAAGGGACACCACGAACTATGGTTAAAAATTGGGGCCTAGGGGCATGGCAAGCCCAATATGCTGTCTCTTCGTATAGGCCCTGAGAGGCCTTACCTGAGGACTGGGCTCAGGCTGAGGGTCACAATGTGTGTTTGTGACCAATGTGGCCCACAAGCATGGGCTGGGCCTCATGGGCCATGCTTGTTTCAACTACACTGAACGATGGACAACATGCCAAGCACAAGGTTTCTTGCCATGGGGAAAGAGTTCTGATTTCTGCATCATTTTCAACCCTGGGCAGTGTTTGGATATAAGATCTAGGTTCTGGAGCCTGAAAACCGCAGTTGGGAAGAGATGACGACCTAAGGCCATGGCGGGTCCGATGTGCTCAGTGTGCGGCCAGCTGTCTGGGTGGGACCAGGAGGTCCAGGCTCAGGCTGGGTCAGAAGGGGAAATAGTGCCCAGGTCAGCCTCTATGTTGGGGTACAGCCGAATGGCGTGCAGGTTGATCCTCATTTGGAGTTTCGGTGTAGCCCTGAGGGCAATGTTTTACTTCTGTAGGGCAGGCAGAGTGCGGCATTGTAGTTCTGGATTGCCAAACTGGAAGGCTTGTGGGCCAGTAGTCTGAGGACGGAGTCTGAGAACCCAAGCCAAGCCTAGGTTTCTGGGTGAGGATATGGCAGGCACAATCTACAGACCTCAATAGAGATCTCGTGCATCTGAAGTCCGGGTAAGGATCAGACGTTCGCTCAGGTTGGATTTTCTGCCCTGATGGTCCTTTATTGAAGGGGGTTGGATCACGAGGACATGGGGGTTTTCCCACGATGGGAGTTGTGAGAAGCTCCAAACTGCAAAGATTCCTCTGCAGGACAATTGAGACCTGTTGGTTGGCTCCAGGCCAACGATTCTGAGCCGGGTTCTAAGGATGGATGGCTGGGTAGCCCACCTCGCATTCCAATTGTCTCCAAGCAACAAGACAGGTTAGATCTGCTGGATGTGGGGGGCAACCGAGGAGGCTGAGTTGAAATGGACTGTCCTGTGGATGTGTCCTAATATGTTTTTGTGTCTATGGAGACCTAGGAATGAAGCGGTGGCCCTGGGGCCCTGAAGGGTTCTCCTAAACAGAGGCTTTGACACAGTTCCAACGTGCATGTTTCCCATGTGTAGATGAGATTTGTTCTGATGGGTGAGTCAAGAAACAGCCATATGCTGGTATTGAAATCCAGGCCTCTGAGGAGAGATGCCTGGAAACCAAAGCAATGGATCCGATTAGTGCCTAGGGGCCTGTTCGTTCCTTTTTACCTCTGGGGACATCAGTCTACGGGTCTGAGTGCAGGTAGGTGCTCAGATGGGCTCAGATTGCCCCTGTTTGTCCTGGGAAGCCACAACTCTTGGGATGGCCTCAGGGACTTTGGAGGTTATCCTACTAGTAGGGTTGTGGCCATTGGAATGGGCACATACAATTCCCTTGGAGAGGGCAAGTACAGTCCTCAGGTTTGGCTCCAGGGCCCTGAGCCTGTAGGGTGTGTAGGCCAGAGCTGTTTGGACAGTTGTCTGAAAACACAAACTCGGCTTATGTTTTGGGTCATAGGTATGGCAGGACTGATCTACAGACCATGAGGAGAACACTTCGGGATATGAAAAAAGGGCGAGTGTGAGGCTCTTGCTCAAGTTTTTGTCTCTGGATATCGTGTCACTCATGGTCGTGAAATTGCCGGGTGACTTCATGGGAAATGGACGAGTCTTACTCTCTGGGGGTTCGGTCCCGTCCAAAGAGTTTGCGGTCATTCTGGGGATGGAAGAAGTCCGTTTTTTTGTTGTTGTTGTCGATTTGTTTCATTTTGTTTTTCAACCTCAGATGTCCCACCAAATGAGGGATTCCAGAGTAGAGCCCTGGGGTGGGGCGACTGGACAACCAGAAATCTGGTTAAAAATTGGGGACTAGGGACATGTCAAGCCCATTATGACATCTAATGGTCCAGCCACTGAGAGGACTTACTAAAGGACAGGACTCACGCTGAGGTCACAATGCGTGTTTATGCTCTCGTCGCACTCAAGAATGGGCGGGGCCTCAGGGTGAATGCTGTTTTCTCCTACACTGAACGTTGGACAACATGCCAACCACAAGGTTTCTTGCCATGGGTCAGGAAGAGTTCTGATTTCTGCATCACAGTCACCCGTGGGCAGTGATTGGAGATAATGTCTAGGTTCTGAAGCCTGAAAACTGAGGTAGGGAAAAGATGATGACCTAAGGCCATGGCGGGTCTGATGTGCTCAGGGCGCGGCCAGCTGTCTGTGTGTTGGTCAGCAGGTCCGGGCTCAGGTTGTGTCATACAGTGCATTAGTGCCCAGGTTAGACTATATAATTTGGGTACATTCGAGTGCCGTGTAGGTTTATCTTCATTTAAGCTGCCTGGTCAGCTCATTAGGCAATATATTTTTTCTAGAGGGCAGGCAGAGTGCCTCATTGTCGGTCCGGAATTGCCAAACATGAGGGCTTCGGAGCCAGGAGAGTGAGGACGGAAGTCTGAGAACACAAGCTAGACTTCGGATTCAGGGTGAGGGCACGGCAGGTACCCCCTGCAGATCTGAACCAGTATCTCATGCATCTGAAGTCAGGGCGAGGATCCGACGTTGGCTCAGGTTGGAGTTTCTGTGCATGACGGCCCCTTCATGAAGGGAGCGGAATCTCAAGGCCATGGAGGTTTTCCACGTTGGGAGATGTGGGATGCCCCCTTCAAGGATTCCTTCTGCGGGACAATTGAGACCTGTTGGACAGCTCCAGGACATCCCCTATGGAATGACTCCAGAGCACCGTTCGAGGATGGATGCCTGGGAAGTCCGCCTCGCCTTCCAATTGTCTCCTAGCAACAAGACAGTTTAGATCTAATGGATCTGCGGGAGCAACCGGGGTGGCTGAGTTGAAATGCACTTTTCAGAGGATGGGTCCTAACGTGTGTTTGTGTCCATGAGGGCCTTGGAATGGGGAGGTGGCACCGGGACCCTGAAGTATTCTCCTAAGCTTTGGCATAGCTCCCATGCACAAGTTTCCTTGTGGAGACGAGATTTGTTCTGATGGGTGCCTCAGGAAATCCCCTCTGCTGGTATTGGAATCCAGGCTTTTGAGGAGACATGCCTGTAAACCAAAGCAATGGATCCGATAATGGCCTCGGTTCCTGTCTGGTTCAATCTTCTTGGTATGAGTGGAGGTAGATGAGTGGAGGTAGATGCTCAGCTGGTATCAACCGCCCTTTTTTGTCCCGGGCGACCTACACTATTGGGATGGCCTCAGGGACTTTGGAGGGTTCTCCTAATTTGTACGATTTTTGACAATGGAATGGGCAGAATTCCCATGGATTGTGTGGGGGCAGTCCTAATGTGTGGCTCCAAGGGCCCCAGCCTGGAGGGAGTGTGGCCCAGGACTTTGAGGACAGAAGACTGAAAACACAAACTCAGCATAAGTTTGGGGACGTAGGTATGGCACGCCCGATCTACAAACCATGAGAAGAACACTTCAGGATATGAAGAATGAGCGAGTCTGAGGCGCTTGCTCAGGCTTTTGTCTCTGGATTTTGTTTCAGCGATGGCCGTGGAATGTTGGGGATGTCTCATGGGCCATGGACGAATCTTCCTCTCTGTGGATTTGGCCCGATCCCAATTGTTTTTCGTCAATCTGTGGGATGGGAGGACTCCTTTCAGGTTTGTTACCTCAGGTGACTCACCAAAAGAGGAATTCCAAAGCAGAGCCCTGGGGAAGAGTGAAGGGACACCACGAACTATGGTTAAAAATTGGGGCCTAGGGGCATGGCAAGCCCAATATGCTGTCTCTTCGTATAGGCCCTGAGAGGCCTTACCTGAGGACTGGGCTCAGGCTGAGGGTCACAATGTGTGTTTGTGACCAATGTGGCCCACAAGCATGGGCTGGGCCTCATGGGCCATGCTTGTTTCAACTACACTGAACGATGGACAACATGCCAAGCACAAGGTTTCTTGCCATGGGGAAAGAGTTCTGATTTCTGCATCATTTTCAACCCTGGGCAGTGTTTGGATATAAGATCTAGGTTCTGGAGCCTGAAAACCGCAGTTGGGAAGAGATGACGACCTAAGGCCATGGCGGGTCCGATGTGCTCAGTGTGCGGCCAGCTGTCTGGGTGGGACCAGGAGGTCCAGGCTCAGGCTGGGTCAGAAGGGGAAATAGTGCCCAGGTCAGCCTCTATGTTTGGGGTACAGCCGAATGGCGTGCAGGTTGATCCTCATTTGGAGTTTCGGTGTAGCCCTGAGGGCAATGTTTTACTTCTGTAGGGCAGGCAGAGTGCGGCATTGTAGTTCTGGATTGCCAAACTGGAAGGCTTGTGGGCCAGTAGTCTGAGGACGGAGTCTGAGAACCCAAGCCAAGCCTAGGTTTCTGGGTGAGGATATGGCAGGCAAAATCTACAGACCTCAATAGAGATCTCGTGCATCTGAAGTCCGGGTAAGGATCAGACGTTCGCTCAGGTTGGATTTTCTGCCCTGATGGTCCTTTATTGAAGGGGGTTGGATCACGAGGACATGGGGGTTTTCCCACGATGGGAGTTGTGAGAAGCTCCAAACTGCAAAGATTCCTCTGCAGGACAATTGAGACCTGTTGGTTGGCTCCAGGCCAACGATTCCGAGCCGGGTTCTAAGGATGGATGGCTGGGTAGCCCACCTCGCATTCCAATTGTCTCCAAGCAACAAGACAGGTTAGATCTGCTGGATGTGGGGGGCAACCGAGGAGGCTGAGTTGAAATGGACTGTCCTGTGGATGTGTCCTAATATGTTTTTGTGTCTATGGAGACCTAGGAATGAAGCGGTGGCCCTGGGGCCCTGAAGGGTTCTCCTAAACAGAGGCTTTGACACAGTTCCAACGTGCATGTTTCCCATGTGTAGATGAGATTTGTTCTGATGGGTGAGTCAAGAAACAGCCATATGCTGGTATTGAAATCCAGGCCTCTGAGGAGAGATGCCTGGAAACCAAAGCAATGGATCCGATTAGTGCCTAGGGGCCTGTTCGTTCCTTTTTACCTCTGGGGACATCAGTCTACGGGTCTGAGTGCAGGTAGGTGCTCAGATGGGCTCAGATTGCCCCTGTTTGTCCTGGGAAGCCACAACTCTTGGGATGGCCTCAGGGACTTTGGAGGTTATCCTACTAGTAGGGTTGTGGCCATTGGAATGGGCACATACAATTCCCTTGGAGAGGGCAAGTACAGTCCTCAGGTTTGGCTCCAGGGCCCTGAGCCTGTAGGGTGTGTAGGCCAGAGCTGTTTGGACAGTTGTCTGAAAACACAAACTCGGCTTATGTTTTGGGTCATAGGTATGGCAGGACTGATCTACAGACCATGAGGAGAACACTTCGGGATATGAAAAAAGGGCGAGTGTGAGGCTCTTGCTCAAGTTTTTGTCTCTGGATATCGTGTCACTCATGGTCGTGAAATTGCCGGGTGACTTCATGGGAAATGGACGAGTCTTACTCTCTGGGGGTTCGGTCCCGTCCAAAGAGTTTGCGGTCATTCTGGGGATGGAAGAAGTCCGTTTTTTTGTTGTTGTTGTCGATTTGTTTCATTTTGTTTTTCAACCTCAGATGTCCCACCAAATGAGGGATTCCAGAGTAGAGCCCTGGGGTGGGGCGACTGGACAACCAGAAATCTGGTTAAAAATTGGGGACTAGGGACATGTCAAGCCCATTATGACATCTAATGGTCCAGCCACTGAGAGGACTTACTAAAGGACAGGACTCACGCTGAGGTCACAATGCGTGTTTATGCTCTCGTCGCACTCAAGAATGGGCGGGGCCTCAGGGTGAATGCTGTTTTCTCCTACACTGAACGTTGGACAACATGCCAACCACAAGGTTTCTTGCCATGGGTCAGGAAGAGTTCTGATTTCTGCATCACAGTCACCCGTGGGCAGTGATTGGAGATAATGTCTAGGTTCTGAAGCCTGAAAACTGAGGTAGGGAAAAGATGATGACCTAAGGCCATGGCGGGTCTGATGTGCTCAGGGCGCGGCCAGCTGTCTGTGTGTTGGTCAGCAGGTCCGGGCTCAGGTTGTGTCATACAGTGCATTAGTGCCCAGGTTAGACTATATAATTTGGGTACATTCGAGTGCCGTGTAGGTTTATCTTCATTTAAGCTGCCTGGTCAGCTCATTAGGCAATATATTTTTTCTAGAGGGCAGGCAGAGTGCCTCATTGTCGGTCCGGAATTGCCAAACATGAGGGCTTCGGAGCCAGGAGAGTGAGGACGGAAGTCTGAGAACACAAGCTAGACTTCGGATTCAGGGTGAGGGCACGGCAGGTACCCCCTGCAGATCTGAACCAGTATCTCATGCATCTGAAGTCAGGGCGAGGATCCGACGTTGGCTCAGGTTGGAGTTTCTGTGCATGACGGCCCCTTCATGAAGGGAGCGGAATCTCGAGGCCATGGAGGTTTTCCACGTTGGGAGATGTGGGATGCCCCCTTCAAGGATTCCTTCTGCGGGACAATTGAGACCTGTTGGACAGCTCCAGGACATCCCCTATGGAATGACTCCAGAGCACCGTTCGAGGATGGATGCCTGGGAAGTCCGCCTCGCCTTCCAATTGTCTCCTAGCAACAAGACAGTTTAGATCTAATGGATCTGCGGGAGCAACCGGGGTGGCTGAGTTGAAATGCACTTTTCAGAGGATGGGTCCTAACGTGTGTTTGTGTCCATGAGGGCCTTGGAATGGGGAGGTGGCACCGGGACCCTGAAGTATTCTCCTAAGCTTTGGCATAGCTCCCATGCACAAGTTTCCTTGTGGAGACGAGATTTGTTCTGATGGGTGCCTCAGGAAATCCCCTCTGCTGGTATTGGAATCCAGGCTTTTGAGGAGACATGCCTGTAAACCAAAGCAATGGATCCGATAATGGCCTCGGTTCCTGTCTGGTTCAATCTTCTTGGTATGAGTGGAGGTAGATGAGTGGAGGTAGATGCTCAGCTGGTATCAACCGCCCTTTTTTGTCCCGGGCGACCTACACTATTGGGATGGCCTCAGGGACTTTGGAGGGTTCTCCTAATTTGTACGATTTTTGACAATGGAATGGGCAGAATTCCCATGGATTGGGTGGGGGCAGTCCTAATGTGTGGCTCCAAGGGCCCCAGCCTGGAGGGAGTGTGGCCCAGGACTTTGAGGACAGAAGACTGAAAACACAAACTCAGCTTAAGTTTGGGGACGTAGGTATGGCACGCCCGATCTACAAACCATGAGAAGAACTCTTCAGGATATGAAGAATGAGCGAGTCTGAGGCGCTTGCTCAGGCTTTTGTCTCTGGATTTTGTTTCAGCGATGGCCGTGGAATGTTGGGGATGTCTCATGGGCCATGGACGAATCTTCCTCTCTGTGGATTTGGCCCGATCCCAATTGTTTTTCGTCAATCTGTGGGATGGGAGGACTCCTTTCAGGTTTGTTACCTCAGGTGACTCACCAAAAGAGGAATTCCAAAGCAGAGCCCTGGGGAAGAGTGAAGGGACACCACGAACTATGGTTAAAAATTGGGGCCTAGGGGCATGGCAAGCCCAATATGCTGTCTCTTCGTATAGGCCCTGAGAGGCCTTACCTGAGGACTGGGCTCAGGCTGAGGGTCACAATGTGTGTTTGTGACCAATGTGGCCCACAAGCATGGGCTGGGCCTCATGGGCCATGCTTGTTTCAACTACACTGAACGATGGACAACATGCCAAGCACAAGGTTTCTTGCCATGGGGAAAGAGTTCTGATTTCTGCATCATTTTCAACCCTGGGCAGTGTTTGGATATAAGATCTAGGTTCTGGAGCCTGAAAACTGCAGTTGGGAAGAGATGACGACCTAAGGCCATGGCGGGTCCGATGTGCTCAGTGTGCGGCCAGCTGTCTGGGTGGGACCAGGAGGTCCAGGCTCAGGCTGGGTCAGAAGGGGAAATAGTGCCCAGGTCAGCCTCTATGTTGGGGTACAGCCGAATGGCGTGCAGGTTGATCCTCATTTGGAGTTTCGGTGTAGCCCTGAGGGCAATGTTTTACTTCTGTAGGGCAGGCAGAGTGCGGCATTGTAGTTCTGGATTGCCAAACTGGAAGGCTTGTGGGCCAGTAGTCTGAGGACGGAGTCTGAGAACCCAAGCCAAGCCTAGGTTTCTGGGTGAGGATATGGCAGGCACAATCTACAGACCTCAATAGAGATCTCGTGCATCTGAAGTCCGGGTAAGGATCAGACGTTCGCTCAGGTTGGATTTTCTGCCCTGATGGTCCTTTATTGAAGGGGGTTGGATCACGAGGACATGGGGGTTTTCCCACGATGGGAGTTGTGAGAAGCTCCAAACTGCAAAGATTCCTCTGCAGGACAATTGAGACCTGTTGGTTGGCTCCAGGCCAACGATTCTGAGCCGGGTTCTAAGGATGGATGGCTGGGTAGCCCACCTCGCATTCCAATTGTCTCCAAGCAACAAGACAGGTTAGATCTGCTGGATGTGGGGGGCAACCGAGGAGGCTGAGTTGAAATGGACTGTCCTGTGGATGTGTCCTAATATGTTTTTGTGTCTATGGAGACCTAGGAATGAAGCGGTGGCCCTGGGGCCCTGAAGGGTTCTCCTAAACAGAGGCTTTGACACAGTTCCAACGTGCATGTTTCCCATGTGTAGATGAGATTTGTTCTGATGGGTGAGTCAAGAAACAGCCATATGCTGGTATTGAAATCCAGGCCTCTGAGGAGAGATGCCTGGAAACCAAAGCAATGGATCCGATTAGTGCCTAGGGGCCTGTTCGTTCCTTTTTACCTCTGGGGACATCAGTCTACGGGTCTGAGTGCAGGTAGGTGCTCAGATGGGCTCAGATTGCCCCTGTTTGTCCTGGGAAGCCACAACTCTTGGGATGGCCTCAGGGACTTTGGAGGTTATCCTACTAGTAGGGTTGTGGCCATTGGAATGGGCACATACAATTCCCTTGGAGAGGGCAAGTACAGTCCTCAGGTTTGGCTCCAGGGCCCTGAGCCTGTAGGGTGTGTAGGCCAGAGCTGTTTGGACAGTTGTCTGAAAAAACAAACTCGGCTTATGTTTTGGGTCATAGGTATGGCAGGACTGATCTACAGACCATGAGGAGAACACTTCGGGATATGAAAAAAGGGCGAGTGTGAGGCTCTTGCTCAAGTTTTTGTCTCTGGATATCGTGTCACTCATGGTCGTGAAATTGCCGGGTGACTTCATGGGAAATGGACGAGTCTTACTCTCTGGGGGTTCGGTCCCGTCCAAAGAGTTTGCGGTCATTCTGGGGATGGAAGAAGTCCGTTTTTTTGTTGTTGTTGTCGATTTGTTTCATTTTGTTTTTCAACCTCAGATGTCCCACCAAATGAGGGATTCCAGAGTAGAGCCCTGGGGTGGGGCGACTGGACAACCAGAAATCTGGTTAAAAATTGGGGACTAGGGACATGTCAAGCCCATTATGACATCTAATGGTCCAGCCACTGAGAGGACTTACTAAAGGACAGGACTCACGCTGAGGTCACAATGCGTGTTTATGCTCTCGTCGCACTCAAGAATGGGCGGGGCCTCAGGGTGAATGCTGTTTTCTCCTACACTGAACGTTGGACAACATGCCAACCACAAGGTTTCTTGCCATGGGTCAGGAAGAGTTCTGATTTCTGCATCACAGTCACCCGTGGGCAGTGATTGGAGATAATGTCTAGGTTCTGAAGCCTGAAAACTGAGGTAGGGAAAAGATGATGACCTAAGGCCATGGCGGGTCTGATGTGCTCAGGGCGCGGCCAGCTGTCTGTGTGTTGGTCAGCAGGTCCGGGCTCAGGTTGTGTCATACAGTGCATTAGTGCCCAGGTTAGACTATATAATTTGGGTACATTCGAGTGCCGTGTAGGTTTATCTTCATTTAAGCTGCCTGGTCAGCTCATTAGGCAATATATTTTTTCTAGAGGGCAGGCAGAGTGCCTCATTGTCGGTCCGGAATTGCCAAACATGAGGGCTTCGGAGCCAGGAGAGTGAGGACGGAAGTCTGAGAACACAAGCTAGACTTCGGATTCAGGGTGAGGGCACGGCAGGTACCCCCTGCAGATCTGAACCAGTATCTCATGCATCTGAAGTCAGGGCGAGGATCCGACGTTGGCTCAGGTTGGAGTTTCTGTGCATGACGGCCCCTTCATGAAGGGAGCGGAATCTCGAGGCCATGGAGGTTTTCCACGTTGGGAGATGTGGGATGCCCCCTTCAAGGATTCCTTCTGCGGGACAATTGAGACCTGTTGGACAGCTCCAGGACATCCCCTATGGAATGACTCCAGAGCACCGTTCGAGGATGGATGCCTGGGAAGTCCGCCTCGCCTTCCAATTGTCTCCTAGCAACAAGACAGTTTAGATCTAATGGATCTGCGGGAGCAACCGGGGTGGCTGAGTTGAAATGCACTTTTCAGAGGATGGGTCCTAACGTGTGTTTGTGTCCATGAGGGCCTTGGAATGGGGAGGTGGCACCGGGACCCTGAAGTATTCTCCTAAGCTTTGGCATAGCTCCCATGCACAAGTTTCCTTGTGGAGACGAGATTTGTTCTGATGGGTGCCTCAGGAAATCCCCTCTGCTGGTATTGGAATCCAGGCTTTTGAGGAGACATGCCTGTAAACCAAAGCAATGGATCCGATAATGGCCTCGGTTCCTGTCTGGTTCAATCTTCTTGGTATGAGTGGAGGTAGATGAGTGGAGGTAGATGCTCAGCTGGTATCAACCGCCCTTTTTTGTCCCGGGCGACCTACACTATTGGGATGGCCTCAGGGACTTTGGAGGGTTCTCCTAATTTGTACGATTTTTGACAATGGAATGGGCAGAATTCCCATGGATTGGGTGGGGGCAGTCCTAATGTGTGGCTCCAAGGGCCCCAGCCTGGAGGGAGTGTGGCCCAGGACTTTGAGGACAGAAGACTGAAAACACAAACTCAGCTTAAGTTTGGGGACGTAGGTATGGCACGCCCGATCTACAAACCATGAGAAGAACTCTTCAGGATATGAAGAATGAGCGAGTCTGAGGCGCTTGCTCAGGCTTTTGTCTCTGGATTTTGTTTCAGCGATGGCCGTGGAATGTTGGGGATGTCTCATGGGCCATGGACGAATCTTCCTCTCTGTGGATTTGGCCCGATCCCAATTGTTTTTCGTCAATCTGTGGGATGGGAGGACTCCTTTCAGGTTTGTTACCTCAGGTGACCCACCAAAAGAGGAATTCCAAAGCAGAGCCCTGGGGAAGAGTGAAGGGACACCACGAACTATGGTCAAAAATTGGGGCCTAGGGGCATGGCAAGCCCAATATGCTGTCTCTTCATATAGGCCCTGAGAGGCCTTACCTGAGGACTGGGCTCAGGCTGAGGGTCACAATGTGTGTTTGTGACCAATGTGGCCCACAAGCATGGGCTGGGCCTCATGGGCCATGCTTGTTTCAACTACACTGAACGATGGACAACATGCCAAGCACAAGGTTTCTTGCCATGGGGAAAGAGTTCTGATTTCTGCATCATTTTCAACCCTGGGCAGTGTTTGGATATAAGATCTAGGTTCTGGAGCCTGAAAACCGCAGTTGGGAAGAGATGACGACCTAAGGCCATGGCGGGTCCGATGTGCTCAGTGTGCGGCCAGCTGTCTGGGTGGGACCAGGAGGTCCAGGCTCAGGCTGGGTCAGAAGGGGAAATAGTGCCCAGGTCAGCCTCTATGTTTGGGGTACAGCCGAATGGCGTGCAGGTTGATCTTCATTTGGAGTTTCGGTGTAGCCCTGAGGGCAATGTTTTACTTCTGTAGGGCAGGCAGAGTGCGGCATTGTAGTTCTGGATTGCCAAACTGGAAGGCTTGTAGGCCAGTAGTCTGAGGACGGAGTCTGAGAACCCAAGCCAAGCCTAGGTTTCTGGGTGAGGATATGGCAGGCACAATCTACAGACCTCAATAGAGATCTCGTGCATCTGAAGTCCGGGTAAGGATCAGACGTTCGCTCAGGTTGGATTTTCTGCCCTGATGGTCCTTTCTTGAAGGGGGTTGGATCACGAGGACATGGGGGTTTTCCCACGATGGGAGTTGTGAGAAGCTCCAAACTGCAAAGATTCCTCTGCAGGACAATTGAGACCTGTTGGTTGGCCCCAGGCCAACGATTCCGAGCCGGGTTCTAAGGATGGATGGCTGGGTAGCCCACCTCGCATTCCAATTGTCTCCAAGCAACAAGACAGGTTAGATCTGCTGGATGTGGGGGGCAACCCAGGATGCTGAGTTGAAATGGACTCTCCTGTGGATGTGTCCTAATATGTTTTTGTGTCTATGGAGACCTAGGAATGAAGCGGTGGCCCTGGGGCCCTGAAGGGTTCTCCTAAACAGAGGCTTTGACACAGTTCCAACGTGCATGTTTCCCATGTGTAGATGAGATTTGTTCTGATGGGTGAGTCAAGAAACAGCCATATGCTGGTATTGAAATCCAGGCCTCTGAGGAGAGATGCCTGGAAACCAAAGCAATGGATCCGATTAGTGCCTAGGGGCCTGTTCGTTCCTTTTTACCTCTGGGGACATCAGTCTACGGGTCTGAGTGCAGGTAGGTGCTCAGATGGGCTCAGATTGCCCCTGTTTGTCCTGGGAAGCCACAACTCTTGGGATGGCCTCAGGGACTTTGGAGGTTATCCTACTAGTAGGGTTGTGGCCATTGGAATGGGCACATACAATTCCCTTGGAGAGGGCAAGTACAGTCCTCAGGTTTGGCTCCAGGGCCCTGAGCCTGTAGGGTGTGTAGGCCAGAGCTGTTTGGACAGTTGTCTGAAAACACAAACTCGGCTTATGTTTTGGGTCATAGGTATGGCAGGACTGATCTACAGACCATGAGGAGAACACTTCGGGATATGAAAAAAGGGCGAGTGTGAGGCTCTTGCTCAAGTTTTTGTCTCTGGATATCGTGTCACTCATGGTCGTGAAATTGCCGGGTGACTTCATGGGAAATGGACGAGTCTTACTCTCTGGGGGTTCGGTCCCGTCCAAAGAGTTTGCGGTCATTCTGGGGATGGAAGAAGTCCGTTTTTTTGTTGTTGTTGTCGATTTGTTTCATTTTGTTTTTCAACCTCAGATGTCCCACCAAATGAGGGATTCCAGAGTAGAGCCCTGGGGTGGGGCGACTGGACAACCAGAAATCTGGTTAAAAATTGGGGACTAGGGACATGTCAAGCCCATTATGACATCTAATGGTCCAGCCACTGAGAGGACTTACTAGAGGAGAGGACTCACGCTGAGGTCACAATGCGTGTTTATGCTCTCGTCGCACTCAAGAATGGGCGGGGCCTCAGGGTGAATGCTGTTTTCTACTACACTGAACGTTGGACAACATGCCAACCACAAGGTTTCTTGCCATGGGTCAGGAAGAGTTTTGATTTCTGCATCACAGTCACCCGTTAGCAGTGATTGGAGATAATGTCTAGGTTCTGAAGCCTGAAAACTGAGGTAGGGAAAAGATGATGACCTAAGGCCATGGCGGGTCTGATGTGCTCAGGGCGCGGCCAGCTGTCTGTGTGTTGGTCAGCAGGTCCGGGCTCAGGTTGTGTCATACAGTGCATTAGTGCCCAGGTTAGACTATATAATTTGGGTACATTCGAGTGCCGTGTAGGTTTATCTTCATTTAAGCTGCCTGGTCAGCTCATTAGGCAATATATTTTTTCTAGAGGGCAGGCAGAGTGCCTCATTGTCGGTCCGGAATTGCCAAACATGAGGGCTTCGGAGCCAGGAGAGTGAGGACGGAAGTCTGAGAACACAAGCTAGACTTCGGATTCAGGGTGAGGGCACGGCAGGTACCCCCTGCAGATCTGAACCAATATGTCATGCATCTGAAGTCAGGGCGAGGATCCGACGTTGGCTCAGGTTGGAGTTTCTGTGCATGACGGCCCCTTCATGAAGGGAGCGGAATCTCGAGGCCATGGAGGTTTTCCACGTTGGGAGATGTGGGATGCCCCCTTCAAGGATTCCTTCTGCTGGACAATTGAGACCTGTTGGACAGCTCCAGGACATCCCATATGGAATGACTCCAGAGCACCGTTCGAGGATGGATGCCTGGGAAGTCCGCCTCGCCTTCCAATTGTCTCCTAGCAACAAGACAGTTTAGATCTAATGGATCTGCGGGAGCAACCGGGGTGGCTGAGTTGAAATGCACTTTCCAGAGGATGGGTCCGAATGTGTGTTTGTGTCCATGAGGGCCTTGGAATGGGGAGGTGGCACCGGGACCCTGAAGTATTCTCCTAAGCTTTGGCATAGCTCCCATGCACAAGTTTCCTTGTGGAGACGAGATTTGTTCTGATGGGTGCCTTAGGAAATCCCCTCTGCTGGTATTGGAATCCAGGCTTTTGAGGAGACATGCCTGTAAACCAAAGCAATGGATCCGATAATGGCCTCGGGTCCTGTCTGGTTCAATCTTCTTGGTATGAGTGGAGGTAGATGAGTGGAGGAAGATGCTCAGCTGGTATCAACCGCCATTTTTTGTCCCGGGCGACCTACACTATTGGGATGGCCTCAGGGACTTTGGAGGGTTCTCCTAATTTGTACGATTTTTGACAATGGAATGGGCAGAATTCCCATGGATTGGGTGGGGGCAGTCCTAATGTGTGGCTCCAGGGGCCCCAGCCTGGAGGGAGTGTGGCTCAGGACTTTGAGGACAGAAGACTGAAAACACAAACTTAGCTTAAGTTTGGGGACGTAGGTATGGCACGCCCGATCTACAAATCATGAGAAGAACTCTTCAGGATATGAAGAATGAGCGAGTCTGAGGCGCTTGCTCAGGCTTTTGTCTCTGGATTTTGTTTCAGCGATGGCCGTGGAATGTTGGGGATGTCTCATGGGCCATGGACGAATCTTCCTCTCTGTGGATTTGGCCCGATCCCAATTGTTTTTCGTCAATCTGTGGGATGGGAGGCCTCCTTTCAGGTTTGTTACCTCTGGTGACCCACCAAAAGAGGAATTCCAAAGCAGAGCCCTGGGGAAGAGTGAAGGGACACCCCGAACTATGGTTAAAAATTGGGGCCTAGGGGCATGGCAAGCCCAATATGCTGTCTCTTCATATAGGCCCTGAGAGGCCTTACCTGAGGACTGGGCTCAGGCTGAGGGTCACAATGTGTGTTTGTGACCAATGTGGCCCGCAAGCTTGGGCTGGGCCTCATGGGCCACGCTTGTTTCAACTACACTGAACGTTGGACAACATGCCAAGCACAAGGTTTCTTGCCATGGGGAAAGAGTTCTGATTTCTGCATCGTTTTCAACCCTGGGCAGTGGTTGGAGATAAGGTCTAGGTTCTGGAGCCTGAACCGCAGTTGGGAAGAGATGACGACCTAAGGCCATGGCGGGTCCGATGTGCTAAGTGTGCGGCCAGCTGTCTGGGTGGGACCAGGAGGTCCAGGCTCAGGCTGGGTCAGAAGGGGAAATAGTGCCCAGGTCAGCCTATATGTTTGGGGTACAGCCGATTGGCGTGCAGGTTGATCCTCATTTGGGGTTTCGGGGTAGCCCTGAGGGCAATGTTTTACTTCTGTAGGGCAGGCAGAGTGCGGCATTGTAGTTCTGGATTGCCAATCTGGAGGGCTTGTGGGCCAGTAGTCTGAGGACGGAGTCTGAGAACCCAAGCTAGGCCTAGGTTTCTAGGTGAGGATATGGCAGGCACAATCTACAGACCTCAATAGAGATCTCGTGCATCTGAAGTCAGGGCAAGTATCAGACGATCGCACAGGTTGGACTTTCTGCCCTGATGGCCCTTTATTGAAGGGGGTTGGATCACGAGGACATGGGGGTTTTCCCACGATGGGAGTTGTGAGAAGCTCCAAACTGCAAAGATTCTTCTGCAGGACAATTGAGACCTGTTGGTTGGCCCCAGGCCAACGATTCCGAGCAGGGTTCTAAGGATGGATGGCTGGGTAGCCCACCTCGCATTCCAATTGTCTCCAAGCAACAAGACAGGTTAGATCTGCTGGATGTGGGGGGCAACCGAGGAGGATGAGTTGAAATGGACTCTCCTGTGGATGTGTCCTAATATGTTTTTGTGTCTATGGAGACCTTGGAATGACGCGGTGGCCCTGGGGCCCTGAAGGGTTCTCCTAAACAGAGGCTTTGACACAGCTCCAACGTGCATGTTTCCCATGTGTAGATGAGATTTGTTCTGATGGGTGAGTCAAGAAACAGCCATATGCTGGTATTGAAATCCAGGCCTCTGAGGAGAGATGCCTGGAAACCAAAGCAATGGATCCGATTAGTGCCTAGGGGCCTGTTCGTTCCTTTTTACCTCTGGGGACATCAGTCTACGGGTCTGAGTGCAGGTAGGTGCTCAGATGGGCTCAGATTGCCCCTGTTTGTCCTGGGAAGCCACAACTCTTGGGATGGCCTCAGGGACTTTGGAGGTTATCCTATTAGTAGGGTCGTGGCCATTGGAATGGGCACATACAATTCCCTTGGAGAGGGCAAGTACAGTCCTCAGGTTTGGCTCCAGGGCCCTGAGCCTGTAGGGTGTGTAGGCCAGAGCTGTTTGGACAGTTGTCTGAAAACACAAACTCGGCTTATGTTTTGGGTCATAGGTATGGCAGGACTGATCTACAGACCATGAGGAGAACACTTCGGGATATGAAAAAAGGGCGAGTGTGAGGCTCTTGCTCAAGTTTTTGTCTCTGGATATCGTGTCACTCATGGTCGTGAAATTGCCGGGTGACTTCATGGGAAATGGACGAGTCTTACTCTCTGGGGGTTCGGTCCCGTCCAAAGAGTTTGCGGTCATTCTGGGGATGGAAGAAGTCCGTTTTTTTGTTGTTGTTGTCGATTTGTTTCATTTTGTTTTTCAACCTCAGATGTCCCACCAAATGAGGGATTCCAGAGTAGAGCCCTGGGGTGGGGCGACTGGACAACCAGAAATCTGGTTAAAAATTGGGGACTAGGGACATGTCAAGCCCATTATGACATCTAATGGTCCAGCCACTGAGAGGACTTACTAAAGGACAGGACTCACGCTGAGGTCACAATGCGTGTTTATGCTCTCGTCGCACTCAAGAATGGGCGGGGCCTCAGGGTGAATGCTGGTTTCTCCTACACTGAACGATGGACAACATGCCAACCACAAGGTTTCTTGCCATGGGTCAGGAAGAGTTCTGATTTCTGCATCACAGTCACCCGTTAGCAGTGATTGGAGATAATGTCTAGGTTCTGATGCCTGAAAACTGAGGTAGGGAAAAGATGATGACCTAAGGCCATGGCGGGTCTGATGTACTCAGGGCGCAATCAGCTGTCTGTGTGTTGGTCAGCAGGTCCGGCCTCAGGTTGTGTCATACAGTGCATTTCTGCCCAGGTTAGACTATATAATTTGGGTACATTCGAGTGCCGTGTAGGTTTATCTTCATTTAAGCTGCCTGGTCAGCTCATTAGGCAATATATTTTTTCTAGAGGGCAGGCAGAGTGCTTCATTGTCGGTCCGGAATTGCCAAACATGAGGGCTTCGGGGCCAGGAGAGTGAGGACGGAAGTCTGAGAACACAAGCTAGACTTCGGATTCAGGGTGAGGGCACGGCAGGTACCCCCTACAGATCTGAACCAATATCTCATGCATCTGAAGTCAGGGCGAGGATCCGACGTTGGCTCAGGTTGGAGTTTCTGTGCATGACGGCCCCTTCATGAAGGGAGCGGAATCTCGAGGCCATGGAGGTCTTCCACGTTGGGAGATGTGGGATGCCCCCTTCAAGGATTCCTTCTGCGGGACAATTGAGACCTGTTGGACAGCTCCAGGACATCCCCTATGGAATGACTCCAGAGCACCGTTCGAGGATGGATGCCTGGGAAGTCCGCCTCGCCTTCCAATTGTATCCTAGCAACAAGACAGTTTAGATCTAATGGATCTGCGGGAGCAACCGGGGTGGCTGTGTTGAAATGCACTTTTCAGAGGATGGGTCCTAACGTGTGTTTGTGTCCATGAGGGCCTTGGAATGGGGAGGTGGCACCGGGACCCTGAAGTATTCTCCTAAGCTTTGGCATAGCTCCCATGCACAAGTTTCCTTGTGGAGACGAGATTTGTTCTGATGGGTGCCTCAGGAAATCCCCTCTGCTGGTATTGGAATCCAGGCTTTTGAGGAGACATGCCTGTAAACCAAAGCAATGGATCCAATAATGGCCTCGGGTCCTGTCTGGTTCAGTCTTCTTGGTATGAGTGGAGGTAGATGAGTGGAGGAAGATGCTCAGCTGGTATCAACCGCCCTTTTTTGTCCCGGGCGACCTACACTATTGGGATGGCCTCAGGGTCTTTGGAGGGTTCTCCTAATTTGTACGATTTTTGACAATGGAATGGGCAGAATTCCCATGGATTGGGTGGGGGCAGTCCTAATGTGTGGCTCCAAGGGCCCCAGCCTGGAGGGAGTGTGGCCCAGGACTTTGAGGACAGAAGACTGAAAACACAAACTCAGCTTAAGTTTGGGGACGTAGGTATGGCACGCCCGATCTACAAACCATGAGAAGAACTCTTCAGGATATGAAGAATGAGCGAGTCTGAGGCGCTTGCTCAGGCTTTTGTCTCTGGATTTTGTTTCAGCGATGGCCGTGGAATGTTGGGGATGTCTCATGGGCCATGGACGAATCTTCCTCTCTGTGGATTTGGCCCGATCCCAATTGTTTTTCGTCAATCTGTGGGATGGGAGGACTCCTTTCAGGTTTGTTACCTCAGGTGACTCACCAAAAGAGGAATTCCAAAGCAGAGCCCTGGGGAAGAGTGAAGGGACACCACGAACTATGGTTAAAAATTGGGGCCTAGGGGCATGGCAAGCCCAATATGCTGTCTCTTCGTATAGGCCCTGAGAGGCCTTACCTGAGGACTGGGCTCAGGCTGAGGGTCACAATGTGTGTTTGTGACCAATGTGGCCCACAAGCATGGGCTGGGCCTCATGGGCCATGCTTGTTTCAACTACACTGAACGATGGACAACATGCCAAGCACAAGGTTTCTTGCCATGGGGAAAGAGTTCTGATTTCTGCATCATTTTCAACCCTGGGCAGTGTTTGGATATAAGATCTAGGTTCTGGAGCCTGAAAACCGCAGTTGGGAAGAGATGACGACCTAAGGCCATGGCGGGTCCGATATGCTCAGTGTGTGGCCAGCTGTCTGGGTGGGACCAGGAGGTCCAGGCTCAGGCTGGGTCAGAAGGGGAAATAGTGCCCAGGTCAGCCTCTATGTTTGGGGTACAGCCGAATGGCGTGCAGGTTGATCCTCATTTGGAGTTTCGGTGTAGCCCTGAGGGCAATGTTTTACTTCTGTAGGGCAGGCAGAGTGCGGCATTGTAGTTCTGGATTGCCAAACTGGAAGGCTTGTGGGCCAGTAGTCTGAGGACGGAGTCTGAGAACCCAAGCCAAGCCTAGGTTTCTGGGTGAGGATATGGCAGGCAAAATCTACAGACCTCAATAGAGATTTCGTGCATCTGAAGTCCGGGTAAGGATCAGACGTTCGCTCAGGTTGGATTTTCTGCCCTGATGGTCCTTTCTTGAAGGGGGTTGGATCACGAGGACATGGGGGTTTTCCCACGATGGGAGTTGTGAGAAGCTCCAAACTGCAAAGATTCTTCTGCAGAACCATTGAGACCTGTTGGTTGGCTCCAGGCCAACGATTCCGAGCAGGGTTCTAAGGATGGATGGCTGGGTAGCCCACCTCGCATTCCAATTGTCTCCAAGCAACAAGACAGGTTAGATCTGCTGGATGTGGGGGGCAACCGAGGAGGCTGAGTTGAAATGGACTGTCCTGTGGATGTGTCCTAATATGTTTTTGTGTCTATGGAGACCTAGGAATGAAGCGGTGGCCCTGGGGCCCTGAAGGGTTCTCCTAAACAGAGGCTTTGACACAGTTCCAACGTGCATGTTTCCCATGTGTAGATGAGATTTGTTCTGATGGGTGAGTCAAGAAACAGCCATATGCTGGTATTGAAATCCAGGCCTCTGAGGAGAGATGCCTGGAAACCAAAGCAATGGATCCGATTAGTGCCTAGGGGCCTGTTCGTTCCTTTTTACCTCTGGGGACATCAGTCTACGGGTCTGAGTGCAGGTAGGTGCTCAGATGGGCTCAGATTGCCCCTGTTTGTCCTGGGAAGCCACAACTCTTGGGATGGCCTCAGGGACTTTGGAGGTTATCCTACTAGTAGGGTTGTGGCCATTGGAATGGGCACATACAATTCCCTTGGAGAGGGCAAGTACAGTCCTCAGGTTTGGCTCCAGGGCCCTGAGCCTGTAGGGTGTGTAGGCCAGAGCTGTTTGGACAGTTGTCTGAAAACACAAACTCGGCTTATGTTTTGGGTCATAGGTATGGCAGGACTGATCTACAGACCATGAGGAGAACACTTCGGGATATGAAAAAAGGGCGAGTGTGAGGCTCTTGCTCAAGTTTTTGTCTCTGGATATCGTGTCACTCATGGTCGTGAAATTGCCGGGTGACTTCATGGGAAATGGACGAGTCTTACTCTCTGGGGGTTCGGTCCCGTCCAAAGAGTTTGCGGTCATTCTGGGGATGGAAGAAGTCCGTTTTTTTGTTGTTGTTGTCGATTTGTTTCATTTTGTTTTTCAACCTCAGATGTCCCACCAAATGAGGGATTCCAGAGTAGAGCCCTGGGGTGGGGCGACTGGACAACCAGAAATCTGGTTAAAAATTGGGGACTAGGGACATGTCAAGCCCATTATGACATCTAATGGTCCAGCCACTGAGAGGACTTACTAAAGGACAGGACTCACGCTGAGGTCACAATGCGTGTTTATGCTCTCGTCGCACTCAAGAATGGGCGGGGCCTCAGGGTGAATGCTGTTTTCTCCTACACTGAACGTTGGACAACATGCCAACCACAAGGTTTCTTGCCATGGGTCAGGAAGAGTTCTGATTTCTGCATCACAGTCACCCGTGGGCAGTGATTGGAGATAATGTCTAGGTTCTGAAGCCTGAAAACTGAGGTAGGGAAAAGATGATGACCTAAGGCCATGGCGGGTCGGATGTGCTCAGGGCGCGGCCAGCTGTCTGTGTGTTGGTCAGCAGGTCCGGGCTCAGGTTGTGTCATACAGTGCATTAGTGCCCAGGTTAGACTATATAATTTGGGTACATTCGAGTGCCGTGTAGGTTTATCTTCATTTAAGCTGCCTGGTCAGCTCATTAGGCAATATATTTTTTCTAGAGGGCAGGCAGAGTGCCTCATTGTCGGTCCGGAATTGCCAAACATGAGGGCTTCGGAGCCAGGAGAGTGAGGACGGAAGTCTGAGAACACAAGCTAGACTTCGGATTCAGGGTGAGGGCACGGCAGGTACCCCCTGCAGATCTGAACCAGTATCTCATGCATCTGAAGTCAGGGCGAGGATCCGACGTTGGCTCAGGTTGGAGTTTCTGTGCATGACGGCCCCTTCATGAAGGGAGCGGAATCTCGAGGCCATGGAGGTTTTCCACGTTGGGAGATGTGGGATGCCCCCTTCAAGGATTCCTTCTGCGGGACAATTGAGACCTGTTGGACAGCTCCAGGACATCCCCTATGGAATGACTCCAGAGCACCGTTCGAGGATGGATGCCTGGGAAGTCCGCCTCGCCTTCCAATTGTCTCCTAGCAACAAGACAGTTTAGATCTAATGGATCTGCGGGAGCAACCGGGGTGGCTGAGTTGAAATGCACTTTTCAGAGGATGGGTCCTAACGTGTGTTTGTGTCCATGAGGGCCTTGGAATGGGGAGGTGGCACCGGGACCCTGAAGTATTCTCCTAAGCTTTGGTATAGCTCCCATGCACAAGTTTCCTTGTGGAGACGAGATTTGTTCTGATGGGTGCCTCAGGAAATCCCCTCTGCTGGTATTGGAATCCAGGCTTTTGAGGAGACATGCCTGTAAACCAAAGCAATGGATCCGATAATGGCCTCGGTTCCTGTCTGGTTCAATCTTCTTGGTATGAGTGGAGGTAGATGAGTGGAGGTAGATGCTCAGCTGGTATCAACCGCCCTTTTTTGTCCCGGGCGACCTACACTATTGGGATGGCCTCAGGGTCTTTGGAGGGTTCTCCTAATTTGTACGATTTTTGACAATGGAATGGGCAGAATTCCCATGGATTGGGTGGGGGCAGTCCTAATGTGTGGCTCCAAGGGCCCCAGCCTGGAGGGAGTGTGGCCCAGGACTTTGAGGACAGAAGACTGAAAACACAAACTCAGCTTAAGTTTGGGGACGTAGGTATGGCACGCCCGATCTACAAACCATGAGAAGAACTCTTCAGGATATGAAGAATGAGCGAGTCTGAGGCGCTTGCTCAGGCTTTTGTCTCTGGATTTTGTTTCAGCGATGGCCGTGGAATGTTGGGGATGTCTCATGGGCCATGGACGAATCTTCCTCTCTGTGGATTTGGCCCGATCCCAATTGTTTTTTGTCAATCTGTGGGATGGGAGGACTCCTTTCAGGTTTGTTACCTCAGGTGACCCACCAAAAGAGGAATTCCAAAGCAGAGCCCTGGGGAAGAGTGAAGGGACACCATGAACTATGGTCAAAAATTGGGGCCTAGGGGCATGGCAAGCCCAATATGCTGTCTCTTCATATAGGCCCTGAGAGGCCTTACCTGAGGACTGGGCTCAGGCTGAGGGTCACAATGTGTGTTTGTGACCAATGTGGCCCACAAGCATGGGCTGGGCCTCATGGGCCATGCTTGTTTCAACTACACTGAACGATGGACAACATGCCAAGCACAAGGTTTCTTGCCATGGGGACAGAGTTCTGATTTCTGCATCATTTTCAACCCTGGGCAGTGTTTGGATATAAGATCTAGATTCTGGAGCCTGAAAACCGCAGTTGGGAAGAGATGACGACCTAAGGCCATGGCGGGTCCGATGTGCTCAGTGTGCGGCCAGCTGTCTGGGTGGGACCAGGAGGTCCAGGCTCAGGCTGGGTCAGAAGGGGAAATAGTGCCCAGGTCAGCCTCTATGTTTGGGGTACAGCCGAATGGCGTGCAGGTTGATCCTCATTTGGAGTTTCGGGGTAGCCCTGAGGGCAATGTTTTACTTCTGTAGGGCAGGCAGAGTGCGGCATTGTAGTTCTGGATTGCCAAACTGGAAGGCTTGTGGGCCAGTAGTCTGAGGACGGAGTCTGAGAACCCAAGCCAAGCCTAGATTTCTGGGTGAGGATATGGCAGGCACAATCTACAGACCTCAATAGAGATCTCGTGCATCTGAAGTCCGGGTAAGGATCAGACGTTCGCTCAGGTTGGATTTTCTGCCCTGATGGTCCTTTCTTGAAGGGGGTTGGATCACGAGGACATGGGGGTTTTCCCACGATGGGAGTTGTGAGAAGCTCCAAACTGCAAAGATTCTTCTGCAGGACAATTGAGACCTGTTGGTTGGCTCCAGGCCAACGATTCCGAGCAGGGTTCTAAGGCTGGATGGCTGGGTAGCCCACCTCGCATTCCAATTGTCTCCAAGCAACAAGACAGGTTAGATCTGCTGGATGTGGGGGGCAACCGAGGATGCTGAGTTGAAATGGACTCTCCTGTGGATGTGTCCTAATATGTTTTTGTGTCTATGGAGACCTAGGAATGAAGCGGTGGCCCTGGGGCCCTGAAGGGTTCTCCTAAACAGAGGCTTTGACACAGTTCCAACGTGCATGTTTCCCAAGTGTAGATGAGATTTGTTCTGATGGGTGAGTCAAGAAACAGCCATATGCTGGTATTGAAATCCAGGCCTCTGAGGAGAGATGCCTGGAAACCAAAGCAATGGATCCGATTAGTGCCTAGGGGCCTGTTCGTTCCTTTTTACCTCTGGGGACATCAGTCTACGGGTGAGTGCAGGTAGGTGCTCAGATGGGCTCAGATTGCCCCTGTTTGTCCTGGGAAGCCACAACTCTTGGGATGGCCTCAGGGACTTTGGAGGTTATCCTACTAGTAGGGTTGTGGCCATTGGAATGGGCACATACAATTCCCTTGGAGAGGGCAAGTACAGTCCTCAGGTTTGGCTCCAGGGCCCTGAGCCTGTAGGGTGTGTAGGCCAGAGCTGTTTGGACAGTTGTCTGAAAACACAAACTCGGCTTATGTTTTGGGTCATAGGTATGGCAGGACTGATCTACAGACCATGAGGAGAACACTTCGGGATATGAAAAAAGGGCGAGTGTGAGGCTCTTGCTCAAGTTTTTGTCTCTGGATATCGTGTCACTCATGGTCGTGAAATTGCCGGGTGACTTCATGGGAAATGGACGAGTCTTACTCTCTGGGGGTTCGGTCCCGTCCAAAGAGTTTGCGGTCATTCTGGGGATGGAAGAAGTCCGTTTTTTTGTTGTTGTTGTCGATTTGTTTCATTTTGTTTTTCAACCTCAGATGTCCCACCAAATGAGGGATTCCAGAGTAGAGCCCTGGGGTGGGGCGACTGGACAACCAGAAATCTGGTTAAAAATTGGGGACTAGGGACATGTCAAGCCCATTATGACATCTAATGGTCCAGCCACTGAGAGGACTTACTAGAGGAGAGGACTCACGCTGAGGTCACAATGCGTGTTTATGCTCTCGTCGCACTCAAGAATGGGCGGGGCCTCAGTGTGAATGCTGTTTTCTACTACACTGAACGTTGGACAACATGCCAACCACAAGGTTTCTTGCCATGGGTCAGGAAGAGTTCTGATTTCTGCATCACAGTCACCCGTGGGCAGTGATTGGAGATAATGTCTAGGTTCTGAAGCCTGAAAACTGAGGTAGGGAAAAGATGATGACCTAAGGCCATGGCGGGTCTGATGTGCTCAGGGCGCGGCCAGCTGTCTGTGTGTTGGTCAGCAGGTCCGGGCTCAGGTTGTGTCATACAGTGCATTAGTGCCCAGGTTAGACTATATAATTTGGGTACATTCGAGTGCCGTGTAGGTTTATCTTCATTTAAGCTGCCTGGTCAGCTCATTAGGCAATATATTTTTTCTAGAGGGCAGGCAGAGTGCCTCATTGTCGGTCCGGAATTGCCAAACATGAGGGCTTCGGAGCCAGGAGAGTGAGGACGGAAGTCTGAGAACACAAGCTAGACTTCGGATTCAGGGTGAGGGCACGGCAGGTACCCCCTGCAGATCTGAACCAATATCTCATGCATCTGAAGTCAGGGCGAGGATCCGACGTTGGCTCAGGTTGGAGTTTCTGTGCATGACGGCCCCTTCATGAAGGGAGCGGAATCTCGAGGCCATGGAGGTTTTCCACGTTGGGAGATGTGGGATGCCCCCTTCAAGGATTCCTTCTGCGGGACAATTGAGACCTGTTGGACAGCTCCAGGACATCCCATATGGAATGACTCCAGAGCACTGTTCCAGGATGGATGCCTGGGAAGTCCGCCTCGCCTTCCAATTGTCTCCTAGCAACAAGACAGTTTAGATCTAATGGATCTGCGGGAGCAACGGGGTGGCTGAGTTGAAATGCACTTTCCAGAGGATGGGTCCTAATGTGTGTTTGTGTCCATGAGGGCCTTGGAATGGGGAGGTGGCACCGGGACCCTGAAGTATTCTCCTAAGCTTTGGCATAGCTCCCATGCACAAGTTTCCTTGTGGAGACGAGATTTGTTCGGATGGGTGCCTCAGGAAATCCCCTCTGCTGGTATTGGAATCCAGGCTTTTGAGGAGACATGCCTGTAAACCAAAGCAATGGATCCGATAATGGCCTCGGGTCCTGTCTGGTTCAATCTTCTTGGTATGAGTGGAGGTAGATGAGTGGAGGAAGATGCTCAGCTGGTATCAACCGCCCTTTTTTGTCCCGGGCGACCTACACTATTGGGATGGCCTCAGGGACTTTGGAGGGTTCTCCTAATTTGTACGATTTTTGACAATGGAATGGGCAGAATTCCCATGGATTGGGTGGGGACAGTCCTAATGTGTGGCTCCAGGGGCCCCAGCCTGGAGGGAGTGTGGCCCAGGACTTTGAGGACAGAAGACTGAAAACACAAACTCAGCTTAAGTTTGGGGACGTAGGTATGGCACGCCCGATCTACAAACCATGAGACGAACTCTTCAGGATATGAAGAATGAGCGAGTCTGGGTCGCTTGCTCAGGCTTTTGTCTCTGGATTTTGTTTCAGCGATGGCCGTGGAATGTTGGGGAGGTCTCATGGGCCATGGACGAATCTTCCTCTCTGTGGATTTGGCCCGATCCCAATTGTTTTTCGTCAATCTGTGGGATGGGAGGACTCCTTTCAGGTTTGTTACCTCTGGTGTCCCACCAAAAGAGGAATTCCAAAGCAGAGCCCTGGGGAAGAGTAAAGGGACACCCCGAACTATGGTTAAAAATTGGGGACTAGGGGCATGGCAAGCCCAATATGCTGTCTCTTCATATAGGCCCTGAGAGGCCTTACCTGAGGACTGGGCTCAGGCTGAGGGTCACAATGTGTGTTTGTGACCAATGTGGCCCGCAAGCATGGGCTGGGCCTCATGGGCCACGCTTGTTTCAACTACACTGAACGTTGGACAACATGTCAAGCACAAGGTTTCTTGCCATGGGGAAAGAGTTCTGATTTCTGCATCATTTTCAACCCTGGGCAGTGGTTGGAGATAAGGTCTAGGTTCTGGAGCCTGAAAACCGCAGTTGGGAAGAGATGACGACCTAAGGCCATGGCGGGTCCGATGTGCTCAGTGTGTGGCCAGCTGTCTGGGTGGGACCAGGAGGTCCAGGCTCAGGCTGGGTCAGAAGGGGAAATAGTGCCCAGGTCAGCCTATATGTTTGGGGTACAGCCGAATGGCGTGCAGGTTGATCCTCATTTGGGGTTTCGGGGTAGCCCTGAGGGCAATGTTTTACTTCTGTAGGGCAGGCAGAGTGCGGCATTGTAGTTCTGGATTGCCAAACTGGAGGGCTTGTGGGCCAGTAGTCTGAGGACGGAGTCTGAGAACCCAAGCTAGGCCTAGGTTTCTGGGTGAGGATATGGCAGGCACAATCTAGAGACCTCAATCGAGATCTCGTGCATCTGAAGTCAGGGCAAGGATCAGACGATCGCTCAGGTTGGACTTTCTGCCCTGATGGCCCTTTCTTGAAGGGGGTTGGATCACGAGGACATGGGGGTTTTCCCACGATGGGAGTTGTGAGAAGCTCCAAACTGCAAAGATTCTTCTGCAGGACAATTGAGACCTGTTGGTTGGCTCCAGTCCAACGATTCCGAGCAGGGTTCTAAGGATGGATGGCTGGGTAGCCCACCTCGCATTCCAATTGTCTCCAAGCAACAAGACAGGTTAGATCTGCTGCATGTGGCGGGCAACCGAGGAGGCTGAGTTGAAATGGACTCTCCTGTGGGTGTGTCCTAATATGTTTTTGTGTCTATGGAGACCTTCGAATGTAGCGGTGGCCCAGGGGCCCTGAAGGGTTCTCCTAAACAGAGGCTTTGACACAGCTCCAACGTGCATGTTTCCCAAGTGTAGATGAGATTTGTTCTGATGGGTGAGTCAAGAAACAACCATATGCTGGTATTGAAATCCAGGCCTCTGAGGAGAGTTTCCTGGAAACCAAAGCAATGGATCCGATTAGTGCCTAGGGGCCTGTTCGTTCCTTTTTACCTCTGGGGACATCAGTCTACGCGTCTGAGTGCAGGTAGGTGCTCAGATGGGCTCAGATTGCCCCCTGTTTGTCCTGAGAAGCCACAACTATTAGGATGGCCTCAGGGACTTTGGAGGTTATCCTATTAGTAGGGTTGTGGCCATTGGAATGGGCACATACAATTCCCTTGGAGAGGGCAAGTACAGTCCTCAGGTTTGGCTCCAGGGCCCTGAGCCTGTAGGGTGTGTAGGCCAGAGCTGTTTGGACAGTTGTCTGAAAACACAAACTCGGCTTATGTTTTGGGTCATAGGTATGGCAGGACTGATCTACAGACCATGAGGAGAACACTTCGGGATATGAAAAAAGGGCGAGTGTGAGGCTCTTGCTCAAGTTTTTGTCTCTGGATATCGTGTCACTCATGGTCGTGAAATTGCCGGGTGACTTCATGGGAAATGGACGAGTCTTACTCTCTGGGGGTTCGGTCCCGTCCAAAGAGTTTGCGGTCATTCTGGGGATGGAAGAAGTCCGTTTTTTTGTTGTTGTTGTCGATTTGTTTCATTAAGTTTTTCAACCTCAGATGTCCCACCAAATGAGGGATTCCAGAGTAGAGCCCTTGGGTGGGGCGACTGGACAACCAGAAATCTGGTTAAAAATTGGGGACTAGGGACATGTCAAGCCCATTATGACATCTAATGGTCCAGCCACTGAGAGGACTTACTAGAGGACAGGACTCACGCTGAGGTCACAATGCGTGTTTATGCTCTCGTTGCACGCAAGAATGGGCGGGGCCTCAGGGTGAATGCTGTTTTCTCCTACACTGAACGTTGGACAACATGCCAACCACAAGGTTTCTTGCCATGGGTCAGGAGGATTTCTGATTTCTGCATCACAGTCACCCGTGGGCAGTGATTGGAGATAAGGTCTAGGTTCTGAAGCCTGAAAACTGAGGTAGGGAAGAGATGATGACCTAAGGCCAGGGCGGGTCTGATGTGCTCAGGGTGCAGTCAGCTGTCTGGGTGTTGGTCAGCAGGTCCAGGCTCAGGTTGTGTCAGACAGTGCATTAGTGCCCAGGTTAGACTATATAATTTGGGTACATTCGAGTGCCGTGTAGGTTTGTCTTCATTTAAGCTGCCTGGTCAGCTCATTAGGCAATATATTTTTTCTAGAGGGGAGGCAGAGTGCTTCATTGTCGGTCCGGAATTGCCAAACATGAGGGCTTCGGGGCCAGGAGAGTGAGGACGGAAGTCTGAGAACACAAGCTAGACTTCGGATTCAGGGTGAGGGCACGGCAGGTACCCCCTGCAGATCTGAACCAATATGTCATGCATCTGAAGTCAGGGCGAGGATCCGACGTTGGCTCAGGTTGGAGTTTCTGTGCATGACGGCCCCTTCATGAAGGGAGCGGAATCTCGAGGCCTTGGAGGTTTTCCACGTTGGGAGATGTGGGATGCCCCCTTCAAGGATTCCTTCTGCGGGACAATTGAGACCTGTTGGACAGCTCCAGGACATCCCATATGGAATGACTCCAGAGCACCGTTCGAGGATGAATGCCTGGGAAGTCCGCCTCTCCTTCCAATTGTTCCTAGCAACAAGACAGTTTAGATCTAATGGATCTGCGGGAGCAACCGGGGTGGCTGAGTTGAAATGCACTTTCCAGAGGATGGGTCCTAACGTGTGTTTGCGTCCATGAGGGCCTTGGAATGGGGAGGTGGCGCCGGGACCCTGAAGTATTCTCCTAAGCTTTGGCATAGCTCCCATGCACAAGTTTCCTTGTGGAGACGAGATTTGTTCTGATGGGTGCCTCAGGAAATCCCCTCTGCTGGTATTGGAATCCAGGCTTTTGAGGAGACATGCCTGTAAACCAAAGCAATGGATCCGATAATGGCCTCGGGTCCTGTCTGGTTCAATCTTCTTGGTATGAGTGGAGGTAGATGAGTGGAGGAAGATGCTCAGCTGGTATCAACCGCCCTTTTTTGTCCCGGGCGACCTACACTATTGGGATGGCCTCAGGGACATTGGAGGGTTCTCCTAATTTGTACGATTTTTGACAATGGAATGGGCAGAATTCCCATGGATTGGGTGGGGGCAGTCCTAATGTGTGGCTCCAGGGGCCACAGCCTGGAGGGAGTGTGGCCCAGGACTTTGAGGACAGAAGACTGAAAACACAAACTCAGCTTAAGTTTGGGGACGTAGGTATGGCACGCCCGATCTACAAACCATGAGAAGAACTCTTCAGGATATGAAGATCAAGCGAGTCTGAGGCGCTTGCTCAGGCTTTTGTCTCTGGATTTTGTTTCAGCGATGGCCGTGGAATGTTGGGGAGGTCTCATGGGCCATGGACGAATCTTCCTCTCTGTGGATTTGGCCCGATCCCAATTGTTTTTCGTCAATCTGTGGGATGGGAGGACTCCTTTCAGGTTTGTTACCTCTGGTGTCCCACCAAAAGAGGAATTCCAAAGCAGAGCCCTGGGGAAGAGTGAAGGGACACCCCGAACTATGGTTAAAAATTGGGGCCTAGGGGCATGGCAAGCCCAATATGCTGTCTCTTCATATAGGCCCTGAGAGGCCTTACCTGAGGACTGGGCTCAGGCTCAGGGTCACAATGTGTGTTTGTGACCAATGTGGCGCGCAAGCATGGGCTGGGCCTCATGGGCCACGCTTGTTTCAACTACACTGAACGTTGGACAACATGCCAAGCACAAGGTTTCTTGCCATGGGGAAAGAGTTCTGATTTCTGCATCATTTTCAACCCTGGGCAGTGGTTGGAGATAAGGTCTAGGTTCTGGAGCCTGAAAACCGCAGTTGGGAAGAGATGACGACCTAAGGCCATGGCGGGTCCGATGTGCTCAGTGTGCGGCCAGCTGTCTGGGTGGGACCAGGAGGTCCAGGCTCAGGCTGGGTCAGAAGGGGAAATAGTGCCCAGGTCAGCCTATATGTTTGGGGTACAGCCGAATGGCGTGCAGGTTGATCCTCATTTGGGGTTTCGGGGTAGCCCTGAGGGCAATGTTTTAATTCTGTAGGGCAGGCAGAGTGCGGCATTGTAGTTCTGGATTGCCCAACTGGAGTGCTTGTGGGCCAGTAGTCTGAGGACAGAGTCTGAGAACCCAAGCTAGGCCTAGGTTTCTGGGTGAGGATATGGCAGGCACAATCTACAGACCTCAATAGAGATCTCGTGCATCTGAAGTCAGGGCAAGGATCAGACGATCGCTCAGGTTGGACTTTCTGCCCTGATGGCCCTTTCTTGAAGGGGGTTGGATCACGAGGACATGGGGGTTTTCCCACGATGGGAGTTGTGAGAAGCTCCAAACTGCAAAGATTCTTCTGCAGGACAATTGAGACCTGTTGGTTGGCTCCAGTCCAACGATTCCGAGCAGGGTTCTAAGGATGGATGGCTGGGTATCCCACCTCGCATTCCAATTGTCTCCAAGCAACAAGACAGGTTAGATCTGCTGCATGTGGCGGGCAACCGAGGAGGCTGAGTTGAAATGGACTCTCCTGTGGGTGTGTCCTAATATGTTTTTGTGTCTATGGAGACCTTCGAATGAAGCGGTGGCCCTGGGGCCCTGAAGGGTTCTCCTAAACAGAGGCTTTGACACAGCTCCAACGTGCATATTTCCCAAGTGTAGATGAGATTTGTTCTGATGGGTGAGTCAAGAAACAGCCATATGCTGGTATTGAAATCCAGGCCTCTGAGGAGAGTTTCCTTGAAACCAAAGCAATGGATCCGATTAGATCCTAGGGGCCTGTTCATTCCTTTTTACCTCTGGGGACATCAGTCTACGGGTCTGAGTGCAGGAAGGTGCTCAGATGGGCTCAGTTTGCCCCCTGTTTGTCCTGGGAAGCCACAACTATTGGGATGGCCTCAGGGACTTTGGAGGTTATCCTATTAGTAGGGTTGTGGCCAGTGGAATGGGCACATACAATTCCCTTGGAGAGGGCAAGTACAGTCCTCAGGTTTGGCTCCAGGGCCCTGAGCCTGTAGGGTGTGTAGGCCAGAGCTGTTTGGACAGTTGTCTGAAAACACAAACTCGGCTTATGTTTTGGGTCATAGGTATGGCAGGACTGATCTACAGACCATGAGGAGAACACTTTGGAATATGAAAAAAGGACGAGTGTGAGGCTCTTGCTCAAGTTTTTGTCTCTGGATATCGTGTCACTCATGGCCGTGAAATTGCCGGGTGACATCATGGGAAATGGACGAGTCTTACTCTCTGGGGGTTCGGTCCCGTCCAAAGAGTTTGCGTTCATTCTGGGGATGGAAGAAGTCCGTTTTTTTGTTGTTGTTGTCGATTTGTTTCATTTTGTTTTTCAACCTCAGATGTCCCACCAAATGAGGGATTCCAGAGTAGAGCCCTTGGGCGGGGCGACTGGACAACCAGAAATCTGGTTAAAAATTGGGGACTAGGGACATGTCAAGCCCATTATGACATCTAATGGTCCAGCCACTGAGAGGACTTACTAGAGGACAGGACTCACGCTGAGGTCACAATGCGTGTTTATGCTCTCGTCGCACACAAGAATGGGCGGGGCATCAGGGTGAATGCTGTTTTCTCCTACACTGAACGTTGGACAACATGCCAACCACAAGGTTTCTTGCCATGGGTCAGGAGGATTTCTGATTTCTGCATCACAGTCACCCGTGGGCAGTGATTGGAGATAAGGTCTAGGTTCTGAAGCCTGAAAACTGAGGTAGGGAAGAGATGATGACTTAAGGCCAGGGCGGGTCTGATGTGCTCATGGTGCGGTCAGCTGTCTGGGTGTTGGTCAGCAGGTCCGGGCTCAGGTTGTGTAAGACAGTGCATTAGTGCCCAGGTTAGACTATATAATTTGGGTACATTCGAGTGCCGTGTAGGTTTGTCTTCATTTAAGCTGCCTGGTCAGTTCATTAGGCAATATATTTTTTCTAGAGGGCAGGCAGAGTGCTTCATTGTCGGTCCGGAATTGCCAAACATGAGGGCTTCGGGGCCAGGAGAGTGAGGACGGAAGTCTGAGAACACAAGCTAGACTTCGGATTCAGGGTGAGGGCACGGCAGGTACCCCCTGCAGATCTGAACCAATATGTCATGCATCTGAAGTCAGGGCGAGGATCCGACGTTGGCTCAGGTTGGAGTTTCTGTGCATGACGGCCCCTTCATGAAGGGAGCGGAATCTCGAGGCCATGGAGGTTTTCCACGTTGGGAGATGTGGGATGCCCCCTTCAAGGATTCCTTCTGCGGGACAATTGAGACCTGTTGGACAGCTCCAGGACATCCCATATGGAATGACTCCAGAGCACAGTTCGAGGATGGATGCCTGGGAAGTCCGCCTCGCCTTCCAATTGCTCCTAGCAACAAGACAGTTTAGATCTAATGGATCTGCGGGAGCAACCGGGGTGGCTGAGTTGAAATGCACTTTCCAGAGGATGGGTCCGAATGTGTGTTTGTGTCCATGAGGGCCTTGGAATGGGGAGGTGGCACCGGGACCCTGAAGTATTCTCCTAAGCTTTGGCATAGCTCCCATGCACAAGTTTCCTTGTGGAGACGAGATTTGTTCTGATGGGTACCTCAGGAAATCCCTTCTGCTGGTATTGGAATCCAGGCTTTTGAGGAGACATGCCTGTAAACCAAAGCAATGGATCCGATAATGGCCTCAGGTCCTGTCTGGTTCAATCTTCTTGGTATGAGTGGAGGTAGATGAGTGGAGGAAGATGCTCAGCTGGTATCAACCGCCCTTTTTTGTCCCGGTCGACCTACACTATTGGGATGGCCTCAGGGACTTTGGAGGGTTCTCCTAATTTGTACGATTTTTGACAATGGAATGGGCAGAATTCCCATGGATTGGGTGGGGGCAGTCCTAATGTGTGGCTCCAGGGGCCACTTCTGGAGGGAGTGTGGCACAGGACTTTGAGGACAGAAGACTGAAAACACAAACTCAGCTTAAGTTTGGGGACGTAGGTATGGCACGCCCGATCTACAAACCATGAGAAGAACTCTTCAGGATATGAAGAATGAGCGAGTCTGAGGCGCTTGCTCAGGCTTTTGTCTCTGGATTTTGTTTCAGCGATGGCCGTGGAATGCTGGGGAGGTCTCATGGGCCATGGACGAATCTTCCTCTCTGTGGATTTGGCCCGATCCCAATTGTTTTTCGTCCATCTGTGGGATGGGAGGATCCTTTCAGGTTTGTTACCTCTGGTGTCCCACCAAAAGAGGAATTCCAAAGCAGAGCCCTGGGGAAGAGTGAAGGGACACCCCGAACTATGGTTAAAAATTGGGGCCTAGGGGCATGGCAAGCCCAATATGCTGTCTCTTCATATAGGCCCTGAGAGGCCTTACCTGAGGACTGGGCTCAGGCTGAGGGTCACAATGTGTGTTTGTGACCAATGTGGCCCACAAGCATGGGCTGGGCCTCATGGGCCATGCTTGTTTCAACTACACTGAACGTTGGACAACATGCCAACCACAAGGTTTCTTGCCATGGGGAAAGAGTTCTGATTTCTGCATCATTTTCAACCCTGGGCAGTGGTTGGAGATAAGGTCTAGGTTCTGGAGCCTGAAAACCGCAGTTGGGAAGAGATGACGACCTAAGGCCATGGCGGGTCCGATGTGCTCAGTGTGCGGCCAGCTGTCTGTGTGGGACCAGGAGGTCCAGGCTCAGGCTGGGTCAGAAGGGGACATAGTGCCCAGGTCAGCCTATATGTTTGGGGTACAGCCGATTGGCATGCAGGTTGATCCTCATTTGGGGTATCGGGGTAGCCCTGAGGGCAATGTTTTACTTCTGTAGGGCAGGCAGAGTGCGGCATTGTAGTTCTGGATTGCCCAACTGGAGGGCTTGTGGGCCAGTAGTCTGAGGACGGAGTCTGAGAACCCAAGCTAGGCCTAGGTTTCTGAGTGAGGATATGGCAGGCACAATCTACAGACCTCAATAGAGATCTCGTGCATCTGAAGTCAGGGCAAGGATCAGACGATCGCTCAGGTTGGACTTTCTGCCCTGATGGCCCTTTCTTGAAGGGGGTTGGATCACGAGGACATGGGGGTTTTCCCACGATGGGAGTTGTGAGAAGCTCCAAACTGCAAAGATTCTTCTGCAGGACAATTGAGACCTGTTGGTTGGCTCCAGGCCAACGATTCCGAGCAGGGTTCTAAGGATGGATGGCTGGGTAGCCCACCTCGCATTCCAATTGTCTCCAAGCAACAAGACAGGTTAGATCTGCTGCATGTGGCGGGCAACCGAGGAGGCTGAGTTGAAATGGACTCTCCTGTGGGTGTGTCCTAATATGTTTTTGTGTCTATGGAGACCTTCGAATGAAGCGGTGGCCCTGGGGCCCTGAAGGGTTCTCCTAAACAGAGGCTTTGACACAGCTCCAACGTGCAGGTTTCCCAAGTGTAGATGAGATTTGTTCTGATGGGTGAGTCAAGAAACAGCCTTATGCTGGTATTGAAATCCAGGCCTCTGAGGAGAGTTTCCTTGAAACCAAAGCAATGGATCCGATTAGTGCCTAGGGGCCTGTTCGTTCCTTTTTACCTCTGGGGACATCAGTCTACGGGTCTGAGTGCAGGAAGGTGCTCAAATGGGCTCAGATTTCCCCCTGTTTGTCCTGGGAAGCCACAACTATTGGGATGGCCTCAGGGACTTTGGAGGTTATCCTATTAGTAGGGTTGTGGCCATTGGAATGGGCACATACAATTCCCTTGGAGAGGGCAAGTACAGTCCTCAGGTTTGGCTCCAGGGCCCTGAGCCTGTAGGGTGTGTAGGCCAGAGCTGTTTGGACAGTTGTCTGAAAACACAAACTCGGCTTATGTTTTGGGTCATAGGTATGGCAGGACTGATCTACAGACCATGAGGAGAACACTTTGGGATATGAAAAAAGGACGAGTGTGAGGCTCTTGCTCAAGTTTTTGTCTCTGGATATCGTGTCAATCATGGCCGTGAAATTGCCGGGTGACATCATGGGAAATGGACGAGTCTTACTCTCTGGGGGTTCGGTCCCGTCCAAAGAGTTTGCGGTCATTCTGGGGATGGAAGAAGTCCGTTTTTTTGTTGTTGTTGTCGATTTGTTTCATTTTGTTTTTCAACCTCAGATGTCCCACCAAATGAGGGATTCCAGAGTAGAGCCCTGGGGTGGGGCGACTGGACAACCAGAAATCTGGTTAAAAATTGGGGACTAGGGACATGTCAAGCCCATTATGACATCTAATGGTCCAGCCACTGAGAGGACTTACTAGAGGACAGGACTCACGCTGAGGTCACAATGCGTGTTTATGCCCTCGTCGCACTCAAGAATGGGCGGGGCCTCAGGGTGAATGCTGTTTTCTCCTACACTGAATGTTGGACAACATACCAACCACACGGTTTTCTTGCCATGGGTCAGGAGGATTTCTGATTTCTGCATCACAGTCACCCGTGGGCAGTGATTGGAGATAAGGTCTAGGTTCTGAAGCCTGAAAACTGAGGTAGGGAAGAGATGATGACCTAAGGCCAGGGCGGGTCTCATGTGCTCAGGGTGTGGTCAGCTGTCTGGGTGTTGGTCAGCAGGTCCGGGCTCAGGTTGTGTCAGACAGTGCATTAGTGCCCAGGTTAGACTATATAATTTGGGTACATTCGAGTGCCGTGTAGGTTTGTCTTCATTTAAGTGCCTGGTCAGCTCATTAGGCAATATATTTTTTCTAGAGGGCAGGCAGAGTGCTTCATTGTCCGTCCGGAATTGCCAAACATGAGGGCTTCGGGGCCAGGAGAGTGAGGACGGAAGTCTGAGAACACAAGCTAGACTTCGGATTCAGGGTGAGGGCACGGCAGGTACCCCCTGCAGATCTGAACCAATATGTCATGCATCTGAAGTCAGGGCGAGGATCCGACGTTGGCTCAGGTTGGAGTTTCTGTGCATGACGGCCCCTTCATGAAGGGAGCGGAATCTCGAGGCCTTGGAGGTTTTCCACGTTGGGAGATGTGGGATGCCCCCTTCAAGGATTCCTTCTGCGGGACAATTGAGACCTGTTGGACAGCTCCAGGACATCCCATATGGAATGACTCCAGAGCACCGTTCGAGGATGGATGCCTGGGAAGTCCGCCTCGCCTTCCAATTGCTCCTAGCAACAAGACAGTTTAGATCTAATGGATCTGCGGGAGCAACCGGGGTGGCTGAGTTGAAATGCACTTTCCAGAGGATGGGTCCGAATGTGTGTTTGTGTCCATGAGGGCCTTGGAATGGGGAGGTGGCACCGGGACCCTGAAGTATTCTCCTAAGCTTTGGCATAGCTCCCATGCACAAGTTTCCTTGTGGAGACGAGATTTGTTCTGATGGGTGCCTCAGGAAATCCCCTCTGCTGGTATTGGAATCCAGGCTTTTGAGGAGACATGCCTGTAAACCAAAGCAATGGATCCGATAATGGCCTCGGGTCCTGTCTGGTTCAATCTTCTTGGTATGAGTGGAGGTAGATGATTGGAGGAAGATGCTCAGCTGGTATCAACCGCCCTTTATTGTCCCGGGCGACCTACACTATTGGGATGGCCTCAGGGACTTTGGAGGGTTCTCCTAATTTGTACGATTTTTGACAATGGAATGGGCAGAATTCCCATGGATTGGGTGGGGGCAGTCCTAATGTGTGGCTCCAGGGGCCACAGCCTGGAGGGAGTGAGGCCCAGGACTTTGAGGACAGAAGACTGAAAACACAAACTCAGCTTAAGTTTGGGGACGTAAGTATGGCACGCCCGATCTACAAACCATGAGAAGAACTCTTCAGGATATGAAGAATGAGCGAGTCTGAGGCGTTTGCTCAGGCTTTTGTCTCTGGATTTTGTTTCAGCGATGGCCGCGGAATGTTGGGGAGGTCTCATGGGCCATGGACGAATCTTCCTCTCTGTGGATTTGGCCCGATCCCAATTGTTTTTCGTCAATCTGTGGGATGGGAGGACTCCTTTCAGGTTTGTTACCTCTGGTGTCCCACCAAAAGAGGAATTCCAAAGCAGAGCCCTGGGGAAGAGTGAAGGGACACCCCGAACTATGGTTAAAATTTGGGGCCTAGGGGCATGGCAAGCCCAATATGCTGTCTCTTCATATAGGCCCTGAGAGGCCTTACCTGAGGACTGGGCTCAGGCTGAGGGTCACAATGTGTGTTTGTGACAAATGTGGCCCGCAAGCATGGGCTGGGCCTCATGGGCCACGCTTGTTTCAACTACACTGAACGTTGGACAACATGTCAAGCACAAGGTTTCTTGCCATGGGGAAAGAGTTCTGATTTCTGCATCATTTTCAACCCTGGGCAGTGGTTGGAGATAAGGTCTAGGTTCTGGAGCCTGAAAACCGCAGTTGGGAAGAGATGACGACCTAAGGCCATGGCGGGTCCGATGTGCTCAGTGTGCGGCCAGCTGTCTGGGTGGGACCAGGAGGTCCAGGCTCAGGCTGGGTCAGAAGGGGAAATAGTGCCCAGGTCAGCCTATATGTTTGGGGTACAGCCGATTGGCATGCAGGTTGATCCTCATTTGGGGTTTCGGGGTAGCCCTGAGGGCAATGTTTTACTTCTGTAGGGCAGGCAGAGTGTGGCATTGTAGTTCTGGATTGCCCAACTGGAGGGCTTGTGGGCCAGTAGTCTGAGGACAGAGTCTGAGAACCCAAGCTAGGCCTAGGTTTCTGGGTGAGGATATGGCAGGCACAGTTAACAGACCTCAATCGAGATCTCGTGCATCTGAAGTCAGGGCAAGGATCAGACGATCGCTCAGGTTGGACTTTCTGCCCTGATGGCCCTTTCTTGAAGGGGGTTGGATCACGAGGACATGGGGGTTTTCCCACGATGGGAGTTGTGAGAAGCTCCAAACTGCAAAGATTCTTCTGCAGGACAATTGAGACCTGTTGGTTGGCTCCAGGCCAACGATTCCGAGCAGGGTTCTAAGGATGGTTGGCTGGGTAGCCCACCTCGCATTCCAATTGTCTCCAAGCAACAAGACAGGTTAGATCTGCTGCATGTGGCGGGCAACCGAGGAGGCTGAGTTGAAATGGACTCTCCTGTGGATGTGTCCTAATATGTTTTTGTGTCTATGGAGACCTTGGAATGAAGCGGTGGCCCTGGGGCCCTGAAGGGTTCTCCTAAACAGAGGCTTTGACACAGCTCCAACGTGCAGGTTTCCCAAGTGTAGATGAGATTTGTTCTGATGGGTGAGTCAAGAAACATTCATATGCAGGTATTGAAATCCAGGCCTCTGAGGAGAGTTACCTGGAAACCAAAGCAATGGATCCGATTAGTGTCTAGGGGCCTGTTCGTTCCTTTTTACCTCTGGGGACATCAGTCTACGGGTCTGAGTGCAGGTAGGTGCTCAGATGGGCTCAGATTGCCCCCTGTTTGTCCTGGGAAGCCACAACTATTGGGATGGCCTCAGGGACTTTGGAGGTTATCCTATTAGTAGGGTTGTGGCCATTGGAATGGGCACATACAATTCCCTTGGAGAGGGCAAGTACAGTCCTCAGGTTTGGCTCCAGGGCCCTGAGCCTGTAGGGTGTGTAGGCCAGAGCTGTTTGGACAGTTGTCTGAAAACACAAACTCGGCTTATGTTTTGGGTCATAGGTATGGCAGGACTGATCTACAGACCATGAGGAGAACACTTCGGGATATGAAAAAAGGGCGAGTGTGAGGCTCTTGCTCAAGTTTTTGTCTCTGGATATCGTGTCACTCATGGTCGTGAAATTGCCGGGTGACTTCATGGGAAATGGACGAGACTTACTCTCTGGGGGTTCGGTCCCGTCCAAAGAGTTTGCTGTCATTCTGGGGATGAAAGAAGTCCGTTTTTTTGTTGTTGTTGTCGATTTGTTTCATTTTGTTTTTCAACCTCAGATGTCCCACCAAATGAGGGATTCCAGAGTAGAGCCCTGGGGTGGGGCGACTGGACAACCAGAAATCTGGTTAAAAATTGGGGACTAGGGACATGTCAAGCCCATTATGACATCTAATGGTCCAGCCACTGAGAGGACTTACTAGAGGACAGGACTCACGCTGAGGTCACAATGCGTGTTTATGCTCTAGTCGCACTCAAGAATGGGCGGGGCCTCTGGGTGAATGCTGTTTTCTCCTACACTGAATGTTGGACAACATGCCAACCACAAGGTTTCTTGCCATGGGTCAGGAAGAGTTCTGATTTCTGCATCACAGTCACCCGTGGGCAGTAATTGGAGATAAAGTCTAGGTTCTGAAGCCTGAAAACTGAGGTAGGGAAGAGATGATGACCTAAGGCCAGGGCGGGTCTGATGTGCTCAGGATGCAGTCAGCTGTCTGGGTGTTGGTCAGCAGGTCCGGGCTCAGGTTGTGTCAGACAGTGCATTAGTGCCCAGGTTAGACTATATAATTTGGGTACATTCGAGTGCCGTGTAGGTTTATCTTCATTTAAGCTGCCTGGTCATCTCATTAGGCAATATATTTTTTCTAGAGGGCAGGCAGAGTGCTTCATTGTCGGTCCGGAATTGCCAAACATGAGGGCTTCGGAGCCAGGAGAGTGAGGACGGAAGTGTGAGAACACAAGCTAGACTTCGGATTCAGGGTGAGGGCACGGCAGGTACCCCCTGCAGATCTGAACCAATATCTCATGCATCTGAAGTCCGGTCGAGGATCCGACGTAGGCTCAGGTTGGAGTTTCTGTGCATGACGGCCCCTTCATGAAGGGAGCGGAATCTCGAGGCCATGGAGGTTTTCCACGTTGAAAGATGTGGGATGCCCCCTTCAAGGATTCCTTCTGCGGGACAATTGAGACCTGTTGGACAGCTCCAGGACATCCCATATGGAATGACTCCAGAGCACCATTCGAGGATGGATGCCTGGGAAGTCCGCCTCGCCTTCCAATTGTCTCCTAGCAACAAGACAGTTTAGATCTAATGGATCTGCGGGAGCAACGGGGTAGCTGAGTTGAAATGCACTTTCCAGAGGATGGGTCCTAATGTGTGTTTGTGTCCATGAGGGCCTTGGAATGGGGAGGTGGCACCGGGACCCTGAAGTATTCTCCTAAGCTTTGGCATAGCTCCCATGCACAAGTTTCCTTGTGGAGACGAGATTTGTTCTGATGGGTGCCTCAGGAAATCCCCTCTGCTGGTATTGGAATCCAGGCTTTTGAGGAGACATGCCTGTAAACCAAAGCAATGGATCCGATAATGGCCTCGGGTCCTGTCTGGTTCAATCTTCTTGGTATGAGTGGAGGTAGATGAGTGAAGGAAGATGCTCAGCTGGTATCAACCGCCTTTTTTTGTCCCGGGCGACCTACACTATTGGGATGGCCTCAGGGACTTTGGAGGGTTCTCCTAATTTGTACGATTTTTGACAATGGAATGGGCAGAATTCCCATGGATTGGGTGGGGGCAGTCCTAATGTGTGGCTCCAGGAGCCACAGCCTGGAGGGAGTGTGGCCCAGGACTTTGAGGACAGAAAACTGAAAACACAAACTCAGCTTAAGTTTGGGGACGTAGGTATGGCACGCCCGATCTACAAACCATGAGACGAACTCTTCAGGATATGAAGAATGAGCGAGTCTGGGTCGCTTGCTCAGGCTTTTGTCTCTGGATTTTGTTTCAGCGATGGCCGTGGAATGTTGGGGAGGTCTCATGGGCCATGGACGAATCTTCCTCTCTGTGGATTTGGCCCGATCCCAATTGTTTTTCGTCAATCTGTGGGATGGGAGGACTCTTTTCAGGTTTGTTACCTCTGGTGTCCCACCAAAAGAGCAATTCCAAAGCAGAGCCCTGGGGAAGAGTAAAGGGACACCCCGAACTATGGTTAAAAATTGGGGACTAGGGGCATGGCAAGCCCAATATGCTGTCTCTTCATATAGGCCCTGAGAGGCCTTACCTGAGGACTGGGCTCAGGCTGAGGGTCACAATGTGTGTTTGTGACCAATGTGGCCCGCAAGCATGGGCTGGGCCTCATGGGCCACGCTTGTTTCATCTACACTGAAGGTTGGACAACATGCCAACCACAAGGTTTCTTGCCATGGGGAAAGAGTTCTGATTTCTGCATCATTTTCAACCCTGGGCAGTGGTTGGAGATAAGGTCTAGGTTCTGGAGCCTGAAAACCGCAGTTGGGATGAGATGACGACCTAAGACCATGGCGGGTCCGATGTGCTCAGTGTGCGGCCAGCTGTCTGGGTGGGACCAGGAGGTCCAGGCTCAGGCTGGGTCAGAAGGGGAAATAGTGCCCAGGTCAGCCTATATGTTTGGGGTACAGCCGAATGGCGTGCAGGTTGATCCTCATTTGGGGTTTCGGGGTAGCCCTGAGGGCAATGTTTTACTTCTGTAGGGCAGGCAGAGTGCGGCATTGTAGTTCTGGATTGCCAAACTGGAGGGCTTGTGGGCCAGTAGTCTGAGGACGGAGTCTGAGAACCCAAGCTAGGCCTAGGTTTCTGGGTGAGGATATGGCAGGCACAATCTAGAGACCTCAATCGAGATCTCGTGCATCTGAAGTCAGGGCAAGGATCAGGTTGGACTTTCTGCCCTGATGGCCCTTTCTTGAAGGGGGTTGGATCACGAGGACATGGGGGTTTACCCACGATGGGAGTTGTGAGAAGCTCCAAACTGCAAAGATTCTTCTGCAGGACAATTGTGACCTGTTGGTTGGCTCCAGTCCAACGATTCCGAGCAGGGTTCTAAGGATGGATGGCTGGGTATCCCACCTCGCATTCCAATTGTCTCCAAGCAACAAGACAGGTTAGATCTGCTGCATGTGGCGGGCAACCGAGGAGGCTGAGTTGAAATGGACTCTCCTGTGGGTGTGTCCTAATATGTTTTTGTGTCTATGGAGACCTTCGAATGAAGCGGTGGCCCTGGGGCCCTGAAGGGTTCTCCTAAACAGAGGCTTTGACACAGCTCCAACGTGCATGTTTCCCAAGTGTAGATGAGATTTGTTCTGATGGGTGAGTCAAGAAACAACCATATGCTGGTATTGAAATCCAGGCCTCTGAGGAGAGTTTCCTGGAAACCAAAGCAATGGATCCGATTAGTGCCTAGGGGCCTGCTCGTTCCTTTTTACCTCTGGGGACATCAGTCTACAGGTCTGAGTGCAGGTAGGTGCTCAGATGGGCTCAGATTGCCCCTGTTTGTCCTGGGAAGCCACAACTATTGGGATGGCCTCAGGGACTTTGGAGGATATCCTACTAGTAGGGTTGTGGCCATTGGAATGGGCACATACAATTCCCTTGGAGAGGGCAAGTACAGTCCTCAGGTTTGGCTCCAGGGCCCTGAGCCTGTAGGGTGTGTAGGCCAGAGCTGTTTGGACAGTTGTCTGAAAATACAAACTCGGCTTATGTTTTGGGTCATAGGTATGGCAGGACTGATCTACAGACCATGAGGAGAACACTTCGGGATATGAAAAAAGGGCGAGTGTGAGGCTCTTGCTCAAGTTTTTGTCTCTGGATATCGTGTCACTCATGGTCGTGAAATTGCCGGGTGACTTCATGGGAAATGGACGAGTCTTACTATCTGGGGGTTCGGTCCCATCCAAAGAGTTTGCGGTCATTCTGGGGATGGAAGAAATCCGTTTTTTTGTTGTTGTTGTCGATTTGTTTCATTTTGTTTTTCAACCTCAGATGTCCCACCAAATGAGGGATTCCAGAGTAGAGCCCTGGGGTGGGGCGACTGGACAACCAGAAATCTGGTTAAAAATTGGGGACTAGGGACATGTCAAGCCCATTATGACATCTAATGGTCCAGCCACTGAGAGGACTTACTAGAGGACAGGACTCACGCTGAGGTCACAATGCGTCTTTATGCTCTCGTCGCACTCAAGAATGGGCAGGGCCTCAGGGTGAATGCTGTTTTCTCCTACACTGAACGTTGGACAACATGCCAACCACAAGGTTTCTTGCCATGGGTCAGGAAGAGTTCTGATTTCTGCATCACAGTCACCCGTGGGCAGTGATTGGAGATAAAATCTAGGTTCTGAAGCCTGAAAACTGAGGTAGGGAAGAGATGATGACCTAAGGCCAGGGCGGGTCTGATGTGCTCAGGGTGCAGTCAGCTGTCTGGGTGTTGGTCAGCAGGTCCGGGCTCAGGTTGTGTCAGACAGTGCATTAGTGCCCAGGTTAGACTATATAATTTGGGTACATTCGAGTGCCGTGTAGGTTTATCTTCATTTAAGCTGCCTGGTCAGCTCATTAGGCAATATATTTTTTCTAGAGGGCAGGCAGAGTGCTTCATTGTCGGTCCGGAATTGCCAAACATGAGGGCTTCGGGGCCAGGAGAGTGAGGACGGAAGTCTGAGAACACAAGCTAGACTTCGGATTCAGGGTGAGGGCACGGCAGGTACCCCCTGCAGATCTGAACCAATATCTCATGCTTCTGAAGTCAGGTCGAGGATCCGACGTTGGCTCAAGTTGGAGTTTCTGTGCATGACGGCCCCTTCATGAAGGGAGCGGAATCTCGAGGCCATGGAGGTTTTCCACGTTGAAAGATGTGGGATGCCCCCTTCAAGGATTCCTTCTGCGGGACAATTGAGACCTGTTGGACAGCTCCAGGACATCCCATATGGAATCACTCCAGAGCACCATTCGAGGATGGATGCCTGGGAAGTCCGCCTCGCCTTCCAATTGTCTCCTAGCAACAAGACAGTTTAGATCTAATGGATCTGCAGGAGCAACGGGGTGGCTGAGTTGAAATGCACTTTCCAGAGGATGGGTCCTAATGTGTGTTTGTGTCCATGAGGGCCTTGGAATGGGGAGGTGGCACCGGGACCCTGAAGTATTCTCCTAAGCTTTGGCATAGCTCCCATGCACAAGTTTCCTTGTGGAGACGAGATTTGTTCTGATGGGTGCCTCAGGAAATCCCCTCTGCTGGTATTGGAATCCAGGCTTTTGAGGAGACATGCCTGTAAATCAAAGCAATGGATCCGATAATGGCCTCGGGTCCTGTCTGGTTCAATCTACTTGGTATGAGTGGAGGTAGATGAGTGGAGGAAGATGCTCAGCTGGTATCAACCGCCCTTTTTTGTCCAGGGCGATCTACACTATTGGGATGGCCTCAGGGACTTTGGAGGGTTCTCCTAATTTGTACGATTTTTGACAATGGAATGGGCAGAATTCCCATGGATTGGGTGGGGGCAGTCCTAATGTGTGGCTCCAGGGGCCACAGCCTGGAGGGAGTGTGGCCCAGGACTTTGAGGACAGAAGACTGAAAACACAAACTCAGCTTAAGTTTGGGGACGTAAGTATGGCACGCCCGTTCTACAAACCATGAGACGAACTCTTCATGATATGAAGAATGAGCGAGTCTGGGTCGCTTGCTCAGGCTTTTGTCTCTGGATTTTGTTTCAGCGATGGCCGTGGAATGTTGGGGAGGTCTCATGGGCCATGGACGAATCTTCCTCTCTGTGGATTTGGCCCGATCCCAATTGTTTTTCGTCAATCTGTGGGATGGGAGGACTCTTTTTAGGTTTGTTACCTCTGGTGTCCCACCAAAAGAGGAATTCCAAAGCAGAGCCCTGGGGAAGAGTAAAGGGACACCCTGAACTATGGTTAAAAATTGGGGACTAGGGGCATGGCAAGCCCAATATGCTGTCTCTTCATATAGGCCCTGAGAGGCCTTACCTGAGGACTGGGCTCAGGCTGAGGGTCACAATGTGTGTTTGTGACCAATGTGGCCCGCAAGCATGGGCTGGGCCTCATGGGCCACGCTTGTTTCAACTACACTGAACGTTGGACAACATGCCAAGCACAAGGTTTCTTGCCATGGGGAAAGAGTTCTGATTTCTGCATCATTTTCAACCCTGGGCAGTGGTTGGAGATAAGGTCTAGGTTCTGGAGCCTGAAAACCGCAGTTGGGAAGAGATGACGACCTAAGGCCATGGCGGGTCCGATGTGCTCAGTGTGCGGCCAGCTGTCTGGGTGGGACCAGGAGGTCCAACTCAGGCTGGGTCAGAAGGGGAAATAGTGCCCAGGTCAGCCTATATGTTTGGGGTACAGCCGAATGGCGTGCAGGTTAATCCTCATTTGGGGTTTCGGGGTAGCCCTGAGGGCAATGTTTTACTTCTGTAGGGCAGGCAGAGTGCGGCATTGTAGTTCTGGATTGCCAAACTGGAGGGCTTGTGGGCCAGTAGTCTGAGGACGGAGTCTGAGAACCCAAGCTAGGCCTAGGTTTCTGGGTGAGGATATGGCAGGCACAATCTAGAGACCTCAATCGAGATCTCGTGCATCTGAAGTCAGGGCAAGGATCAGGTTGGACTTTCTGCCCTGATGGCCCTTTCTTGAAGGGGGTTGGATCACGAGGACATGGGGGTTTACCCACGATGGGAGTTGTGAGAAGCTCCAAACTGCAAAGATTCTTCTGCAGGACAATTGAGACCTGTTGGTTGGCTCCAGTCCAACGATTCCGAGCAGGGTTCTAAGGATGGATGGCTGGGTAGCCCACCTCGCATTCCAATTGTCTCCAAGCAACAAGACAGGTTAGATCTGCTGCATGTGGCGGGCAACCGAGGAGGCTGAGTTGAAATGGACTCTCCTGTGGGTGTGTCCTAATATGTTTTTGTGTCTATGGAGACCTTCGAATGAAGCGGTGGCCCTGGGGCCCTGAAGGGTTCTCCTAAACAGAGGCTTTGACACAGCTCCAACGTGCATGTTTCCCAAGTGTAGATGAGATTTGTTCTGATGGGTGAGTCAAGAAACAACCATATGCTGGTATTGAAATCCAGGCCTCTGAGGAGAGTTTCCTGGAAACCAAAGCAATGGATCCGATTAGTGCCTAGGGGCCTGCTCGTTCCTTTTTACCTCTGGGGACATCAGTCTACGGGTCTGAGTGCAGGTAGGTGCTCAGATGGGCTCAGATTGCCCCTGTTTGTCCTGGGAAGCCACAACTATTGGGATGGCCTCAGGGACTTTGGAGGATATCCTACTAGTAGGGTTGTGGCCATTGGAATGGGCACATACAATTCCCTTGGAGAGGGCAAGTACAGTCCTCAGGTTTGGCTCCAGGACCCTGAGCCTGTAGGGTGTGTAGGCCAGAGCTGTTTGGACAGTTGTCTGAAAACACAAACTCGGCTTATGTTTTGGGTCATAGGTATGGCAGGACTGATCTACAGACCATGAGGAGAACACTTCGGGATATGAAAAAAGGGCGAGTGTGAGGCTCTTGCTCAAGTTTTTGTCTCTGGATATCGTGTCACTCATGGTCGTGAAATTGCCGGGTGACTTCATGGGAAATGGACGAGTCTTACTCTCTGGGGGTTCGGTCCCACCCAAAGAGTTTGCGGTCATTCTGGGGATGGAAGAAATCCGTTTTTTTGTTGTTGTTGTCGATTTGTTTCATTTTGTTTTTCAACCTCAGATGTCCCACCAAATGAGGGATTCCAGAGTAGAGCCCTGGGGTGGGGCGACTGGACATCCAGAAATCTGGTTAAAAATTGGAGACTAGGGACATGTCAAGCCCATTATGACATCTAATGGTCCAGCCACTGAGAGGACTTACTAGAGGACAGGACTCACGCTGAGGTCACAATGCGTGTTTATGCTCTCGTCGCACTCAAGAATGGGCGGGGCCTCAGGGTGAATGCTGTTTTCTCCTACACTGAACGTTGGACAACATGCCAACCACAAGGTTTCTTGCCATGGGTCAGGAAGAGTTCTGATTTCTGCATCACAGTCACCCGTGGGCAGTGATTGGAGATAAAATCTAGGTTCTGAAGCCTGAAAACTGAGGTAGGGAAGAGATGATGACCTAAGGCCAGGGCGGGTCTGATGTGCTCAGGGTGCAGTCAGCTGTCTGGGTGTTGGTCAGCAGGTCCGGGCTCAGGTTGTGTCAGACAGTGCATTAGTGCCCAGGTTAGACTATAATTTGGGTACATTCGAGTGCCGTGTAGGTTTATCTTCATTTAAGCTGCCTGGTCAGCTCATTAGGCAATATATTTTTTCTAGAGGGCAGGCAGAGTGCTTCATTGTCGGTCCGGAATTGCCAAACATGAGGGCTTCGGGGCCAGGAGAGTGAGGACGGAAGTCTGAGAACACAAGCTAGACTTCGGATTCAGGGTGAGGGCACGGCAGGTACCCCCTGCAGATCTGAACCAATATCTCATGCTTCTGAAGTCAGGTCGAGGATCCGACGTTGGCTCAGGTTGGAGTTTCTGTGCATGACGGCCCCTTCATGAAGGGAGCGGAATCTCGAGGCCATGGAGGTTTTCCACGTTGAAAGATGTGGGATGCCCCCTTCAAGGATTCCTTCTGCGGGACAATTGAGACCTGTTGGACAGCTCCAAGACATCCCATATGGAATCACTCCAGAGCACCATTCGAGGATGGATGCCTGGGAAGTCCGCCTCGCCTTCCAATTGTCTCCTAGCAACAATACAGTTTAGATCTAATGGATCTGCAGGAGCAACGGGGTGGCTGAGTTGAAATGCACTTTCCAGAGGATGGGTCCTAATGTGTGTTTGTGTCCATGAGGGCCTTGGAATGGGGAGGTGGCACCGGGACCCTGAAGTATTCTCCTAAGCTTTGGCATAGCTCCCATGCACAAGTTTCCTTGTGGAGACGAGATTTGTTCTGATGGGTGCCTCAGGAAATCCCCTCTGCTGGTATTGGAATCCAGGCTTTTGAGGAGACATGCCTGTAAACCAAAGCAATGGATCCGATAATGGCCTCGGGTCCTGTCTGGTTCAATCTACTTGGTATGAGTGGAGGTAGATGAGTGGAGGAAGATGCTCAGCTGGTATCAACCGCCCTTTTTTGTCCTGGGCGATCTACACTATTGGGATGGCCTCAGGGACTTTGGAGGGTTCTCCTAATTTGTACGATTTTTGACAATGGAATGGGCAGAATTCCCATGGATTGGGTGGGGGCAGTCCTAATGTGTGGCTCCAGGGGCCACAGCCTGGAGGGAGTGTGGTCCAGGACTTTGAGGACAGAAGACTGAAAACACAAACTCAGCTTAAGTTTGGGGACGTAAGTATGGCACGCCCGTTCTACAAACCATGAGACGAACTCTTCATGATATGAAGAATGAGCGAGTCTGGGTCGCTTGCTCAGGCTTTTGTCTCTGGATTTTGTTTCAGCGATGGCCGTGGAATGTTGGGGAGGTCTCATGGGCCATGGACGAATCTTCCTCTCTGTGGATTTGGCCCGATCCCAATTGTTTTTCGTCAATCTGTGGGATGGGAGGACTCTTTTCAGGTTTGTTACCTCTGGTGTCCCACCAAAAGAGGAATTCCAAAGCAGAGCCCTGGGGAAGAGTAAAGGGACACCCCGAACTATGGTTAAAAATTGGGGACTAGGGGCATGGCAAGCCCAATATGCTGTCTCTTCATATAGGCCCTGAGAGGCCTTACCTGAGGACTGGGCTCAGGCTGAGGGTCACAATGTGTGTTTGTGACCAATGTGGCCCGCAAGCATGGGCTGGGCCTCATGGGCCACGCTTGTTTCAACTACACTGAACGTTGGACAACATGCCAAGCACAAGGTTTCTTGCCATGGGGAAAGAGTTCTGATTTCTGCATCATTTTCAACCCTGGGCAGTGGTTGGAGATAAGGTCTAGGTTCTGGAGCCTGAAAACCGCAGTTGGGAAGAGATGACGACCTAAGGCCATGGCGGGTCCGATGTGCTCAGTGTGCGGCCAGCTGTCTGGGTGGGACCAGGAGGTCCAACTCAGGCTGGGTCAGAAGGGGAAATAGTGCCCAGGTCAGCCTATATGTTTGGGGTACAGCCGAATGGCGTGCAGGTTAATCCTCATTTGGGGTTTCGGGGTAGCCCTGAGGGCAATGTTTTACTTCTGTAGGGCAGGCAGAGTGCGGCATTGTAGTTCTGGATTGCCAAACTGGAGGGCTTGTGGGCCAGTAGTCTGAGGACGGAGTCTGAGAACCCAAGCTAGGCCTAGGTTTCTGGGTGAGGATATGGCAGGCACAATCTAGAGACCTCAATCGAGATCTCGTGCATCTGAAGTCAGGGCAAGGATCAGGTTGGACTTTCTGCCCTGATGGCCCTTTCTTGAAGGGGGTTGGATCACGAGGACATGGGGGTTTACCCACGATGGGAGTTGTGAGAAGCTCCAAACTGCAAAGATTCTTCTGCAGGACAATTGAGACCTGTTGGTTGGCTCCAGTCCAACGATTCCGAGCAGGGTTCTAAGGATGGATGGCTGGGTAGCCCACCTCGCATTCCAATTGTCTCCAAGCAACAAGACAGGTTAGATCTGCTGCATGTGGCGGGCAACCGAGGAGGCTGAGTTGAAATGGACTCTCCTGTGGGTGTGTCCTAATATGTTTTTGTGTCTATGGAGACCTTCGAATGAAGCGGTGGCCCTGGGGCCCTGAAGGGTTCTCCTAAACAGAGGCTTTGACACAGCTCCAACGTGCATGTTTCCCAAGTGTAGATGAGATTTGTTCTGATGGGTGAGTCAAGAAACAACCATATGCTGGTATTGAAATCCAGGCCTCTGAGGAGAGTTTCCTGGAAACCAAAGCAATGGATCCGATTAGTGCCTAGGGGCCTGCTCGTACCTTTTTACCTCTGGGGACATCAGTCTACAGGTCTGAGTGCAGGTAGGTGCTCAGATGGGCTCAGATTGCCCCTGTTTGTCCTGGGAAGCCACAACTCTTGGGATGGCCTCAGGGACTTTGGAGGATATCCTACTAGTAGGGTTGTGGCCATTGGAATGGGCACATACAATTCCCTTGGAGAGGGCAAGTACAGTCCTCAGGTTTGGCTCCAGGGCCCTGAGCCTGTAGGGTGTGTAGGCCAGAGCTGTTTGGACAGTTGTCTGAAAACACAAACTCGGCTTATGTTTTGGGTCATAGGTATGGCAGGACTGATCTACAGACCATGAGGAGAACACTTCGGGATATGAAAAAAGGGCGAGTGTGAGGCTCTTGCTCAAGTTTTTGTCTCTGGATATCGTGTCACTCATGGTCGTGAAATTGCCGGGTGACTTCATGGGAAATGGACGAGTCTTACTCTCTGGGGGTTCGGTCCCATCCAAAGAGTTTGCGGTCATTCTGGGGATGGAAGAAATCCGTTTTTTTGTTGTTGTTGTCGATTTGTTTCATTTTGTTTTTCAACCTCAGATGTCCCACCAAATGAGGGATTCCAGAGTAGAGCCCTGGGGTGGGGCGACTGGACAACCAGAAATCTGGTTAAAAATTGGGGACTAGGGACATGTCAAGCCCATTATGACATCTAACGGTCCAGCCACTGAGAGGACTTACTAGAGGACAGGACTCACGCTGAGGTCACAATGCGTGTTTATGCTCTCCTCGCACTCAAGAATGGGCGGGGCCTCTGGGTGAATGCTGGTTTCTCCTACACTGAACGTTGGACAACATGCCAACCACAAGGTTTCTTGCCATGGGTCAGGAAGAGTTCTGATTTCTGCATCACAGTCACCCGTGGGCAGTGATTGGAGATAAAGTCTAGGTTCTGAAGCCTGAAAACTGAGGTAGGGAAGAGATGATGACCTAAGGCCAGGGCGGGTCTGATGTGCTCAGGGTGCAGTCAGCTGTCTGGGTGTTGGTCAGCAGGTCCGGGCTCAGGTTGTGTCAGACAGTGCATTAGTGCCCAGGTTAGACTATATAATTTGGGTACATTCGAGTGCCGTGTAGGTTTATCTTCATTTAAGCTGCCTGGTCAGCTCATTAGGCAATATATTTTTTCTAGAGGGGAGGCAGAGTGCTTCATTGTCGGTCCGGAATTGCCAAACATGAGGGCTTCGGGGCCAGGAGAGTGAGGACGGAAGTCTGAGAACACAAGCTAGACTTCGGATTCAGGGTGAGGGCACGGCAGGTACCCCCTGCAGATCTGAACCAATATCTCATGCATCTGAAGTCAGGTCGAGGATCCGACGTTGGCTCAGGTTGGAGTTTCTGTGCATGACGGCCCCTTCATGAAGGGAGCGGAATCTCGAGGCCATGGAGGTTTTCCACGTTGGGAGATGTGGGATGCCCCCTTCAAGGATTCCTTCTGCGGGACAATTGAGACCTGTTGGACAGCTCCAGGACATCCCATATGGAATGACTCCAGAGCACCATTCGAGGATGGATGCCTGGGAAGTCCGCCTCGCCTTCCAATTGTCTCCTAGCAACAAGACAGTTTAGATCTAATGGATCTGCGGGAGCAACGGGGTGGCTGAGTTGAAATGCACTTTCCAGAGGATGGGTCCTAATGTGTGTTTGTGTCCATGAGGGCCTTGGAATGGGTAGGTGGCACCGGGACCCTGAAGTATTCTCCTAAGCTTTGGCATAGCTCGCATGCACAAGTTTCCTTGTGGAGACGAGATTTGTTCTGATGGGTGCCTCAGGAAATCCCCTCTGCTGGTATTGGAATCCAGGCTTTTGAGGAGACATGCCTGTAAACCAAAGCAATGGATCCGATAATGGCCTCGGGTCCTGTCTGGTTCAATCTTCTTGGTATGAGTGGAGGTAGATGAGTGGAGGAAGATGCTCAGCTGGTATCAACCGCCCTTTTTTGTCCCGGGCGACCTACACTATTGGGATGGCCTCAGGGACTTTGGAGGGTTCTCCTAATTTGTACGATTTTTGACAATGGAATGGGCAGAATTCCCATGGATTGGGTGGGGGCAGTCCTAATGTGTGGCTCCAGGGGCCACAGCCTGGAGTGAGTGTGGACCAGGACTTTGAGGACAGAAGAATGAAAATACAAACTCAGCTTAAGTTTGGGGACGTAGGTATGGCACGCCCGATCTACAAACCATGAGACGAACTCTTCAGGATATGAAGAATGAGCGAGTCTGGGTCGCTTGCTCAGACTTTTGTCTCTGGATTTTGTTTCAGCGATGGCCGTGGAATGTTGGGGAGGTCTCATGGGCCATGGACGAATCTTTCTCTCTGTGGATTTGGCCCGATCCCAATTGTTTTTCGTCAATCTGTGGGATGGGAGGACTCCTTTCAGGTTTGTTACCTCTGGTGTCCCACCAAAAGAGGAATTCCAAAGCAGAGCCCTGGGGAAGAGTAAAGGGACACCCCGAACTATGGTTAAAAATTGGGGACTAGGGGCATGGCAAGCCCAATATGCTGTCTCTTCATATAGGCCCTGAGAGGCCTTACCTGAGGACTGGGCTCAGGCTCAGGGTCACAATGTGTGTTTGTGACCAATGTGGCCCGCAAGCATGGGCTGGGCCTCATGGGCCACGCTTGTTTCAACTACACTGAACGTTGGACAACATGCCAAGCACAAGGTTTCTTGCCATGGGGAAAGAGTTCTGATTTCTGCATCATTTTCAACCCTGGGCAGTGGTTGGAGATAAGGTCTAGGTTCTGGTGCCTGAAAACCGCAGCTGGGAAGAGATGACGACCTAAGGCCATGGCGGGTCCGATGTGCTCAGTGTGCGGCCAGCTGTCTGGGTGGGACCAGGAGGTCCAGGCTCAGGCTGGGTCAGAAGGGGAAATAGTGCCCAGGTCAGCCTATATGTTTGGGGTACAGCCGAATGGCGTGCAGGTTGATCCTCATTTGGGGTTTCGGGGTAGCCCTGAGGGCAATGTTTTACTTCTGTAGGGCAGGCAGAGTGCGGCATTGTAGTTCTGGATTGCCAAACTGGAGGGCTTGTGGGCCAGTAGTCTGAGGACGGAGTCTGAGAACCCAAGCTAGGCCTAGGTTTCTGGGTGAGGATATGGCAGGCACAATCTAGAGACCTCAATCGAGATCTCGTGCATCTGAAGTCAGGGCAAGGATCAGGTTGGACTTTCTGCCCTGATGGCCCTTTCTTGAAGGGGGTTGGATCACGAGGACATGGGGGTTTACCTACGATGGGAGTTGTGAGAAGCTCCAAACTGCAAAGATTCTTCTGCAGGACAATTGAGACCTGTTGGTTGGCTCCAGTCCAACGATTCCGAGCAGGGTTCTAAGGATGGATGGCTGGGTAGCCCACCTCGCATTCCAATTTTCTCCAAGCAACAAGACAGGTTAGATCTGCTGCATGTGGCGGGCAACCGAGGAGGCTGAGTTGAAATGGACTCTCCTGTGGGTGTGTCCTAATATGTTTTTGTGTCTATGGAGACCTTCGAATGAAGCGGTGGCCCTGGGGCCCTGAAGGGTTCTCCTAAACAGAGGCTTTGACACAGCTCCAACGTGCATGTTTCCCAAGTGTAGATGAGATTTGTTCTGATGGGTGAGTCAAGAAACAACCATATGCTGGTATTGAAATCCAGGCCTCTGAGGAGAGTTTCCTGGAAACCAAAGCAATGGATCCGATTAGTGCCTAGGGGCCTGCTCGTTCCTTTTTACCTCTGGGGACATCAGTCTACAGGTCTGAGTGCAGGTAGGTGCTCAGATGGGCTCAGATTGCCCCTGTTTGTCCTGGGAAGCCACAAATCTTGGGATGGCCTCAGGGACTTTGGAGGTTATCCTATTAGTAGGGTTGTGGCCATTGGAATGGGCACATACAATTCCCTTGGAGAGGGCAAGTACAGTCCTCAGGTTTGGCTCCAGGGCCCTGAGCCTGTAGGGTGTGTAGGCCAGAGCTGTTTGGACAGTTGTCTGAAAACACAAACTCGGCTTATGTTTTGGGTCATAGGTATGGCAGGACTGATCTACAGACCATGAGGAGAACACTTCGGGATATGAAAAAAGGGCGAGTGTGAGGCTCTTGCTCAAGTTTTTGTCTCTGGATATCGTGTCACTCATGGTCGTGAAATTGCCGGGTGACATCATGGGAAATGGACGAGTCTTACTCTCTGGGGGTTCGGTCCCATCCAAAGAGATTGCGGTCATTCTGGGGATGGAAGAAATCCGTTTTTTTGTTGTTGTTGTCGATTTGTTTCATTTTGTTTTTCAACCTCAGATGTCCCACCAAATGAGGGATTCCAGAGTAGAGCCCTGGGGTGGGGCGACTGGACAACCAGAAATCTGGTTAAAAATTGGTGACTAGGGACATGTCAAGCCCATTATGACATCTAATGGTCCAGCCACTGAGAGGACTTACTAGAGGACAGGACTCACGCTGAGGTCACAATGCGTGTTTATGCTCTCGTCGCACTCAAGAATGGGCGGGGCCTCAGGGTGAATGCTGTTTTCTCCTACACTGAACGTTGGACAACATGCCAACCACAAGGTTTCTTGCCATGGGTCAGGAAGAGTTCTGATTTCTGCATCACAGTCACCCGTGGGCAGTGATTGGAGATAAAGTCTAGGTTCTGAAGCCTGAAAACTGAGGTAGGGAAGAGATGATGACCTAAGGCCAGGGCGGGTCTGATGTGCTCAGGGTGCAGTCAGTTGTCTGGGTGTTGGTCAGCAGGTCCGGGCTCAGGTTGTGTCAGACAGTGCATTAGTGCCCAGGTTAGACTATATAATTTGGGTACATTCGAGTGCCGTGTAGGTTTATCTTCATTTAAGCTGCCTGGTCAGCTCATTAGGCAATATATTTTTTCTAGAGGGCAGGCAGAGTGCTTCATTGTCGGTCCGGAATTGCCAAACATGAGGGCTTCGGGGCCAGGAGAGTGAGGACGGAAGTCTGAGAACACAAGCTAGACTTCGGATTCAGGGTGAGGGCACGTCAGGTACCCCCTGCAGATCTGAACCAATATCTCATGCATCTGAAGTCAGATCGAGGATCCGACGTTGGCTCAGGTTGGAGTTTCTGTGCATGACGGCCCCTTCATGAAGGGAGCGGAATCTCGAGGCCATGGAGGTTTTCCACGTTGGGAGATGTGGGATGCCCCCTTCAAGGATTCCTTCTGCGGGACAATTGAGACCTGTTGGACAGCTCCAGGACATCCCATATGGAATGACTCCAGAGCACCATTCGAGGATGGATGCCTGGGAAGTCCGCCTCGCCTTCCAATTGTCTCCTAGCAACAAGACAGTTTAGATCTAATGGATCTGCGGGAGCAATGGGGTGGCTGAGTTGAAATGCACTTTCCAGTCGATGGGTCCTAATGTGTGTTTGTGTCCATGAGGGCCTTGGAATGGGGAGGTAGCACCGGGACCCTGAAGTATTCTCCTAAGCTTTGGCATAGCTCCCATGCACAAGTTTCCTTGTGGAGACGAGATTTGTTCTGATGCGTGCCTCAGGAAATCCCCTCTGCTGGTATTGGAATCCAGGCTTTTGAGGAGACATGCCTGTAAACCAAAGCATAGGATCCGATAATGGCCTCGGGTCCTGTCTGGTTCAATCTTCTTGGTATGAGTGGAGGTAGATGAGTGGAGGAAGATGCTCAGCTGGTATCAACCGCCCTTTTTTGTCCCGGGCGACCTACACTATTGGGATGGCCTCAGGGACTTTGGAGGGTTCTCCTAATTTGTACGATTTTTGACAATGGAATGGGCAGAATTCCCATGGATTGGGTGGGGGCAGTCCTAATGTGTTACTCCAGGGGCCACAGCCTGGAGGGAGTGTGGCCCAGGACTTTGAGGACAGAAGACTGAAAACACAAACTCAGCTTAAGTTTGGGGACGTAGGTATGGCACGCCCGATCTACAAACCATGAGAAGAACTCTTCAGGATATGAAGAATGAGCGAGTCTGGGTCGCTTGCTCAGGCTTTTGTCTCTGGATTTTGTTTCAGCGATGGCCGTGGAATGTTGGGGAGGTCTCATGGGCCACGGACGAATCTTCCTCTCTGTGGATTTGGCCCGATCCCAATTGTTTTTCGTCAATCTGTGGGATGGGAGGACTCCTTTCAGGTTTGTTACCTCTGGTGTCCCACCAAAAGAGGAATTCCAAAGCAGAGCCCTGGGGAAGAGTAAAGGGACACCCCGAACTATGGTTAAAAATTGGGGACTAGGGGCATGGCAAGCCCAATATGCTGTCTCTTCATATAGGCCCTGAGAGGCCTTACCTGAGGACTGGGCTCAGGCTGAGGGTCACAATGTGTGTTTGTGACCAATGTGGCCCGCAAGCATGGGCTGGGCCTCATGGGCCACGCTTGTTTCAACTACACTGAACGTTGGACAACATGCCAAGCACAAGGTTTCTTGCCATGGGGAAAGAGTTCTGATTTCTGCATCATTTTCAACCCTGGGCAGTGGTTGGAGATAAGGTCTAGGTTCTGGAGCCTGAAAACCGCAGTTGGGAAGAGATGACGACCTAAGGCCATGGCGGGTCCGATGTGCTCAGTGTGCGGCCAGCTGTCTGGGTGGGACCAGGAGGTCCAGGCTCAGGCTGGGTCAGAAGGGGAAATAGTGCCCAGGTCAGCCTATATGTTTGGGGTACAGCCGATTGGCGTGCAGGTTGATCCTCATTTGGGGTTTCGGGGTAGCCCTGAGGGCAATGTTTTACTTCTGTAGGGCAGGCAGAGTGCGGCATTGTAGTTCTGGATTGCCAAACTGGAGGGCTTGTGGGCCAGTAGCCTGAGGACGGAGTCTGAGAACCCAAGCTAGGCCTAGGTTTCTGGGTGAGGATATGGCAGGCACAATCTAGAGACCTCAATCGAGATCTCGTGCATCTGAAGTCAGGGCAAGGATCAGGTTGGACTTTCTGCCCTGATGGCCCTTTCTTGAAGGGGGTTGGATCACGAGGACATGGGGGTTTACCCACGATGGGAGTTGTGAGAAGCTCCAAACTGCAAAGATTCTTCTGCAGGACAATTGTGACCTGTTGGTTGGCTCCAGTCCAACGATTCCGAGCTGGGTTCTAAGGATGGATGGCTGGGTAGCCCACCTCGCATTCCAATTGTCTCCAAGCAACAAGACAGGTTAGATCTGCTGCATGTGGCGGGCAACCGAGGAGGCTGAGTTGAAATGGACTCTCCGGTGGGTGTGTCCTAATATGTTTTTGTGTCTATGGAGACCTTCGAATGAAGCGGTGGCCCTGGGGCCCTGAAGGGTTCTCCTAAACAGAGGCTTTGACACAGCTCCAACGTGCATGTTTCCCAAGTGTAGATGAGATTTGTTCTGATGGGTGAGTCAAGAAACAACCATATGCTGGTATTGAAATCCAGGCCTCTGAGGAGAGTTTCCTGGAAACCAAAGCAATGGATCCGATTAGTGCCTAGGGGCCTGCTCATTCCTTTTTACCTCTGGGGACATCAGTCTACAGGTCTGAGTGCAGGTAGGTGCTCAGATGGGCTCAGATTGCCCCTGTTTGTCCTGGGAAGCCACAACTATTGGGATGGCCTCAGGGACTTTGGAGGTTATCCTATTAGTAGGGTTGTGGCCATTGGAATGGGCACATACAATTCCCTTGGAGAGGGCAAGTACAGTCCTCAGGTTTGGCTCCAGGACCCTGAGCCTGTAGGGTGTGTAGGCCAGAGCTGTTTGGACAGTTGTCTGAAAATACAAACTCGGCTTATGTTTTGGGTCATAGGTATGGCAGGACTGATCTACAGACCATGAGGAGAACACTTCGGGATATGAAAAAAGGGCGAGTGTGAGGCTCTTGCTCAAGTTTTTGTCTCTGGATATCGTGTCACTCATGGTCGTGAAATTGCCGGGTGACTTCATGGGAAATGGACGAGTCTTACTCTCTGGGGGTTCGGTCCCATCCAAAGAGTTTGCGGTCATTCTGGGGATGGAAGAAATCCGTTTTTTTGTTGTTGTTGTCGATTTGTTTCATTTTGTTTTTCAACCTCAGATGTCCCACCAAATGAGGGATTCCAGAGTAGAGCCCTGGGGTGGGGCGACTGGACAACCAGAAATCTGGTTAAAAATTGGGGACTAGGGACATGTCAAGCCCATTATGACATCTAATGGTCCAGCCACTGAGAGGACTTACTAGAGGACAGGACTCACGCTGAGGTCACAATGCGTGTTTATGCTCTCGTCGCACTCAAGAATGGGCGGGGCCTCAGGGTGAATGCTGTTTTCTCCTACACTGAACGTTGGACAACATGCCAACCACAAGGTTTCTTGCCATGGGTCAGGAAGAGTTCTGATTTCTGCATCACAGTCCCCCGTGGGCAGTGATTGGAGATAAAATTTAGGTTCTGAAGCCTGAAAACTGAGGTAGGGAAGAGATGATGACCTAAGGCCAGGGCGGGTCTGATGTGCTCAGGGTGCAGTCAGCTGTCTGGGTGTTGGTCAGCAGGTCCGGGCTCAGGTTGTGTCAGACATTGCATTAGTGCCCAGGTTAGACTATATAATTTGGGTACATTCGAGTGCCGTGTAGGTTTGTCTTCATTTAAGCTGCCTGGTCAGCTCATTAGGCAATATATTTTTTCTAGAGGGCAGGCAGAGTGCTTCATTGTCGGTCCGGAATTGCCAAACATGAGGGCTTCGGGGCCAGGAGAGTGAGGACGGAAGTCTGAGAACACAAGCTAGACTTCGGATTCAGGGTGAGGGCACGGCAGGTACCCCCTGCAGATATGAACCAATATCTCATGCTTCTGAAGTCAGGTCGAGGATCCGACGTTGGCTCAGGTTGGAGTTTCTGTGCATGACGACCCCTTCATGAAGGGAGCGGAATCTCGAGGCCATGGAGGTTTTCCACGTTGAAAGATGTGGGATGCCCCCTTCAAGGATTCCTTCTGCGGGACAATTGAGACCTGTTGGACAGCTCCAGGACATCCCATATGGAATGACTCCAGAGCACCATTCGAGGATGGATGCCTGGGAAGTCCGCCTCGCCTTCCAATTGTCTCCTAGCAACAAGACAGTTTAGATCTAATGGATCTGCAGGAGCAACGGGGTGGCTGAGTTGAAATGCACTTTCCAGAGGATGGGTCCTAATGTGTGTTTGTGTCCATGAGGGCCTTGGAATGGGGAGGTGGCACCGGGACCCTGAAGTATTCTCCTAAGCTTTGGCATAGCTCCCATGCACAAGTTTCCTTGTGGAGACGAGATTTGTTCTGATGGGTGCCTCAGGAAATCCCCTCTGCTGGTATTGGAATCCAGGCTTTTGAGGAGACATGCCTGTAAACCAAAGCAATGGATCCGATAATGGCCTCGGGTCCTGTTGGTTCAATCTACTTGGTATGAGTGGAGGTAGATGAGTGGAGGAAGATGCTCAGCTGGTATCAACCGCCCTTTTTTGTCCCGGGCGACCTACACTATTGGGATGGCCTCAGGGACTTTGGAGGGTTCTCCTAATTTGTACGATTTTTGACAATGGAATGGGCAGAATTCCCATGGATTGGGTGGGGGCAGTCCTAATGTGTGGCTCCAGGGGCCACAGCCTGGAGGGAGTGTGGCCCAGGACTTTGAGGACAGAAGACTGAAAACACAAACTCAGCTTAAGTTTGGGGACGTAAGTATGGCACGCCCGTTCTACAAACCATGAGACGAACTCTTCAGGATATGAAGAATGAGCGAGTCTGGGTCGCTTGCTCAGGCTTTTGTCTCTGGATTTTGTTTCAGCGATGGCCGTGGAATGTTGGGGAGGTCTCATGGGCCATGGACGAATCTTCCTCTCTGTGGATTCGGCCCGATCCCAATTGTTTTTCGTCAATCTGTGGGATGGGAGGACTCTTTTCAGGTTTGTTACCTCTGGTGTCCCACCAAAAGAGGAATTCCAAAGCAGAGCCCTGGGGAAGAGTAAAGGGACACCCCGAACTATGGTTAAAAATTGGGGACTAGGGGCATGGCAAGCCCAATATGCTGTCTCTTCATATAGGCCCTGAGAGGCCTTACCTGAGGACTGGGCTCAGGCTGAGGGTCACAATGTGTGTTTGTGACCAATGTGGCCCGCAAGCATGGGCTGGGCCTCATGGGCCACGCTTGTTTCAACTACACTGAACGTTGGACAACATGCCAAGCACAAGGTTTCTTGCCATGGGGAAAGAGTTCTGATTTCTGCATCATTTTCAACCCTGGGCAGTGGTTGGAGATAAGGTCTAGGTTCTGGAGCCTGAAAACCGCAGTTGGGAAGAGATGACGACCTAAGGCCATGGCGGGTCCGATGTGCTCAGTGTGCGGCCAGCTGTCTGGGTGGGACCAGGAGGTCCAACTCAGGCTGGGTCAGAAGGGGAAATAGTGCCCAGGTCAGCCTATATGTTTGGGGTACAGCCGAATGGCGTGCAGGTTAATCCTCATTTGGGGTTTCGGGGTAGCCCTGAGGGCAATGATTTACTTCTCTAGGGCAGGCAGAGTGCGGCATTGTAGTTCTGGATTGCCAAACTGGAGGGCTTGTGGGCCAGTAGTCTGAGGACGGAGTCTGAGAACCCAAGCTAGGCCTAGGTTTCTGGGTGAGGATATGGCAGGCACAATCTAGAGACCTCAATCGAGATCTCGTGCATCTGAAGTCAGGGCAAGGATCAGGTTGGACTTTCTGCCCTGATGGCCCTTTCTTGAAGGGGGTTGGATCACGAGGACATGGGGGTTTACCCACGATGGGAGTTGTGAGAAGCTCCAAACTGCAAAGATTCTTCTGCAGGACAATTGAGACCTGTTGGTTGGCTCCAGTCCAACGATTCTGAGCAGGGTTCTAAGGATGGATGGCTGGGTAGCCCACCTCGCATTCCAATTGTCTCCAAGCAACAAGACAGGTTAGATCTGCTGCATGTGGCGGGCAACCGAGGAGGCTGAGTTGAAATGGACTCTCTGGTGGGTGTGTCCTAATATGTTTTTGTGTCTATGGAGACCTTCGAATGAAGCGGTGGCCCTGGGGCCCTGAAGGGTTCTCCTAAACAGAGGCTTTGACACAGCTCCAACGTGCATGTTTCCCAAGTGTAGATGAGATTTGTTCTGATGGGTGAGTCAAGAAACAACCATATGCTGGTATTGAAATCCAGGCCTCTGAGGAGAGTTTCCTGGAAACCAAAGCAATGGATCCGATTAGTGCCTAGGGGCCTGCTCGTTCCTTTTTACCTCTGGGGACATCAGTCTACAGGTCTGAGTGCAGGTAGGTGCTCAGATGGGCTCAGATTGCCCCTGTTTGTCCTGGGAAGCCACAAATCTTGGGATGGCCTCAGGGACTTTGGAGGTTATCCTATTAGTAGGGTTGTGGCCATTGGAATGGGCACATACAATTCCCTTGGAGAGGGCAAGTACAGTCCTCAGGTTTGGATCCAGGGCCCTGAGCCTGTGGGGTGTGTAGCCCAGAGCTGTTTGGACAGTTGTCTGAAAACACAAACTCGGCTTATGTTTTGGGTCATAGGTATGGCAGGACTGATCTACAGACCATGAGGAGAACACTTCGGGATATGAAAAAAGGGCGAGTGTGAGGCTCTTGTTCAAGTTTTTGTCTCTGGATATCGTGTCACTCATGGTCGTGAAATTGCCGGGTGACTTCATGGGAAATGGACGAGTCTTACTCTCTGGGGGTTCGGTCCCATCCAAAGAGATTGCGGTCATTCTGGGGATGGAAGAAATCCGTTTTTTTGTTGTTGTTGTCGATTTGTTTCATTTTGTTTTTCAACCTCAGATGTCCCACCAAATGAGGGATTCCAGAGTAGAGCCCTGGGGTGGGGCGACTGGACAACCAGAAATCTGGTTAAAAATTGGTGACTAGGGACATGTCAAGCCCATTATGACATCTAATGGTCCAGCCACTGAGAGGACTTACTAGAGGACAGGACTCACGCTGAGGTCACAATGCGTGTTTATGCTCTCGTCGCACTCAAGAATGGGCGGGGCCTCAGGGTGAATGCTGTTTTCTCCTACACTGAAATTTGGACAACATGCCATCCACAAGGTTTCTTGCCATGGGTCAGGAAGAGTTCTGATTTCTGCATCACAGTCACCCGTGGGCAGTGATTGGAGATAAAATCTAGGTTCTGAAGCCTGAAAACTGAGGTAGGGAAGAGATGATGACCTAAGGCCAGGGCGGGTCTGATGTGCTCAGGGTGCAGTCAGCTGTCTGGGTGTTGGTCAGCAGGTCCGGGCTCAGGTTGTGTCAGACAGTGCATTAGTGCCCAGGTTAGACTATATAATTTGGGTACATTCGAGTGCCGTGTAGGTTTATCTTCATTTAAGCTGCCTGGGCAGCTCATTAGGCAATATATTTTTTCTAGAGGGCAGGCAGAGTGCTTCATTGTCGGTCCGGAATTGCCAAACATGAGGGCTTCGGGGCCAGGGGAGTGAGGACGGAAGTCTGAGAACACAAGCTAGACTTCGGATTCAGGGTGAGGGCACGGCAGGTACCCCCTGCAGATCTGAACCAATATCTCATGCATCTGAAGTCAGGGCGAGGATCCGACGTTGGCTCAGGTTGGAGTTTCTGTGCATGACGGCCCCTTCATGAAGGGAGCGGAATCTCGAGGCCATGGAGGTTTTCCACGTTGGGAGATGTGGGATGCCCCCTTCAAGGATTCCTTCTGCGGGACAATTGAGACCTGTTGGACAGCTCCAGGACATCCCATATGGAATGACTCCAGAGCACCATTCGAGGATGGATGCCTGGGAAGTCCGCCTCGCCTTCCAATTGTCTCCTAGCAACAAGACAGTTTAGATCTAATGGATCTGCGGGAGCAACGGAGTGGCTGAGTTGAAATGCACTTTCCAGAGGATGGGTCCTAATGTGTGTTTGTGTCCATGAGGGCCTTGGAATGGGGAGGTGGCACCGGGACCCTGAAGTATTCTCCTAAGCTTTGGCATAGCTCCCATGCACAAGTTTCCTTGTGGAGACGAGATTTGTTCTGATGGGTGCCTCAGGAAATCCCCTCTGCTGGTATTGGAATCCAGGCTTTTGAGGAGACATGCCTGTAAACCAAAGCAATGGATCCGATAATGGCCTCGGGTCCTGTCTGGTTCAATCTTCTTGGTATGAGTGGAGGTAGATGAGTGGAGGAAGATGCTCAGCTGGTATCAACCGCCCTTTTTTGTCCCGGGCGACCTACACTATTGGGATGGCCTCAGGGACTTTGGAGGGTTCTCCTAATTTGTACGATTTTTGACAATGGAATGGGCAGAATTCCCATGGATTGGGTGGGGGCAGTCCTAATGTGTGGCTCCAGGGGCCACAGCCTGGAGGGTGTGTGGCCCAGGACTTTGAGGACAGAAGACTGAAAACACAAACTCAGCTTAAGTTTGGGGACGTAGGTATGGCACGCCCGATCTACAAACCATGAGACGAACTCTTCAGGATATGAAGAATGAGCGAGTCTGGGTCGCTTGCTCAGGCTTTTGTCTCTGGATTTTGTTTCAGCGATGGCCGTGGAATGTTGGGGAGGTCTCATGGGCCATGGACGAATCTTCCTCTCTGTGGATTTGGCCCGATCCCAATTGTTTTTCCTCAATCTGTGGGATGGGAGGACTCCTTTCAGGTTTGTTACCTCTGGTGTCCCACCAAAAGAGGAATTCCAAAGCAGAGCCCTGGGGAAGAGTAAAGGGACACCCCGAACTATGGTTAAAAATTGGGGACTAGGGGCATGGCAAGCCCAATATGCTGTCTCTTCATATAGGCCCTGAGAGGCCTTACCTGAGGACTGGGCTCAGGCTGAGGGTCACAATGTGTGTTTGTGACCAATGTGGCCCGCAAGCATGGGCTGGGCCTCATGGGCCACGCTTGTTTCAACTACACTGAACGTTGGACAACATGCCAAGCACAAGGTTTCTTGCCATGGGGAAAGAGTTCTGATTTCTGCATCATTTTCAACCCTGGGCAGTGGTTGGAGATAAGGTCTAGGTTCTGGAGCCTGAAAACCGCAGTTGGGAAGAGATGACGACCTAAGGCCATGGCGGGTCCGATGTGCTCAGTGTGCGGCCAGCTGTCTGGGTGGGACCAGGAGGTCCAGGCTCAGGCTGGGTCAGAAGGGGAAATAGTGCCCATTTCAGCCTATATGTTTGGGGTACAGCCGAATGGCGTGCAGGTTGATCCTCATTTGGGGTTTCGGGGTAGCCCTGAGGGCAATGTTTTACTTCTGTAGGGCAGGCAGAGTGCGGCATTGTAGTTCTGGATTGCCAAACTGGAGGGCTTGTGGGCCAGTAGTCTGAGGACGGAGTCTGAGAACCCAAGCTAGGCCTAGGTTTCTGGGTGAGGATATGGCAGGCACAATCTAGAGACCTCAATCGAGATCTCGTGCATCTGAAATCAGGGCAAGGATCAGACGATCGCTCAGGTTGGACTTTCTGCCCTGATGGCCCTTTCTTGAAGGGGGTTGGATCACGAGGACATGGGGGTTTACCCACGATGGGAGTTGTGAGAAGCTCCAAACTGCAAAGATTCTTCTGCAGGACAATTGAGACCTGTTGGTTGGCTCCAGTCCAACGATTCCGAGCAGGGTTCTAAGGATGGATGGCTGGGTAGCCCACCTCGCATTCCAATTGTCTCCAAGCAACAAGACAGGTTAGATCTGCTGCATGTGGCGGGCAACCGAGGAGGCTGAGTTGAAATGGACTCTCCTGTGGGTGTGTCCTAATATGTTTTTGTGTCTATGGAGACCTTCGAATGAAGCGGTGGCCCTGGGGCCCTGAAGGGTTCTCCTAAACAGAGGCTTTGACACAGCTCCAACGTGCATGTTTCCCAAGTGTAGATGAGATTTGTTCTGATGGGTGAGTCAAGAAACAACCATATGCTGGTATTGAAATCCAGGCCTCTGAGGAGAGTTTCCTGGAAACCAAAGCAATGGATCCGATTAGTGCCTAGGGGCCTGCTCGTTCCTTTTGACCTCTGGGGACATCATTCTACAGGTCTGAGTGCAGGTAGGTGCTCAGATGGGCTCAGATTGCCCCTGTTTGTCCTGGGAAGCCACAACTATTGGGATGGCCTCAGGGACTTTGGAGGTTATCCTACTAGTAGGGTTGTGGCCATTGGAATGGGCACATACAATTCCCTTGGAGAGGGCAAGTACAGTCCTCAGGTTTGGCTCCAGGGCCCTGAGCCTGTAGGGTGTGTAGGCCAGAGCTGTTTGGACAGTTGTCTGAAAACACAAACTCGGCTTATGTTTTGGGTCATAGGTATGGCAGGACTGATCTACAGACCATGAGGAGAACACTTCGGGATATGAAAAAAGGGCGAGTGTGAGGCTCTTGCTCAAGTTTTTGTCTCGGGATATCGTGTCACTCATGGTCGTGAAATTGCCGGGTGACTTCATGGGAAATGGACGAGTCTTACTCTCTGGGGGTTCGGTCCCATCCAAAGAGTTTGCGGTCATTCTGGGGATGGAAGAAATCCGTTTTTTTGTTGTTGTTGTCGATTTGTTTCATTTTCTTTTTCAACCTCAGATGTCCCACCAAATGAGGGATTCCAGAGTAGAGCCCTGGGGTGGGGCGACTGGACAACCAGAAATCTGGTTAAAAATTGGGGACTAGGGACATGTCAAGCCCATTATGACATCTAATGGTCCAGCCACTGAGAGGACTTACTAGAGGACAGGACTCACGCTGAGGTCACAATGCGTGTTTATGCTCTCGTCGCACTCAAGAATGGGCGGGGCCTCAGGGTGAATGCTGGTTTCTCCTACACTGAACGTTGGACAACATGCCAACCAAAAGGTTTCTTGCCATGGGTCATGAAGAGTTCTGATTTCTGCATCACAGTCACCCGTGGGCAGTGATTGGAGATAAAGTCTAGGTTCTGAAGCCTGAAAACTGAGGTAGGGAAGAGATGATGACCTAAGGCCAGGGCGGGTCTGATGTGCTCAGGGTGCAGTCAGCTGTCTGGGTGTTGGTCAGCAGGTCCGGGCTCAGGTTGTGTCAGACAGTGCATTAGTGCCCAGGTTAGACTATATAATTTGGGTACATTCGAGTGCCGTGTAGGTTTATCTTCATTTAAGCTGCCTGGTCAGCTCATTAGGCAATATATTTTTTCTAGAGGGCAGGCAGAGTGCCTCATTGTCGGTCCGGAATTGCCAAACATGAGGGCTTCGGGGCCAGGAGAGTGAGGACGGAAGTCTGAGAACACAAGCTAGACTTCGGATTCAGGGTGAGGGCACGGCAGGTACCCCCTGCAGATCTGAACCAATATCTCATGCATCTGAAGTCAGGGCGAGGATCCGACGTTGGCTCAGGTTGGAGTTTCTGTGCATGACGGCCCCTTCATGAAGGGAGCGGAATCTCGAGGCCATGGAGGTTTTCCACGTTGGGAGATGTGGGATGCCCCCTTCAAGGATTCCTTCTGCGGGACAATTGAGACCTGTTGGACAGCTCCAGGACATCCCATATGGAATGACTCCAGAGCACCATTCGAGGATGGATGCCTGGGAAGTCCGCCTCGCCTTCCAATTGTCTCCTAGCAACAAGACAGTTTAGATCTAATGGATCTGCGGGAGCAACGGGGTGGCTGAGTTGAAATGCACTTTCCAGAGGATGGGTCCTAATGTGTGTTTCTGTCCATGAGGGCCTTGGAATTGGGAGGTGGCACCGGAACCCTGAAGTATTCTCCTAAGCTTTGGCATAGCTCCCATGCACAAGTTTCCTTGTGGAGACGAGATTTGTTCTGATGGGTGCCTCAGGAAATCCCCTCTGCTGGTATTGGAATCCAGGCTTTTGAGGAGACATGCCTGTAAACCAAAGCAATGGATCCGATAATGGCCTCGGGTCCTGTCTGGTTCAATCTTCTTGGTATGAGTGGAGGTAGATGATTGGAGGAAGATGCTCAGCTGGTATCAACCGCCCTTTTTTGTCCCGGGCGACCTACACTATTGGGATGGCCTCAGGGACTTTGGAGGGTTCTCCTAATTTGTACGATTTTTGACAATGGAATGGGCAGAATTCCCATGGATTGGGTGGGGGCAGTCCTAATGTGTGGCTCCAGGAGCCACAGCCTGGAGGGAGTGTGGCCCAGGACTTTGAGGACAGAAGACTGAAAACACAAACTCAGCTTAAGTTTGGGGACGTAGGTATGGCACGCCCGATCTACAAACCATGAGACGAACTCTTCAGGATATGAAGAATGAGCGAGTCTGGGTCGCTTGCTCAGGCTTTTGTCTCTGGATTTTGTTTCAGCGATGGCCGTGGAATGTTGGGGAGGTCTCATGGGCCATGGACGAATCTTCCTCTCTGTGTTTGGCCCGATCCCAATTGTTTTTCGTCAGTCTGTGGGATGGGAGGACTCCTTTCAGGTTTGTTACCTCTGGTGTCCCACCAAAAGAGGAATTCCAAAGCAGAGCCCTGGGGAAGAGTAAAGGGACACCCCGAACTATGGTTAAAAATTGGGGACTAGGGGCATGGCAAGCCCAATATGCTGTCTCTTCATATAGGCCCTGAGAGGCCTTACCTGAGGACTGGGCTCAGGCTGAGGGTCACAATGTGTGTTTGTGACCAATGTGGCCCGCAAGCATGGGCTGGGCCTCATGGGCCACGCTTGTTTCAACTACACTGAACGTTGGACAACATGCCAAGCACAAGGTTTCTTGCCATGGGGAAAGAGTTCTGATTTCTGCATCATTTTCAACCCTGGGCAGTGGTTGGAGATAAGGTCTAGGTTCTGGAGCCTGAAAACTGCAGTTGGGAACAGATGACGACCTAAGGCCATGGCGGGTCCGATGTGCTCAGTGTGCGGCCAGCTGTCTGGGTGGGACCAGGAGGTCCAGGCTCAGGCTGGGTCAGAAGGGGAAATAGTGCCCAGGTCAGCCTATATGTTTGGGGTACAGCCGAATGGCGTGCAGGTTGATCCTCATTTGGGGTTTCGGGGTAGCCCTGAGGGCAATGTTTTACTTCTGTAGGGCAGGCAGAGTGCGGCATTGTAGTTCTGGATTGCCCAACTGGAGGGCTTGTGGGCCAGTAGTCTGAGGACGGAGTCTGAGAACCCAAGCTAGGCCTAGGTTTCTGGGTGAGGATATGGCAGGCACAATCTAGAGACCTCAATCGAGATCTCGTGCATCTGAAGTCAGGGCAAGGATCAGACGATCGCTCAGGTTGGACTTTCTGCCCTGATGGCCCTTTCTTGAAGGGGGTTGGATCACGAGGACATGGGGGTTTACCCACGATGGGAGTTGTGAGAAGCTCCAAACTGCAAAGATTCTTCTGCAGGACAATTGAGACCTGTTGGTTGGCTCCAGTCCAACGATTCCGAGCAGGGTTCTAAGAATGGATGGCTGGGTAGCCCACCTCGCATTCCAATTGTCTCCAAGCAACAAGACAGGTTAGATCTGCTGCATGAGGCGGGCAACCGAGGAGGCTGAGTTGAAATGGACTCTCCTGTGGGTGTGTCCTAATATGTTTTTGTGTCTATGGAGACCTTCGAATGAAGCGGTGGCCCTGGGGCCCTGAAGGGTTCTCCTAAACAGAGGCTTTGACACAGCTCCAACGTGCATGTTTCCCAAGTGTAGATGAGATTTGTTCTGATGGGTGAGTCAAGAAACAACCATATGCTGGTATTGAAATCCAGGCCTCTGAGGAGAGTTTCCTGGAAACCAAAGCAATGGATCCGATTAGTGCCTAGGGGCCTGCTCATTCCTTTTTACCTCTGGGGACATCATTCTACAGGTCTGAGTGCAGGTAGGTGCTCAGATGGGCTCAGATTGCCCCTGTTTGTCCTGGGAAGCCACAACTATTGGGATGGCCTCAGGGACTTTGGAGGTTATCCTACTAGTAGGGTTGTGGCCATTGGAATGGGCACATACAATTCCCTTGGAGAGGGCAAGTACAGTCCTCAGGTTTGGCTCCAGGGCCCTGAGCCTGTAGGGTGTGTAGGCCAGAGCTGTTTGGACAGTTGTCTGAAAACACAAACTCGGCTTATGTTTTGGGTCATAGGTATGGCAGGACTGATCTACAGACCATGAGGAGAACACTTAGGGATACGAAAAAAGGGCGAGTGTGAGGCTCTTGGTCAAGTTTTTGTCTCTGGATATCGTGTCACTCATGGTCGTGAAATTGCCGGGTGACTTCATGGGAAATGGACGAGTCTTACTCTCTGGGGGTTCGGTCCCATCCAAAGAGTTTGCGGTCATTCTGGGGATGGAAGAAATCCGTTTTTTTGTTGTTGTTGTCGATTTGTTTCATTTTGTTTTTCAACCTCAGATGTCCCACCAAATGAGGGATTCCAGAGTAGAGCCCTGGGGTGGGGCGACTGGACAACCAGAAATCTGGTTAAAAATTGGGGACTAGGGACATGTCAAGCCCATTATGACATCTAATGGTCCAGCCACTGAGAGGACTTACTAGAGGACAGGACTCACGCTGAGGTCACAATGCGTGTTTATGCTCTCGTCGCACTCAAGAATGGGCGGGGCCTCAGGGTGAATGCTGTTTTCTCCTACACTGAACGTTGGACAACATGCCAACCACAAGGTTTCTTGCCATGGGTCAGGAAGAGTTCTGATTTCTGCATCACAGTCACCCGTGGGCAGTGATTGGAGATAAAGTCTAGGTTCTGAAGCCTGAAAACTGAGGTAGGGAAGAGATGATGACCTAAGGCCAGGGCGGGTCTGATGTGCTCAGGGTGCAGTCAGCTGTCTGGGTGTTGGTCAGCAGGTCCGGGCTCAGGTTGTGTCAGACAGTGCATTAGTGCCCAGGTTAGACTATATAATTTGGGTACATTCGAGTGCCGTGTAGGTTTATCTTCATTTAAGCTGCCTGGTCAGCTCATTAGGCAATATATTTTTTCTAGAGGGCAGGCAGAGTGCTTCATTGTCGGTCCGGAATTGCCAAACATGAGGGCTTCGGGGCCAGGAGAGTGAGGACGGAAGTCTGAGAACACAAGCTAGACTTCGGATTCAGGGTGAGGGCACGGCAGGTACCCCCTGCAGATCTGAACCAATATCTCATGCTTCTGAAGTCAGGTCGAGGATCCGACGTTGGCTCAGGTTGGAGTTTCTGTGCATGACGGCCCCTTCATGAAGGGAGCGGAATCTCGAGGCCATGGAGGTTTTCCACGTTAGGAGATGTTGGATGCCCCCTTCAAGGATTCCTTCTGCGGGACAATTGAGACCTGTTGGACAGCTCCAGGACATCCCATATGGAATGACTCCAGAGCACCATTCGAGGATGGATGCCTGGGAAGTCCGCCTCGCCTTCCAATTGTCTCCTAGCAACAAGACAGTTTAGATCTAATGGATCTGCGGGAGCAACGGGGTGGCTGAGTTGAAATGCACTTTCCAGAGGATGGGTCCTAATGTGTGTTTGTGTCCATGAGGGCCTTGGAATGGGGAGGTGGCACCGGGACCCTGAAGTATTCTCCTAAGCATTGGCATAGCTCCCATGCACAAGTTTCCTTGTGGAGACGAGATTTGTTCTGATGGGTGCCTCAGGAAATCCCCTCTGCTGGTATTGGAATCCAGGCTTTTGAGGAGACATGCCTGTAAACCAAAGCAATGGATCCGATAATGGCCTCGGGTCCTGTCTGGTTCAATCTTCTTGGTATGAGTGGAGGTAGATGAGTGGAGGTAGATGCTCAGCTGGTATCAACCGCCCTTTTTTGTCCCGGGCGACCTACACTATTGGGATGGCCTCAGGGACCTTGGAGGGTTCTCCTAATTTGTACGATTTTTGACAATGGAATGGGCAGAATTCCCATGGATTGGGTGGGGGCAGTCCTAATGTGTGGCTCCAGGGGCCCCAGCCTGGAGGGAGTGTGGCCCAGTACTTTGAGGACAGAAGACTGAAAACACAAACTCAGCTTAAGTTTGGGGACGTAGGTATGGCACGCCCGATCTACAAACCATGAGAAGAACTCTTCAGGATATGAAGAATGAGCGAGTCTGAGTCGCATGCTCAGGCTTTTGTCTCTGGATTTTGTTTCAGCCTTGGCCGTGGAATGTTGGGGAGGTCTCATGGGCCATGGACGAATCTTCCTCTCTGTGGATTTGGCCCGATCCCAATTGTTTTTCGTCAATCTGTGGGATGGGAGGAATCCTTTCAGGTTTGTTACCTCTGGTGTCCCACCAAAAGAGGAATTCCATAGCAGAGCCCTGGGGAAGAGTGAAGGGACACCCCGAACTATGGTTAAAATTTGGGGCCTAGGGGCATGGCAAGCCCAATATGCTGTCTCTTCATATAGGCCCTGAGAGGCCTTACCTGAGGACTGGGCTCAGGCTGAGGGTCACAATGTGTGTTTGTGACCAATGTGGCCCGCAAGCATGGGCTGGGCCTCATGGGCCACGCTTGTTTCAACTACACTGAACTTGGACCACATGCCAAGCACAAGGTTTCTTGCCATGGGGAAAGAGTTCTGATTTCTGCATCATTTTCAACCCTGGGCAGTGGTTGGAGATAAGGTCTAGGTTCTGGAGCCTGAAAACCGCAGTTGGGAAGAGATGACGACCTAAGGCCATGGCGGGTCCGATGTGCTCAGTGTGCGGCCAGCTGTCTGGGTGGGACCAGGAGGTCCAGGCTCAGGCTGGGTCAGAAGGGGAAATAGTGCCCAGGTCAGCCTATATGTTTGGGGTACAGCCGATTGGCATGCTGGTTGATCCTCATTGGGGTTTCGGGGTAGACCGGAGGGCAATGTTTTACTTCGGTAGGGCAGGCAGAGTGCGGCATTGTAGTTCTGGATTGCCAAACTGGAAGGCTTGTGGGCCAGTAGTCTGAGGACGGAGTCTGAGAACCCAAGCTAGGCCTAGGTTTCTGGGTGAGGATATGGCAGGCACAATCTAGAGACCTCAATCGAGATCTCGTGCATCTGAAGTCAGGGCAAGGATCAGACGATCGCTCAGGTTGGACTTTCTGCCCTGATGGCCCTTTCTTGAAGGGGGTTGGATCACGAGGACATGGGGGTTTTCCCACGATGGGAATTGTGAGAAGCTCCAAACTGCAAAGATTCTTCTGCAGGACAATTGAGACCTGTTGGTTGTCTCCAGGCCAACGATTCCGAGCAGGGTTCTAAGGATGGATGGCTGGGTAGCCCACCTCGCATTCCAATTGTCTCCAAGCAACAAGACAGGTTAGATCTGCTGGATGTGGGGGGCAACCGAGGAGGCTGAGTTGAAATGGACTCTCCTGTGGATGTGTCCTAATATGTTTTTGTGTCTATGGAGACCTTGGAATGAAGCGGTGGCCCTGGGGCCCTGAAGGGTTCTCCTAAACAGAGGCTTTGACACAGCTCCAACGTGCATGTTTCCCATGTGTAGATGAGATTTGTTCTGATGGGTGAGTCAAGAAACAGCCATATGCTGGTATTGAAATCCAGGCCTCTGAGGAGAGAAGCCTGGAAACCAAAGCAATGGATCCGATTAGTGCCTAGGGGCCTGTTCGTTCCTTTTTACCTCTGGGGACATCAGTCTACGGGTCTCAGTGCAGGTAGGTGCTCAGATGGGCTCAGATTGCCCCTGTTTGTCCTGGGAAGCCACAACTCTTGGGATGGCCTCAGGGACTTTGGAGGTTATTCTACTAGTAGGGTTGTGGCCATTGGAATGGGCACATACAATTCCCTTGGAGAGGGCAAGTACAGTCCTCAGGTTTGGCTCCAGGGCCCTGAGCCTGTCGGGTGTGTAGGCCAGAGCTGTTTGGACAGTTGTCTGAAAATACAAACTCGGCTTATGTTTTGGGTCATAGGTATGGCAGGACTGATCTACAGACCATGAGGAGAACTCTTCGGGATATGAAAAAAGGGCGAGTGTGAGGCTCTTGCTCAAGTTTTTGTCTCTGGATATCGTGTCACTCATGGTCGTGAAATTGCCGGGTGACTTCATGGGAAATGAACGAGTCTTACTCTCTGGGGGTTCAGTCCCGTCCAAAGAGTTTGGGGTCATTCTGGGGATGGAAGAAGTCCGTTTTTTGGTTGTTGTTGTCGATTTGTTTCATTTTGTTTTTCAACCTCAGATGTCCCACAAAATGAGGGATTCCAGTGTAGAGCCCTGGGGTGGGGCGACTGGACAACCAGAAATCTGGTTAAAAATTGGGGACTAGGGACATGTCAAGCCCATTATGACATCTAAAGGTCCAGCCACTGAGAGGACTTACTAGAGGACAGGACTCACGCTGAGGTCACAATGCGTGTTTATGCTCTCGTCGCACTCAAGAATGGGCGGGGCCTCAGGGTGAATGCTGGTTTCTCCTACACTGAACGTTGGACAACATGCCAACCACAAGGTTTCTTGCCATGGGTCAGGAAGAGTTCTGATTTCTGCATCACAGTCACCCGTGGGCAGTGTTTGGAGATAAGGTCTAGGTTCTGAAGCCTGAAAACTGAGGTAGGGAAGAGATGATGACCTAAGGCCATGGCGGGTCTGATGTGCTCAGCGTGCGGTCAGCTGTCTGGGTGTTGGTCAGCAGGTCCGGGCTCAGGTTGTGTCAGACACTGCATTAGTGCCCAGGTTAGACTATATAATTTGGGTACATTCGAGTGCCGTGTAGGTTTATCTTCATTTAAGCTGCCTGGGCTGCTCATTAGGCAATATATTTTTTCTAGAGGGCAGGCAGAGTGCTTCATTGTCGGTCCGGAATTGCCAAACTTGAGGGCTTCGGGGCCAGGAGAGTGAGGATGGAAGTCTGAGAACACAAGCTAGACTTCGGATTCAGGGTGAGGGCACGGCAGGTACCCCCTGCAGATCTGAACCAATATCTCATGCATCTGAAGTCAGGGCGAGGATCCGAGGTTGGCTCAGGTTGGAGTTTCTGTGCATGACGGCCCCTTCATGAAGGGAGCGGAATCTCGAGGCCATGGAGGTTTTCCACGTTGGGAGATGTGGGATGCCCCCTTCAAGGATTCCTTCTGCGGGACAATTGAGACCTGTTGGACAGCTCCAGGACATCCCATATGGAATGACTCCAGAGCACCATTCGAGGATGGATGCCTGGGAAGTCCGCCTCGCCTTCCAATTGTCTCCTAGCAACAAGACAGTTTAGATCTAATGGATCTGCGGGAGCAACCGGGGTGGCTGAGTTGAAATGCACTTTCCAGAGGATGGGTCCTAATGTGTGTTTGTGTCCATGAGGGCCTTGGAATGGGGAGGTGGCACCGGGACCCTGAAGTATTCTCCTAAGCTTTGGCATAGCTCCCATGCACAAGTTTCCTTGTGGAGACGAGATTTGTTCTGATAGGTGCCTCAGGAAATCCCCTCTGCTGGTATTGGAATCCAGGCTTTTGAGGAGACATGCCTGTAAACCAAAGCAATGGATCCGATAATGGCCTCGGGTCCTGTCTGGTTCAATCTTCTTGGTATGAGTGGAGGTAGATGAGTGGAGGAAGATGCTCAGCCGGTATCAACCGCACTTTTTTGTCCCGGGCGACTTACACTATTGGGATGGCCTCAGGGACTTTGGAGGGTTCTCCTAATTTGTACGATTTTTGACAATGGAATGGGCAGAATTCCCATGGATTGGGTGGGGGCAGTCCTAATGTGTGGCTCCAGGGGCCCCAGCCTGGAGGGAGTGTGGCCCAGGACTTTGAGGACAGAAGACTGAAAACACAAACTCAGCTTAAGTTTGGGGACGTAGGTATGGCACGCCCGATCTACAAACCATGAGAAGAACTCTTCAGGATATGAAGAATGAGCGAGTCTGACTCGCTTGCTCAGGCTTTTACCTCTGGATTTTGTTTCAGCGATGGCCGTGGAATGTTGGGGAGGTCTCATGGGCCATGGACGAATCTTCCTCTCTGTGGATTCGGCCCGATCCCAATTGTTTTTCGTCAATCTGTGGGATGGGAGGACTCCTTTCAGGTTTGTTACCTCAGGTGTCCCACCAAAAGAGGGATTCCAAAGCAGAGCCCTGGGGAAGAGTGAAGGGACACCCCGAACTATGGTTAAAAATTGGGGCCTAGGGGCATGGCAAGCCCAATATGCTGTCTCTTCATATAGGCCCTGAGAGGCCTTACCTGAGGACTGGGCTCAGGCTGAGGGTCACAATGTGTGTTTGTGACCAATGTGGCCCGCAAGCATGGGCTGGGCCTCATGGGCCACGCTTGTTTCAACTACACTGAACGTTGGACAACATGCCAAGCACAAGGTTTCTTGCCATCGGGAAAGAGTTCTGATTTCTGCATCATTTTCAACCCTGGACAGTGGTTGGAGATAAGGTCTAGGTTCTGGAGCCTGAAAACCGCAGTTGGGAAGAGATGACGACCTAAGGCCATGGCGGGTCCGATGTGCTCAGTGTGCGTCCAGCTGTCTGGGTGGGACCAGGAGGTCCAGGCTCAGGCTGGGTCAGAAGGGGAAATAGAGCCCAGGTCAGCCTATATGTTTGGGGTACAGCCGATTGGCGTGCAGGTTGATCCTCATTTGGGATTTCAGGGTAGCCCTGAGGGCAATGTTTTACTTCTGTAGGGCAGGCAGAGTGCGGCATTGTAGTTCTGGATTGCCAAACTGGAGGGCTTGTGGGCCAGTAGTCTGAGGACGGAGTCTGAGAACCCAAGCTAGGCCTAGGTTTCTGGGTGAGGATATGCCAGGCACAATCTACAGACCTCAATAGAGATCTCGTGCATCTGAAGTCAGGGCAAGGATCAGACGATCGCTCAGGTTGGACTTTCTGCCCTGATGGCCCTTTCTTGAAGGGGGTTGGATCACGAGGACATGGAGGTTTTCCCACGATGGGAGTTGTGAGAAGCTCCAAACTGCAAAGATTCTTCTGCAGGACAATTGAGACCTGTTGGTTGGCTCCAGGCCAACGATTCCGAGCAGGGTTCTAAGGATGGATGGCTGGGTAGCCCACCTCGCATTCCAATTGTCTCCAAGCAACAAGACAGGTTAGATCTGCTGGATGTGGGGGGCAACCGAGGAGGCTGAGTTGAAATGGACTCTCCTGTGGATGTGTCCTAATATGTTTTTGTGTCTATGGAGACCTTGGAATGAAGCGGTGGCCCTGGGGCCCTGAAGGGTTCTCCTAAACAGAGGCTTTGACACAGCTCCAACGTGCATGTTTCCCATGTGTAGATGAGATTTGTTCTGATGGGTGAGTCAAGAAACAGCCATATGCTGGTATTGAAATCCAGGCCTCTGAGGAGAGAATCCTGGAAACCAAAGCAATGGATCCGATTAGTGCCTAGGGGCCTGTTCGTTCCTTTTTACCTCTGGGGACATCAGTCTACGGGTCTGAGTGCAGATAGGTGCTCAGATGGGCTCAGATTGCCCCTGTTTGTCCTGGGAAGCCACAAATCTTGGGATGGCCTCAGGGACTTTGGAGGTTATCCTACTAGTAGGGTTGTGGCCATTGGAATGGGCACATACAATTCCCTTGGAGAGGTCAAGTACAGTCCTCAGGTTTGGCTCCAGGGCCCTGAGCCTGTAGGGTGTGTAGGCCAGAGCTGTTTGGACAGTTGTCTGAAAACACAAACTCGGCTTATGTTTTGGGTCATAGGTATGGCAGGACTGATCTACAGACCATGAGGAGAATACTTCGGGATATGAAAAAAGGGCGAGTGTGAGGCTCTTGCTCAAGTTTTTGTCTCTGGATATCGTGTCACTCATGGTCGTGAAATCGCCGGGTGACTTCATGGGAAATGGACGAGTCTTACTCTCTGGGGTTCGGTCCCGTCCAAAGAGTTTGGGGTCATTCTGGGGATGGAAGAAGTCCGTTTTTTTGTTGATGTTGTCGATTTGTTTCATTTTGTTTTTCAACCTCAGATGTCCCACCAAATGAGGATTTCCAGAGTAGAGCCCTGGGGTGGGGCGACTGGACAACCAGAAATCTGGTTAAAAATTGGGGACTAGGGACATGTCAAGCCCATTATGACATCTAATGGTCCAGCCACTGAGAGGACTTACTAGAGGACAGGACTCACGCTGAGGTCACAATGCGTGTTTATGCTCTCGTCGCACTCAAGAATGGGCGGGGCCTCAGGGTGAATGCTGATTTCTCCTACAATGAAGGTTGGACAACATGCCAACCACAAGTTTTCTTGCCAAGGGTCAGGAAGAGTTCTGATTTCTTCATTACAGTCACCCGTGGGCAGTGATTGGAGATAAGGTCTAGGTTCTGAAGCCTGAAAACTGAGGTAGGGAAGAGATGATGACCTAAGACCATGGCGGGTCTGATGTGCTCAGCGTGCGGTCAGCTGTCTGGGTGTTGGTCAGCAGGTCCGGGCTCAGGTTGTGTCAGACAGTGCATTAGTGCCCAGGTTAGACTATATAATTTGGGTACATTCGAGTGCCGTGTAGGTTTATCCTCATTTAAGCTGCCTGGGCTGCTCATTAGGCAATATATATTTTCTAGAGGGCAGGCAGAGTGCTTCCTTGTCGGTCCGGAATTGCCAAACTTGAGGGCTTCGGGGCCAGGAGAGTGAGGACGGAAGTCTGAGAACACAAGCTAGACTTCGGATTCAGGGTGAGGGCACGGCAGGTACCCCCTGCAGATCTGAACCAATATCTCATGCATCTGAAGTCAGGGCGAGGATCCGACGTTGGCTCAGGTTGGAGTTTCTGTGCATGACGGCCCCTTCATGAAGGGAGCGGAATCTCGAGGCCATGGAGGTTTTCCACGTTGGGAGATGTTGGATGCCCCCTTCAAGGATTCCTTCTGCGGGACAATTGAGACCTGTTGGACAGCTCCAGGACATCCCCTATGGAATGACTCCAGAGCACCGTTCGAGGATGGATGCCTGGGAAGTCCGCCTCGCCTTCCAATTGTCTCCTAGCAACAATACAGTTTAGATCTAATGGATCTGCGGGAGCAACCGGGGTGGCTGAGTTGAAATGCACTTTCAAGAGGATGTGTCCTAACGTGTGTTTGTGTCCATGAGGGCCTTGGAATGGGGAGGTGGCACCGGGACCCTGAAGTATTCTCCTAAGCTTTGGCATAGCTCCCATGCACAAGTTTCCTTGTGGAGACGAGTTTTGTTCTGATGGGTGCCTCAGGAAATCCCCTCTGCTGGTATTGGAATCCAGGCTTTTGAGGAGACATGCCTGTAAACCAAAGCAATGGATCCGATAATGGCCTCGGGTCCTGTCTGGTTCAATCTTCTTGGTATGAGTGGAGGTAGATGAGTGGAGGTAGATGCTCAGCCGGTATTACCCGCCCTTTTTTGTCCCGGGCGACCTACACTATTGGGATGGCCTCAGGGACTTTGGAGGGTTCTCCTAATTTGTACGATTTTTGACAATGGAATGGGCAGAATTCCCATGGATTGGGTGGGGGCAGTCCTAATGTGTGGCTCCAGGGGCCACAGCCTGGAGGGAGTGTGGCCCAGGACTTTGAGGACAGAAGACTGAAAACACAAACTCAGCTTAAGTTTGGGGACGTAGGTATGGCACGCCCGATCTACAAACCATGAGAAGAACTCTTCAGGATATGAAGAATGAGCGAGTCTGAGTCGCTTGCTCAGGCTTTTGTCTCTGGATTTTGTTTCAGCGATGGCCGTGGAATGTTGGGGAGGTCTCATGGGCCATGGACGAATCTTCCTCTCTGTGGATTTGGCCCGATCCCAATTGTTTTTCGTCAATCTGTGGGATGGGAGGACTCCTTTCAGGTTTGTTACCTCAGGTGTCCCACCAAAAGAGGAATTCCAAAGCAGCCCTGGGGAAGAGTGAAGGGACAACCCGAACTATGGTTAAAAATTGGGGCCTAGGGGATATGGCAAGCCCATTATCCTGTCTCTTCATACAGGCCCTGAGAGGCCTTACCTGAGGACTGGGCTCAGGCTGAGGGACACAATGTGTGTTTGTGACCAATGTGGCCCGCAAGCATGGGCTGGGCCTCATGGGCCACGCTTGTTTCAACTACACTGAACGTTGGACAACATGCCAAGCACAAGGTTTCTTGCCATGGGGAAAGAGTTCTGATTTCTGCATCATTTTCAACCCTGGGCAGTGGTTGGAGATAAGGTCTAGGTTCTGGAGCCTGAAAACCGCAGTTGGGAAGAGATGACGACCTAAGGCCATGGCGGGTCCGATGTGCTCAGTGTGCGGCCAGCTGTCTGGGTGGGACCAGGAGTTCCAGGCTCAGGCTGGGTCAGAAGGGGAAATAGTGCCCAGGTCAGCCTATATGTTTGGGGTACAGCCGATTGGCGTGCAGGTTGATCCTCATTTGGGATTTCAGGGTAGCCCTGAGGGCAATGTTTTACTTCTGTAGGGCAAGCAGAGTGCGGCATTGTAGTTCTGGATTGCCAAACTGGAGGGCTTGTGGGCCAGTAGTCTGAGGACGGAGTCTGAGAACCCAAGCTAGGCCTAGGTTTCTGGGTGAGGATATGGCAGGCACAATCTACAGACCTCAATAGAGATCTCGTGCATCTGAAGTCAGGGCAAGGATCAGACGATCGCTCAGGTTGGACTTTCTGCCCTGATGGCCCTTTCTTGAAGGGGGTTGGATCACGAGGACATGGAGGTTTTCCCACGATGGGAGTTGTGAGAAGCTCCAAACTGCAAAGATTCTTCTGCAGGACAATTGAGACCTGATGGTTGGCTCCAGGCCAACGATTCCGAGCAGGGTTCTAGAGATGGATGGCTGGGTAGCCCACCTCGCATTCCAATTGTCTCCAAGCAACAAGACAGGTTAGATCTGCTGGATGTGGGGGGCAACCGAGGAGGCTGAGTTGAAATGGACTCTCCTGTGGATGTGTCCTAATATGTTTTTGTGTCTATGGAGACCTTGGAATGAAGCGGTGGCCCTGGGGCCCTGAAGGGTTCTCCTAAACAGAGGCTTTGACACAGCTCCAACGTGCATGTTTCCCATGTGTAGATGAGATTTGTTCTGATGGGTGAGTCAAGAAACAGCCATATGCTGGTATTGAACTCCAGGCCTCTGAGGAGAGATGCCTGGAAACCAAAGCAATGGATCCGATTAGTTCCTAGGGGCCTGTTCATTCCTTTTTACCTCTGGGGACATCAGTCTACGGGTCTGAGTGCAGATAGGTGCTCAGATGGGCTCAGATTGCCCCTGTTTGTCCTGGGAAGCCACAAATCTTGGGATGGCCTCAGGGACTTTGGAGGTTATCCTACTAGTAGGGTTGTGGCCATTGGAATGGGCACATACAATTCCCTTGGAGAGGGCAAGTACAGTCCTCAGTTTTGGCTCAAGGGCCCTGAGCCTGTAGGGTGTGTAGGCCAGAGCTGTTTGGACAGTTGTCTGAAAACACAAACTCGGCTTATGTTTTGGGTCATAGGTATGGCAGGACTGATCTACAGACCATGAGGAGAACACTTCGGGATATGAAAAAAGGGCGAGTGTGAGGCTCTTGCTCAAGTTTTTGTCTCTGGATATCGTGTCACTCATGGTCGTGAAATTGCCGGGTGACTTCATGGGAAATGGACGAGTCTTACTCTCTGGGGGTTCGGTCCCGTCCAAAGAGTTTGCGGTCATTCTGGGGATGGAAGAAGTCCGTTTTTTTGTTGTTGTTGTCGATTTGTTTCATTTTGTTTTTCAACCTCAGATGTCCCACCAAATGAGGGATTCCAGAGTAGAGCCCTGGGGTGGGGCGACTGGACAACCAGAAATCTGGTTAAAAATTGGGGACTAGGGACATGTCAAGCCCATTATGACATCTAATGGTCCAGCCACTGAGAGGACTTACTAGAGGACAGGACTCACGCTGAGGTCACAATGCGTGTTTATGCTCTCGTCGCACTCAAGAATGGGCGGGGCCTCAGGGTGAATGCTGATTTCTCCTACAATGAAGGTTGGACAACATGCCAACCACAAGTTTTCTTGCCAAGGGTCAGGAAGAGTTCTGATTTCTTCATCACAGTCACCCTTGGGCAGTGATTGGAGATAAGGTCTAGGTTCTGAAGCCTGAAAACTGAGGTAGGGAAGAGATGATGACCTAAGGCCATGGCGTGTCTGATGTGCTCAGCGTGCGGTCAGCTGTCTGGGTGTTGGTCAGCAGGTCCGGGCTCAGGTTGTGTCAGACAGTGCATTAGTGCCCAGGTTAGACTATATAATTTGGGTACATTCGAGTGCCGTGTAGGTTTATCCTCATTTAAGCTGCCTGGGCTGCTCATTAGGCAATATATTTTTTCTAGAGGGCAGGCAGAGTGCTTCATTGTCGGTCCGGAATTGCCAAACTTGAGGGCTTCGGGGCCAGGAGAGTGAGGACGGAAGTCTGAGAACACAAGCTAGACTTCGGATTCAGGGTGAGGGCACGGCAGGTACCCCCTGCAGATCTGAACCAATATCTCATGCATCTGAAGTCAGGGCGAGGATCCGACGTTGGCTCAGGTTGGAGTTTCTGTGCATGACGGCCCCTTCATGAAGGGAGCGGAATCTCGAGGCCATGGAGGTTTTCCACGTTGGGAGATGTTGGATGCCCCCTTCAAGGATTCCTTCTGCGGGACAATTGAGACCTGTTGGACAGCTCCAGGACATCCCATATGGAATGACTCCAGAGCACCGTTCGTGGATGGATGCCTGGGAAGTCCGCCTCGCCTTCCAATTGTCTCCTAGCAACAAGACAGTTTAGATCTAATGGATCTGCGGGAGCAACCGGGGTGGCTGAGTTGAAATGCACTTTCAAGAGGATGTGTCCTAACGTGTGTTTGTGTCCATGAGGGCCTTGGAATGGGGAGGTGGCACCGGGACCCTGAAGTATTCTCCTAAGCTTTGGCATAGCTCCCATGCACAAGTTTCCTTGTGGAGACGAGTTTTGTTCTGATGGGTGCCTCAGGAAATCCCCTCTGCTGGTATTGGAATCCAGGCTTTTGAGGAGACATGCCTGTAAACCAAAGCAATGGATCCGATAATGGCCTCGGGTCCTGTCTGGTTCAATCTTCTTGGTATGAGTGGAGGTAGATGAGTGGAGGTAGATGCTCAGCCGGTATTACCCGCCCTTTTTTGTCCCGGGCGACCTACACTATTGGGATGGCCTCAGGGACTTTGGAGGGTTCTCCTAATTTGTACGATTTTTGACAATGGAATGGGCAGAATTCCCATGGATTGGGTGGGGGCAGTCCTAATGTGTGGCTCCAGGGGCCCCAGCCTGGAGGGAGTGTGGCCCAGGACTTTGAGGACAGAAGACTGAAAACACAAACTCAGCTTAAGTTTGGGGACGTAGGTATGGCACGCCCGATCTACAAACCATGAGAAGAACTCTTCAGGATATGAAGAATGAGCGAGTCTGAGGCGCTTGCTCAGGCTTTTGTCTCTGGATTTTGTTTCAGCGATGGCCGTGGAATGTTGGGGAGGTCTCATGGGCCATGGACCAATCTTCCTCTCTGTGGATTTGGCCCGATCCCAATTGTTTTTCGTCAATCTGTGGGATGGGAGGACTCCTTTCAGGTTTGTTACCTCAGGTGTCCCACCAAAAGAGGAATTCCAAAGCAGAACCCTGGGGAAGAGTGAAGGGACAACCCGAACTATGGTTAAAAATTGGGGCCTAGGGGCATGGCAAGCCCAATATGCTGTCTCTTCATATAGGCCCTGAGAGGCCTTACCTGAGGACTGGGCTCAGGCTGAGTGTCACAATGTGTGTTTGTGACCAATGTGGCCCGCAAGCATGGGCTGGGCCTCATGGGCCACACTTGTTTCAACTACACTGAACGTTGGACAACATGCCAAGCACAAGGTTTCTTGCCATGGGGAAAGAGTTCTGATTTCTGCATCATTTTCAACCCTGGGCAGTGGTTGGAGATAAGGTCTAGGTTCTGGAGCCTGAAAACCGCAGTTGGGAAGAGATGACGACCTAAGGCCATGGCGGTTCCGATGTGCTCAGTGTGCGGCCAGCTGTCTGGGTGGGACCAGAGGTCCAGGCTCAGGCTGGGTCAGAAGGGGAAATAGTGCCCAGGTCAGCCTATATGTTTGGGGTACAGCCGATTGGCGTGCAGGTTGATCCTCATTTGGGATTTCGGGGTAGCCCTGAGGGCAATGTTTTACTTCTGTAGGGCAGGCAGAGTGCGGCATTGTAGTTCTGGATTGCCAAACTGGAGGGCTTGTGGGCCAGTAGTCTGAGGACGGAGTCTGAGAACCCAAGCTAGGCCTAGGTTTCTGGGTGAGGATATGGCAGGCACAATCTACAGACCTCAATCGAGATTTCGTGCATCTGAAGACAGGGCAAGGATCAGACGATCAATCAGGTTGGACTTTCTGCCCTGATGGCCCTTCTTGAAGGGGGTTGCATCACGAGGACATGGGGTTTTCCCACGATGGGAGTTGTGAGAAGCTCCAAACTGCAAAGATTCTTCTGCAGGACAATTGAGACCTGTTGGTTGGCTCCATGCCAACGATTCCGAGCAGGGTTCTAGAGATGGATGGCTGGGTAGCCCACCTCGCATTCCAATTGTCTTCAAGCAACAAGACAGGTTAGATCTGCTGGATGTGGCGGGCAACCGAGGAGGCTGAGTTGAAATGGACTCTCAAGTGTATGTGTCCTAATATGTTTTTGTGTCTATGGAGACCTTGGAAAGAAGCGGTGGCCCTGGGGCCCTGAAGGGTTCTCCTAAACAGAGGCTTTGACACAGCTCCAACGTGCATGTTTCCCATGTGTAGATGAGATTTGTTCTGATGGGTGAGTCAAGAAACAGCCATATGCTGGTACTGAAATCCAGGCCTCTGAGGAGAGATGCCTGGAAAGCAAAGCAATGGATCCGATTAGTGCCTTGGGGCCTGTTCGTTCCTTTTTACCTCTGGGGACATCAGTCTACGGGTCTGAGTGCAGGTAGGTGCTCAGATGGGCTCAGATTACCCCTGTTTGTCCTGGGAAGCCACAACTCTTGGGATGGCCTCAGGGACTTTGGAGGTTATCCTACTAGTAGGGTTGTGGCCATTGGAATGGGCACATACAATTCCCTTGGAGAGGGCAAGTACAGTCCTCAGTTTTGGCTCAAGGGCCCTGAGCCTGTAGGGTGTGTAGGCCAGAGCTGTTTGGACAGTTGTCTGAAAACACAAACTCGGCTTATGTTTTGGGTCATAGGTATGGCAGGACTGATCTACAGACCATGAGGAGAACACTTCGGGATATGAAAAAAGGGCGAGTGTGAGGCTCTTGCTCAAGTTTTTGTCTCTGGATATCGTGTCACTCATGGTCGTGAAATTGCCGGGTGACTTCATGGGAAATGGACGAGTCTTACTCTCTGGGGGTTCGGTCCCGTCCAAAGAGTTTGCGGTCATTCTGGGGATGGAAGAAGTCCGTTTTTTTGTTGTTGTTGTCGATTTGTTTCATTTTGTTTTTCAACCTCAGATGTCCCACCAAATGAGGGATTCTAGAGTAGAGACCTGGGGTGGGGCGACTGGACAACCAGAAATCTGGTTAAAAATTGGGGACTAGGGACATGTCAAGCCCATTATGACATCTAATGGTCCAGCCACTGACAGGACTTACTAGAGGACAGGACTCACGCTGAGGTCACAATGCGTGTTTATGCTCTCGTCGCACTCAAGAATGGGCGGGGCCTCAGGGTGAATGCTGATTTCTCCTACAATGAAGGTTGGACAACATGCCAACCACAAGTTTTCTTGCCATGGGTCAGGAAGAGTTCTGATTTCTGCATCACAGTCACCCGTGGGCAGTGATTGGAGATAAGGTCTAGGTTCTGAAGCCTGAAAACTGAGGTAGGGAAGAGATGATGACCTAAGGCCATGGCGGGTCTGATGTGCTCAGCGTGCGGTCAGCTGTCTGGGTGTTGGTCAGCAGGTCCGGGCTCAGGTTGTGTCAGACAGTGCATTAGTGCCCAGGTTAGACTATATAATTTGGGTACATTCGAGTGCCGTGTAGGTTTATCCTCATTTAAGCTGCCTGGGCTGCTCATTAGGCAATATATTTTTTCTAGAGGGCAGGCAGAGTGCTTCATTGTCGGTCCGGAATTGCCAAACTTGAGGGCTTCGGGGCCAGGAGAGTGAGGACGGAAGTCTGAGAACACAAGCTAGACTTCGGATTCAGGGTGAGGGCACGGCAGGTACCCCCTGCAGATCTGAACCAATATCTCATGCATCTGAAGTCAGGGCGAGGATCCGACGTTGGCTCAGGTTGGAGTTTCTGTGCATGACGGCCCCTTCATGAAGGGAGCGGAATCTCGAGGCCATGGAGGTTTTCCACGTTGGGAGATGTTGGATGCCCCCTTCAAGGATTCCTTCTGCGGGACAATTGAGACCTGTTGGACAGCTCCAGGACATCCCATATGGAATGACTCCAGAGCACCGTTCGTGGATGGATGCCTGGGAAGTCCGCCTCGCCTTCCAATTGTCTCCTAGCAACAAGACAGTTTAGATCTAATGGATCTGCGGGAGCAACCGGGGTGGCTGAGTTGAAATGCACTTTCAAGAGGATGTGTCCTAACGTGTGTTTGTGTCCATGAGGGCCTTGGAATGGGGAGGTGGCACCGGGACCCTGAAGTATTCTCCTAAGCTTTGGCATAGCTCCCATGCACAAGTTTCCTTGTGGAGACGAGTTTTGTTCTGATGGGTGCCTCAGGAAATCCCCTCTGCTGGTATTGGAATCCAGGCTTTTGAGGAGACATGCCTGTAAACCAAAGCAATGGATCCGATAATGGCCTCGGGTCCTGTCTGGTTCAATCTTCTTGGTATGAGTGGAGGTAGATGAGTGGAGGTAGATGCTCAGCCGGTATTACCCGCCCTTTTTTGTCCCGGGCGACCTACACTATTGGGATGGCCTCAGGGACTTTGGAGGGTTCTCCTAATTTGTACGATTTTTGACAATGGAATGGGCAGAATTCCCATGGATTGGGTGGGGGCAGTCCTAATGTGTGGCTCCAGGGGCCCCAGCCTGGAGGGAGTGTGGCCCAGGACTTTGAGGACAGAAGACTGAAAACACAAACTCAGCTTAAGTTTGGGGACGTAGGTATGGCACGCCCGATCTACAAACCATGAGAAGAACTCTTCAGGATATGAAGAATGAGCGAGTCTGAGGCGCTTGCTCAGGCTTTTGTCTCTGGATTTTGTTTCAGCGATGGCCGTGGAATGTTGGGGAGGTCTCATGGGCCATGGACGAATCTTCCTCTCTGTGGATTTGGCCCGATCCCAATTGTTTTTCGTCAATCTGTGGGATGGGAGGACTCCTTTCAGGTTTGTTACCTCAGGTGTCCCACCAAAAGAGGAATTCCAAAGCAGAGCCCTGGGGAAGAGTGAAGGGACAACCCGAACTATGGTTAAAAATTGGGGCCTAGGGGCATGGCAAGCCCAATATGCTGTCTCTTCATATAGGCCCTGAGAGGCCTTACCTGAGGACTGGGCTCAGGCTGAGGGTCACAATGTGTGTTTGTGACCAATGTGGCCCGCAAGCATGGGCTGGGCCTCATGGGCCACGCTTGTTTCAACTACACTGAACGTTGGACAACATGCCAACCACAAGGTTTCTTGCCATGGGGAAAGAGTTCTGATTTCTGCATCATTTTCAACCCTGGGCAGTGGTTGGAGATAAGGTCTAGGTTCTGGAGCCTGAAAACCGCAGTTGGGAAGAGATGACGACCTAAGGCCATGGCGGTTCCGATGTGCTCAGTGTGCGGCCAGCTGTCTGGGTGGGACCAGAGGTCCAGGCTCAGGCTGGGTCAGAAGGGGAAATAGTGCCCAGGTCAGCCTATATGTTTGGGGTACAGCCGATTGGCGTGCAGGTTGATCCTCATTTGGGATTTCGGGGTAGCCCTGAGGGCAATGTTTTACTTCTGTAGGGCAGGCAGAGTGCGGCATTGTAGTTCTGGATTGCCAAACTGGAGGGCTTGTGGGCCAGTAGTCTGAGGACGGAGTCTGAGAACCCAAGCTAGGCCTAGGTTTCTGGGTGAGGATATGGCAGGCACAATCTACAGACCTCAATCGAGATTTCGTGCATCTGAAGACAGGGCAAGGATCAGACGATCACTCAGGTTGGACTTTCTGCCCTGATGGCCCTTTCTTGAAGGGGGTTGCATCACGAGGACATGGGGTTTTCCCACGATGGGAGTTGTGAGAAGCTCCAAACTGCAAAGATTCTTCTGCAGGACAATTGAGACCTGTTGGTTGGCTCCATGCCAACGATTCCGAGCAGGGTTCTAGAGATGGATGGCTGGGTAGCCCACCTCGCATTCCAATTGTCTTCAAGCAACAAGACAGGTTAGATCTGCTGGATGTGGCGGGCAACCGAGGAGGCTGAGTTGAAATGGACTCTCAAGTGTATGTGTCCTAATATGTTTTTGTGTCTATGGAGACCTTGGAAAGAAGCGGTGGCCCTGGGGCCCTGAAGGGTTCTCCTAAACAGAGGCTTTGACACAGCTCCAACGTGCATGTTTCCCATGTGTAGATGAGATTTGTTCTGATGGGTGAGTCAAGAAACAGCCATATGCTGGTACTGAAATCCAGGCCTCTGAGGAGAGATGCCTGGAAAGCAAAGCAATGGATCCGATTAGTGCCTTGGGGCCTGTTCGTTCCTTTTTACCTCTGGGGACATCAGTCTACGGGTCTGAGTGCAGGTAGGTGCTCAGATGGGCTCAGATTACCCCTGTTTGTCCTGGGAAGCCACAACTCTTGGGATGGCCTCAGGGACTTTGGAGGTTATCCTACTAGTAGGGTTGTGGCCATTGGAATGGGCACATACAATTCCCTTGGAGAGGGCAAGTACAGTCCTCAGTTTTGGCTCAAGGGCCCTGAGCCTGTAGGGTGTGTAGGCCAGAGCTGTTTGGACAGTTGTCTGAAAACACAAACTCGGCTTATGTTTTGGGTCATAGGTATGGCAGGACTGATCTACAGACCATGAGGAGAACACTTCGGGATATGAAAAAAGGGCGAGTGTGAGGCTCTTGCTCAAGTTTTTGTCTCTGGATATCGTGTCACTCATGGTCGTGAAATTGCCGGGTGACTTCATGGGAAATGGACGAGTCTTACTCTCTGGGGGTTCGGTCCCGTCCAAAGAGTTTGGGGTCATTCTGGGGATGGAAGAAGTCCGTTTTTTTGTTGTTGTTGTCGATTTGTTACATTTTGTTTTTCAACCTCAAATGTCCCACCAAATGAGGGATTCCAGAGTAGAGCCCTGGGGTGGGGCGACTGGACAACCAGAAATCTGGTTAAAAATTGGGGACTAGGGACATGTCAAGCCCATTATGACATCTAATGGTCCAGCCACTGAGAGGACTTACTAGAGGACAGGACTCACGCTGAGGTCACAATGCGTGTTTATGCTCTCCTCGCACTCAAGAATGGGCGGGGCCTCAGGGTGAATGCTGATTTCTCCTACACTGAAGGTTGGACAACATGCCAACCACAAGTTTTCTTGCCATGGGTCAGGAAGAGTTCTGATTTCTTCATCACAGTCACCCGTGGGCAGTGATTGGAGATAAGGTCTAGGTTCTGAAGCCTGAAAACTGAGGTAGGGAAGAGATGATGACCTAAGGCCATGGCGGGTCTGATGTGCTCAGCGTGCGGTCAGCTGTCTGGGTGTTGGTCAGCAGGTCCGGGCTCAGGTTGTGTCAGACAGTGCATTAGTGCCCAGGTTAGACTATATAATTTGGGTACATTCGAGTGCCGTGTAGGTTTATCCTCATTTAAGCTGCCTGGGCTGCTCATTAGGCAATATATTTTTTCTAGAGGGCAGGCAGAGTGCTTCATTGTCGGTCCGGAATTGCCAAACTTGAGGGCTTCGGGGCCAGGAGAGTGAGGACGGAAGTCTGAGAACACAAGCTAGACTTCGGATTCAGGGTGAGGGCACGGCAGGTACCCCCTGCAGATCTGAACCAATATCTCCTGCATCTGAAGTCAGGGCGAGGATCCGACGTTGGCTCAGGTTGGAGTTTCTGTGCATGATGGCCCCTTCATGAAGGGAGCGGAATCTCGAGGCCATGGAGGTTTTCCACGTTGGGAGATGTTGGATGCCCCCTTCAAGGATTCCTTCTGCGGGACATTGACACCTGTTGGACAGCTCCAGGACATCCCATATGGAATGACTCCAGAGCACCGTTCGAGGATGGATGCCTGGGAAGTCCGCCTCGCCTTCCAATTGTCTCCTAGCAACAAGACAGTTTAGATCTAATGGATCTGCGGGAGCAACCGGGGTGGCTGAGTTGAAATGCACTTTCCAGAGGATGGGTCCTAACGTGTGTTTGTGTCCATGAGGGCCTTGGAATGGGGAGGTGGCACCGGGACCCTGAAGTATTCTCCTAAGCTTTGGCATAGGAGACGAGATTTGTTCTGATGGGTGCCTCAGGAAATCCCCTCTGCTGGTATTGGAATCCAGGCTTTTGAGGAGACATGCCTGTAAACCAAAGCAATGGATCCGATAATGGCCTCGGGTCCTGTCTTGTTCAATCTTCTTGGTATGAGTGGAGGTAGATGAGTGGAGGTAGATGCTCAGCCGGTATCAACGGCCCTTTTTTTGTCCTGGGCGACCTACACTATTGGGATGGCCTCAGGGACTTTGGAGGGTTCTCCTAATTCGTACGATTTTTGACAATGGAATGGGCAGAATTCCCATGGATTGGGTGGGGGCAGTCCAAATGTGTGGCTCCAGGGGCCCCAGCCTGGAGGGAGTGTGGCCCAGGACTTTGAGGACAGAAGACTGAAAACACAAACTCAGCTTAAGTTTGGGGACGTAGGTATGGCACGCCCGATCTACAAACCATGAGAAGAACTCTTCAGGATATGAAGAATGAGCGAGTCTGAGGAGCTTGCTCAGGCTTTTGTCTCTGGATTTGTTTCAGCGATGGCCGTGGAATGTTGGGGAGGTCTCATGGGCAATGGACGAATCTTCCTCTCTGTGGATTTGGCCCGATCCCAATTGTTTTTCGTCAATCTGTGGGATGGGAGGACTCCTTTCAGGTTTGTTACGTCAGGTGTCCCACCAAAAGAGGAATTCCAAAGCAGAGCCCTCGGGAAGAGTGAAGGGACACCCCGAACTATGGTTAAAAATTGCGGCCTACGGGCATGGCAAGCCCAATATGCTGTCTCTTCATATAGGCCCTGAGAGGCCTTACCTGAGGACTGGGCTCAGGCTGAGGGTCACAATGTGTGTTTGTGACCAATGTGGCCCGCAAGCATGGGCTGGGCCTCATGGGCCACGCTTGTTTCAACTACACTGAACGTTGGACAACATGCCAAGCACAAGGTTTCTTGCCATGGGGAAAGAGTTCTGATTTCTGCATCATTTTCAACCCTGGGCAGTGGTTGGAGATAAGGTCTAGGTTCTGGAGCCTGAAAACCGCAGTTGGGAAGAGATGACGACCTAAGGCCATGGCGGGTCCGATGTGCTCAGTGTGCGTCCAGCTGTATGGGTGGGACCAGGAGGTCCAGGCTCAGGCTGGGTCAGAAGGGGAAATAGTGCCCAGGTCAGCCTATATGTTTGGGGTACAGCCGAATGGCGTGCAGGTTGATCCTCATTTGGGGTTTCGGGGTAGCCCTGAGGGCAATGTTTTACTTCTGTAGGGCAGGCAGAGTGCGGCATTGTAGTTCTGGATTGCCCAACTGGAGGGCTTGTGGGCCAGTAGTCTGAGGACGGAGTCTGAGAACCCAAGCTAGGCCTAGGTTTCTGGGTGAGGATATGGCAGGCACAGTCAACAGACCTCAATCGAGATCTCGTGCATCTGAAGTCAGGGCAAGGATCAGACGATCGCTCAGGTTGGACTTTCTGCCCTGATGGCCCTTTCTTGAAGGGGGTTGGATCACGAGGACATGGGGGTTTTCCCACGATGGGAGTTGTGAGAAGCTCCAAACTGCAAAGATTCTTCTGCAGGACAATTGAGACCTGTTGGTTGGCTCCAGGCCAACGATTCCGAGCAGGGTTCTAAGGATGGATGGCTGGGTAGCCCACCTCGCATTCCAATAGTCTCCAAGCAACAAGACAGGTTAGATCTGCTGGATGTGGGGGGCAACCGAGGAGGCTGAGTTGAAATGGACTCTCCTGTGGATGTGTCCTAATATGTTTTTGTGTCTATGGAGACCTTGGAATGAAGCGGTGGCCCTGGGGCCCTGAAGGGTTCTCCTAAACAGAGGCTTTGACACAGCTCCAACGTGCATGTTTCCCATGTGTAGATGAGATTTGTTCTGATGGGTGAGTCAAGAAACAGCCATATGCTGGTATTGAAATCCAGGCCTCTGAGGAGAGAATCCTGGAAACCAAAGCAATGGATCCGATTAGTGCCTAGGGGCCTGTTCGTTCCTTTTTACCTCTGGGGACATCAGTCTACGGGTCTGAGTGCAGATAGGTGCTCAGATGGGCTCAGATTGCCCCTGTGTGTCCTGGGAAGCCACAACTCTTGGGATGGCCTCAGGGACTTTGGAGGTTATCCTACTAGTAGGGTTGTGGCCATTGGAATGGGCACATACAATTCCCTTGGAGAGGGCAAGTACAGTCCTCAGGTTTGGCTCCAGGGCCCTGAGCCTGTAGGGTGTGTAGGCCAGAGCTGTTTGGACAGTTGTTTGAAAACACAAACTCGGCTTATGTTTTGGGTCATAGGTATGGCAGGACTGATCTACAGACCATGAGGAGAACACTTCGGGATATGAAAAAAGGGCGAGTGTGAGGCTCTTGCTCAAGTTTTTGTCTCTGGATATCGTGTCACTCATGGTCGTGAAATTGCCGGGTGACTTCATGGGAAATGGACGAGTCTTACTCTCTGGGGGTTCGGTCCCGTCCAAAGAGTTTGGGGTCATTCTGGGGATGGAAGAAGTCCGTTTTTTTGTTGTTGTTGTCGATTTGTTACATTTTGTTTTTCAACCTCAAATGTCCCACCAAATGAGGGATTCCAGAGTAGAGCCCTGGGGTGGGGCGACTGGACAACCAGAAATCTGGTTAAAAATTGGGGCCTAGGGACATGTCAAGCCCATTATGACATCTAACGGTCCAGCCACTGAGAGGACTTACTAGAGGACAGGACTCACGCTGAGGTCACAATGCGTGTTTATGCTCTCCTCGCACTCAAGAATGGGCGGGGCCTCAGGGTGAATGCTGATTTCTCCTACACTGAAGGTTGGACAACATGCCAACCACAAGTTTTCTTGCCATGGGTCAGGAAGAGTTCTGATTTCTTCATCACAGTCACCCGTGGGCAGTGATTGGAGATAAGGTCTAGGTTCTGAAGCCTGAAAACTGAGGTAGGGAAGAGATGATGACCTAAGGCCATGGCGGGTCTGATGTGCTCAGCGTGCGGTCAGCTGTCTGGGTGTTGGTCAGCAGGTCCGGGCTCAGGTTGTGTCAGACAGTGCATTAGTGCCCAGGTTAGACTATATAATTTGGGTACATTCGAGTGCCGTGTAGGTTTATCCTCATTTAAGCTGCCTGGGCTGCTCATTAGGCAATATATTTTTTCTAGAGGGCAGGCAGAGTGCTTCATTGTCGGTCCGGAATTGCCAAACTTGAGGGCTTCGGGGCCAGGAGAGTGAGGACGGAAGTCTGAGAACACAAGCTAGACTTCGGATTCAGGGTGAGGGCACGGCAGGTACCCCCTGCAGATCTGAACCAATATCTCCTGCATCTGAAGTCAGGGCGAGGATCCGACGTTGGCTCAGGTTGGAGTTTCTGTGCATGATGGCCCCTTCATGAAGGGAGCGGAATCTCGAGGCCATGGAGGTTTTCCACGTTGGGAGATGTTGGATGCCCCCTTCAAGGATTCCTTCTGCGGGACATTGACACCTGTTGGACAGCTCCAGGACATCCCATATGGAATGACTCCAGAGCACCGTTCGAGGATGGATGCCTGGGAAGTCCGCCTCGCCTTCCAATTGTCTCCTAGCAACAAGACAGTTTAGATCTAATGGATCTGCGGGAGCAACCGGGGTGGCTGAGTTGAAATGCACTTTCCAGAGGATGGGTCCTAACGTGTGTTTGTGTCCATGAGGGCCTTGGAATGGGGAGGTGGCACCGGGACCCTGAAGTATTCTCCTAAGCTTTGGCATAGGAGACGAGATTTGTTATGATGGGTGCCTCAGGAAATCCCCTCTGCTGGTATTGGAATCCAGGCTTTTGAGGAGACATGCCTGTAAACCAAAGCAATGGATCCGATAATGGCCTCGGGTCCTGTCTGGTTCAATCTTCTTGGTATGAGTGGAGGTAGATGAGTGGAGGTAGATGCTCAGCCGGTATCAACGGCCCTTTTTTTGTCCTGGGCGACCTACACTATTGGGATGGCCTCAGGGACTTTGGAGGGTTCTCCTAATTCGTACGATTTTTGACAATGGAATGGGCAGAATTCCCATGGATTGGGTGGGGGCAGTCCAAATGTGTGGCTCCAGGGGCCCCAGCCTGGAGGGAGTGTGGCCCAGGACTTTGAGGACAGAAGACTGAAAACACAAACTCAGCTTAAGTTTGGGGACGTAGGTATGGCACGCCCGATCTACAAACCATGAGAAGAACTCTTCAGGATATGAAGAATGAGCGAGTCTGAGGAGCTTGCTCAGGCTTTTGTCTCTGGATTTGTTTCAGCGATGGCCGTGGAATGTTGGGGAGGTCTCATGGGCAATGGACGAATCTTCCTCTCTGTGGATTTGGCCCGATCCCAATTGTTTTTCGTCAATCTGTGGGATGGGAGGACTCCTTTCAGGTTTGTTACGTCAGGTGTCCCACCAAAAGAGGAATTCCAAAGCAGAGCCCTCGGGAAGAGTGAAGGGACACCCCGAACTATGGTTAAAAATTGGGGCCTAGGGGCATGGCAAGCCCAATATGCTGTCTCTTCATATAGGCCCTGAGAGGCCTTACCTGAGGACTGGGCTCAGGCTGAGGGTCACAATGTGTGTTTGTGACCAATGTGGCCCGCAAGCATGGGCTGGGCCTCATGGGCCACGCTTGTTTCAACTACACTGAACGTTGGACAACATGCCAAGCACAAGGTTTCTTGCCATGGGGAAAGAGTTCTGATTTCTGCATCATTTTCAACCCTGGGCAGTGGTTGGAGATAAGGTCTAGGTTCTGGAGCCTGAAAACCGCAGTTGGGAAGAGATGACGACCTAAGGCCATGGCGGGTCCGATGTGCTCAGTGTGCGTCCAGCTGTATGGGTGGGACCAGGAGGTCCAGGCTCAGGCTGGGTCAGAAGGGGAAATAGTGCCCAGGTCAGCCTATATGTTTGGGGTACAGCCGAATGGCGTGCAGGTTGATCCTCATTTGGGGTTTCGGGGTAGCCCTGAGGGCAATGTTTTACTTCTGTAGGGCAGGCAGAGTGCGGCATTGTAGTTCTGGATTGCCCAACTGGAGGGCTTGTGGGCCAGTAGTCTGAGGACGGAGTCTGAGAACCCAAGCTAGGCCTAGGTTTCTGGGTGAGGATATGGCAGGCACAGTCAACAGACCTCAATCGAGATCTCGTGCATCTGAAGTCAGGGCAAGGATCAGACAATCGCTCAGGTTGGACTTTCTGCCCTGATGGCCCTTTCTTGAAGGGGGTTGGATCACGAGGACATGGGGGTTTTCCCACGATGGGAGTTGTGAGAAGCTCCAAACTGCAAAGATTCTTCTGCAGGACAATTGAGACCTGTTGGTTGGCTCCAGGCCAACGATTCCGAGCAGGGTTCTAAGGATGGATGGCTGGGTAGCCCACCTCGCATTCCAATAGTCTCCAAGCAACAAGACAGGTTAGATCTGCTGGATGTGGGGGGCAACCGAGGAGGCTGAGTTGAAATGGACTCTCCTGTGGATGTGTCCTAATATGTTTTTGTGTCTATGGAGACCTTGGAATGAAGCGGTGGCCCTGGGGCCCTGAAGGGTTCTCCTAAACAGAGGCTTTGACACAGCTCCAACGTGCATGTTTCCCATGTGTAGATGAGATTTGTTCTGATGGGTGAGCCAAGAAACAGCCATATGCTGGTATTGAAATCCAGGCCTCTGAGGAGAGAATCCTGGAAACCAAAGCAATGGATCCGATTAGTGCCTAGGGGCCTGTTCGTTCCTTTTTACCTCTGGGGACATCAGTCTACGGGTCTGAGTGCAGGTAGGTGCTCAGATGGGCTCAGATTGCCCCTGTTTGTCCTGGGAAGCCACAACTCTTGGGATGGCCTCAGGGACTTTGGAGGTTATCCTACTAGTAGGGTTGTGGCCATTGGAATGGGCACATACAATTCCCTTGGAGAGGGCAAGTACAGTCCTCAGGTTTGGCTCCAGGGCCCTGAGCCTGTAGGGTGTGTAGGCCAGAGCTGTTTGGACAGTTGTCTGAAAACACAAACTCGGCTTATGTTTTGGGTCATAGGTATGGCAGGACTGATCTACAGACCATGAGGAGAACACTTCGGGATATGAAAAAAGGGCGAGTGTGAGGCTCTTGCTCAAGTTTTTGTCTCTGGATATCGTGTCACTCATGGTCGTGAAATTGCCGGGTGACTTCATGGGAAATGGACGAGTCTTACTCTCTGGGGGTTCGGTCCCGTCCAAAGAGTTTGCGGTCATTCTGGGGATGGAAGAAGTTCGTTTTTTTGTTGTTGTTGTCGATTTGTTTCATTTTGTTTTTCATCCTCAGATGTCCCACCAAATGAGGGATTCCAGAGTAGAGACCTGGGGTGGGGCGACTGGACAACCAGAAATCTGGTTAAAAATTGGTCACTAGGGACATGTCAAGCCCATTATGACATCTAATGGTCCAGCCACTGAGAGGACTTACTAGAGGACAGGACTCACCCTGAGGTCACAATGCGTGTTTATGCTCTCCTCGCACTCAAGAATGGGCGGGGCCTCAGGGAGAATGCTGGTTTCTCCTACACTGAACGTTGGACAACATGCCAACCACAAGGTTTCTTGCCATGGGTCAGGAAGAGTTCTGATTTCTGCAACACAGTCACCCGTGGGCAGTGATGGAGATAAGGTCTAGGTTCTGAAGCCTGAAAACTGAGGTAGGGAAGAGATGATGACCTAAGGCCATGGCGGTTCTGATGTGCTCAGCGTGCGGTCAGCTGTCTGGGTGTTGGTCAGCAGGTCCGGGCTCAGGTTGTGTCAGACAGTGCATTAGTGCCCAGGTTAGACTATATAATTTGGGTACATTTGAGTGCCGTGTAGGTTTATCCTCCTTTAAGCTGCCTGGGCTGCTCATTAGGCAATATATTTTTTATAGAGGGCAGGCAGAGTGCTTCATTGTCGGTCCGGAATTGCCAAACTTGAGGGCTTCGGGGCCAGGAGAGTGAGGACGGAAGTCTGAGAACACAAGCTAGACTTCGGATTCAGGGTGAGGGCACGGCAGGTACCCCCTACAGATCTGAACCAATATCTCATGTATCTGAAGTCAGGGCGAGGATCCGACGTTGGCTCAGGTTGGAGTTTCTGTGCATGACGGCCCCTTCATGAAGGGAGCGGAATCTCGAGGCCATGGAGGTTTTCCACGTTGGGAGATGTGGGATGCCCCCTTCAAGGATTCCTTCTGCGGGACAATTGAGACCTGTTGGACAGCTCCAGGACATCCCATATGGAATGACTCCAGAGCACCGTTCGAGGATGGATGCCTGGGAAGTCCGCCTCGCCTTCCAATTGTCTCCTTGCAACAAGACAGTTTAGATCTAATGGATCTGCGGGAGCAACCGGGGTGGCTGAGTTGAAATGCACTTTCCAGAGGATGGGTCCTAACGTGTGTTTGTGTCCATGAGGGCCTTGGAATGGGGAGGTGGCACCGGGACCCTGAAGTATTCTCCTAAGCTTTGGCATAGGAGACGAGATTTGTTCTGATGGGTGCCTCAGGAAATCCCCTCTGCTGGTATTGGAATCCAGGCTTTTGAGGAGACATGCCTGTAAACCAAAGCAATGGATCCGATAATGGCCTTGGGTCCTGTCTGGTTCAATCTTCTTGGTATGAGTGGAGGTAGATGAGTGGAGGTATGCTCAGCCGGTATCAACGGCCCTTTTTTTGTCCTGGGCGACCTACACTATTGGGATGGCCTCAGGGACTTTGGAGGGTTCTCCTAATTCGTACGATTTTTGACAATGGAATGGGCAGAATTCCCATGGATTGGGTGGGGGCAGTCCTAATGTGTGGCTCCAGGGGCCCCAGCCTGGAGGGAGTGTGGCCCAGGACTTTGAGGACAGAAGACTGAAAACACAAACTCAGCTTAAGTTTGGGGACGTAGGTATGGCACGCCCGATCTACAAACCATGAGAAGAACTCTTCAGGATATGAAGAATGAGCGAGTCTGAGGCGCTTGCTCAGGCTTTTGTCTCTGGATTTTGTTTCAGCGATGGCCGTGGAATGTTGGGGAGGTCTCATGGGCCATGGACGAATCTTCCTCTCTGTGGATTTGGCCCGATCCCAATTGTTTTTCGTCAATCTGTGGGATGGGAGGACTCCTTTCAGGTTTGTTACGTCAGGTGTCCCACCAAAAGAGGAATTCCAAAGCAGAGCCCTGGGGAAGAGTGAAGGGACACCCCGAACTATGGTTAAAAATTGGGGCCTAGGGGCATGGCAAGCCCAATATGGTGTCTCTTCATATAGGCCCTGAGAGGCCTTACCTGAGGACTGGGCTCAGGCTGAGGGTCACAATGTGTGTTTGTGACCAATGTGGCCCGCAAGCATGGGCTGGGCCTCATGGGCCACGCTTCTTTCAACTATACTGAACGTTGGACAACATGCCAACCACAAGGTTTCTTGCCATGGGGAAAGAGTTCTGATTTCTGCATCATTTTCAACCCTGGGCAGTGGTTGGAGATAAGGTCTAGGTTCTGGAGCCTGAAAACCGCAGTTGGGAAGAGATGATGACCTAAGGCCATGGCGGGTCCGATGTGCTCAGTGTGCGGCCAGCTGTCTGGGTGGGACCAGGAGTTCCATGCTCAGGCTGGGTCAGAAGGGGAAATAGTGCCCAGGTCAGCCTATATGTTTGGGGTACAGCCGAATGGCGTGCAGGTTGATCCTCATTTGGGGTTTCGGGGTAGCCCTGAGGGCAATGTTTTACTTCTGTAGGGCAGGCAGAGTGCGGCATTGTAGTTCTGGATTGCCCAACTGGAGGGCTTGTGGGCCAGTAGTCTGAGGACGGAGTCTGTGAACCCAAGCTAGGCCTAGGTTTCTGGGTGAGGATATGGCAGGCACAATCTACAGACCTCAATAGAGATCTCGTGCATCTGAAGTCAGGGCAAGGATCAGACGATCGCTCAGGTTGGACTTTCTGCCCTGATGGCCCTTTCTTGAAGGGGGTTTGATCACGAGGACATGGGGGTTTTCCCACGATGGGAGTTGTGAGAAGCTCCAAACTGCAAAGATTCTTCTGCAGGACAATTGAGACCTGTTGGTTGGCTCCAGTCCAACGATTCCGAGCAGGGTTCTAAGGATGGATGGCTGGGTAGCCCACCTCGCATTCCAATTGTCTCCAAGCAACAAGACAGGTTAGATCTGCTGGATGTGGGGGGCAACCGAGGAGGCTGAGTTGAAATGGACTCTCCTGTGGATGTGTCCTAATATGTTTTTGTGTCTATGGAGACCTTGGAATGAAGCGGTGGCCCTGGGGCCCTGAAGGGTTCTCCTAAACAGAGGCTTTGACACAGCTCCAACGTGCATGTTTCCCATGTGTAGATGAGATTTGTTCTGATGGGTGAGTCAAGAAAGAGCCATATGCTGGTATTGAAATCCAGGCCTCTGAGGAGAGATGCCTGGAAACCAAAGCAATGGATCCGATTAGTGCCTAGGGGCCTGTTCGTTCCTTTTTACCTCTGGGGAAATCAGTACGGGTCTGAGTGCAGATAGGTGCTCAGATGGGCTCAGATTGCCCCTGTGTGTCCTGGGAAGCCACAAATCTTGGGATGGCCTCAGGGACTTTGGAGGTTATCCTACTAGTAGGGTTGTGGCCATTGGAATGGGCACATACAATTCCCTTGGAGAGGGCAAGTACAGTCCTCAGGTTTGGCTCCAGGGCCCTGAGCCTGTAGGGTGTGTAGGCCAGAGCTGTTTGGACAGTTGTCTGAAAACACAAACTCGGCTTATGTTTTGGGTCATAGGTTTGGCAGGACTGATCTACAGACCATGAGGAGAATACTTCGGGATATGAAAAAAGGGCGAGTGTGAGGCTCTTGCTCAAGTTTTTGTCTCTGGATATCGTGTCACTCATGGTCGTGAAATTGCCGGGTGACTTCATGGGAAATGGACGAGTCTTACTCTCTGGGGGTTCGGTCCCGTCCAAAGAGTTTGGGGTCATTCTGGGGATGGAAGAAGTCCGTTTTTTGTTGTTGTTGTCGATTTGTTTCATTTTGTTTTTCAACCTCAAATGTCCCACCAAATGAGGGATTCCAGAGTAGAGCCCTGGGGTGGGGCGACTGGACAACCAGAAATCTGGTTAAAAATTGGGGACTAGGGACATGTCAAGCCCATTATGACATCTAATGGTCCAGCCACTGAGAGGACTTACTAGAGGACAGGACTCACGCTGAGGTCACAATGCGTGTTTATGCTCTCCTCGCACTCAAGAATGGGCGGGGCCTCAGGGTGAATGCTGATTTCTCCTACACTGAAGGTTGGACAACATGCCAACCACAAGTTTTCTTGCCATGGGTCAGGAAGAGTTCTGATTTCTTCATCACAGTCACCCGTGGCAGTGATTGGAGATAAGGTCTAGGTTCTGAAGCCTGAAAACTGAGATAGGGAAGAGATGATGACCTAAGGCCATGGCGGGTCTGATGTGCTCAGCGTGCGGTCAGCTGTCTGGGTGTTGGTCAGCAGGTCCGGGCTCAGGTTGTGTCAGACAGTGCATTAGTGCCCAGGTTAGACTATATAATTTGGGTACATTCGAGTGCCGTGTAGGTTTATCCTCATTTAAGCTGCCTGGGCTGTTCATTAGGCAATATATTTTTTCTAGAGGGCAGGCAGAGTGCTTCATTGTCGGTCCGGAATTGCCAAACTTGAGGGCTTCGGGGCCAGGAGAGTGAGGACGGAAGTCTGAGAACACAAGCTAGACTTCGGATTCAGGGTGAGGGCACGGCAGGTACCCCCTGCAGATCTGAACCAATATCTCCTGCATCTGAAGTCAGGGCGAGGATCCGACGTTGGCTCAGGTTGGAGTTTCTGTGCATGATGGCCCCTTCATGAAGGGAGCGGAATCTCTAGGCCATGAAGGTTTTCCACGTTGGGAGATGTTGGATGCCCCATTCAAGGATTCCTTCTGCGGGACATTGAGACCTGTTGGACAGCTCCAGGACATCCCATATGGAATGACTCCAGAGCACCGTTCGAGGATGGATGCCTGGGTAGTCCGCCTCGCCTTCCAATTGTCTCCTAGCAACAAGACAGTTTAGATCTAATGGATCTGCGGGAGCAACCGGGGTGGCTGAGTTGAAATGCACTTTCCAGAGGATGGGTCCTAACGTGTGTTTGTGTCCATGAGGGCCTTGGAATGGGGAGGTGGCACCGGGACCCTGAAGTATTCTCCTAAGCTTTGGCATAGGAGACGAGATTTGTTCTGATGGGTGCCTCAGGAAATCCCCTCTGCTGGTATTGGAATCCAGGCTTTTGAGGAGACATGCCTGTAAACCAAAGCAATGGATCCGATAATGGCCTCGGGTCCTGTCTGTTTCAATCTTCTTGGTATGAGTGGAGGTAGATGAGTGGAGGTAGATGCTCAGCCGGTATCAACGGCCCTTTTTTTGTCCTGGGCGACCTACACTATTGGGATGGCCTCAGGGACTTTGGAGGGTTCTCCTAATTTGTACGATTTTTGACAATGGAATGGGCAGAATTCCCATGGATTGGGTGGGGGCAGTCCTAATGTGTGGCTCCAGGGGCCCCAGCCTGGAGGGAGTGTGGCCCAGGACTTTGAGGACAGAAGACTGAAAACACAAACTCAGCTTAAGTTTGGGGACGTAGGTATGGCACGCCCGATCTACAAACCATGAGAAGAACTCTTCAGGATATCAAGAATGAGCGAGTCTGAGGCGCTTGCTCAGGCTTTTGTGTCTGGATTTTTTTTCAGCGATGGCCGTGGAATGTTGGGGAGGTCTCATGGGCCATGGACGAATCTTCCTCTCTGTGGATTTGGCCCGATCCCAATTGTTTTTCGTCAATCTGTGGGATGGGAGGACTCCTTTCAGGTTTGTTACCTCAGGTGTCCCACCAAAAGAGGAATTCCAAAGCAGAGCCCTGGGGAAGAGTGAAGGGACACCTCGAACTATGGTTAAAAATTGGGGCCTAGGGGCATGGCAAGCCCAATATGCTGTCTCTTCATATAGGCCCTGAGAGGCCTTACCTAAGGACTGGGCTCAGGCTGAGGGTCACAATGTGTGTTTGTGACCAATGTGGCCCGCAAGCATGGGCTGGGCCTCATGGGCCACGCTTGTTTCAACTACACTGAACGTTGGACAACATGCCAAGCACAAGGTTTCTTGCCATGGGGAAAGAGTTCTGATTTCTGCATCATTTTCAACCCTGGGCAGTGGTTGGAGATAAGGTCTAGGTTCTGGAGCCTGAAAACCGCAGTTGGGAAGAGATGACGACCTAAGGCCATGGCGGGTCCGATGTGCTCAGTGTGCGTCCAGCTGTATGGGTGGGACCAGGAGGTCCAGGCTCAGGCTGGGTCAGAAGGGGAAATAGTGCCCAGGTCAGCCTATATGTTTGGGGTACAGCCGAATGGCCTGCAGGTTGATCCTCATTTGGGGTTTCGGGGTAGCCCTGAGGGCAATGTTTTACTTCTGTAGGGCAGGCAGAGTGCGGCTTTGTAGTTCTGGATTGCCCAACTGGAGGGCTTGTGGGCCAGTAGTCTGAGGACGGAGTCTGAGAACCCAAGCTAGGCCTAGGTTTCTGGGTGAGGATATGGCAGGCACAGTCAACAGACCTCAATCGAGATCTCGTGCATCTGAAGTCAGGGCAAGGATCAGACGATCGCTCAGGTTGGACTTTCTGCCCTGATGGCCCTTTCTTGAAGGGGGTTGGATCACGAGGACATGGGGGTTTTCCCACGATGGGAGTTGTGAGAAGCTCCAAACTGCAAAGATTCTTCTGCAGGACAATTGAGACCTGTTGGTTGGCTCCAGGCCAACGATTCCGAGCAGGGTTCTAAGTATGGATGGCTGGGTAGCCCACCTTGCATTCCAATAGTCTCCAAGCAACAAGACAGGTTAGATCTGCTGGATGTGGGGGGCAACCGAGGAGGCTGAGTTGAAATGGACTCTCCTGTGGATGTGTCCTAATATGTTTTTGTGTCTATGGAGACCTTGGAATGAAGCGGTGGCCCTGGGGCCCTGAAGGGTTCTCCTAAACAGAGGCTTTGACACAGCTCCAACGTGCATGTTTCCCATGTGTAGATGAGATATGTTCTGATGGGTGAGTCAAGAAACAGACATATGCTGGTATTGAAATCCAGGCCTCTGAGGAGAGAAGCCTGGAAACCAAAGCAATGGATCCGATTAGTGCCTAGGGGCCTGTTCGTACCTTTTTACCTCTGGGGACATCAGTCTACGGGTCTGAGTGCAGGTAGGTGCTCAGATGGGCTCAGATTGCCCCTGTTTGTCCTGGGAAGCCACAACTCTTGGGATGGCCTCAGGGACTTTGGAGGTTATCCTACTAGTAGGGTTGTGGCCATTGGAATGGGCACATACAATTCCCTTGGAGAGGGCAAGTACAGTCCTCAGGTTTGGCTCCAGGGCCCTGAGCCTGTAGGGTGTGTAGGCCAGAGCTGTTTGGACAGTTGTCTTAAAACACAAACACGGCTTATGTTTTGGGTCATAGGTATGGCAGGACTGATCTACAGACCATGAGGAGAACACTTCGGGATATGAAAAAAGGGCGAGTGTGAGGCTCTTGCTCAAGTTTTTGTCTCTGGATATCGTGTCACTCATGGTCGTGAAATTGCCGGGTGACTTCATGGGAAATGGACGAGTCTTACTCTCTGGGGGTTCGGTCCCGTCCAAAGAGTTTGGGGTCATTCTGGGGATGGAAGCAGTCCGTTTTTTTGTTGTTGTTGTCGATTTGTTTCATTTTGTTTTTCAACCTCAGATGTCCCACCAAATGAGGGATTCCAGAGGAGAGCCCTGGGGTGGGGCGACTGGACAACCAGAAATCTGGTTAAAAATTGGTCACTAGGGACATGTCAAGCCCATTATGACATCTAATGGTCCAGCCACTGAGAGGACTTACTAGAGGACAGGACTCACCCTGAGGTCACAATGCGTGTTTATGCTCTCCTCGAACTCAAGAATGGGCGGGGCCTCAGGGAGAATGCTGGTTTCTCCTACACTGAACGTTGGACAACATGCCAACCACAAGGTTTCTTGCCATGGGTCAGGAAGAGTTCTGATTTCTGCAACACAGTCACCCGTGGGCAGTGATTGGAGATAAGGTCTAGGTTCTGAAGCCTGAAAACTGAGGTAGGGAAGAGATGATGACCTAAGGCCATGGCGGGTCTGATGTGCTCAGCGTGCGGTCAGCTGTCTGGGTGTTGGTCAGCAGGTCCGGGCTCAGGTTGTGTCAGACAGTGCATTAGTGCCCAGGTTAGACTATATAATTTGGGTACATTTGAGTGCCGTGTAGGTTTATCCTCATTTAAGCTGCCTGGGCTGCTCAATAGGCAATATATTTTTTATAGAGGGCAGGCAGAGTGCTTCATTGTCGGTCCGGAATTGCCAAACTTGAGGGCTTCGGGGCCAGGAGAGTGAGGACGGAAGTCTGAGAACACAAGCTAGACTTCGGATTCAGGGTGAGGGCACGGCAGGTACCCCCTGAAGATCTGAACCAATATCTCATGCATCTGAAGTCAGGGCGAGGATCCGACGTTGGCTCAGGTTGGAGTTTCTGTGTATGACGGCCCCTTCATGAAGGGAGCGGAATCTCGAGGCCATGGAGGTTTTCCACGTTGGGAGATGTGGGATGCCCCCTTCAAGGATTCCTTCTGCGGGACAATTGAGACCTGTTGGACAGCTCCAGGACATCCCATATGGAATGACTCCAGAGCACCGTTCGAGGATGGATGCCTGGAAAGTCCGCCTCGCCTTCCAATTGTCTCCTAGCAACAAGACAGTTTAGATCTAATGGATCTGCGGGAGCAACCGGGGTGGCTGAGTTGAAATGCACTTTCCAGAGGATGGGTCCTAACGTGTGTTTGTGTCCATGAGGGCCTTGGAATGGGGAGGTGGCACCGGGACCCTGAAGTATTCTCCTAAGCTTTGGCATAGCTCCCATGCACAAGTTTCCTTGTGGAGACGAGATTTGTTCTGATGGGTGCCTCAGGAAATCCCCTCTGCTGGTATTGGAATCCAGGCTTTTGAGGAGACATGCCTGTAAACCAAAGCAATGGATCTGATAATGGCCTCGGGTCCTGTCTGGTTCAATCTTCTTGGTATGAGTGGAGGTAGATGAGTGGAGGAAGATGCTCAACTGGTATCAACCGCACTTTTTTGTCCCGGGCGACCTACACTATTGGGATGGCCTCAGGGACTTTGGAGGGTTCTCCTAATTTGTACGATTTTTGACAATGGAATGGGCAGAATTCCCATGGATTGGGTGGGGGCAGTCCTAATGTGTGGCTCCAGGGGCCCCAGCCTGGAGGGAGTGTGGCCCAGGACTTTGAGGACAGAAGACTGAAAACACAAACTCAGCTTAAGTTTGGGGACGTAGGTATGGCACGCCCGATCTACAAACCATGAGAAGAACTCTTCAGGATATGAAGAATGAGCGAGTCTGATTCGCTTGCTCAGGCTTTTACCTGTGGATTTTGTTTCAGCGATGGCCGTGGAATGTTGGGGAGGTCTCATGGGCCATGGACGAATCTTCCTCTCTGTGGATTTGGCCCGATCCCAATTGTTTTTCGTCAATCTGTGGGATGGGAGGACTCCTTTCAGGTTTGTTACCTCTAGTGTCCCACCAAAAGAGGAATTCCTAAGCAGAGCCCAGGGGAAGAGTGAAGGGACACCCCGAACTATGGTTAAAAATTGGGGCCTAGGAGCATGGCAAGCCCAATATGCTGTCTCTTCATATAGGCCCTGAGAGGCCTTACCTGACGACTGGGCTCAGGGTGAGTGTCACAATGTGTGTTTGTGACCAATGTGGCCCGCAAGCATGGGCTGGGCCTCATGGGCCACGCTTGTTTCAACTACACTGAACGTTGGACAACATGCCAAGCACAAGGTTTCTTGCCATGGGGAAAGAGTTCTGATTTCTGCATCATTTTCAACCCTGGGCAGTGGTTGGAGATAAGGTCTAGGTTCTGGAGCCTGAAAACCGCAGTTGGGAAGAGATGACGACCTAAGGCCATGGCGGGACCGATGTGCTCAGTGTGCGGCCAGCTGTCTGGGTGGGACCAGGAGGTCCAGGCTCAGGCTGGGTCAGAAGGGGAAATAGTGCCCAGGTCAGCCTATATGTTTGGGGTACAGCCGATTGGCGTGCAGGTTGATCCTCATTTGGGGTTTCGGGGTAGCCCTGAGGGCAATGTTTTACTTCTGTAGGGCAGGCAGAGTGCGGCATTGTAGTTCTGGATTGCCAAACTGGAGGGCTTGTGGGCCAGTAGTCTGAGGACGGAGTCTGAGAACCCAAGCTAGGCCTAGGTTTCTGGGTGAGGATATGGCAGGCACAATCTACATACCTCAATAGAGATCGTGCATCTGAAGTCAGGGCAAGGATCAGACGATCGCTCAGGTTGGACTTTCTGCCCTGATGGCCCTTTCTTGAAGGGGGTTGGATCACGAGGACATGGGGGTTTTCCCACGATGGGAGTTGTGAGAAGCTCCAAACTGCAAAGATTCTTCTGCAGGACAATTGAGACCTGTTGGTTGGCTCCAGGCCAATGATTCCGAGCAGGGTTCTAAGGATGGATGGCTGGGTAGCCCACCTCGCATTCCAATTGTCTCCAAGCAACAAGACAGGTTAGATCTGCTGGATGTGGGGGGCAACCGAGGAGGCTGAGTTGAAATGGACTCTCCTGTGGATGTGTCCTAATATGTTTTTGTGTCTATGGAGACCTTGAAATGAAGCGGTGGCCATGGGGCCCTGAAGGGTTCTCCTAAACAGAGGCTTTGGCTCAGCTCCAACGTGCATGTTTCCCAAGTGTAGATGAGATTTGTTCTGATGGGTGAGTCAAGAAACAGCCATATGCTGGTATTGAAATCCAGGCCTCTGAGGAGAGTTTCCTGGAAACCAAAGCAATGGATCCTATTAGTGCCTAGGGGCCTGTTCGTTCCTTTCTACCTCTGGGGACATCAGTCTACGGGTCTGAGTGCAGATAGGTGCTCAGATGGGCTCAGATTGCCCCTGTTTGTCCTGGGAAGCCACAACTATTGGGATGGCCTCAGGGACTTTGGAGGTTATCCTATTAGTAGGGTTGTGGCCATTGGAATGGGCACATACAATTCCCTTGGAGAGGGCAAGTACAGTCCTCAGGTTTGGCTCCAGGGCCCTGAGCCTGTAGGGTGTGTAGGCCAGAGCTGTTTGGACAGTTGTCTGAAAATACAAACTCGGCTTATGTTTTGGGTCATAGGTATGGCAGGACTGATCTACAGACCATGAGGAGAACACTTCGGGATATGAAAAAAGGACGAGTGTGAGGCTCTTGCTCAAGTTTTTGTCTCTGGATAATGTGTCACTCATGGTCGTGAAATTGCCGGGTGACTTCATGGGAAATGGACGAGTCTTACTCTCTGGGGGTTCGGTCCCGTCCAAAGAGTTTGGGGTCATTCTGGGGATGGAAGAAGTCCGTTTTTTTGTTGTTGTTGATTTGTTTCATTTTGTTTTTCAACCTCAGATGTCCCACCAAATGAGGGATTCCAGAGTAGAGCCCTGGGGTGGGGCGACTGGACAACCAGAAATCTGGTTAAAAATTGGGGACTAGGGACATGTCAAGCCCATTATGACATCTAATGGTCCAGCCACTGAGAGGACTTACTAGAGGACAGGACTCACGCTGAGGTCACAATGCGTCTTTATGCTCTCGTCGCACTCAAGAATGGGCGGGGCCTCAGGGTGAATGCTGTTTTCTCCTACACTGAACGTTGGACAACATGCCAACCACAAGGTTTCTTGCCATGGGTCAGGAAGACTTCTGATTTCTGCATCAAAGTCACCCGTGGGCAGTGATTGGAGATAAGGTCTAGGTTCTGAAGCCTGAAAACTGAGGTAGGGAAGAGATGATGACCTAAGGCCAGGGCGGGTCTGATGTGCTCAGGGTGCGGTCAGCTGTCTGGGTGTTGGTCAGCAGGTTCGGGCTCAGGTTGTGTCAGACAGTGCATTAGTGCCCAGGTTAGACTATATAATTTGCGTACATTCGAGTGCCGTGTAGGTTTATCTTCATTTAAGCTGCCTGGTCAGCTCATTAGGCAATATATTTTTTCTAGAGGGCAGGCAGAGTGCTTCATTGTCGGTCCGGAATTGCCAAACATGAGGGATTCGGGGCCAGGAGAGTGAGGACGGAAGTCTGAGAACACAAGCTAGACTTCGGATTCAGGGTGAGGGCACGGCAGGTACCCCCTGCAGATCTGAAACAATATCTCACGCATCTGAAGTCAGGGCGAGGATCCGACGTTGGCTCAGGTTGGAGTTTCTGTGCATGACGGCCCCTTCATGAAGGGAGCGGAATCTCGAGGCCATGGAGGTTTTCCACGTTGGGAGATGTGGGATGCCCCCTTCAAGGATTCCTTCTGCGGGACAATTGAGACCTGTTGGACAGCTCCAGGACATCCCATATGGAATGACTCCAGAGCTCCATTCGAGGATGGATGCCTGGGAAGTCCGCCTCGCCTTCCAATTATCTCCTAGCAACAAGACAGTTTAGATCTAATGGATCTGCTGGAGCAACCGGGGTGGCTGAGTTGAAATGCACTTTCCAGAGGATGGGTCCTAATGTGTGTTTGTGTCTATGTGGGCCTTGGAATGGGGAGGTGGCACCGGGACCCTGAAGTATTCTCCTAAGCTTTGGCATAGCTCCCATGCACAAGTTTCCTTGTGGAGACGAGATTTGTTCTGATGGGTGCCTCAGGAAATCCCCTCTGCTGGTATTGGAATCCAGGCTTTTGAGGATACATGCCTGTAAACCAAAGCAATGGATCCGATAATGGCCTCGGGTCCTGTCTGGTTCAATCTTCTTGGTATGAGTGGAGGTAGATGAGTGGAGGAAGATGCTCAGCTGGTATCAACCGCCCTTTTTTGTCCCGGGCGACCTACACTATTGGGATGGCCTCAGGGACTTTGGAGGGTTCTCCTAATTTGTACGATTTTTGACAATGGAATGGGCAGAATTCCCATGGATTGGGTGGGGGCAGTCCTAATGTGTGGCTCCAGGGGCCCCAGCCTGGAGGGAGTGTGGCCCAGGACTTTGAGGACAGAAGACTGAAAACACAAACTCAGCTTAAGTTTGGGGACGTAGGTATGGCACGCCCGATCTACAAACCATGAGAAGAACTCTTCAGGATATGAAGAATGAGCGAGTCTGAGTCGCTTGCTCAGGCTTTTACCTCTGAATTTTGTTTCAGCGATGGCCGTGGAATGTTGGGGAGGTCTCATGGGCCATGGACGAATCTTCCTCTCTGTGGATTTGGCTCGATCCCAATTGTTTTTCGTCAATCTGTGGGATGGGAGGACTCCTTTCAGTTTTGTTACCTCTGGTATTCCACCAAAAGAGGAATTCCAAAGCAGAGCCCAGGGGAAGAGTGAAGGGAGACCCCGAACTATGGTTAAAAATTGGGGCCTAGGGGCATGGCAAGCCCAATATGCTGTCTCTTCATATAGGCCCTGAGAGGCCTTACCTGAGGACTGGGCTCAGGCTCAGGGTCACAATGTGTGTTTGTGACCAATGTGGCCCGCAAGCATGGGCTGGGCCTCATGGGCCACGCTTGTTTCAACTACACTGAACGTTGGACAACATGCCAAGCACAAGGTTTCTTGCCATGGGGAAAGAGTTCTGATTTCTGCATCATTTTCAACCCTGGGCAGTGGTTGGAGATAAGGTCTAGGTTCTGGAGCCTGAAAACCGAAGTTGGGAAGAGATGACGACCTAAGGCCATGGCGGGTCCGATGTGCTCAGTGTGCGGCCAGCTGTCTGGGTGGGACCAGGAGGTCCAGGCTCAGGCTGGGTCAGAAGGGGAAATAGTGCCCAGGTCAGCCTATATGTTTGGGGTACAGCCGATTGGCGTGCAGGTTGATCCTCATTTGGGGTTTCGGGTTAGCCCTGAGGGCAATGTTTTACTTCTGTAGGGCAGGCAGAGTGCGGCATTGTAGTTCTGGATTGCCAAACTGGAGGCCTTGTGGGCCAGTAGTCTGAGGACCGAGTCTGAGAACCCAAGCTAGGCCTAGGTTTCTGGGTGAGGATATGGCAGGCACAGTCAACAGACCTCAATCGAGATCTCGTGCATCTGAAGTCAGGGCAAGGATCAGACGATCGCTCAGGTTGGACTTTCTGCCCTGATGGCCCTTTCTTGAAGGGGGTTGGATCACGAGGACATGGGGGTTTTCCCACGATGGGAGTTGTGAGAAGCTCCAAACTGCAAAGATTCTTCTGCAGGACAATTGAGACCTGTTGGTTGGCTCCAGGCCAACGATTCCGAGCAGGGTTCTAAGGATGGATGGCTGGGTAGCCCACCTCGCATTCCAATTGTCTCCAAGCAACAAGACAGGTTAGATCTGCTGGATGTGGGGGGCAACCGAGGAGGCTGAGTTGAAATGGACTCTCCTGTGGATGTGTCCTAATATGTTTTTGTGTCTATGGAGACCTTGGAATGAAGCGGTGGCCCTGGGGCCCTGAAGGGTTCTCCTAAACAGAGGCTTTGACACAGCTCCAACGTGCATGTTTCCCAAGTGTAGATGAGATTTGTTCTGATGGGTGAGTCAAGAAACAGCCATATGCTGGTATTGAAATCCAGGCCTCTGAGGAGAGTTTCCTGGAAACCAAAGCAATGGATCCGATTAGTGCCTAGAAGCCTATTTGTTCCTTTTTACCTCTGGGGACATCAGTCTACGGTTCTGAGTGCAGGTAGGTGCTCAGATGGGCTCAGATTGCCCCTGTTTGTCCTGGGAAGCCACAACTATTGGGATGGCCTCAGGGACTTTGGAGGTTATCCTATTAGTAGGGTTGTGGCCATTGGAATGGGCACATACAATTCCCTTGGAGAGGGCAAGTACAGTCCTCAGGTTTGGCTCCAGGGCCCTGAGCCTGTAGGGTGTGTAGGCCAGAGCTGTTTGGACAGTTGTCTGAAAATACAAACTCGGCTTATGTTTTGGGTCATAGGTATGGCAGGACTGATCTACAGACCATGAGGAGAACACTTCGGGATATGAAAAAAGGGCGAGTGTGAGGCTCTTGCTCAAGTTTTTGTTCTGGATATCGTGTCACTCATGGTCGTGAAATTGCCGGGTGACATCATGGGAAATGGACGAGTCTTACTCTCTGGGGGTTCGGGCCCGTACAAAGAGTTTGCGGTCATTCTGGTGATGGAAGAAGTCCGTTTTTTTGTTGTTGTTGTCGATTTGTTTCATTTTGTTGTTGTTGTTGTTGTTGTTGTTTTCTTTTTTAACCTCAGGTGTCCCACCAAATGAGGGGTTCCAGAGTAGAGCCCTGGGGAGGGGCGACTGGACAATCAGAAATCTGGTTAAAAATTGGGGCCTAGGGACATGTCAAGCCCATTATGACATCTAATGGTCCAGCCACTGAGAGGACTTACTAGAGGACAGGACTCATGCTGAGGGTCACAATGCGTGTGTATGCCCTCGTCGCACTCAAGAATGGGCGGGGCCTCAGGGTGAATGCTGGTTTCTCCTACACTGAACGTTGGACAACGTGCCAACCACAAGGGTTCTTGCCATGGGTAAGGAGGTGTTCTGATTTCTGCGTCACACTCACCCCTGGGCAGTGATTGGAGATAAGATCTCGGATCTGAAGCCTGAAAACTGACGTAGGGAAGGGATGATGACCTAAGGCCATGGCGGGTTTTATGTGCTCAGTGTGCGGTCAGGTTTCTGGGTGTTGGTCAGGAGGTCCGGGCTCAGGTTGTGTTCGACAGTGCATTAGTGCCCATGTTAGACTATCTAATTTGGGTAAAGTCGAGTGCTGCGTAGTTTTATCCTCATTTAAGGTGCCTCGGCAGCTCATGAGGCAATAATTTTTTTTCTAGAGGGCAGGAAGAGTGCTGCATTGTGGGTCTGGAATTGCCAAACTTGAGGGCTTCGGGGCCAGGAGTGTGAGGACGGAAGTCTGAGAAGACAAGCTAGACTTGGGTTTCAGGGCGAGGGCACGGCAGGTACCCCCTGCAGATCTGAACCAATATCTCATGCATCTGAAGTCAGGGCGAGGAGCAGACGTTGGCTCAGGTTGGAGTTTCTGTGCATGACGGCCGCTTCATGAAGGGAGCGGAATCTCGGGGCCATTGAGTTTTTCCCAGGTTGGGAGTTGTGGGATGCCCCCTTCAAGGATTCCTTCTGCGGGACAATTGAGACCTGTTGGACAGCTCCAGGACATCCCATATGGAATGACTCCAAAGCACCGTTCGTGGATGGATGCCTGGGAAGCCCGCCTCGCATTCCAATTGTCTCCTAGCAACAAGATAGTTTAGATCTGATGGCTCTGCCCTAATGTGTTTTTCTGTCCATGAGGGCCTTGGGTGGGGCGGTGGCTACGGGACCCTGAAGTACTCTCCTAAGCTTTGGACATATCTCCCATGCACAGGTTTCCTTGTGGAGACGAGATGAGTTCTGATGGGTGCCTCAGGAAAACCCCTATGCTCGTATTGGAATCAGGCTTTTGAGGACACATGCCTGTAACCCAAAGCAATGGATCCTATTATGGCCTAGGGTCCTGTCTGGTTCAATCTTCTTCTCTAAGGACATCCATCTATGGTATGAGTGGAGGTCGATTATCAGCTGGTGTCAGACAGCCCTTGTTTGTTCCGGGCGTCCTACACTATTGGAATGGCCTCAGGGACTTTGGAGGTTTCTCCTAATTTGTACGATTTTGGACCATGGAATGGGCAGAATTCCCATGGATTGGTAGGCACAGTCCTAATGTGTGGCTCCAAGGGCCCAGCCTGGAGGGTGTGTGGCCCAAGACTTTGAGGACAGAAGTCTGAAAACACAAACTCAGCTTAGGTTTGGGGACGTAGGTATGGCAGGCCCGATCTACAAACCATGAGAAGAACTCTTCTGGATATGAAGAAAGTGCTAGTCTGAGGCGCTTGCTCAGGCTTTTGTCTCTGGATTTTGTATCAGCGATGGCCGTGGAATGTCGGGGAGGCCTCATGGGCCATGGACGAATCTTCCTCTCTGAGGATTTGGCCCGATTCCCAATTGCTTTTCGTCAATCTGTGGGATGGGAGGACTCATTTCAGTTTTGTTACCTCAGGTGTCCCACCAAAAGAGGAATTCCAAAGCCAAGCCGTGGGGAAGACTGAAGGGACAACCCGAACTATGGTTAAAAATTGGGGCCTAGGGGCATGGCAAGCCCAATATGCTATCTCTTCATCCAGCCACTGAGTGGCCTTACTTGAGGACTCGGCTCAGCCAGAGGGTCACAATGTGTGTTTGTGACCAATGTGGCCCGCGAGCATGGGCGGGGCCTCAAGGGCCACACTGGTTTCAACTACAATGAACGTTGGACAACATGCCAACAAAGGGTTTCTTGCCATGGGGAAGGAGTTCTGATTTCTGCATCACATTCCACCCTGGGCAGTGATTGGAGATAAGGTCTAGGTTCTGAAACCTGAAAACCGAGGTTGGGAAGAGATGACGACCTAAGGCCATGGCGGCTCGATGTGCTCAGTGTGCGGCAAGCTGTCTGGGAGGAGTCAGGAGGTCCAGGCTCAGTCTGTGTCAGAAAGGACATTAGTGCCCTGGTCAGCCTATGTATTTGGGGTACAGCCAAGTTCGGTGCAGGTTGATCCTCATTTGGGGTTACTCGGTAGCCCCAGAGGACAATGTTTTTTCTTCTGGAGGGCAGGCAGAGTGCTGCATTGTAGTTCTGGATTGCCAAACTGGAGGGCTTGTGGGCCAGTACTCTGACGACAAAAGTCTGAGAACACAAGCTAGGCTTAGGTTTCTGGGTGAGGCCATGGTAGGCACAATCTACAGCCCTGAATCGAGATCTCGTGCATCTGAAGTCAGGGCGAGGATCAGACGTTGGCTCAGGTTGGAGTGTCTGTGCATGACGGCCGCTTCATGAAGGGAGCGGAATCTCGGGGCCATTGAAGTTTTCCCACGTTGGGAGTTGTGGGATGCCCCCTTCAAGGATTCCTTCTGCGGGACAATTGAGTCCTGTTGGACAGCTCCAGGACATCCCATATGGAATGACTCCAAAGCACCGTTCGTGGTTGGATGCCTGGGAAGCCCGCCTCGCATTCCAATTGTCTCCTAGCAACAAGACAGTTTAGATCTGATGGCTCTGCCATAATGTGTTTTTCTGACCATAAGGGCCTTGGTTGGGGCGGTGGCTACGGGACCCTGAAGTACTCTCCTAAGCTTTGGACATATCTCCCATGCACAGGTTTCCTTGTGGAGACGAGATGAGTTCTGATGGGTGCCTCAGGAAAACCCCTATGCTCGTATTGGAATCAGGCTTTTGAGGACACATGCCTGTAACCCAAAGCAATGGATCCTATTATGGCCTAGGGTCCTGTCTGGTTCAATCTTCTTCTCTGGGGACATCCATCTATGGTATGAGTGGAGGTCGATTATCAGCTGGTGTCAGACAGCCCTTTTTTGTTCCGGGCGTCCTACACTATTGGTATGGCCTCAAGGACTTTGGAGGTTTCTCCTAATTTGTACGATTTTGGACCATGGAATGGGTAGAATTCCCATGGATTGGTAGGCACAGTCCTAATGTGTGGCTCCAGGGGCCCAGCCTGGAGGGTGTGTGGCCCAAGACTTTGAAGACAGAAGTCTGAAAACACAAACTCAGCTTAGGTTTGGGGACGTAGGTATGGCAGGCCCGATCTACAAACCATGAGAAGAACTCTTCTGGATATGAAGTAAGTGCGAGTCTGAGGCGCTTGCTCAGGCTTTTGTCTATGGATTTTGTATCAGCGATGGCCGTGGAATGTCGGGGAGGCCTCATGGGCCATGGACGAATCTTCCTCTCTGAGGATTTGGCCCGATTCCCAATTGCTTTTCGTCAATCTGTGGGATGGGAGGACTCATTTCAGTTTTGTTACCTCAGGTGTCCCACCAAAAGAGGAAATCCAAAGCCAAGCCGTGGGGAAGACTGAAGGGACAACCCGAACTATGGTTAAAAATTGGGGCCTAGGGGCATGGCAAGCCCAATATGCTATCTCTTCATCCAGCCACTGAGTGGCCGTACTTGAGGACTCGGCTCAGCCAGAGGGTCACAATGTGTGTTTGTGACCAATGTGGCCCGCGAGCATGGGCGGGGCCTCAAGGGCCACACTGGTTTCAACTACACTGAACGTTGGACAACATGCCAACAAAGGGTTTCTTGCCATGGGGAAGGAGTTCTGATTTCTGCATCACCTTAAACCCTGGGCAGTGATTGGGGATAAGGTCTAGGTTCTGAAACCTGAAAACCGAGGTTGGGAAGAGATGACGACCTAAGGCCATGGCGGCTCGATGTGCTCAGTGTGCGGCAAGCTGTCTGGGAGGGGTCAGGAGGTCCAGGCTCAGTCTGTGTCAGAAAGGACATTAGTGCCCTGGTCAGCCTATGTATTTGGGGTACAGCCAAGTTCGGTGCAGGTTGATCCTCATTTGGGGTTACTCGGTAGCCCCTGAGGACAATGTTTTTTCTTCTGGAGGGCAGGCAGAGTGCTGCATTGTAGTTCTGGATTGCCAAACTGGAGGGCTTGTGGGCCAGTAGTCTGTCGACAAAAGTCTGAGAACACATGCTAGGCTTAGGTTTCTGGGTGAGGCCATGGTAGGCACAATCTACAGCCCTGAATCGAGATCTCGTGCATCTGAAGTCAGGGCGAGGTTCAGAGGATTGCTCAGGTTGGAGTTTCTGCCCCTGATGGCCCCTTCATGAATGGGGGGGGGCATCTGGAGGCCATCGGGGTTTTCCCACGATGGGAGTTGTGAGAAGCTCCAAACTGCAGAGAGTCTTCTGCAGGACAATTGAGACCTGTTGTATGGCTCCAGGCCAATGATTCTGAGCAGGGTTCTAAGGATGGATGGCTGGGTAGCCCACCTCGCATTCCAATTGTCTCCTAGCAACAAGACAGGTTAGATCTCCTGGATCTGTGGGGAGCAACTGAGGACGCTGAGTTGAAATGGACACACCTGGGGATGGGTCCTAATGTGCCATTGTGTCTATGGAGACCTTGGAATGAAGCGGTGGCACTGGGGCCCTAAAGGGTTCTCCTAAACAGAGGCTTTGACACAGCTCCAACGTGCAAGTTTCCCATGTGTAGATGAGATGTTTTCTGATGGGTGAGTGTAGAAACAGCTATATGCTGCTTTTGAAATCCAGGCCTCTGAGGAGAGATGACTGGAAACAAAAGCAATGGATCTGATTAGGGCTTAGGGGCCTGTTCTTTCCTTTTTACCTCTGGGAACATCTGTCTATGGGTCTGAGTGCAGGTAGGTGCTCAGTTGGGCTCAGATTGCCCCTGTTTTTTCCTGGGAAGCCACCACTATTGAGATGGATCAGGGACTTTGGAGGTTTATCCTATTAGAAGGGTTGTGGCCAATGGAATGGGCACACACAATTCCCTTGGAGAGGGCAAGTACAGTCCTCAGGTTTGGCTCCAGGGGCCTGAGCCTGTAGGTTGTGTAGGCCAGGGTTGTTTGGACAGTTGTCTGAAAACACAAACTCGGCTTATGTTTCGGGTCATAGGTATGGCAGGACTGACCTACAGACCATGAGGAGAACTCTTCGGGATTTGAAAGAAGGGCGAGTGTGAGGCTCCTGCTCAAGTTTTTGTCTCTGGATATCGTGTCACTCATGGTCGTGGAATTTCTGGGTGACTTCATGGGAAATGGACGAGTCTTACTCTCTGGTGGTTTGGCCCCGTCCAAAGAGTTTGGGGTCATTCTGTGGGCTGGAAGAAGTCCGTTTTGTTGTTGTTGTTGTTGTTGTTGTTGTTTTCTTTTTTAACCTCAGGTGTCCCACCAAATGAGGGATTCCAGAGTAGAGCCCTGGGGAGGGGCGACTGGACAATCAGAAATCTGGTTAAAAATTGGGGCCTAGGGAAATGTCAAGCCCATTATGACATCTAATGGTCCAGCCACTGAGAGGACTTACTAGAGGACAGGACTCATGCTGAGGGTCACAATGCGTGTGTATGCCCTCGTCGCACTCAAGGATGGGCGGGGCCTCAGGGTGCATGCTGGTTTCTCCTACACTGAACGTTGGACAACGTGCCAACCACAAGGGTTCTTGCCATGGGTAAGGAGGTGTTCTGATTTCTGCGTCACACTCACCCCTGGGCAGTGATTGGAGATAAGATCTCGGATCTGAAGCCTGAAAACTGACGTAGGGAAGGGATGATGACCTAAGGCCATGGCGGGTTTTATGTGCTCAGTGTGCGGTCAGCTTTCTGGGTGTTGGTCAGGAGGTCCGGGCTCAGGTTGTGTTCGACAGTGCATTAGTGCCCAGGTTAGACTATATCATTTGGGTAAAGTCGAGTGCTGTGTAGGTTTATCCTCATTTAAGGTGCCTGGGCAGCTCATGAGGCAATAATTTTTTTTCTAGAGGGCAGGAAGAGTGCTGCATTGTGGGTCCGGAATTGCCAAACTTGAGGGCTTCGGGGCCAGGAGTGTGAGGACGGAAGTCTGAGAAGACAAGCTAGACTTGGGTTTCAGGGCGAGGGCACGGCAGGTACCCCCTGCAGATCTGAAACAATATCTCATGCATCTGAAGTCAGGGCGAGGATCAGACGTTGGCTCAGGTTGGAGTTTCTGTTCATGACGGCCGCTTCATGAAGGGAGCGGAATCTCGGGGCCATTGAAGTTTTCCCACGTTGGGAGTTGTGGGATGCCCCCTTCAAGGATTCCTTCTGCGGGATAATTGAGTCTTATTGGACAGCTCCAGGACATCCCATATGGAATGACTCCAAAGCACCGTTCGTGGATGGATGCCTGGGAAGCCGGCCTCGCATTCCAATTGTCTCCTAGCAACAAGACAGTTTAGATCTGATGGCTCTGCCCTAATGTGTTTTTCTGACCATGAGGGCCTTGGTTGGGGCGGTGGCTACGGGACCCTGAAGTACTCTCCTAAGCTTTGGACATATCTCCCATGCACAGGTTTCCTTGTGGAGACGAGATGAGTTCTGATGGGTGCCTCAGGAAAACCCCTATGCTCGTATTGGAATCAGGCTTTTGAGGACACATGCCTGTAACCCAAAGCAATGGATCCTATTATGGCCTAGGGTCCTGTCTGGTTCAATCTTCTTCTCTGGGGACATCCATCTATGGTATGAGTGGAGGTCGATTATCAGCTGGTGTCAGACAGCCCTTTTTTGTTCCGGGCGTCCTACACTATTGGAATGGCCTCAGGGACTTTGGAGGTTTCTCCTAATTTGTACGATTTTGGACCATGGAATGGGCAGAATTCCCATGGATTGGTAGGCACAGTCCTAATGTGTGGCTCCAAGGGCCCAGCCTGGAGGGTGTGTGGCCCAAGACTTTGAGGACAGAAGTCTGAAAACACAAACTCAGCTTAGGTTTGGGGACGTAGGTATGGCAGGCCCGATCTACAAACCATGAGAAGAACTCTTCTGGATATGAAGTAAGGGCGAGTCTGAGGCGCTTGCTCAGGCTTTTGTCTCTGGATTTTGTATCATTGATGGCCGTGGAATGTCGGGGAGGCCTCATGGGCCATGGACGAATCTTCCTCTCTGAGGATTTGGCCCGATTCCCAATTGCTTTTCGTCAATCTGTGGGATGGGAGGACTCATTTCAGTTTTGTTACCTCAGGTGTCCCACCAAAAGAGGAATTCCAAAGCCAAGCCGTGGGGAAGACTGAAGGGACAACCCGAACTATGGTTAAAAATTGGGGCCTAGGGGCATGGCAAGCCCAATATGCTATCTCTTCATCCAGCCACTGAGTGGCCTTACTTGAGGACTCGGCTCAGCCAGAGGGTCACAATGTGTGTTTGTGACCAATGTGGCCCGCGAGCATGGGCGGGGCCTCAAGGGCCACACTGGTTTCAACTACACTGAACGTTGGACAACATGCCAACAAAGGGTTTCTTGCCATGGGGAAGGAGTTCTGATTTCTGCATCACCTTCAACCCTGGGCAGTGATTGGAGATAAGGTCTAGGTTCTGAAACCTGAAAACCGAGGTTGGGAAGAGATGACGACCTAAGGCCATGGCGGCTCGATGTGCTCAGTGTGCGGCAAGCTGTCTGGGAGGGGTCAGGAGGTCCAGGCTCAGTCTGTGTCAGAAAGGACATTAGTGCCCTGGTCAGCCTATGTATTTGGGGTACAGCCAAGTTCGGTGCAGGTTGATCCTCATTTGGGGTTACTGGGTAGCCCCAGAGGACAATGTTTTTTCTTCTGGAGGGCAGGCAGAGTGCTGCATTGTAGTTCTGGATTGCCAAACTGGAGGGCATGTGGGCCAGTAGTCTGACGACAAAAGTCTGAGAACACAAGCTAGGCTTAGGTTTCTGGGTGAGGCCATGGCAGGCACAATCTACAGCCCTGAATCGAGATCTCGTGCATCTGAAGTCAGGGCGAGGTTCAGACGATTGCTCAGGTTGGAGTTTCTGCCCCGGATGGCCCCTTCATGAATGGGGGGGGCATCTGGAGGCCATCGGGGTTTTCCCACGATGGGAGTTGTGAGAAGCTCCAAACTGCAGAGAGTCTTCTGCAGGACAATTGAGACCTGTTGTATGGCTCCAGGCCAATGATTCTGAGCAGGGTTCTAAGGATGGATGGCTGGGTAGCCCACCTCGCATTCCAATTGTCTCCTAGCAACAAGACAGGTTAGATCTCCTGGATCTGTGGGGAGGAACTGTGGACGCTGAGTTGAAATGGACACACCTGGGGATGGGTCCTAATGTGCTTTTGTGTCTATGGAGACCTTGGAATGAAGCGGTGGCACTGGGGCCCTAAAGGGTTCTCCTAAACAGAGGCTTTGACACAGCTCCAACGTGCAAGTTTCCCATGTGTAGATGAGATGTTTTCTGATGGGTGAGTGTAGAAACAGCTATATGCTGCTTTTGAAATCCAGGCCTCTGAGGAGAGATGCCTGGAAACCAAAGCAATGGATCTGATTAGGGCCTAGGGTCCTGTTCTTTCCTTTTTACCTCTGGGGACATCTGTCTATGGGTCTGAGTGCAGGTAGGTGCTCAGTTGGGCTCAGATTGCCCCTGTTTTTTCCTGGGAAGCCACCACTATTGAGATGGATCAGGGAATTTGGAGGTTTATCCTATTAGAAGGGTTGTGGCCATTGGAATGGGCACACACAATTCCCTTGGAGAGGGCAAGTACAGACCTCAGGTTTGGTTCCAGGGGCCTGAGCCTGTAGGTTGTGTAGGCCAGGGCTGTTTGGACAGTTGTCTGAAAACACAAATTCGGCTTATGTTTCGGGTCATAGGTATGGCAAGACTGACCTACAGACCATGAGGAGAACTCTTCGGGATTTGAAAGAAGGGCGAGTGTGAGGCTCCTGCTCAAGTTTTTGTCTCTGGATATCGTGTCACTCATGGTCGTGGAATTTCTGGGTGACTTCATGGGAAATGGACGAGTCTTACTCTCTGGTGGTTTGGCCCCGTCCAAAGAGTTTGGGGTCATTCTGTGGGCTGGAAGAAGTCCGTTTTGTTGTTGTTGTTGTTGTTGTTGTTGTTTTCTTTTTTAACCTCAGGTGTCCCACCAAATGAGGGATTCCAGAGTAGAGCCCTGGGGAGGGGCGACTGGACAATCATAAATCTGGTTAAAAATTGGGGCCTAGGGACATGTCAAGCCCAGTATGACATCTAATGGTCCAGCCACTGAGAGGACTTACTAGAGGACAGGATTCATGCTGAGGGTCACAATGCGTGTGTATGCCCTCGTCGCACTCAAGAATAGGCGGGGCCTCAGGGTGAATGCTGGTTTCTCCTACACTGAACGTTGGACAACGTGCCAACCACAAGGGTTCTTGCCATGGGTAAGGAGGAGTTCTGATTTCTGCATCACACTCACCCCTGGGCAGTGATTGGAGATAAGGTCTCGGATTTGAAGCCTGAAAACTGAGGTAGGGAAGAGATGATGACCTAAGGCCATGGCGGGTTTTATGTGCTCAGTGTTTGGTCAGCTTTCTGGGTGTTGTTCAGGAGGTCCGGGCTCAGATTGTGTTCGACAGTGCATTAGTGCCCAGGTTAGACTATATCATTTGGGTAAAGTCGAGTGCTGCGTAGGTTGATCCTCATTTAAGGTGCCTGGGCAGCTCATGAGGCAATAATTTTTTTTCTAGAGGGCAGGCAGAGTGCTGCATTGTGTGTCCGGAATTGCCAAACTTGAGGGCTTCGGGGCCAGGAGTGTGAGGACGGAAGTCTGAGAAGACAAGCTAGACTTGGGTTTAAGGACGAGGGCACGGCAGGTACCCCCTGCAGATCTGAACCAATATCTCATGCATCTGAATTCAGGGCGAGGAGCAGACGTTGGCTCAGGTTGGAGTTTCTGTGCATGACGGCCGCTTCATGAAGGGAGCGGTATCTCGGGGCATTGAGGTTTTCCCACGTTTTGAGTTGTGGGATGCCCCCTTCAAGGATTCCTTCTGCGGGACAATTGAGACCTGTTGGACAGCTCCAGGACATCCCATATGGAATGACTCCAGAGCACCCTTCGTGGATGGATGCCTGGGAAGCCCGCCTCGCATTCCAATTGTCTCCTAGCAACAAGACAGTTTAGATCTGATGGCTCTGCCGGAGCAACCGGGGTGGCTGAGTTGAAATGGACTTTCCTGAGGTTGGGCCCTAATGTTCTTTTCTGACCATGAGGGCCTTGGAATGGGGCGGTGGCACCGGGACCCTGAAGTACTCTCCTAAGCTTTGGACATGGCTCCCATTCACCGGTTTCTTGTGGAGACGAGATGAGTTCTGTTGGGTGCCTCAGGAAAACCCCTATGCTCGTATTGGAATCAGGCTTTTGAGGACACATGCCTGTAACCCAAAGCAATGGATCCTATTATGGCCTAGGGTCCTGTCTGGTTCAATCTTCTTCTCTGGGGACATCCATTTATGGTATGAGTGGAGGTCGATTATCAGCTGGTGTCAGACAGCCCTTGTTTGTTCCGGGCGACCTACACTATTGGGATGGCCTCAGGGACTTTGGAGGTTTCACCAAATTTGTACGATTTTGGACCATGGAATGGGCAGAATTCCCATGGATTGGTAGGCACAGTCCTAATGAGTGGCTCCAAGGGCCCAGCCTGGGGGGTGTGTAGCCCAAGAATTTGAGGACAGAAGTCTGAAAACACAAACTCAGCTTAGGTTTAGGGACGTAGGTATGGCAGGCCCGATCTACAAACCATGAGAAAACACTTCAGGATATGAAGAAAGTGCGAGTCTGAGGCGCATGCTCAGGCTTTTGTCTCTGTATTTTGTATCAGCGATGGCCGTGGAATGTCGGGGAGGCCTCATGGGCCATGGACGAATCTTCCTCTCTGAGGATTTGGCCTGATTCCCAATTGCTTTTCGTCAATCTGTGGGATGGGAGGACTCATTTCAGTTTTGTTACCTCAGGTGTCCCACCAAAAGAGGAATTCCAAAGCAAAGCCGTGGGGAAGACTGAAGGGAGAACCCGAACTATGGTTAAAAATTGGGGCCGAGGGGCATGGCAAACCCAATATGCTATCTCTTCATCCAGCCACTGAGTGGCCTTACTTGAGGACTGGGCTCAGCTGAGGGTCACAATGTGTGTTTGTGACCAATGTGGCCCGTGAGCATGGGCGGGGCCTCATGGGCTACACTGGTTTCAACTACACTGAACGTTGGACAACATGCCAACCACAAGGTTTCTTGCCATGGGGAAGGAGTTCTGATTTCTGCATCACCTTCAAACCTGGGCAGTGATAGGAGATAAGCTGTAGTTTCTGAAACCTGAAAACCGAGGTTGGGAAGAGCTGACGACCTATGGCCATGGCGGCTCGATGTGCTGAGTGTGCGGCCAGCTGTCTGGGAGGGGCCAAGGGGTCCAGGCTCAGTCTGTATCAGAAAGGACATTAGTGCCCTGGTCAGCCTATGTATTTGGGGTCCAGCCAAGGTCGGTGCAGGTTGATCCTCATTTGGGGTTACTGGGTAGGCCCAGAGGACAATGTGTTTCTTCTGGAAGGCAGGCAGAGTGCTGCAATGTAGTTCTGGATTGCCAAACTGGAGGGCTTGTGGGCCACTAGTGTGACGACAAAAGTCTGAGAACACAAGCTAGGCTTAGTTTTCTGGGTGAGGCCATGGCAGGCACAATCTACAGACCTGAATCGAGATCTCGTGCCTCTGAAGTCAGGGCGAGGATCAGACGATCACTCAGGTTGGAGTTTCTGTCTCTGATGGCCCCTTCATGACTGGGGGGGCATCACGTGGCCATGGGGGTTTTCCCACGATGGGAGTTGTGAGAACCTCCAAACTGCAGAGTGTCTTCTGCAAGACAATTGAGACCTGTTGTTTGGCTCCAGGCCAATGATTCTGAGCAGGGTTCTAAGGATGGATGGCTGGGTAGCCCACCTCTCATTCCAATTGTCTCCTAGCAACAAGACAGGTTAGATCTCCTGGATCTGTGGGGAGCAACCTAGGACGCTGAGTTGAAATGGACACCCCTGGGGATGGGTCCTAATGTGCTTTTGTGTCTATGGAGACCTTGGAATGAAGCGGTGGCACTGGGGCCCTAAAGGGTTCTCCTAAACAGAGGCTTTGACACAGCTCCAACGTACAAGTTTCCCATGTGCAGATGAGATGTTTTCTGATGGGTGAGTCAAGAAACAGCTAGATGCTGCTTTTGAACTCCAGGCCTCTGAGGAGAGATGCCTGGAAACCAAAGCAATGGATCTGATTAGTTCCTAGGGGCCTGTTCTTTCCTTTTTACCTCTGGGGACATCTGTCTATGGGTCTGAGTGCAGGTAGGTCCTCATTTGGGCTCAGATTGCCCCTGTTTTTCCTGGGAAGCCACCATTATTGAGATGGATCAGGGACCTTGGAGGTTTATCCTATTAGAAGGGTTGTGGCCATTGGAATGGGTACACACAATTCCCTTGGAGAGGGCAAGTACAGTCCTCAGGTTTGGCTCCAGGGGCCTGAGCCTGTAGGTTGTGTAGGCCAGGGCTGTTTGGACAGTTGTCTGAAAACACAAATTGGGCTTATGTTTCGGGTCATAGGTATGGCAGGACTGATCTACAGACCATGAGGAGAACTCTTCGGGATTTGAAAGAAGGGCGAGTGTGAGGCTCCTGCTTACGTTTTTATCTCTGGATATCGTGTCACTCATGGTCGTGGAATTTCTGGGTGACTTCATGGGAAATGGACGAGTTTTACTCTCAGGTGGTTTGGCCCCTGTCCAAAGAGTTTGGGTTCATTCTGTGGGCTGGAAGAAGTCCGTTTTTTTTTTTTTTCTTGTTGTTTTCTTTATTAACCTCAGGTGTCCCACCAAATGAGGGATTCCAGAGTAGAGCCCTGGGGAGGGGCGACTGGACAATCAGAAATCTGGTTAAAAATTGGGGCGTAGGGACATGTCAAGCCCAGTATGACATCTAATGGTGCAGCCACTGAGAGGACTTACTAGAGTACAGGACTCATGCTGAGGGTGACAATGCGTGTGTATGCCCTCGTCGCACTCAAGAATGGGCCGGGCCTCCGGGTGAATGCTGGTTTCACCTACACTGAACGTTGGACAACGTGCCAACCACAAGGGTTCTTGCCATGGGTAAGGAGGAGTTCTGATTTCTGCATCACACTCACACCTGGGCAGTGATTGGAGATAAGGTCTCGGTTCTGAATCCGGAAAACTGAGGTAGGGAAGAGATGAGGACCTAAGGCCCTGGCCGGTTTTATGTGCTCAGTGTGCGGTCAGCTTTCTGGGTGTTGGTCAGGAGGTCCGGGCTCAGGTTGTGTTCGAGAGTACATTAGTGCTCAGGTTAGACTATATAATTTGGGTAAAGTTGAGTGCTGTGTAGGTTTACCCTCATTTAAGGTGCCTGGGCAGCTCATGAGGCACTAATTTTTTTTCTAGAGGGCGGGCAGAGTTCTGCATTGTGGGTCCGGAATTGCCAAACTTGAGGGCTTCGGGGCCAGGAGTGTGAGGACGGAAGTGTGAGAAGACAAGGTAGACTTGGGTTTCAGGGCGAGGGCACGGCAGGTACCCCCTGCAGATCTGAACCTATATGTCATGCATCTGAAGTCAGGACGAGGATCAGACGTTGGCTCAGGTTGGAGTTTCTGAGCATGACGGCCGCTTCATGAAGGGAGCGGAATCTCGAGGCCATTGATGTTTTTCCACGTTGGGAGTTGTGGGATGTCCCCTTCAAGGATTCCTTCTTAGGGACAATTGAGAACTGTTGAACAACTCCAGGACATCCCATATGGAATGACTTCAGAGCACCGTTCGCGGATGGATGCCTGGGAAGTCCGCCTCGCATTCCAATTGTCTCCTAGCAACAAGACAGTTTAGATCGGATGGCTCTGCCGGAGCAACCAGTGTGGCTGAGTTGAAATGGACTTTCCTGAGGATGGGTCCTAATGTGTTTTTGTGTCCATGAGGGCCTTGGAATGGGGTTGTGGCACCGGGACCCTGAAGTACTCTCCTTAGCTTTGGACATGGCTCACATGCACAGGTTTCCTTCGGGAGAGGAGATGAATTCTGATGGGTGCCTCAAGAAAATCCCTATGCTCGTATTGGAATCAGGCTTTTGAGGACACATGCCTGTAACCCAAAGCAATGGATCCTATAATGGCCTAGGGTCGTCTATGGTTCAATCTTCTTCTCTGGAGACATCCATCTATGGTATGAGTGGAGGTCGATTATCAGCTGGTGTCAGACAGCCCTTGTTTGTTCCGGGCGAACTACACTATTGGGATGGCCTCAGGGTCTTTGGAGGTTTCTCCTAATTTGTACGATTTTGGACCATGGAATGGGCAGAATTCCCATGGATTGGTAGGCACAGTCTTAATGTGTGGCTCCAGGGGCCCAGCCTGGAGGGTGTGTGGCCCAAGAATTTGAGGACAGAAGTCTGAAAAGACAAACTCAGTCTAGGTTTGGGGACGTAGGTATGGCAGGCCCGATCTACAAACCATGAGAAGAACTCTTCAGGATATGAAGAAAGTGCGTGTCTGAGGCTCTTGCTCAGGCTTTTGTCTCTGGATTTTGTATCAGCGATGGCCGTGGAATGTCGGGGAGGCCTCATGGGCCATGGACGAATCTTCCTCTCTGAGGATTTGGCCCGATTCCCAATTGCTTTTCGTCAATCTGTGGGACGGGAGGACTCATTTCAATTTTGTTACCTCAGGTGTCCCACCAAAAGAGGAATTCCAAAGCAAAGCCGTGGGGAAGACTGAAGGGACAACCCGAACTATGGTTAAAAATTGGGGCCTAGGTGCATGGCAAGCCCAATATGCTATCTCTTCATCCAGCCACTGAGTGGCCTTACTTGAGGACTGGGCTCAGCCTGAGGGTCACAATGTGTGTTTGTGACCAAAGTGGCCCGCGAGCATGGGCTGGGCCTCATGGGCCACACTGGTTTCAACTACACTGAACGTTGGAAAACATGCCAACCACAATGTTTCTGGCCATGGGGAATGAGTTCTGATTTCTGCATCACCTTCAAACCTGGGCAGTGATAGGAGATAAGGTCTAGGTTCTGAAACCTGAAAACCGAGGTTGGGAAGAGATGACGACCTAAGGCCATGGCGGCTCGATGTGCTCAGTGTGCGGCCAGCTGTCTGGGAGGGGCCAGGGGGTCCAGGCTCAGGCTGTGTCAGAAAGGACATTAGTGCCCTGGTCAGCCTATGTATTGGGGGTACAGCCAAGGTCGGTGCAGGTTGATCCTCATTTGGGGTTACTGGGTAGCCCCAGAGGACAATGTATTTCTTCTGGAGGGCAGGAAGAGTGCTGCATTGTAGTTCTGGATTGCCAAACTGGAGGGCTTGTGGGCCAGTAGTCTGACGACAAAAGTCTGAGAACACAAGCTAGGCTTCGGTTTCTGGGTGAGGCCATGGCACACACAATCTACAGACCTGAATCGAGATCTCGTGCATCTGAAGACAGGGCGAGGATCAGACGATCGCTCAGGTTGGAGTTTCTGTCCCTGATGGCCCCTTCATGAATGGGGGGGCATCACGAGGCCATGGGGGTTTTCCCACGATGGGAGTTGTGAGAAGCTCCAAAGTGCAGAGAGTCTTCTGCAGAACAATTGAGACCTGTTGTTTGGCTCCAGGCCAATGATTCTGAGCAGGGTTCTAAGGATGGATGGCTGGGTAGCCCACCTCGCATTCCAATTGTCTCCTAGCAACAAGACAGGTTAGATCTCCTGGATGTGTGGGGAGCAACCGAGGACGCTGAGTTGAAATGGACACCCCTGGGGATGGGTCCTAATGTGCTTTTGTGTCTATGGAGACCTTGGAAGGAAGCGGTGGCACTAGGGCCCTAAAGGGTTCTCCTAAACAGAGGCTTTGAAACAGCTCCAACGTGCAAGTTTCCCATGTGTAGATGAGATGTTTTCTGATGGGTGAGTCAAGAAACAGCGATATGCTGCTTTTGAAATCCAGGCCTCTGAGGAGAGATGCCTGGAAACCAAAGCAATGGATCTCATTAGTGCCTAGGGTCCTGTTCTTTCCTTTTTACCTCTGGGGACATCTGTCTATGGGTCTGAGTGCAGGTAGGTGCTCAGTTTGCCTCCGATTGTCCCTGGATCAGGGACTTTTGAGGTTTATCCTATTAGGAGGGTTGAGGCCATTGGAATGGGCACACACAATTCCCTTGGAGAGGCCAAGTACAGTCCTCAGGTTTGGCTCCAGGGGCCTGAGCCTGTAGGTTGTGTAGGCCAGGGCTGTTTGGACAGTTGTCTGAAAACACAAACTCGGCTTATGTTTCGGGTCATAGGTATGGCAGGACTGATCTACAGACCATGAGGAGAACTCTTTGGGATTTGAAAGAAGGGCGAGTGTGAGGCTCCTGCTCAAGTTTTTGTCTCTGGATATCGTGTCACTCATGGTCGTGGAATTTCTGGGTGACTTCATGGGAAATGGACGAGTCTTACTCTCTGGTGGCTTGGCCCCGTCCAAAGAGTTTGGGGTCATTCTGTGGGCTGGAAGAAGTCCGTTTTTTGTTGTTGTTGTTGTTTTTGTTGTTTTCTTTTTTAACCTCAGGTGTCCCACCAAATGAGGGATTCCAGAGCAGAGCCCTGGGGAGGGGCGACTGGACAATCAGAAATCTGGTTAAAAATTGGGGCCTAGGGACATGTCAAGCCCATTATGACATCTAATGGTCCAGCCACTAAGAGGACTTACTAGAGGACAGGACTCATGCTGAGGGTCACAATGCGTGTGTATGCCCTCGTCGCACTCAAGAATGGGCGGGGCCTCAGGGTGAATGCTGGTTTCTCCTACACTGAACGTTGGACAATGTGCCAACCACAAGGGTTCTTGCCATGGGTAAGGAGGAGTTCTGATTTCTGCATCACACTCACCCCTGGGCAGTGATTGGAGATAAGGTCTCGGTTCTGAAGCCTGAAAACTGAGGTAGGGAAGAGAGGATACCTAAGGCCATGGCGGGTTTTATGTGCTCAGTGTGTGGTCAGGTTTCTGGGTGTTGGTCAGGAGGTCCGGGCTCAGGTTGTGTTCGACAGTGCATTAGTGCCCATGTTAGACTATCTATTTTGGGTAAAGTTGAGTGCTGTGTAGGTTTATCCTCATTTAAGGTACCTGGGCAGCTCATGAGGCACTAATTTTTTTTTCTAGAGGGCAGGCAGAGTGCTGCATTGTGGGTCCGGAATTGCCAAACTTGAGCGCTTCAGGGCCAGGAGTGTGAGGACGGAAGTGTGAGAAGACAAGGCTGACTTGGGTTTCAGGGCGAGGGCACGGCAGGTACCCCCTGCAGATCTGAACCAATATCTCATGATCTGAAGTCAGGGCGAGGATCAGACGTTGGCTCAGGTTGGAGTTTCTGTGCATGACGGCCGCTTCATGAAGGGAGCGGAATCTCGAGGCCATTGAGGTTTTCCCACGTTGGGAGTTGTGGGATGCCCCCTTCAAAGATTCCTTCTGCGGGACAATTGAGACCTGTTGGACAGCTCCAGGACATCCCACATGGAATGACTCCAGAGCACCGTTCGTGGATGGATGCCTGGGAAGCCCGCCTCCCATTCCAATTGTCTCCTAGCAACAAGACAGTTTAGAGTTGATGGCTCTGCCGGAGCAACCAGGGTGGTTGAGTTGAAATGGACTTTCCTGAGGATGGGTCCTAATGTGATTTTGTGTCCATGAGGGCCTTGGAATGGGGCGGTGGCACCGGGACCCTGAAGTACTCTCCTAAGCTTTGGACATGGCTCCCATGCACAGGTTTCCTTGTGGAGACGAGATGAGTTCTGATGGGTGCCTCAGGAAAACCCCTATGCTCGTATTGGAATCAGGCTTTTGAGGACACATGCCCGTAACCCAAAGCAATGGATCTTAATATGGCCTAGGGTCCTGTCTGGTTCAATCTTCTTCTCTAGGGACATCCAACTATGGTATGAGTGGAGGTCTATTATCAGCTGGTGTCAGACAGCCCTTGTTTGTTCCGGGCGACCTACACTATTGGGATGACCTCAGGGACTTTGGAGGTTTCTCCTAATTTGTACGATTTTGGACCATGGAATGGGCAGAATTCCCATGGATTGGTAGGCACAGTCCTAATGTGTGGCTCCAGGGGCCCAGCCTGGAGGGTGTGTGGCCCAAGACTTTGAAGACAGAAGTCTGAAAACACAAACTCAACTTAGGTTTGGGGACGTAGGTATGGCAGGCCCGATCTACAAACCATGAGAAAAACACTTCAGGATATGAAGAAAGTGCGAGTCTGAGGCGCTTGCTCAGGCTTTTGTCTCTGGATTTTGTATCAGCGATGGCCGTGGAATGTTGGGGAGGCCTCATGGGCCATGGACGAATCTTCCTCTCTGAGGATTTGGCCCGATTCCCAATTGCTTTTCGTCAATCTGTGGGATGGGAGGACTCCTTTCAATTTTGTTACCTCAGGTGTCCCACCAAAAGAGGAATTCTAAAGCAAAGCCGTGGGGAAGACTGAAGGGACAACCCGAACTATGGTTAAAAATTGGGGCCTAGGGGCATGGCAAGCCCAATATGCTATCTCTTCATCCAGCCACTGAGTGGCCTTACTTGAGGACTGGGCTCAGCCTGAGGGTCACAATGTGTGTTTGTGACCAATGTGGCCCGGGAGCATGGGCAGGGCATCATGGGCCTCACTGGTTTCAACTACTCTGAACGTTGGACAGCATGCCAACCATAAGGTTTCTTGCCATGGGGAAAAAGTTCTGATTTCTGCATCACCTTCAACCCTGGTCAGTGATAGGAGATAAGGTCTAGGTTCTGAAACCTGAAAACCGAGGTTGGGAAGAGATGACGACCTAAGGCCATGGCGGCTCGATGTGCTGAGTGTGCGGCCAGCTGTCTGGGAGGGGCCAAGGGGTCCAGGCTCAGGCTGTGTCAGAAAGGACATTAGTGCCCTGGTCAGCCTATGTATTGGGGGTACAGCCAAGGTCGGTGCAGGTTTATCCTCATTTGGGGTTACTGGTTAGCCCCAGAGGACAATGTTTTTCTTCTGGAGGGCAGGAAGAGTGCTGCATTGTAGTTCTGGATTGCCAAACTGGAGGGCTTGTGGGCCAGTAGTCTGACGACAAAAGTCTGAGAACACAAGCTAGGCTTCGGTTTCTGGGTGAGGCCATGGCAGGCACAATCTACAGACCTGAATTGAGATCCCGTGCATCTGAAGACAGGGCGAGGATCAGACGATCGCTCAGGTTGGAGTTTCTGTCCCTGATGGCCCCTTCATGAATGGGGGGGCACCACGAGGCCATGGGGGTTTTCCCACGATGGGAGTTGTGAGAAGCTCCAAAGTGCAGAGAGTCTTCTGCAGAACAATTGAGACCTGTTGTTTGGCTCCAGGCCAATGATTCTGAGCAGGGTTCTAAGGATGGATGGCTGGGTAGCCCACCTCGCATTCCAATTGTCTCCTAGCAACAAGACAGGTTAGATCTCCTGGATGTGTGGGGAGCAACCGAGGACGCTGAGTTGAAATGGACACCCCTGGGGATGGGTCCTAATGTGCTTTTGTGTCTATGGAGACCTTGGAATGAAGCGGTGGCACTGGGGCCCTAAAGGGTTCTCCTAAACAGAGGCTTAGACACAGCTCCTACGTGCAAGTTTCCCATGTGTAGATGAGATGTTTTCTGATGGGTGAGTCAAGAAACAGCGATATGCTGCTTTTGAAATCCAGGCCTCTGAGGAGAGATGCCTGGAAACCAAAGCAATGGATCTCATTAGTGCCTAGGGTCCTGTTCTTTCCTTTTTACCTCTGGGGACATCTGTCTATGGGTCTGAGTGCAGGTAGGTGCTCAGTTGGGCTCAGATTGTTCCTGGATCAGGGACTTTTGAGGTTTATCCTATTAGGAGGGTTGAGGCCATTGGAATGGGCACACACAATTGCCTTGGAGAGGCCAAGTACAGTCCTCAGGTTTGGCTCCAGGGGCCTAAGCCTGTAGGTTGTGTAGGCCAGGGCTGTTTGGACAGTTGTCTGAAAACACAAACTCGGCTTATGTTTCGGGTCATAGGTATGGCAGGACTGATCTACAGACCATGAGGAGAACTCTTCGGGATTTGAAAGAAGGGCGAGTGTGAGGCCCCTGCTCAAGTTTTTGTCTCTGGATATCGTGTCACTCATGGTCGTGGAATTTCTGGGTGACTTCATGGGAAATGGACGAGTCTTACTCTCTGGTGGTTTGGCCCCGTCCAAAGAGTTTGGGGTCATCTGTGGGCTGGAAGAAGTCCGTTTTTTGTTGTTGTTGTTGTTTTTGTTGTTTTCTTTTTTAACCTCAGGTGTCCCACCAAATGAGGGATTCCAGAGCAGAGCCCTGGGGAGGGGCGACTGGACAATCAGAAATCTGGTTAAAAATTGGGGCCTAGGGACATGTCAAGCCCATTATGACATCTAATGGTCCAGCCACTAAGAGGACTTACTGGAGGACAGGACTCATGCTGAGGGTCACAATGCGTGTGTATGCCCTCGTCGCACTCAAGAATGGGCGGGGCCTCAGGGTGAATGCTGGTTTCTCCTACACTGAACGTTGGACAACGTGCCAACCACAAGGGTTCTTGCCATGGGTAAGGAGGAGTTCTGATTTCTGCATCACACTCACCCCTGGGCAGTGATTGGAGATAAGGTCTCGGTTCTGAACCTGAAAACTGAGGTAGGGAAGAGATGAGACCTAAGGCCATGGCGGGTTTTATGTGCTCAGTGTGCGGTCAGCTTTCTGGGTGTTGGTCAGGAGGTCCGAGCTCAGGTTGTGTTCGACAGTGCATTAGTGCCCAGGTTAGATTATCTAATTTGGGTAAAGTCGAGTGCTGTGTAGGTTTATCCTCATTTAAGGTGCCTGGGCAGCTCATGAGGCACTAATTTTTTTTCTAGAGGGCAGGCAGTGTGCTGCATTGTGGGTCCGGAATTGCCAAACTTGAGGGCTTCAGGGCCAGGAGTGTGAGGACGGAAGTGTGAGAAGACAAGGCTGACTTGGGTTTCAGGGCGAGGGCACGGCAGGTACCCCCTGCAGATCTGAACCAATATCTCATGATCTGAAGTCAGGGCGAGGATCAGACGTTGGCTCAGGTTGGAGTTTCTGTGCATGACGGCCGCTTCATGAAGGGAGCGGAATCTCGAGGCCATTGAGGTTTTCCCACGTTGGGAGTTGTGGGATGCCCCCTTCAAAGATTCCTTCTGCGGGACAATTGAGACCTGTTGGACAGCTCCAGGACATCCCACATGGAATGACTCCAGAGCACCGTTCGTGGATGGATGCCTGGGAAGCCCGCCTCCCAATCCAATTGTCTCCTAGCAACAAGACAGTTTAGAGTTGATGGCTCTGCCGGAGCAACCAGGGTGGCTGAGTTGAAATGGACTTTCCTGAGGATGGGTCCTAATGTGATTTTGTGTCCATGAGGGCCTTGGAATGGGGCGGTGGCACCGGGACCCTGAAGTACTCTCCTAAGCTTTGGACATGGCTCCCATGCACAGGTTTCCTTGTGGAGACGAGATGAGTTCTGATGGGTGCCTCAGGAAAACCCCTATGCTCGTATTGGAATCAGGCTTTTGAGGACACATGCCCGTAACCCAAAGCAATGGATCTTAATATGGCCTAGGGTCCTGTCTGGTTCAATCTTCTTCTCTAGGGACATCCAACTATGGTATGAGTGGAGGTCGATTATCAGCTGGTGTCAGACAGCCCTTGTTTGTTCCGGGCGACCTACACTATTGGGATGACCTCAGGGACTTTGGAGGTTTCTCCTAATTTGTACGATTTTGGACCATGGAATGGGCAGAATTCCCATGGATTGGTAGGCACAGTCCTAATGTGTGGCTCCAGGGGCCCAGCCTGGAGGGTGTGTGGCCCAAGACTTTGAAGACAGAAGTCTGAAAACACAAACTCAACTTAGGTTTGGGGACGTAGGTATGGCAGGCCCGATCTACAAACCATGAGAAAAACTCTTCAGGATATGAAGAAAGTGCGAGTCTGAGGCGCTTGCTCAGGCTTTTGTCTCTGGATTTTGTATCAGCGATGGCCGTGGAATGTCGGGGAGGCCTCATGGGCCATGGACGAATCTTCCTCTCTGAGGATTTGGCCCGATTCCCAATTGCTTTTCGTCAATCTGTGGGATGGGAGGACTCCTTTCAGTTTTGTTACCTCAGGTGTCCCACCAAAAGAAGAATTCTAAAGCAAAGCCGTGGGGAAGACTGAAGGGACAACCCGAACTATGGTTAAAAATTGGGGCCTGGGGCATGGCAAGACCAATATGCTATCTCTTCATCCAGCCACTGAGTGGCCTTACTTGAGGACTGGGCTCAGCCTGAGGGTCACAATGTGTGTTTGTGACCAATGTGGCCCGGGAGCATGGGCAGGGCATCATGGGCCTCACTGGTTTCAACTACTCTGAACGTTGGACAGCATGCCAACCATAAGGTTTCTTGCCATGGGGAAAAAGTTCTGATTTCTGCATCACCTTCAACCCTGGTCAGTGATAGGAGATAAGGTCTAGGTTCTGAAACCTGAAAACCGAGGTTGGGAAGAGATGACGACCTAAGGCCATGGCGGCTCGATGTGCTGAGTGTGCGGCCAGCTGTCTGGGAGGGGCCAAGGGGTCCAGGCTCAGGCTGTGTCAGAAAGGACATTAGTGCCCTGGTCAGCCTATGTATTGGGGGTACAGCCAAGGTCGGTGCAGGTTGATCCTCATTTGGGGTTACTGGTTAGCCCCAGAGGACAATGTTTTTCTTCTGGAGGGCAGGAAGAGTGCTGCATTGTAGTTCTGGATTGCCAAACTGGAGGGCTTGTGGGCCAGTAGTCTGACGACAAAAGTCTGAGAACACAAGCTAGGCTTCGGTTTCTGGGTGAGGCCATGGCAGGCACAATCTACAGACCTGAATTGAGATCTCGTGCATCTGAAGACAGGGCGAGGATCAGACGATCGCTCAGGTTGGAGTTTCTGTCCCTGATGGCCCCTTCATGAATGGGGGGGCACCACGAGGCCATGGGGGTTTTCCCACGATGGGAGTTGTGAGAAGCTCCAAAGTGCAGAGAGTCTTCTGCAGAACAATTGAGACCTGTTGTTTGGCTCCAGGCCAATGATTCTGAGCAGGGTTCTAAGGATGGATGGCTGGGTAGCCCACCTCGCATTCCAATTGTCTCCTAGCAACAAGACAGGTTAGATCTCCTGGATGTGTGGGGAGCAACCGAGGACGCTGAGTTGAAATGGACACCCCTGGGGATGGGTCCTAATGTGCTTTTGTGTCTATGGAGACCTTGGAATGAAGCGGTGGCACTGGGGCCCTAAAGGGTTCTCCTAAACAGAGGCTTAGACACAGCTCCAACGTGCAAGTTTCCCATGTGTAGATGAGATGTTTTCTGATGGGTGAGTCAAGAAACAGCTAGATGCTGCTTTGGAAATCCAGGCCTCTTAGGAGAGATGCCTTGAAACCAAAGCAATGGATCTGATTAGTGCCTAGGGTCCTGTTCTTTCCTTTTTACCTCTGGGGACATCTGTCTATGGGTCTGAGTGCAGGTAGGTGCTCATTTGGGTTCAGATTGTCCCTGGATCATGGACTTTTGAGGTTTATCCTATTAGGAGGGTTGAGGCCATTGGAAAGGGCACAAACAATTCACTTGGAGACGCCAGGTACAGTCCTCAGGTTTGGCTCCAGGGGCCTGAGCCTGTAGGTTGTGTAGGCCAGGGCTGTTTGGACAGCTGTCTGAAAACACAAACTCGGCTTATTTTTCGGGTCATAGGTATGGCAGGACTGATCTACAGACCATGAGGAGAACTCTTCGGGATTTGAAAGAAGGGCGAGTGTGAGGCCCCTGCTCAAGTTTTTGTCTCTGGATATCGTGTCACTCATGGTCGTGGAATTTCTGGGTGACATCATGGGAAATGGACGAGTCTTACTCTCTGGTGGTTTGGCCCCGTCCAAAGAGTTTGGGGTCATTCTGTGGGCTGGAAGAAGCCCGTTTTTTGTTGTTGTTGTTGTTTTCTTTTTTAACCTCAGGTGTCCCACCAAATGAGGGATTCCAGAGCAGAGCCCTGGGGAGGGGCGACTGGACAATCAGAAATCTGGTTAAAAATTGGGGCCTAGGGACATGTCAAGCCCATTATGACATCTAATGGTCCAGCCACTAAGAGGACTTACTAGAGGACAGGACTCATGCTGAGGGTCACAATGCGTGTGTATGCCCTCGACGCACTCAAGAATGGGCGGGGCCTCAGTGAGAATGCTGTTTCTCCTACACTGAACGTTGGACAACGTGCCAACCACAAGGGTTCTTGCCATGGGTAAGGAGGAGTTCTGATTTCTGCATCACACTCACCCCTGGGCAGTGATTGGAGATAAGGTCTCGGTTCTGAAGCCTGAAAACTGAGGTACAGAAGAGAGGATACCTAAGGCCATGGCGGGTTTTATGTGCTCAGTGTGCGGTCAGCTTTCTGGGTGTTGGTCAGGAGGTCCAGGCTCAGGGTGTTCGACAGTGCATTAGAGCCCAGGTTAGACTATCTAATTTGGGTAAAGTCGAGTGCTGTGTAGGTTTATCCTCATTTAAGGTGCCTGGGCAGCTCATGAGGCACTAATTTTTTTTCTAGAGGGCAGGCAGTGTGCTGCATTGTGGGTCCGGAATTGCCAAACTTGAGGGCTTCGGGCCCAGGAGTATGAGGACGGAAGTGTGAGAAGACAAGGTAGACTTGGTTTCAGGGCGAGGGCACGGCAGGTACCCCCTGTAGATCTGAACCAATATCTCATGCATCTGAAGTCAGGGCGAGGATCAGACGTTGGCTCAGGTTGGAGTTTCTGTGCATGACGGCCGCTTCATGAAGGGAGCGGAATCTCGAGGCCATTGAGGTTTTCCCACGTTGGGAGTTGTGGGATGCCCCCTTCAAGGATTCCTTCTGCGGGACAATTGAGACCTGTTGGACAGCTCCAGGACATCCCTCATGGAATGACTCCAGAGCACCGTTCGCGGATGGATGCCTGGGAAGCCCGCCTCCCATTCTAATTGTCTCATAGCAGCAATAAAGTTTAGATTTGATGGCTCTGCCGGAGCAACCAGGGTGGCTGAGTTGAAATGCACATTCCTGAGGATGGGTCCTAATGTGATTTTGTGTCCATGAGGGCCTTGGAATGGGGCGGTGGCTACGGGACCCTGAAGTACTCTCCTAAGCTTTGGACATGGCTCCCATGCACAGGTTTCCTTGTGGAGACGAGATGAGTCGTGATGGGTGCCTCAGGAAAACCCCTATGCTCGTATTGGAATCAGGCTTTTGAGGACACATGCCCGTAACCCAAAGCAATGGATCTTAATATGGCCGAGGGTCCTGTCTGGTTCAATCTTCTTCTCTAGGGACATCCAACTATAGTATGAGTGGAGGTCGATTATCAGCTGGTGTCAGACAGCCCTTGTTTGTTCCGGGCGACCTAAACGATTGGGATGACCTCAGGGACTTTGGAGGTTTCTCCTAATTTGTACGATTTTGGACCATGGAATGGGCAGAATTCCCATGGATTGGTAGGCACAGTCCTAATGTGTGGCTCCAGGGGCCCAGCCTGGAGGGTGTGTGGCCCAAGACTTTGAGGACAGAAGTCTGAAAACACAAACTCAACTTAGGTTTGGGGACGTAGGTATGGCAGGCCCGATCTACAAACCATGAGAAAAACTCTTCAGGATATGAAGAAAGTGCGAGTCTGAGGCGCTTGCTCAGGCTTTTGTCTCTGGATTTTGTTTCAGCGATGGCCGTGGAATGTCGGGGAGGCCTCATGGACCATGGACGAATCTTCCTCTCTGAGGATTTGGCCCGATTCCCAATTGCTTGTCGTCAATCTGTGGGATGGGAGGACTCCTTTCAGTTTTGTTACCTCAGGTGTCCCACCAAAAGAGGAATTCCAAAGCAAAGCCGTGGGGAAGACTGAAGGGACAACCAGAACTATGGTTAAAAATTGGGGCCTAGGCGCATGGCAAGCCCAATATGCTATCTCTTCATCCAGCCACTGAGTGGCCTTACTTGAGGCCTGGGCTCAGCCTGAGGGTCACAATGTGTGTTTGTGACCAATGTGGCCCGTGAGCATGGGCGGGGCCTCATGGGCCACACTGGTTTCAACTACTCTGAACGTTGGACAGCATGCCAACCACAAGGTTTCTTGCCATGGGGAAGGAGTTCTGATTTCTGCATCACCTTCATCCCTGGGCAGTGATAGGAGATAAGGTCTAGGTTCTGAAACGTGAAAACCGAGGTTGGGAAGAGATGACGACCTAAGGCCATGGCGGCTCGATGTGCTCACTGTGCAGCCAGCTGTCTGGGACGGTCCAGGGTGTCCAGGCTCAGGCTGTGTCAGAATGGACATTAGTGCCCTTGTCAGCCTATGTATTGGGGGTACAGTCAAGGTCGGTGCAGGTTGATCCTCATTTGGGGTTACTGGGTAGCACCAGAGGACAATGTTTTTCTTCTGGAGGGCAGGAAGAGTGCTGCATTTTAGTTCTGGATTACCAAACTTGAGGGCTTGTGGGCCAGTAGTCTGACGACAAAAGTCTGAGAACACAAGCTAGGCTTAGGTTTCTGGGTGAGGCCATGGCAGGCACAATCTACAGACCTGAATTGAGATCTCGTGCATCTGAAGACAGGGCGAGGATCAGACGATCGCTCAGTTTGCAGTTTCTGTCCCTGATGGCCCCTTCATGAATGGGGGGGCATCACGAGGCCATGGGGGTTTTCCCACGATGGGAGTTGTGAGAAGCTCCAAAGTGCAGAGAGTCTTCTGCAGAACAATTGAGACCTGTTGTTTGGCTCCAGGCCAATGATTCTGAGCAGGGTTCTAAGGATGGATGGCTGGGTAGCCCACCTCGCATTCCAATTGTCTCCTAGCAACAAGACAGGTTAGATCTCCTGGATCTGTGGTGAGCAACCGAGGACGCTGAGTTGAAATGGACCCACCCCTGGGGATGGGTCCTAATGTGCTTTTGTGTCTATGGAGACCTTGGAATGAAGCGTTGGCACTGGGGCCCTATAGGGTTTTCCTAAACAGAGGCTTTGACACAGCTCCAACGTGCAAGTTTCCCATGTGTAGATGAGATGTTTTCCGATGGTTGAGTCAAGAAACAGCTATATGCTGCTTTTGAAATCCAGGCCTCTGAGGAGAGATGCCTGGAAAGCAAAGCAATGGATCTGATTAGTGCCTAGGGTCCTGTTCTTTCCTTTTTACCTCTGGGGACATCTGTCTATGGGTCTGAGTGCAGGTAGGTGCTCAGTTGGGCTCAGATTGTCCCTGGATCAGGGACTTTTGAGGTTTATCCAATTAGGATGGTTGAGGCCATTGGAATGGGGACACACAATTCCCTTGGAGAGGCCAAGTACACTCCTCAGGTTTGGCTCCAGGGGCCTGAGCCTGTAGGCTGTGTAGGCCAGGGCTGTTTGGACAGTTGTCTGAAAACACAAACTCGGCTTATGTTTCGGGTCATAGGTATGGCAGGACTGATCTACAGACCATGAGGGAACTCTTCGGGATTTGAAAGAAGGGCGAGTGTGAGGCTCCTGCTCAAGTTTTTGTCTCTGGATATCGTTTCACTCATGGTCGTGGAATTTCTGGGTGACTTCATGGGAAATGGACGAGTCTTACTCTCTGGTGGTTTGGCCCCGTCCAAAGAGTTTGGGGTCATTCTGTGGGCTGGAAGAAGTCCGTTTTGTTGTTGTTGTTGTTGTTGTTGTTTTCTTTTTTAACCACAGGTGTCCCACCAAATGAGGGATTCCAGAGCAGAGCTCTGGGGAGGGGCGACTGGACAATCAGAAATCTGGTTAAAAATTGGGGCCTAGGGACATGTCAAGCCCATGATGACATCTAATGGTCCAGCCACTAAGAGGACTTACTGGAGGACAGGACTCATGCTGAGGGTCACAATGCGTGTGTATGCCCTTGTCGCACTCAAGAATGGGCGGGGCCTCAGGGTGAATGCTGGTTTCTCCTACACTGAACGTTGGACAACGTGCCAACCACAAGGGTTCTTGCCATGGGTAAGGAGGAGTTCTGATTTCTGCATCACACTCACCCCTGGGCAGTGATTGGAGATAAGATCTCGGTTCTGAAGCCTGAAAACTGAGGTACAGAAGAGAGGATACCTAAGGCCATGGCGGGTTTTATGTGCTCAGTGTGCGGTCAGCTTTCTGGGTGTTGGTCAGGAGGTCCTGCTCAGGTTGTGTTCGACAGTGCATTAGTGCCCAGGTTAGACTATCTAATTTTGTAAAAACGAGTGCTGCGTAGGTTTATCCTCATTTAAGGTGCCTGGGCAGCTCATGAGGCACTAATTTTTTTTCTAGAGGGCAGGCAGAGTGCTGCATTGTGGGTCCGGAATTGCCAAACTTGAGGGCTTCGGGGCCGGGAGTGTGAGGACGGAAGTGTGAGAAGACAAGGCAGACTTGGGTTTCAGGGCGAGGGCACGGCAGGTACCCCCTGCAGATCTGAACCAATATCTCATGCATCTGAAGTCAGGGCGAGGATCAGACGTTGGCTCAGGTTGGAGTTTCTGTGCATGACGGCCGCTTCATGAAGGGAGCGGAATCTCGAGGCGATTGAGGTTTTCCCACGTTGGGATTTGTGGGATGCCCCCTTCAAGGATTCCTTCTGCGGGACAATTGAGACCTGTTGGACAGCTCCAGGACATCCCACATGGAATGACTCCAGAGCACCGTTCGCGGATGGATGCCTGGGAAGCCCGCCTCCCATTCCAATTGTCTCCTAGCAACAAGACAGTTTAGAGTTGATGGCTCTGCCGGAGCAACCAGGGTGGCTGAGTTGAAATGGACTTTCCTGAGGATGGGTCCTAATGTGTTTTTGTGTCCATGAGGGCCTTGGAATGGGGCGGTGGCACCGGGACCCTGAAGTACTCTCCTAAGCTTTGGACATGGCTCCCATGCACAGGTTTCCTTGTGGAGACGAGATGAGTTCTGATGGGTGCCTCAGGAAAACCCATATGCTCGTATTGGAATCAGGCTTTTGAGGACACATGCCTGTAACCCAAAGCAATGGATCCTATTATGGCCTAGGGTCCTGTCTGGTTCAACCTTCTTCTCTGGGGACATCCATCTATGGTATGAGTGGAGATCGATTTTCAGCTGGTGTCAGACAGCCCTTGTTTGTTCCGGGCGACCAACACTATTGGGATGGCCTCAGGGACTTTGGAGGTTTCTCCTAATTTGTATGATTATGGACCATGGAATGGGCAGAATTCCCATGGATTGGTAGGCACAGTCCTAATGTGTGGCTCCAGGGGCCCAGCCTGGAGGGTGTGTGGCCCAAGACTTTGAGGACAGAAGTCTGAAAACACAACTCAACTTAGGTTTGGGGACGTAGGTATGGCAGGCCCGATCTACAAACCATGAGAAAAACTCTTCAGGATATGAAGAAAGTGCGAGTCTGAGGCGCTTGCTCAGGCTTTTGTCTCTGGATTTTGTATAAGCGATGGCCGTGGAATGTCGGGGAGGCCTCATGGACCATGGACGAATCTTCCTCTCTGAGGATTTGGCCCGATTCCCAATTGCTTTTCGTCAATCTGTGGGATGGGAGGACTCCTTTCAGTTTTGTTACCTCAGGTGTCCCACCAAAGGAGGAATTCCAAAGCAAATCCGTGGGGAAGACTGAAGGGACAACCCGAACTATGGTTAAAAATTGGGGCCTAGGGGCATGGCAAGCCCAATATGCTATCTCTTCATCCAGCCACTGAGTAGCCTTACTTGAGGACTGGGCTCAGCCTGAGGGTCACAATGTGTGTTTGTGACCAATGTGGCCCACGAGCATGGGCGGGGCTTCATGGGCCTCACTGGTTTCACATACTCTGAATGTTGGACAGCATGCCAACCACAAGGTTTCTTGCCATGGGGAAGGAGTTCTGATTTCTGTATCACCTTCAACACTGGTCAGTGATAGGAGATATGGTCTAGGTTCTGAAACGTGAAAACCGAGGTTGGGAAGAAATGACAACCTAAGGCCATGGCGGCTCGATGTGCTCAGTGTGCGGCCAGCTGTCTGGGAGGGGCCAGGGGGTCCAGGCTCAGGCTGTGTCAGAAAGAACATTAGTGCCCTGGTCAGCCTATGTATTTGGGGTACAGCCAAGGTCGGTGCAGGTTGATCCTCATTTGGGGTTACTTGGTGGCCCCAGAGGACAATGTTTTTCTTCTGGAGGGCAGGCAGAGTGCTGCATTGTAGTTCTGGATTGCCAAACTGGAGGGCTTGTGGGCCAGTAGTCTGACGACAAAAGTCTGAGAACACAAGCTAGGCTTCGGTTTCTGGGTGAGGCCATGGCACACACAATCTACAGACCTGAATCGAGATCTCGTGCATCTGAAGACAGGGCGAGGATCAGACGATCGCTCAGGTTGGAGTTTCTGTCCCTGATGGCCCCTTCATGAATGGGGGGGCATCACGAGGCCATGGGGGTTTTCCCACGATGGGAGTTGTGAGAAGCTCCAAAGTGCAGAGAGTCTTCTGCAGAACAATTGAGACCTGTTGTTTGGCTCCAGGCCAATGATTCTGAACAGGGTTCTAAGGATGGATGGCTGGGTAGCCCACCTCGCATTCCAATTGTCTCCTAGCAACAAGACAGGTTAGATCTCCTGGATCTGTGGTGAGCAACCGAGGACGCTGAGTTGAAATGGACCCACCCCTGGGGATGGGTCCTAATGTGCTTTTGTGTCTATGGAGACCTTGGAATGAAGCGGTGGCACTGGGGCCCTAAAGGGTTCTCCTAAACAGAGGCTTTGACACAGCTCCAACGTGCAAGTTTCCCATGTGTAGATGAGATGTTTTCCGATGGGTGAGTCAAGAAACAGCGATATGCTGCTTTTGAAATCCAGGCCTCTGAGGAGAGATGCCTGGAAACCAAAGCAATGGATCTCATTAGTGCCTAGGGTCCTGTTCTTTCCTTTTTACCTCTGGGGACATCTGTCTATGGGTCTGAGTGCAGGTAGGTGCTCAGTTGGGCTCAGATTGCCCCTGGATCAGGGACTTTTGAGGTTTATCCTATTAGGATGGTTGAGGCCATTGGAATGGGGACACACAATTCCCTTGGAGAGGCCAAGTACAGTCCTCAGGTTTGGCTCCAGGGGCCTGAGCCTGTAGGTTGTGTAGGCCAGGGCTGTTTGGACAGTTGTCTGAAAACACAAACTCGGCTTATGTTTCGGGTCATAGGTATGGCAGGACTGATCTACAGACCATGAGGAGAACTCTTCGGGATTTGAAAGAAGGGCGAGTGTGAGGCTCCTGCTCAAGTTTTTGTCTCTGGATATCGTGTCATTCATGGTCGTGGAATTTCTGGGTGACTTCATGGGAAATGGACGAGTCTTTCTCTCTGGTGGTTTGGCCCCGTCCAAAGAGTTTGGGGTCATTATGTGGGCTGGAAGAAGTCCGTTTGTTGTTGTTGTTGTTGTTGTTGTTTTCTTTTTTAACCTCATGTGTCCCACCAAATGAGGGATTTCAGAGCAGAGCCCTGGGGAGGGCCGACTGGACAATCAGAAATCTGGTTAAAAATTGGGGCCTAGGGACATGTCAAGCCCATTATGACATCTAATGGTCCAGCCACTAAGAGGACTTACTAAAGGACAGGACTCATGCTGAGGGTCACAATGCTTGTGTATTCCCTCGTCGCACTCAAGAATGGGCGGGGCCTCAGGGTGAATGCTGGTTTCTCCTACACTGAACGTTGGACAACGTGCCAACCACAAGGGTTCTTGCCATGGGTAAGGAGGAGTTCTGATTTCTGCATCACACTCACCCCTGGGCAGTGATTGGAGATAAGGTCTCGGTTCTGAAGCCTGAAAATTGAGGTACAGAAGAGAGGATACCAAAGGCCATGGCGGGTTTTATGTGCTCAGTGTGCGGTCAGCTTTCTGGGTGTTGGTCAGGAGGTCCTGCTCAGGTTGTGTTCGACAGTGCATTAGTGCCCAGGTTAGACTATATAATTTGGGTAAAGTCGAGTGCTGTGTAGGTTTATCCTCATTTAAGGTGCCTGGGCAGCTCATGAGGCACTAATTTTTTTTCTAGAGGGCAGGCAGAGTACTGCATTGTGGGTCCGGAATTGCCAAACTTGAGGGCTTCGGGGCCAGGAGTGTGAGGACGGAAGTGTGAGAAGACAAGGTAGACTTGGGTTTCAGGGCGAGGGCACGGCAGGTACCCCCTGCAGATCTGAACCAATATCTCATGCATCTGAAGTCAGGGCGAGGATCAGACGTTGGCTCAGGTTGGAGTTTCTGTGCATGACGGCCGCTTCATGAAGGGAGCGGAAACTCGGGGCCATTGAGGTTTTCCCACGTTTGGAGTTGTGTAATGCCCCCTTCAAGGATTCCTTCTGCGGGACAATTGAGACCTGTTGGGCAGCTCCAGGACATCCCATATGGAATGACTCCAGAGCACCCTTCGCGGTGGATGACTGGGAACCCCGACTCCCATTCCAATTGTCTCCTAGCAACAAGACATTTTAGAGTTAATGGCTCTGCCGGAGCAACCAGGGTCGCTGAGTTGAAATGGACTTTCCTGAGGATGGGTCCTAATGTGTTTTTGTGTCCATGAGGGCCTTGGAATGGGCCGGTGGCACCGGGACCCTGAAGTACTCTCCTAAGCTTTGGACATGGCTCCCATGCACAGGTTTCCTTGTGGAGACGAGATGAGTTCTGATGGGTGCCTCAGGAAAACCCCTATGCTCGTATTGGAATCAGGCTTTTGAGGACACATGCCCGTAACCCAAAGCAATGGATCTTAATATGGCCTCGGGTCCTGTCTGGTTCAATCTTCTTCTCTAGGGACATCCAACTATGGTATGAGTGGAGGTCGATTATCAGCTGGTGTCAGACAGCCCTTGTTTGTTCCGGGCGACCTTCTGTATTGGGATGACCTCAGGGACTTTGGAGGTTTCTCCTAATTTGTACGATTTTGGACCATGGAATGGGCAGAATTCCCATGGATTGGTAGGCACAGTCCTAATGTGTGGCTCCAGGGGCCCAGCCTGGAGGGTGTGTGGCCCAAGACTTTGAGGACAGAAGTCTGAAAACACAAACTCAACTTAGGTTTGGGGACGTAGGTATGGCAGGCCCGATCTACAAACCATGAGAAAAACTCTTCAGGATATGAAGAAAGTGCGAGTCTGAGGTGCTTGCTCAGGCTTTTGTCTCTGGATTTTGTATCAGCGATGGCCGTGGAATGTCGGGGAGGCCTCATGGGCCATGGACGAATCTTCCTCTCTGAGGCTTTGGCCCGATTCCCAATTGCTTTTCGTCAATCTGTGGGATGGGAGGACTCCTTTCAGTTTTGTTACCTCAGGTGTCCCACCAAAAGAGCAATTCCAAAGCAAAGCCGTGGGGAAGACTGAAGGGACAACCCGAACTATGGTTAAAAATTGGGGCCGAGGGGCATGGCAAACCCAATATGCTATCTCTTCATCCAGCCACTGAGTGGCCTTACTTGAGGACTGGGATCAGCCTGAGGGTCACAATGTGTGTTTGTGACCAATGTGGCCCGCGAGCATGGGCGGGGCCTCATGGGCCACACTGGTTTCAACTACTCTGAACGTTGGACAGCATGCCAACCACAAGGTTTCTTGCCATGGGGAAGGAGGTCTGATTTCTGCATCACCTTCAACCCTGGGCAGTGATAGGAGATAAGGACTAGGTTCTGAAACCTGAAAACCGAGGTTGGGAAGAGATGACGACCTAAGGCCATGGCGGCTCGATGTACTCAGTGTGCGGCCAGCTGTCTGGGAGGGGCCAGGAGGTCCAGGCTCAGGCTGTGTCAGAAAGGACATTAGTGCCCTGGTCAGCCTATGTATTTGGGGTACAGCCAAGGTCGGTGCAGGTTGATCCTCATTTGGGGTTACTGGGTAGCCCCAGAGGACAATGTTTTTCTTCTGGAGGGCAGGAAGAGTGCTGCAATGTAGTTCTGGATTGCCAAACTGGAGGGCTTGTGGGCCAGTAGTCTGACGACAAAAGTCTGAGAACACAAGCTAGGCTTAGGTTTCTGGGTGAGGCCATGGCAGGCACAATCTACAGACCTGAATTGAGATCTCGTGCATCTGAAGACAGGGCGAGGATCAGACGATCGCTCAGGTTGGAGTTTCTGTCCCTGATGGCCCCTTCATGAATGGGGGGGCATCAAGAGGCCATGGGGGTTTTCCCACGATGGGAGTTGTGAGAGGCTCCAAAGTGCAGAGAGTCTTCTGCAGAACAATTGAGACCTGTTGTTTGGCTCCAGGCCAATGATTCTGAGCAGGGTTCTAGGGATGGATGGCTGGGTAGCTCACCTCGCATTCCAATTGTCTCCTAGCAACAAGACAGGTTAGATCTCCTGGATCTGTGGGGAGCAACCGAGGACGCTGAGTTGAAATGGACACCCCTAGGGATCGGTCCTAATGTGCTTTTGTGTCTATGGAGACCTTGGAATGAAGCGGTGGCACTGTGGCCCTAAAGGGTTCTCCTAAACAGAGGCTTTGACACAGTTCCAACGTGCAAGTTTTCCATGTGTAGATGAGATATTTTCTGATGGGTGAGTCAAGAAACAGCTATATGCTGCTTTTGATATCCAGGCCTCTGAGGAGAGATGCCTGGAAACCAAAGCAATGGATCTGATTAGTGCCTAGGGTCCTGTTCTTTCCTTTTTACCTCTGGGGACATCTGTCTATGGGTCTGAGTGCAGGTAGGTGCTCAGTTGGGCTCAGATTGTCCCTGGATCAGGGACTTTTGAGGTTTATCCTATTAGGAGGGTTGAGGCCATTGGAATGGGCACACACAATTCCCTTGGAGAGGCCAAGTACAGTCCTCAGGATTGGCTCCAGGGACCTGAGCCTGTAGGTTGTGTAGGCCAGGGCTGTTTGGACAGTTGTCTGAAAACACAAACTCGGATTATGTTTCGGGTCATAGGTATGGCAGGACTGATCTACAGACCATGAGGAGAACTCTTCGGGATTTGAAAGAAGGGTGAGTGTGAAGCTCCTGCTCAAGTTTTTGTCTCTGGATATCGTGTCACTCATGGTCGTGGAATTTTTGGGTGACTTCATGGGAAATGGACGAGTCTTACTCTCTGGTGGTTTGGCCCCGTCCAAAGAGTTTGGGGTCATTCTGTGGGCTGGAAGAAGTCCGTTTTTTGTTGTTGTTGTTGTTGTTGATGTTGTTTTGTTTTCTTTTTTAACCTCAGGTGTCCCACCAAATGAGGGTTTCCAGAGCAGAGACCTGGGGAGGGGTGACTGGACAATCAGAAATCTGGTTAAAAATTGGGACCTAGGGACATGTCAAGCCCATTATGACATCTAATGATCCAGCCACAAAGAGGACTTATTAGAGGACAGGACTCATGCTGTGGGTCACAATGCGTGTGTATGCCCTCGTCGCACTCAAGAATGGGCGGGGCCTCAGGGTGAATGCTGGTTTCTCCTTCACTGAACGTTGGACAAAGTGCCAACCACAAGGGTTCTTGCCATGGGTAAGGAGGAGTTCTGATTTCTGCATCACACTCACCCCTGGGCAGTGATTGGAGATAAGGTCTCGGTTCTGAAGCCTGAAAACTGAGGTACAGAAGAGAGGATACCTAAGGCCATGGCGGGTTTTATGTGCTCAGTGTGCAGTCAGCTTTCTCGGTGTTGGTCAGGAGATCCGGGCTCAGGTTGTGTTCGACAGTGCATTAGTGCCCAGGTTAGACTATATAATTTCGGTAAAGTCGAGTGCTGTGTAGGTTGATCCTCATTTAAGGTGACTGGGCAGCTCATGAGGCAATAATTTTTTTTTTCTAGAGGGCAGGCAGAGTGCTGCATTGTGGGTCCGGAATTGCCAAACTTGAGGGCTTCGGGGCCAGGAGTGTGAGGACGGAAGTGTGAGAAGACAAGGCAGACTTGGGTTTCAGGGCGAGGGCACGGCAGGTACCCCCTGTAGATCTGAACCAATATCTCATGCATCTGAAGTCAGGGCGAGGATCAGACATTGGCTCAGGTTGGAGTTTCTGTGCATGGCGGCCGCTTCATGAAGGGAGCGGAATCTCGAGGCCATTGAGGTTTTCCCACGTTGGGAGTTGTGGGATGCCCCCTTCAAGGATTCCTTCTGCGGGACAATTGAGACCTGTTGGACAGCTCCAGGACATCCCATATGGAATGACTCCAGAGCACCGTTCGCGGATGGATGCCTGGGAAGCCCGCCTCCCATTCCAATTGTCTCCTAGCAACAAGACAGTTTAGAGTTGATGGCTCTACCGGAGCAACCAGGGTGGCTGAGTTGAAATGGACTTTCCTGAGGATGGGTCCTAATGTGTTTTTGTGTCCATGAGGGCCTTGGAATGGGGCGGTGGCACCGGGACCCTGAAGTACTCTCCTAAGCTTTGGACATGGCTCCCATGCACAGGTTTCCTTGTGGAGACGAGATGAGTTCTGATGGGTGCCTCAGGAAAACCCCTATGCTCGTATTGGAATCAGGCTTTTGAGGACACATGCCCGTAACCCAAAGCAATGGATCTTAATATGGCCTAGGGTCCTGTCTGGTTCAATCTTCTTCTCTAGGGACATCCAACTATGGTATGAGTGGAGGTCGATTATCAGCTGGTGTCAGACAGCCCTTGTTTGTTCCGGGCGACCTACACTATTGGGATGACCTCAGGGACTTTGGAGGTTTCTCCTAATTTGTACGATTTTGGACCATGGAATGGGCAGAATTCCCATGGATTGGTAGGCACAGTCCTAATGTGTGGCTCTAGGGGCCCAGCCTGGAGGGTGTGTGGCCCAAGACTTTGAGGACAGAAGTCTGAAAACACAAACTCAACTTAGGTTTGGGGACGTAGGTATGGCAGGCCCGATCTACAAACCATGAGAAAAACTCTTCAGGATATGAAGAAAGTGCGAGTCTGAGGTGCTTGCTCAGGCTTTTGTCTCTGGATTTTGTATCAGCGATGGCCGTGGAATGTCGGGGAGGCCTCATGGGCCATGGACGAATCTTCCTCTCTGAGGATTTGGCCCGATTCCCAATTGCTTTTCGTCAATCTGTGGGATGGGAGGACTCCTTTCAGTTTTGTTACCTCAGGTGTCCCACCAAAAGAGCAATTCCAAAGCAAAGCCGTGGGGAAGACTGAAGGGACAACCCGAACTATGGTTAAAAATTGGGGCCTAGGGGCATGGCAAGCCCAATATGCTATCTCTTCATCCAGCCACTGAGTGGCCTTACTTGAGGACTGGGCTCAGCCTGAGGGTCACAATGTGTGTTTGTGACCAATGTGGCCCGCGAGCATGGGCGGGGCCTCATGGGCCACACTGGTTTCAACTACTCTGAACGTTGGACAGCATGCCAACCACAAGGTTTCTTGCCATGGGGAAGGAGTTCTGATTTCTGCATCACCTTCAACCTTGGTCAGTGATAGGAGATAAGGTCTAGGTTCTGAAACCTGAAAACCGAGGTTGGGAAGAGATGACGACCTAAGGCCATGGCGGCTCGATGTGCTCAGTGTGCGGCCAGCTGTCTGGGACGGTCCAGGGGGTCCAGGCTCAGGCTGTGTCAGAAAGGACATTAGTGCCCTGGTCAGCGTATGTATTGGGGGTACAGCCAAGGTCGGTGCATGTTGATCCTCATTTGGGGTTACTGGGTAGCCCCAGAGGACAATTTTTTTCTTCTGGAGGGCAGGAAGAGTGCTGCATTGTAGTTCTGGATTGCCAAACTGGAGGGCTTGTGGGCCAATAGACTGACGACAAACATCTGAGAACACAAGCTAGGCTTAGGTTTCCGGCTTAGGCCATGGCAGGCACAATCTATAGACCTGAATTGAGATCTTGTGTATCTGAAGACAGGGCGAGGATCAGACGATCGCTCAGGTTGGAGTTTCTGTCCCTGATGGCCCCTTCATGAATGGGGGGGCATCACGAGGCCATGGGGGTTTTCCCACGATGGGAGTTGTGAGAAGCTCCAAAGTGCAGCGAGTCTTCTGCAGAACAATTGAGACCTGTTGTTTGGCTCCAGGCCAATGATTCTGAGCAGGGTTCTAAGGATGGATGGCTGGGTAGACCACCTCGCATTCCAATTGTCTCCTAGCAACAAGACAGGTTAGATCTCCTGGATCTGTGGGGAGCAACCGAGGACGCTGAGTTGAAATGGACACCCCTGGGGATGTGTCCTAAAGTGCTTTTGTGTCTATGGAGACCTTGGAATGAAGCGGTGGCACTGGGGCCCTAAAGGGTTCTCCTAAACAGAGGCTTTGACACAGCTCCAGCGTGCAAGTTTCCCATGTGTAGATGAGATATTTTCTGATGGGTGAGTCAAGAAACAGCTATATGCTGCTTTTGAAATCCAGGCCTCTGAGGAGAGATGCCTGGAAACCAAAGCAATGGATCTGATTAGTGCCTAGGGTCCTGTTCTTTCCTTTTTACCTCTGGGGACATCTGTCTATGGGTCTGAGTGCAGGTAGGTGCTCAGTTGGGCTCAGATTGTCCCTGGATCAGGGACTTAAGTGGTTTATCCTATTAGGAGGGTTGAGGCCATTGGAATGGGCACACACAATTCCCTTGGAGAGGCCAAGTACAGTCCTCAGGTTTGGCTCCAGGGGCCTGAGCCTGTAGGTTGTGTAGGCCAGGGCTGTTTGGACAGTTGTCAGAAAACACAAACTCGGCTTATGTTTCGGGTCATAGGTATGGCAGGACTGATCTACAGACCATGAGGAGAACTCTTCGGGATTTGAAAGAAGGGCGAGTGTGAGGCTCCTGCTCAAGTTTTTGTCTCTGGATATCGTGTCATTCTTGGTCGTGGAATTTCTGGGTGACTTCATGGGAAATGGACGAGTCTTACTCTCTGCTGGTTGGGTCCCGTCCAAAGAGTTTGGGGTCATTCTGTGGGCTGGAAGAAGTCCGTTTGTTGTTGTTGTTGTTGTTGTTGTTGTTGTTGTTTTCTTTTTTAACCTCAGGTGTCCCACCAAATGAGGGATTCCAGAGCAGAGCCCTGGGGAGGGGCGACTGGACAATCAGAATCTGGTTAAAAATTGGGGCCTAGGGACATGTCAAGCCCATTATGACATCTAATGGTCCAGCCACTAAGAGGACTTACTAGAGGACAGGACTCATGCTGTGGGTCACAATGCGTGTGTATGCCCTCGTCGCACTCAAGAATGGGCGGGGCCTCAGGGTGAATGCTGGTTTCTCCTAAACTGAACGTTGGACAACGTGCCAACCACAAGGGTTCTTGCCATGGGTAAGGAGGAGTTCTGATTTCTGCATCACACTCACCCCTGGGCTGTGTTTGGAGATATGGTCTCGGTTCTGAAACCTGAAAACTGAGGTACAGAAGAGAGGATACCTAAGGCCATGGCGGATTTTATGTGCTCAGTGTGCGGTCAGCTTTCTGGGTGTTGGTCAGGTGGTCCGGGTTCAGGTTGTGTTCGACAGTGCATTAGTGCCCAGGTTAGACTATATTATTTCGGTAAAGTCGAGTGCTGTGTAGGTTTATCCTCATTTAAGGTGCCTGGGCAGCTCATGAGGCACTAATTTTTTTTCTAGAGGGCAGGCAGAGTGCTGCATTGTGGGTTCCGAATTGCCAAACTTGAGGGCTTCGGGGCCAGGAGTGTGAGGACGGAAGTGTGAGAAGACAAGGTAGACTTGGGTTTCAGGGCGAGGGCACGGCAGGTACCCCCTGCAGATCTGAACCAATATCTCATGCATCTGAAGTCAGGGCGAGGATCAGACGTTGGCTCAGGTTGGAGTTTCTGTGCATGACGGCCGCTTCATGAAGGGAGCGGAATCTCGAGGCCATTGAGGTTTTCCCACGTTGGGAGTTGTGGGATGCCCCCTTCAAGGATTCCTTCTGCGGGACAATTGAGACCTGTTGGGCAGCTCCAGGACATCCCATATGGAATGACTCCAGAGCACCCTTCGCGGATGGATGCCTGGGAAGCCCGTCTCCCATTTCAATTGTCTCCTAGCAACAAGACATTTTAGAGTTGATGGCTCTGCCGGAGCAACCAGGGTCGCTGAGTTGAAATGGACTTTCCTGAGGATGGGTCCTAATGTGTTTTTGTGTCCATGAGGGCCTTGGAATGGGCGGTGGCACCGGGACCCTGAAGTACTCTCCTAAGCTTTGGACATGCCTCCCATGCACAGGTTTCCTTGTGGAGACGAGATGAGTTCTGATGGGTGCCTCAGGAAAACCCCTATGCTCGTATTGGAATCAGGCTTTTGAGGACACATGCCCGTAACCCAAAGCAATGGATCTTAATATGGCCTAGGGTCCTGTCTGGTTCAATATTCTTCTCTAGGGACATCCAACTATGGTATGAGTGGAGGTCGATTATCAGCTGGTGTCAGACAGCCCTTGTTTGTTCCGGGCGACCTTCTCTATTGGGATGACCTCAGGGACTTTGGAGGTTTCTCCTAATTTGTACGATTTTGGACCATGGAATGGGCAGAATTCCCATGGATTGGTAGGCACAGTCCTAATGTGTGGCTCCAGGTGCCCCAGCCTGGAGGGTTTGTGGCCCAGGAATTTGAGGACAGAAGTCTGAAAACACAAACTCAACTTAGGTTTGGGGACGTAGGTATGGCAGGCCCGATCTACAAACCATGAGAAGAACTCTTTAGGATATGAAGAAAGTGCGAGTCTGAGGCGCTTGCTCAGGTTTTTGTCTCTGGATTTTGTATCAGCGATGGTAGAATCTACAGACCTGAATCGACTTCTCTTGCATCTGAAGTCAAGGCGAGGATCAGTCGATCGCTCAAGTTGGTGTTTCTGTCCCTGATGGCCCCTTCACGAAGGGGCGGCATTAAGAGGCCATGGGGGTTTTCCCACGATGGGATTTGTGAGAAGCTCCAAACTGCAAAGTGACTTCTGCAGGACAATTGATTCCTATTGATTGGCTCCAGGCCAATGATTCTGAGCAGGGTTTTAAGGATGCATGGCTGGGTAGCCCACCTCGCATTCCAATTGTCTCCTAGAAACAAGACAGGTTAGATCTGCTGGATCTGGGGGAGCAACCGAGGAGGCTTAGTTGAAATGGACTCTCCTATGGATGGGTCCTAATGTGCTTTTGTGTCTATGGAGACCTTGGAATGAAGCGGTGGCACTGGGGCCCTGAAGGGTTCTCCTAAACAGCGGCTTTGACACAGCTCCAACGTGCAAGTTTCCCATGTGTAGATGAGATGTTTTCTGATGGGTGAGTCATGAAACAGCCATATGCTGGTTTTTAAATCCAGGCCTCTGAGGAGAGATGCCTGGAAACCAAAGCAATGGATATGATTAGTGCCTAGGGCCTATTCTTTCCTTTTTACCTCTGGGGACATCTGTCTATGGGTCTGAGTACAGCTAGGTGCTCAGATGGGCTCAGATTGCCCCTGTTTTACCTGGGAAGCCACCACTAATGAGATGGATCAGGGACTTTGGAGGTTTATCCTATTAGAAGGGATGTGGCCATTGGAATGGGCACACACAATTCCCTTGGAGAGGGCAAGTACAGTCCTCAGGTTTGGCTCCAGGGGCCTGAACCTGTAGGTTGTGTAGGCCAGGTCTGTCGCTCTCGACTTGCAAGAACGACCCGCAGACGAGGTGGGTGGCAAACTTCTTTATTCAATCTTAGCCCCGGGACCCCGTACACCGATTATAGCCCCAAGTTATAGAACACAGTGGATAGAAAGCAACCAATCACCACATAACACAACTACTATAACATCCAATCAGAAGGGATACAGATGACTTCAATCCAGATCATGCGGGGAGCTCGTGCCTACTGACGTGAGCCCCTGAAACTTATTGTTCACTCTGTTTTTGTGCCGTTCCCATGGTCCCTGGTTAATCTTATACTAGTCCCGATACTTCAGTAGAGGTTGTGCGTTGCCTGGAGCGCTCCCACATAAACATTCACCTGCCCTTCTCCTCAAGCCTCGCCTAGTACGTGACTCCCAGCTTCTGCTGCATGGCTCTCCACAGCTCCCCCTTTTTTATTTATTACATGGCATGGATCGTGCCTGTCTTAGGTTGCCAATCCTCAACACACATGCTTACCCGTCATCGGGTACTCCCCTTCACCGAGGAGCCCCTGTCTTAGGTTGCTATGGTGAGGGACCAGTCTTACCCGTCTTTGGCTACCGACCCAGCATACAGAGCCATATTCAGGGGGAGGCATCCTTTTAGGCAGCAAAGCCAGTTTTGAGACGCTTGAGGCAGCAGGGTACTAGCTATGGTGGGAGCAACCCATAATCAAGGTTGCCGTGTAGTTTTGTCACGAGCAGCTCGTTGCTGATTCTGCACAATGGCTCGCACTTTATATAATTCTGCAAGCATGAATTTCACCACACAGGGAAAGAGGCACATGAATAAAAGCATAAGTATTAACACTCCTATAATAGAGCCTATAGCATACCAAGTACGTGATAGCAAAGGAATATGAGAAAATAGCGAATTTACAAAATTGTCAGCAAGCTGAGCCACGGGCAGCTTGGCATGCGGAGCTTCTGCAATATTCAAAATCTCTTGATGTAACTGCAGCAAGTCAAGGGACACATTAGAGTTAGACCATGCCCCTTCAAGGTGGTACAACACTCGACCCCAGGAAGTTTCTGTGACATTATAGCGCTTGGGGGTGACACAGATCCAGTGGTAGTCACTATGGCATTGGATCCTAGTTCGCAATTTCAAACTTTGACGTTCGTCCCCCAGAAACTTCACAGCATCATATAAGGCATTTAGTCTGGTTTCAACCCTTTTGTCTATATCCTCTTGTGTTCCCAAGGCCAGAGAAGTATTATGTGCCAGATGATCTACAGTATCTGCAGCTTGCACTGCTTGAGTTAAAGAAATAGATGCAGTAACAGTTGTAGCAATTATTGTTATAAGAGAAACTATACCTAAGATCAACAATCCTAATTCTCGTCTAGGCCGACTAAGGGCATTCTGTACCCGATCCCACAATTCTAACCCAGGGTTAGAGTACCATGGCTTAGATATATTAACAGGAAGCATGATAAAGGGGGGTTGTCGAACTACTAATACACCATCATCTACCGAGACACCCTGAATGCAGTTAGTTAAAGTACAATTCGGACAGAGCAGGTGATATGTAGCTTTATCTTTTTTAATGGTGAGATCCTCTACTAGCAGCATAAAAGGTCTAGGCACACACGCTTGAGGGTATCTATCCTCTAGATCTTGGGCTTCCTTGTTCCAACGGGTTGCTTTTCCAAAAGCGGCTAAAAGCTTCCATATTTCCGTTTGTACTGGATACCCTCTTGGCGGAGCAAGTATAGGAGGTACCTTTGGCTTAAAAGCCTGGGTAGGTGCCCTAGATCCCCAATCTAAAAGTGTAAATCCCTCCTCAAGGGTGTAAGCAGTGGCCTTCTTTTCCACACATAACCTCCAGGGAACGTCTATTCCTTTAGATATTCCCAACTGAGCTGCACATAATGGGATATCCCGGGGAATCTTACCTATTGATGTTGCATGGCCAGCAGTTACCCCTGCTATAGTCACATCATCATAATAAACTAGTGTAAACACCCACAAGCAATGTGATCGTCTACCATTCATGGAGAAGCACATAGGATACATGTCAGAATAGCCCTTATAAGAAATATTCGCCTGTTGCGGCTGTATATGTACTGAGGAAGGGGATCCTAGTAAAACAGTATCATTAACATAGACAGGGACAGAACTCATTTCCCAACTTACAGGTTGCAGTAAAGGCGGATCAGGAACGTATGCCCAGTATACAGAGCCTTGAACCGTTAACACTTGCATACAAATGAACAGTAATGACAGGTACAAGTCCAAAAGAGAAAATTGCGCTTTAGACTGAGTCATTTGAGGAAGGAGTCGAAGCTTGGTGATCTTCTGCCTCGGCGGCAGTTGGGTCGGTTCCAGGTCCCTGGGGGCAGGCTGCAGGATGATCATCATCACTGTCATCCGCAGTAGCAGCATCTTCCACAGGTTCCACGGCCACCAGCCTGGTGAGACGTTCCGGCACCCAGAGCGGGACAGGCGCATCCTGTGGAAAAACACAAAGGGAACCTCGGTGCCACCGGAGCACCGGGTCAGGGCCCTTCCATGAACCAGTAAGGACATCCTTCCACTTCACCATAGATTGTTGCGTTTTCTGTTGGCCCCAATGGCGCTCTGCGGCTGAAACGCCGTCTTTGTCAAGTGTGAGAAAATTTAAAATAAAAGTGGTCAAGTTGGTAAGGTCTGTAGGCGTGTGATGCTCCTCTCCAATTCCCCCTTTTTGTATTTTTTGCAAGGTAGTTTTAAAGGTCAGGTGAGTGCGCTCTATGACACCCTGGCCTCGAGGGTTATAAGGAATGCCTGTAACATGGTGAATATCATAACAGGCTAGAAAGTTTGAAAAGCTTTTAGAAGTATAAGCAGGAGCATTGTCTGTCTTTAATTGTTTAGGCACTCCCCAGCAGGCAAAGCTGCGCAGGCAATGAGATATCACGTTTTTAACATTTTCTCCTCGCAGGGGGGTTGCGCTAACGACCCCTGAGCAGGTATCCACACTCACATGAACGCATTTTTGTTGCCCAAAAGAAGGTATATGTGTTACATCCATTTGCCACAGATGGTTGGGCAATAGTCCCTTAGGATTTACCCCGAAGGAGGGCATGGGCAAGTGTACCACACAATTGCCACAAGACTTTACGATATCTCGTGCGTCAGCTCTGGAGATATGAAAGCGTGCCTTTAATGTTTGGGCATTCACATGCCATTTATCATGATATCTTTTAGCATCTTCTAGAGCATTACAAACATAAAAGCGCGCAGCTGAATCAGCCATTTGGTTTCCCTCAGCCATAGGTCCTGGAAGGTCTGAATGTGCTCTAAGATGTCCAATATAAAAAGGGGCACCACGGGAGAGTATAAGGTGTTGCAATTCAGCCAGCAGGGAGGAAATTTCTGACTGGCTGGCTGAAATAATAGCAGTTTCTATAGACCTGGTGGCTGCAACTGCATATTTGCTATCTGAGATAATATTAAAGGGTTGATTTAGAAACCTTTGTAAAACACACATAATCACCAACAATTCTGTTCTCTGGGCTGAAGTCGAGGGCACAACAACAGGAATTATTTTTCCTTCCACCACATAAGCGCCAGTTCCTGCTTTACTGCCATCTGTAAATACTGTGAGGGCCCCGATTAATGGCTCCAATCGACAGGATTTAGGCCAAATAAGGGGTGTATTTTTATAAAACTCAATGAGAGGGTGTGAGGGATAATGATTATTAAATATAACAGGATAAGCAACTGTCAGGATGGCCCAATCGTCATTTTCATGCGTTAAAATGCTTATTTGGGTTTTATCATAAGGGATTATGCAAACATCGGGCAGTTTCCCTAGGACCTGTATGCTGGCTTTAAAGGCTTTATTTGCCACTGTAGCTACAGCTGTAGCATACGGGGTGATGACACGGCTAAGATTATGGGGTAGATAAATCCATAGTAGGGGTCCTCCTTGCCATAAGGCCCCCGTGGGTGATCCAGGGGATGGAATAATTATGACACTTATAGGCTTTTCCGGGTCACATCTATCTGCTGCTGTTAAAGCTAGCCTGCTTTCAACTAACTGTAATGATTCAATAGCAGCTGGAGTGAGTACTCTTGGGGAGTCTAATGCAGGGTCCCCAGGCAGAATATCGAATAAAGGTTTCAGCTCTGCAGTAGTAATTTTTATGTATGGTCGAATCCAGTTAATGTCCCCTAAAAGTTTTTGGAAATCATTCAATGTATGCAAGTGATCTCTACGGATTTGAATTAGCTGAGGCTTTACTGACGTTTTAGAGAGCTGCATACCAAGGTAATTTTGTAGGCCGCCTGCTTGGATTTTTTCAGGGGATATAGTTAGACCCCATTTTGCTAACTGTTCCTGTAGGAAGGTTAGAGCTGAAGGAAGAGACCTCTCATTTGGCCCACAAATCAAGATATCATCCATATAATGATAACAAAGCAGGTCTGGAAATGCTTTTCGGAAAGGCTCTAGTGCTTGGCTTACATACAACTGACACAAGGTGGGGCTATTGGCCATCCCCTGAGGAAGTACTTTCCATTCATACCTTTGATCTGGCTCAGCATGATTAATTGATGGCAGAGTAAATGCAAAGCGCTCTATATCTGCAGGGTGTAGTGGAATGGAAAAGAAACAGTCTTTGATGTCAATTACAATAGAAGGCCAGTTTCTTGGCAACGCCCTCACGACTGGGAGCCCTAACTGAATGGGTCCCATGACCTGCATTTGATCATTAATCTGTCGTAGGTCATGTAGCAATCGCCAGTTGCCTGATTTCTTTCTTATTACAAATATGGGTGTATTCCATGGGGATGTGGATTTTTGAATATGTCCTGCTTTGAGTTGTTCTTGAACTAGCTCTTTTGCCGCTTGTAATTTTTCTTTTGTTAAAGGCCACTGAGGCACCCAGCGCGGCTCTGGTGTTATCCAAGTTATGCGAATTGCCTCAGTGGCCGCTAGGAAAAAACCTGACCCCCCATAGAAGGCGGATTGGGATCTCCCTGGCCCTTGGTCCCAAGCCCTTGGCCAGGCTTATATTCCATGTTTCTCATCATGCTTTGGGAGGCCTCACTGTATAACTTTTCTGTAGTAAGTTTGATATTCATTTGCTCCAGCACATCGCGCCCCCACAAAGAAACAGGGGTGGAACAGACATATGGTTGTAAAATGCCTTTATGTCCTTCCTCATCCTCCCAGTCCAAAGATGCAGCACTAATATCAGGACTGGTAGCTATCCCTAGTCCCCGGAGGGTCTGGCTGGCTTTAACTAGAGCCCAGGCTTTAGGCCAATCTAGACAATTTATAATGCTTTTGTCTGCTCCTGTATCTAGGAGTCCCCAGAATAGTTTACCTCTAATCTTTAATTTAAGCATAGGTCTCTCTTTCATGCTCATAGTAAGGCATGCGAGGGAGGATCCCGTGGATCCGAAACCTCCTTTTCTAGTCTGGCCTGTAGAGGGATATTTTTCATGATTACTAGGCAAAATCAAAAGCTGTGCAATTCTGTCCCCTGGATTTATAATATTAATTCCCTTAGGAGATGATATCAGAATTTTAACTTCCCCTTCAAAATAAGGATCAATCACTTCCGGATGGACCTGAAGCCCTCGTAAAGTACAAGAACTTCTGCCAAGAAGGAGTCCCACCGTTCCTTTTGGAGGCCCTCCAGACAGGTCAGATGGCACAGCCTGCACCCCCATCTCAGGTGTTAAGACCATTCGGGTGGTGGCACAGACGTCAAGTCCGGCGGAGCCTGTTGTGGCTCCCCGGGGCCCTGCAGGAATTGACTCCCCTGATCGGTGGGTGGGTACAGCCATCGTGGCTTGACTGGCAGGGACATCGCCACCCCGTACATTTGATTCGGGCCCCGGGGGCTGGGGCCCTGCCCCTCGTTTTTTGGACTCCCCCAATTATTAGGTGGTAACGGATTTCCTTGTATATCCGCCACAGATCGGCATTCTTGTGCCCAATGATTTCCTTTTCTACATCGTGGACACAGTTGAGGATTTTCCTTACCGGCTTATTCGGGGAGGCTTTTCCAAATGGAACTCCTCTTTGGGGGCAGTCTCTTTTTAGATGGCCCTCCTGTCTGCACTGGAAACATTTCCGGGGGTGGGCTCCTTGCTGTCCTTGCATAGCCTGAGCGAAGGCTGCAGCCATAACCTGCCCCTGAATTACTGGCCCTGTAATGTCTCTGCAGGCCTTGATATAGGCAGAAAGATCTTTAGCCCCCCATGGCCTAATGGCTTCACGGCACCATTTATTAGCATTTTCATAGGCTAATTGTTTAATTAAAGGCATAGCAGAGTCAGTATCTCCAAACATCCTGCCCGCAACCTGCATCAGCCTGTCCACAAAATCAGCATAGGGCTCATTTGGCCCCTGTACTACTCTAGACAGTTGTCCTTGCAAATCATTTACACCCCTCAATGTTTTCCAGGCCCTAAAGGCCGCTGTAGCAATCTGTTGAAATACGGCAGGGGGGTAGGGGGCCTGTACCTGAGCCTCGAGATATGGTCCAGTGCCTGTCAGCATTTCTGAGTTCCACTGGGGATTTCCCGTAGCTGCATTTCTCCGCGCTGTATCCTGGCAATTATCCTGATTTTGAATTTTCCATTCCAGATATTGCCCTCCGCTCAAAATTGCTCTAGCTAAATTGCTCCAATCCTCAGGAGTGAGGGTGAGCGCTCCCAGCGATTCCACAAGGGAGACAGTAAAGGCTGCCTGGGGTCCGTAGGCACTAACTGCTTCCTTAAGTTGTTTCACCAGTTTAAAATCTAGCGGCTGATGATATCTCTGCTGATTTTGATCTTCCAGTACTGGGAAAAACCCTTTTCCTGGACCTAAGACCTCTCTCCAGTTTGCCGCGGTGCAGTCTGAGCAATGGCAGACTTTTGCACAGCCTGACTGATATGGTGGGGGCCATTCATAAGGTGGCGCCGTGGGGCTGGAATGAGGAGTCGGCGCACGGTCTATTTCTGCTTCTGGTTGTTTCACAGCTATGGGTTTTGCCTCTGTTGGTAAGCCTAAAGCCTCTGGATTCTTTTTCTCCTTACCCCCTTTTTGATTTTGAGTTAGTTCATCTGGAAGTCCCTCTGAACTCTCACTATCCGCCTCAGAGCCCTGGGAGGAGCCCTTATAGGATTCCTCCTTTAATTGTTCTAATATTTCCCCTCCTTGCTGAATCACCTGTTTTAGCCGCTCCCGAGATGACTGCAAACATACTTACACAAGGGACCACACGGCAAGAGTGCCGGAGTTCACGGTGGGGTTCTGCCTTAAATCCTCTCCTAGATGTTCCCACTGAGGCACATTCAGAAGTCCCTCCTCTATAAACCAAGGGGTGATTTCTCCTACTTCCTTTAAAAAGGCACGATCTGTTTTTGATTTTAAAGGCGTGCCATTTGCTTTGAGAATGTCCTTTAAAGGACCTTCCATCCTATATCTAGTAAGCTCGTTTCCCAATCTGGAAATCTTTTGCTATCCCGGTCTCCGTGAACTTTTAAAACTACAGCTATACTCGTCCAGAGACCTGTCCTGTCCGTAGACAGAGATGGTGGCCAACTTCCCCTTTCGTTGCTCTTACCCCAATCCTCCTTCTGCGCTCGGCGTCGGGTCCCGGTTTTTCGGCACCAGATGTCGCTCTCGACCCGCAAGAAAGACCCGCAGACGAGGTGGGTGGTAAACTTCTTTATTCAATCTTCAGCCCCGGGACCCCGTACACCGATTATAGCCCCAAGTTATAGAACACAGTGGATAGAAAGCAACCAATCACCACATAACACAACTACTATAACATCCAATCAGAAGGGATACAGATGACTTCAATCCAGATCATGCGGGGAGCTCGTGCCTACTGACGTGAGCCCCCGAAACTTATTGTTCACTCTGTTTTTGTGCCGTTCCCATGGTCCCTGGTTAATCTTATACTAGTCCCGATACTTCAGTAGAGGTTGTGCGTTGCCTGGAGCGCTCCCACATAAACATTCACCTGCCCTTCTCCTCAAGCCTCGCCTAGTACGTGACTCCCAGCTTTTGCTGCATGGCTCTCCACAAGGTCTGTTTGGACAGTTGTCTGAAAACACAAACTTGGCTTATGTTTCAGGTCATAGGTATGGCAGGACTTATCTACAGACCATGAGGAGAACTTTTCGGGATTTGAGAAAAGGGCGAGTGTGAGGCTCTTGCTCAAGTTTTTGTCTCTGAATATCGTGTCACTCATTGTCGTGAAATATCTGGGTGACTTCATGGGAAATGGACGAGCCTTACTCCCTGGTGGTTTGGCGCAGTCCAAAGCGTTTGGGGTCACTCTGTGGGATGGAAGAAGTCCGTTTTTTTTTTTTTTTGATGTTGTTTTTGTTTAACCTCAGGGGTCCCACCAAATGAGGGATTCCAGAGTAGAGCCCTGGGGGGGGTGACTGGACAATCAGAAATCTGGTTAAAAATTGGGGCCTAGGGACATATCAAGCCCATTATGACATCTAATGGTCCAGTCACTGAGAGGACTTACTAGAGGACAGGACTCATGCTGAGGGTCACAATGCGTGTTTATGCCCTTGTCGCACTCAAGAATGGGCGGGGCCTCAGGGTGAATGCTGGTTTCTCCTACACTGAACGTTGGATGACGTGCCAACCACAAGGTTTCTTACCATGGGTAAGGAGGTGTTCTGATTTCTGCATCACACTCACCACTGGGCAGTGATTGGAGATAATGTCTCTGTTCTGAGGCCTGAAAACTGAGGTACAGAAGAGAGGATACCTAAGGCCATGGCGGGTTTTATGTGCTCAGTGTGCGGTCTGCTTTCAGGGTGTTGGTCAGAAGGTCCGGGCTCAGGTTGTGTTCGACAGTGCATTAGTGCCCAGGTTAAACTATATAATTTGGGTAAAGTCAAGTGCTGTGTAGGTTTATCCTCATTTAAGGTGCCTGGGCAGCTTATGAGGCACTAATTTTTTTTCTAGAGGGCAGGCAGAGTGCTGCATTGTGGGTCCGGAATTGCCAAACTTGAGGGCTTCGGGGCCAGGAGTGTGAGGACAGAAGTCTGAGAAGACAAACTAGACTTCGGTTTCAGGGCGAGGGCTACGGCAGGTACCCCCTGCAGATCTGAACCAATACTCATGCATCTGAAGTCAGGGCGAGGATCAGACGTTGGCTCAGGTTGGAGTTTCTGTGCATGACGGCCGCTTCATGAAGGGGCGGAATCTCGAGGCCATTGAGGTTTTCCCACGTTGGGAGTTGTGGGATGCCCCCTTCAAGGATTCCTTCTGCGCGACAATTGAGACCTGTTGGACAGCTCCAGGACATCCCATATGGAATGACTCCAGAGCACCGTTCGAGGATGGATGCCTGGGAAGCCCGCCTCGCATTCCAATTGTCTCCTAGCAACAAGACAGTTTAGATCTGATGGCTCTACGGGAGCAACCGGGGTGGCTGAGTTGAAATGGACTTTCCTGAGGATGGGTCCTAATGTGTTTTTGTGTCCATGAGGGCCTTGGAATGGGGTGGTGGCACCGGGACCCTGAAGAACCCTATGCTTTGGACATGGCTCCCATGCACAGGTTTCCTTGTGGAGACGAGATGAGTTCTGCTGGGTGCCTCAGCAAAAACCCTATGCTCGTATTGGAATCAGTCTTTTGAGGAGACATGCCTGTAAACCAAGGCAATGGATCCTATTATGGCCTAGGGTCCTGTCTGGTTCAATCTTCTCCTCTGGGGACATCCATTTATGGTATGAGTGGAGGTAGATTATCAGCTGGTGTCACAAAGCCCTTGTTTGTTCCAGGCGACCTATACTATTGGGATGGCCTCAGGGAATTTGGAGGTTTCTCCTAAATTGTACGATTTTGGACAATGGAATGGGCAGAATTCCCATGGATTGGTTGGCACAGTCCTAATGTGTGGCTCCAGGGGCCCCAGCCTGGAGGGTGTGGAACACAGGACTTTGAGGACAGAAGTCTGAAAACACAAAATCAGCTTAGGTTTGGGGACGTAGGTATGGCAGGCCCGATCTACAAACCATGAGAAGAACTCTTCAGGATATGAAGAAAGTGCGAGTCTGAGGCGCTTGCTCAGGTTTTTGTATCTGGATTTTGTATCAGAGATGGCACAATCTACAGACCCGAATCGAGATCTCGTGCATCTGAAGTCAGGGCGAGGATCAGACTATCGCTCAAGTTGGTGTTTCTATCCTTGATGGCCCCTTCACGAAGGGGCGGCATCACGAGGCCATGGGGGTTTTCCCACGATGGGATTTGTGAGAAGCTCCAAACTGCAAAGTGTCTTCTGCAGGATAATTGAGACCTGTTGTTTGGCTCCAGGCCAATGAATCTGAGCAGGGTTCTAAGGATGTATGGCTGGGTAGCCCACCTCGCATTCCAATTGTCTCCTAGAAACAAGACAGGTTAGATCTGCTGGATCTGGGGGAGCAACGGAGGACGCTGAGTTGAAATGGACTCTCCTATGGATGGGTCCTAATGTGTTTTTGTGTCCATGAGGGCCTTGGAATGGGGTAGTGGCACCGGGACCCTGAAGAACCCTATGCTTTGGACATGGCTCCCATGCACAGGTTTCCTTGTGGAGACGAGATGAGTTCTGCTGGGTGCCTCAGCAAAACCCCTATGCTCGTATTGGAATCAGTCTTTTGAGGAAACATGCCTGTAAACCAAGGCAATGGATCCTATTATGGCCTAGGGTCCTGTCTGGTTCAATCTTCTCCTCGGGGACATCCATTTATGGTATGAGTGGAGGTAGATTATCAGCTGGTGTCAGAAAGCACTTGTTTGTTCCGGGCGACCTACACTATTGGGATGGCCTCAGGGACTTTGGAGGTTTCTCCTAATTTGTACGATTTTGGAAAATGGAATGGGCAAAATTCCCATGGATTGGTAGGCACAGTCCTAAAGTGTGGCTCCAGGGGCCACTGGGTTGCACGGGGGCCCTGAAGGGTTCTCCTAAACATAGGCTTTGACACAGCTCCAACGTGCAAGTTTTCCATGTGTAGATGAGATGTTTTCTGATGGGTGAGTCAAGAAACAGCCATATGCTGGTTTTGAATTCCAGGCCTCTGAGGAGAGATGCCTGGAAACCAAAGCAATGGATATGAATAGTGCCTAGGGCCTGTTCTTTCCTTTTTACCTCTGGGGACATCTGTCTATGGGTCTGAGTACAGGTAGGTGCTCAGATGGGCTCAGATTGCCCCTGTTTTACCTGGGAAGCCACCACTAATGAGATGGATCAGCGACTTTGGAGGTTTATCCTATTAGAAGGGATGTGGGCATTGGAATGGGCACACACAATTCCCTTGGAGAGGGCAAGTACAGTCCTCAGCTTTGGCTCAAGGGGCCTGAGCCTGTAGGTTGTGTAGGCCAGGGCTGTTTGGACAGTTGTCTGAAAACACAAACTTGGCTTATGTTTCAGGTCATAGGTATGGCAGGACTTATGTACAGACCATGAGGAGAACTTTTCAGGATTTGCGAAAAGGGCGAGTGTGAGGCTCTTGCTCAAGTTTTTGTCTCTGGATATCGTGTCACTCATGGTCGTGAAATTTCTGGGTGACTTCATGGGAAATGGACGAGCCTTACTCCCTGGTAGTTTGGCCCAGTCCAAAGCGTTTGGGTCACTCTGTGGGATGGAAGAAGTCCGTTTTTTTTTTTTTTATGTTCTTTTCTTTTTTAACCTCAGGTGTCCCACCAAATGAGGGATTCCAGAGTAGAGCCCTGGGAGGGGGTGACTGGACAATCCGAAATCTGTTTAAAAATTGGGGCCTAGGGACATATCAAGCCCATTATGACATCTAATGGTCCAGTAACTGAGAGGAATTACTAGAGGACAGGACTCATGCTGAGGGTCACCATGCGTGTTTATGACCTTGTCGCACTCCAGAATGGGCGGGGCCTCAGGGTGAATGCTTGTTTCTCCTACACTGAACGTTGGACGACGTGCCAACCACAAGGTTTCTTAACATGATAAAGAGGTGTTCTGATTTCAGCATCACACTCACCCCTGGGCAGTGATTGGAGATAATTTCTTGGTTTGAGGCCTGAAAACTGAGGTAGGGGAGAGATGATGACCTAAGGCCATGGCGGGTCTTATGTGCTCAGTGTGCGGTCTGCTTTCCGGGTGTTGGTCAGGAGGTCCGGGCTCAGGTTGTGTCCGAGAGTGCATTAGTGCCCAGGTTAGACTATCTAATTTGGGTGAAGTCGACTGCTTGGAGGTTTATCCTCATTGAAGGTGCCTGGGCAGCTCATGAGGCAATAATTTTTTTCTAGAGGGCAGGCAGAGTGCTGCATTGTGGGTCCGGAATTGCCAAACTTGAGAGCTTCGGGGCCAGGAGTGTGAGGACGGAAGTGTGAAAGACAAGGTATACTTGGGTTTCAGGGCGAGGGCACAGCAGGTACCCCCTGCAGATCTGAACCAATACTCATGCATCTGAATTCAGGGCGAGGATCAGACTTTGGCTCAGGTTGGAGCTTCCGTGCATGACGGCCGTTCATGAAGGGAGCGGAATCTCGAGGCCATTGAGGTTTTCGCACGTTGGGAGTTGTGGGATGCCCCCTTCAAGGATTCCTTCTGCGGGACAATTGAGACCAGTTGGACAGCTCCAGGACATCCCATATGGAATGACTCCAGAGCACCGTTCGAAAATGGAGCCTGGGAAGTCAGCCTCACATCTCAATTGTCTCCTAGCAACAAGACAGTTTATATCTGATGGCTCTGCGGGAGCAACCGGGGTGGCTGAGTTGAAATGGACTTTCCTGAGGATGGGTCCTAATGTGTTTTTGTGTCCATGAGGGCCTTGGAATGGGGCGGTGGCACCGGGACCCTGAAGAACTCTCCTATGCTTTGGACATGGCTCCCATGCACAGGTTTCCTTGTGGAGACGAGATTTGTTCTGATGGGTGCCTCATGAAACCACTTATGCTGGTATTGGAATCCAGGATTTTGAGGAGACATGCCTGTAAACCAAAGCAATGGATCCGATTATGGCCTAGGGTCCTGTCTGGTTCAATCTTCTTCTCTGGCGATATCCCTCTATGGAATGAGTGGAGGTAGATGCTCAACTGGTGTCAGACCGCCCTTGTTGTACCAGGATTCCTACACTATTGGGATTGCCTCGGGTACTTTGGAGAGTTCTCCTAATTTGTACGATTTTGGGCATCGGAATGGGCAGAATTCCCATAGATTGGGTAGGCACTGTCCTAATGTGTGGCTCCAGGGGCCCCAGCATGGAGGGTGTGTGGCTCAGGACTTTGAGGACAGAGTCTGAAAACACAACCTCAGCTTAGGTTTGGGGACGTAGGTATGGAAGGCCCAATCACAATCCATGAGAAGAACTCTTCAGGATATGAAGAAAGAGCGAGTCTGAGGCGCTTGCTCAGGATTTTGTCTCTGGATTTTGTATCAACTTGGCCGTGGAATGTTGGGAGGCCTCATGGGCCATGTAAGAAACTTACTCTCTGTGGATATGGCCCAGTCCAAATTGTTTTTCGTAAATCTGTGGGATGGGAGGTCACCTTTCAGGTTTGTTACGTCAGGTGTCCCAACTAAGAGGAATTCCAAGGGAAAGCCCTGGGGAAGAGTGAAGGGACAACCCAAACTATGGTTAAAAATTGGGGCCTAGGTGCATGGCAGTCCCAATAGCTGTCTCTTTTCTAGCCACTGAGAGGCCTTACTTGATGACTGGGCTCAGGCTGAGGGTTAAAATGTGTGTTTGTGACCAATGTGCCCCGCGAGCATGGGCCACAATGGTTTCAACTACACTGAACTTTGGACAACATGCCAATCATAAGGATTCTTGCCATGGGGAAGGAGTTCTGATTTCTGCATCATTTTCAACGCTGGGCAGTGGTTGGAGATAAGGTCTAGATTGTAATGTCTGAAAACTACCATTGGGAAGAGATGGCGACCTAAGTCCATGGCGGGTCTGATGTGCTCAGTGTGCGGTCAGCTGCCTGGGTGTTGGTCAGAAAGTTCGAGCTCAGGTTGTGTCAGACAGTGCATTAGTGCCCAGGTTAGACTGTATAATTTGGGTACAGTCGAGTGCCGTGTATGTTTTCCGCCTTTGAGGTGCCTGGGCAGATCATTAGGCAAGATATTTTTCTAGAGGGCAGGCAGGGTGCTGCAATGTGTGTCCGGAATTGCCAAAAGGGAGGGCTTCTGGGCCAGGAGTGTGAGGAAGGAAGTCTGAGAACACAAGCTAGACTTTGGCTTCAGGCCGAGGGCACGGCAGGTACCCCCTGCAGATCTGAATTATATCTCATGCATCTGAAGTCACGGCGAGGATCAGACGTTGGCTCAGCTTAGAGTTTCTGTGCATGACTGCCCCTTCATGAAGGGAGGGGAATCTCAAGGACATGGAGGTTTTCCCATGTTGGGAGTTGTGGGATGCCCCCTTCAAGGATTCCTTCTGAGGCACAATTGAGATCTGTTTGGCAGCTCCTGGACATCCCATATGGAATGAATCCAGAGCACCGTTCGTGGATGGATGTCAGGGAAGCCCGCCTCGCATTCCAATTGTCTCCTAGCAACAAGACAGTTGAGATTGGAATCGCAGCGGGAGTAACCGCGGTGGCTGAGTTAAAATGGATTTTCTTGAGGATGGGGCTTAATGTGTATTTGTGTTCATGAGGGCCTTGGAATGGGGCGGTGGCACCGGGACCCTGAAGTATTCTCCTAAGCTTTTGACATAGCTCTCAGCACAAGTTTCCTTGTGGAGCCGAGATTTGTTCTGATGTGTGCCTCATGAAACCCCCTATGCTGGTCTTGGAATCCAGGCTTTTGAGGAGACATGCCTGTAAACCAAATCAATGGATCCGATTATGGCCTACGGTCCTGTCTGGTTCCATCGCTTCTCTGGGGACATCCATCTATGGTATGTGGAGGTAGATGCTCTTTTGGTGTCCGACCGCCCTTGTTTGACCCGGGAGACCTACACTATTGGTATGGCCTCATGGACTTTGGAGCGTTCTCCTAATTTGTACGATTTTGGACAATGGATGGGCAGGATTCCTATGCATTGGGTAGGAAAAGTCCTAACGTCTGGATTCAGGGGCCCCAGCCTGGATGGTGTGTGGCCCAGGACTTTGAGGACAGAAGTCTGAATACACAAACTCAACTTAGGTTTTGGGGACGTAGGTATGGCAGGCACAATCTACAAACCATGAGAAGAACTCCTCCGGATATGAAGAAAGAGCGAGTCTGAGGCACTTGCTCAGGCTTTTGTCTCTGGATTTTGTATCACGATGGCCGTGGTATGTGGTGAGGCTTCAAGGGCCATGGACGAATCTTTGTCTCTGTGGATTTGGCCCGGTCCCAATTGTTTTTCGTCAATCTGTGGGATGGGAAGTGTTCTTTCAGTTTTATTACCTCTGGTGTCCCAACCAAAGATGAATTCCAAAGCAGAACCCTTGGAGAGTGAAGGGACAACACAAAATATGTTTAAAAATTGAGGCCTAAGGTCATGGCAGGGCCAATATGATGTCTCTTCATCCAGCCACTAAGAGGCCTTACTTGAGGACTGGGCTCAAGCCGAGGGTCACAATGTGTGTTTATGACCAATGTGGCCCGCGAGCATGGGCGGGGCTTCATGGGCCAATCTGGTTTCAACTACACTGAACTTTGGACAACATGCCAATCATAAGGTTTCTTGCCATGGGGAAGGAGTTCTTATTTCTGCATCATTTTCAACCCTGGGCCATAGTAGGAGATAAGGTCTAGGTTCTGAAGCCTGAAAACCGCCTTTGGGAAGAGATGACGACCTAAGGCCATGGCAGGTCTGATGTGCGCAGTGTGCGGTCAGCTGCCTGGGTGTTGGTCAGGAAGTTCGGGCTCAGGTTGTGTCAGACAGTGCATTAGTGCCCAGGTTAGACTGTATAATTTGGATGCAGTCGAGTTCAGTGTAGGGTGTTCCGCAATGAGGAGCCTGGGCAGCTCATTAGGCAAGATATTTTTCTAGAGGGCAGGTAGAGTGCTGTATTGTGGGTCCGGAATTGCCAAACGTGAGGGCTTCTGGGCCAGGAGTGTGAGGACAGAAGTCTGAGAACACAAGCTAGACTTGGGCTTCAGACCAAGGGCACGGCAGGTAGCCCCTGCAAATCTGAAACGATATTTCATGCATCAGAAGTCACGGCGAGGATCAGATGTTGAGTCTGGTTGGAGTTTCTGTGCATGACTGCCCCTTCATGAACGGAGCGGAATCTCAAGGCCATGGAGGTTTTCCCACGTTGGGAGTTGTGGGATGCCCCCTTCAAGCATTCCTTCTGCGGGACAATTGAGAATTGTTGGGCAGTTGTAAAACAACCCATATGGAATGACTCCAGAGCACCGTTCGAGGATGGATGCCAGGTAAGCCCGCCTCGCATTAAAATTGTCTCCTAGCAACAAGACAGTTGAGATAGGATGGCTCTGCGGGATCAATCGGGGTGGCTGAGTTGAAATGGACTTTCCTGAGGATGGGGCCTAATGTGTGTTTTTGTCCATGAGGGCCTTGGAATGGGGCGGTGGCACCGGGACCCTGAAGTATTCTCCTAAGCTTTTGACATAGCTCCCATGCACAGTTTCCTTGTGGAGACGAGATTTGTTCTGATGGGTGCCTCAGGAAACCCCCTATGCTGGTCTTCGAATCCAGGCATTTGAGGAGACATGCCTGTAAACCAAAGCAATGGAACAGATTTTGACCTAGTGTCCTGTCTGTTTCCATCTCCTTCTCTGGGGACATCCATTTATGGTATGAGTGGATGTAGATGCTCACCTGGTGTCAGACCGCCCTTGTTTGTCCCGGGAAACCTACACTATAGGGATGGCCTCGGGACTTTGGAGGGTTATCCTAATTTGTACGATTTTGGACAATGGAATGGGCAGAATTCCTATTCATTGGGTAGGCACAATCCTAATGGTTGGCTTCAGGGGCCCCAGCCTGGATGGTGTATTGAATAGGATTTTGAGGACAGAAGTCTGAAAACACAAACTCAGTTTAGGTTTTGGGGACGTAGGTATGGCAGGCCCAATCTACAAACCATGAGAAGAACTCTTCAGGATATGAAGAAAGAGCGCGTCTGAGGCGCTTGCTCAGGCTTTTGTGTCTGGATTTTGTATCAACGATGGCCGTGGAATGTGGGGAGACCTCATGGGCCATGGACGAATCTTCCTCTCTGTGGATTTGGCCCAGACCCAATTGTTTTTCGTCAATCTGTGGGATGGGAGGTCTCCTTTCAGGTTTGTTACCTCAGGTGTCCCAACCAAAGAGGAATTCCAAAGCAGAGCCCTGGGGAAGAGTGAAGGGACAACCCAAAATATGGTTAAAATTTGGGGCCAAGGGGCATGACTGGCCAAATATGCTGTCTCTTCATCGAGACACTGAGAGGCCTGTGTTCAGGCTGAGGGTCACAATGTGTGTTTGTGACCAATGTGGCCCGCGAGCATGGGCGGGGCCTCATGGGCCACACTGGTTTCAACTACACTGAACTTTGGACAACATGCCAATCATAAGGATTCTTGCCATGGGGAAAGAGTTCTGATTTCTGCATCATTTTCAACCCTGGGCAGTGGTTGGAGATAAGGTCTAGGTTCTGAAGCCTGAAAATCAATTGGGAAGAGATGACGACCTAAGGCTATGGCAGGTCTGTTGTGCTCAGTGTGCGGTCAGCTGCCTGTGTGCATGTCAGGAGGTTCGGGCTCATGTTGTGTCAGACAGTGCATTAGTGCCCAGTTTAGACTGTATAATTTGGGTACAGTCGAGTGCCTGTAGGTTGTTCCGCATTTGAGGAGCTGGGCAGCTCATTAGGCAAGATATTTTTCTAGAGGGCAGGCAGAGTGCTGCATTGTGGGTCAGAATTGCCAAACTTGAGGGCTTCTGGGCCAGGAGTGTGAGGACAGAAGTCTGAGAACACAAGCTAGACTTGGGCTTCAGGCTGAGGTCACGGCAGGTACCCCCTGCAAATCTGAAACGATATCTCATGCATCAGAAGTCACGGCGAGGATCAGGCGTTGGCTCTGGTTGGTGTTTCTGTGCATGACTGCCCCTTCATTAACGGAGCAGAATCTCAAGGCCATGGAGGTTTTCCCACGTTGGGAGTTGTGGGATGCCCCCTTCAAGCATTCCTTCTGCGGGACAATTGAGATCTGTTGGGCAGCTCCATGACATCTCATATGGAATGACTCCAGAGCACCATTCGAGGATGGATGCCAGGGAAGTCCGCCTCGCATTCCAATTGTCTCCTAGCAAAAAGACAGTTGAGATCGGATGGCTCTGCGGGAGCAACCGGGGTGGCTGAGTTAAAATGGACGTTCCTGAGGATGGGGCCTAATGTGTATTTGTGTCCATGAGGGCCTTGGAATGTGGCGGTGGCACCGGGACCCTGAAGAACTCTCCTATGCTTTGGACATGGCTCCCATGCACAGGTTTCCTTGTGGAGACGAGATTTGTTCTGATGGGTGCCTCAGGAAACCCACTATGCTGGCCTTCGAATCCAGGCATTTGAGGAGACATGCCAGTAATCCAAAGCAATGGATCCGATTTTGGCCTAGAGTCCTGTCTGTTTCCATCTCCTTCTCTGGGGACATCCATCTATGGTATGAGTGGAGGTAGATGCTCAGCTGGTGTCAGACCGCCCTCGTTGTCCCGGGAGACCTACACTATAGGGATGGCCTCGGGGACTTTGGAGGGTTCTCCTTATTTGTACGATTTTGGACAATGGAATGGGCAGAATTCCTATTCATTGGGTAGGCACAGTCCAATGGGTGGCTTCAGGGTTCCCAGCATGGATGGTGTATGGCCCAGGACTTTGAGGACAGAAGTCTGAAAACACAAACTCAGCTTAGGTTTGGGGATGTAGGTAAGGCAGGCCCAATCTACAAACCATGAGAAGAACTCTTCAGGATATGAAGAAAGAGCGCTTCTGAGGCGCTTGCTCAGGCTTTTGTTTCTGGATTTTGTATCAACGATGGCCGTGGATGTGGGGAGGCCTCATGGGCCATGGACGAATCTTCCTCTCTGTGGATTTGGCCCAGTCCCAATTGTTTTTCGTCAATCTGTGGAATGGGAGGTCTCCTTTCAGGTTTGTTACCTCAGGTGTCCCAACCAAAGAGGAATTCCAAAGCAGAGCCCTGGGGAAGAGTGAAGGGACAACCCAAATATGGTTAAAAATTGGGACCTAGGGGCATGACATGCCAAATATGCTGTCTCTTAATCGAGCCACTGAGAGGCCTGGGTTCAGGCTGAGGGTCACAATGTGTGTTTGTGACCAATGTGAACCGCGAGCATGGGCAGGGCCTCATGGGCCACACTGGTTTCAACTACACTGAACTTTGGACAACATGCCAATCATAAGGATTCTTGCCATGGGGAAGGAGTTCTGATTTCTGCATCATTTTCAATCCTGGGCCTTAGTAGGAGATAAGGTCTAGGTTCTGAAGCCTGAAAAGCAATTGGGAAGAGATGACGACCTAAGGCCATGGCAGGTCTGTTGTGCTCAGTGTGCAGTCAGCTGCCTGGGTGTTGGTCAGGAAGTTCGGGCTCAGCTTGTGTCACACAGTGCATTTGTGCCCACAGTAGACTATATAATTTGGGTACAGTCGAGTGTTGTGTAGGTTGATCCTGATTTGAGGTGCCTGGGCAGCTCATTAGGGAAGATATTTTTGTTAGAGGGCAGGCAGAGTGCTGCATTGTGGGTCGGGAATTGCCAAACTTGAGGGCTTCTGGGCCAGTAGTGTGAGGACAGAAGTCTGAGACCACAAGCTAGACTTGGGCTTCAGGCCGAGGGCAAGGCAGGTACGCCCTGCACATCTGAAGCAATATCTCATGCATCTGAAGTCACGGCGAGGATCAGACTTTGGCTCAGGTTGTAGTTTCTGTGCATTTCTGACCCTTCATGAACGGAGTGGAATCTCAAGGCCATGGAGGTTTTCCCACGTTGGGAGTTGTGGATGCCCCCTTCAAGGATTCCTTCTGCGGAACAATTGAGACCTGTTGGGCAGCTCCAAACCATTCCATATGGAATGACTCCAGCACCGTTTGAGGATGGATGACAGGGAAGACAACCTCGCATTCCAATTGTCTCCTAGCAACAAGACAGTTGAGATCGGATGGCTCTGCGGAGCAACTGGGGTGGCTGAGTAGAAATCGACTTCCTGAGCATGGAGCCTAATATGTGTTTATTTCCAAGAGGACCTTGGGATGGGGCGGTACCACCGGGACTCTGAAATATTCTCCTAAGATTTTGAAATAGGTCCCATGCACAAGTTTCCTCGTGGAGATGAGATTTTTCTGATGGGTGCCATAGGAAACCCCCTATGCTGGTATTGGAATCCAGGATTTTGAGGAGACATGCCTTTAAACCAAAGCAATGGATCCGATTATCCCTAGGGTCCTGTCTGGTATCATATCCTTCTCTGGGGACATCCATCTATGGTATGAGTGGACGTAGATGCTCAGCTGGTGTCAGACCGACTTTGTTGTCCACTGAGACCGAAATATTGGTATGGCCTCGGGGACTTTGGAGGGTTCTCCTAATTTGTAAGATTTTGGACCATGGAATGGGCAGAATTCCCATGCATGGGGTAGGCACAGTCCTAATGTGTGGCTCCAGGGGCGCCAGCCTGGAGTGTGTGTGGCCCAGGAATTTGAGGACAGAAGTCTGAAAACACAAACTAGCTTAGGTTTGGGGACGTAGGTATGGCAGGCCCAATCTACAAACCATGAGAAGAACCTTTTAGGATATTTAGAAAGAGCGAGTCTGAGGCTCTTGCTCAGGCTTTGGTGTCTGGATTTTGTGTCAACAATGGCCGTGGAATGTGGGGAGGCCTCATGGGCCATGGACGAATCTTTGTCTCTGTGGATTTGGCCCGGTCCCAATTGTTTTTCGTCAATCTGTGGGATGGGAGGTCTCCTTTCAGGTTTGTTACCTCAGGTGTCCCAACCAAAGAGGAATTCCAAAGCAGAGCCCTGGGGAAGAGTGAAGGGAAAACCCAAACTATGGTTAAAATTTGGGGCCTAGGGCCATGGCAGGCCCCATATGCTGTCTCTTCATCCAGCCAATGAGAGGCCTTAAATGAGGACTGGGCTCAGGCCCTGGGTCACAATGTGTGTTTGTGAACAATGTGGCCTGCGAGCATGGGCGGGACCTCATGGGCCAAACTGGTTTCAACTACACTGAACTTTGGACAATATGCCAATCACAAGGTCTCTTGCCATGGGGAAGGAGTTCTGATTTCTGCATCATTTTCAACCCTGGGCAGTGGTTGGAGATAAGGTCTAGGTTCGGAAGCCTGAAAACCGCAGTTTGGAAGAGATGATGACCTAAGGCCATGGTGGGTCTGATGTGCTCAGTGTGCGGTCAGCTGCCTGGTTGTTGGTCAGGAGGTTCGGGCTCAGGTTGTGTCACACAGGTTAGACTATATAATTTGGGTACAGTCGAGTGCCATGTAGGTTGATCCTCATTTGAGGTGCCCGGGCAGCTCATTAGGCAAGATATTTTTTCTAGAAGGCAGGCAGAGTACTGAATTGTGGTTCCGGAATTGCCAAACGTGAGGTCTTTTGGGCCAGTAGTGTGAGGACAGAAGTCTGAGAACACAAGCTAACTTGGGCATCAGGTCGAGGGCAAGGCAGGTACCCCCTGCACATCTGAAGCAATATCTCATGCATTTGAAGTCACGGCGAGGATCAGACGTTGGCTCAGGTTGTAGTTTCTGTGCATGACTGCCCCTTCATGAACGCAGAGGAATCTCAAGGCCATGGAGGTTTTCCCACGTTGGGAGTTGTGGGATTCCCCCTTCAAGGATTCCTTCTGCGGGACAATTGAGACCTGTTGGGCAGCTCCAACACATCCCATATGAAATGACTCCAGAGCACCGTTCGAGGATGGATGCCAGGGAAGCCCGCCTCGCATTCCAATTGTCTCCTAGCAACAAGACTGTTGAGATCGGATGGCTCTTGGGAGCAACTGGGGTGGCTGAGTTGAAAAGGACTTTCCTGAGCATGGGGCCTAATGTGTGTTCGTGTCCATGAGGACCTTGGAATGGGGCGGTGTCACCGGGACTCTGAAGTATTTTCCTAAGATTTTGACATAGGTCCCATGCACAAGTTTCCTCGTGGAGACGAGATATTTTCTGATGGATGCCTCAGGAAACCCCCTATGCTGGTATTGGAATCCAGGATTGTGAGGAGACATGCCTGTAAACCAAATGAAATGGATCCGATTATGGCCTAGGGTCCTGTCTGGTTCCATTTCCTTCTCTTGGGACATCCATCTATGGTATGAGTGGAGGTAGATGCTCAGCTGGTGTCAGTCCGCTTTTGTTTGTCCCGGGATACCTACACTATAGGGATGGCCTCGGGGACTTTGGAGTTTTCTCCTAATTTGTACGATTTTGGACAATGGAATGGGCAAAATTCCCATGCATGGGTTAGGCACGGTCCTAATGTGTCGCTCCAGGGGCCCCAGCCTCGAGGGTGTGTGGCCCAGGACTTGAGGACAGAAGTCTGAAAACACAGACTCAGCTTGGGTTTGGGGACGTAGGTATGGCAGGCCCAATCTACAAACCATGAGAAGAACTCTTCAGGATATGAAGAAAGTTCGAGTCTGAGGCGTCGCTCAGGCTTTTGTGTCTGGATTTTGTATCAACGATGGCCGTGGAATGTGGGGAGGCCTCATGGGCCATGGACGAATCTTCCTCTCTGTGGATTTGGCCCAGTCCCAATTGTTTTTCGTCAATCTGTGGGATGGGAGGTCTCCTTTCATATTTGTTACCTCAGGTGTCCCAACCAAAGAGGAATTCCAAAGCAGAGCCCTGGGGTAGAGTGAAGGGACAACCCAAATATGGTTAAAAATTGGGGCCTAGGGGAATGACAGGCCAAATATGCTGTCTCTTAATCGAGCCACTGAGAGGCCTGGGTTCAGGCTGAGGGTCACAATGTGTGTTTGTGACCAATGTGGCCCGCGAGCATGGGCGGGGCCTCATGGGCCACACTGTTTTCAACTAAACTGAACTTTGGACAACATGCCAATCAAAAGGATTCTTGCCATGGGGAAGGAGTTCTGATTTCTGCATCATTTTCAACCCTGGGCAGTGGTTGGAGATAAGGTCTAGGTTCTGAAGCCTGAAAAGCAATTGGGAAGAGATGACGACCTAAGGCCATGGCTGGTCTGTTGTGCTCAGTGTGCGGTCAGCTGCCTGGGTGTTGGTCAGGAAGTTTGGGCTCATGTTCTGTTAGACAGTGCATTAGTGCCCAGTTTAGACTGTATAATTTGGGTACAGTCGAGTGCCTGTAGGTTGTTCCGCATTTGAGGAGCCTGGGCAGCTCATTAGGCAAGATATTTTTCTAGAGGTCAGGCAGAGTGCTGCATTGTGGGTCCGGAATTGCCAAACTTGAGGGCTTCTGGGCCAAGAGTGTGAGGACAGAAGTCTGAGAACACAAGCTAGACTTGGGCTTCAGGCCTAGGGCACGGCAGGTACCCCCTGCACATCTGAAACGATATCTCATGCATCAGAAGTCACGGCGAGGATCAGGCGTTGGCTCTGGTTGGAGTTTCTGTACATGACTCCCCCTTCATGAATGGAGCGGAATCTCAAGGCCATGGAGGTTTTGCCACGTTGGGAGTTGTGGGATGCCCCCTTCACGGATTCCTTCTGCGGGACAATTGAGACCTGTTGGGCAGCTCCAAAACATCCCATATGGAATGACTCTAGAGCACCGTTCGAGGATGGATGCCAGGGAAGCCCGCCTCGCATTCCAATTGTCTCCTAGCAACAAGACAGTTGAGATCGGATGGCTCTGCGGGAGCAACCGGGGTGGCTGAGTTGAAATGGACTTTCCTGAGCATGGGGCCTAATGTGTGTTTGTGTCCATGAGGACCTTGGAATGGGGCGGTGGCACTGTGAATCTGAAGTATTCTCCTAAGATTTTGACATAGGTCCCATGCACAAGTTTCCTCGTGGAGACGAGATTTTTTCTGATGGGTGCCTCAGGAATCCCCCTAAGCTTTTATTGGTATCCAGGATTTTGAGGAGACAGGCCTGTAAACCAAAGCAATGGATCCGATTATGGCCTAGGGTCCTGTCTGGTTCCATCTCCTTCTCTGGGGACATCCATCTATGGTCTGAGTGGAGGTAGATGCTCAGCTGGTGTCAGACCCCCCTTGTTTGTCCACAGAGACCTACATATTGGGATGGCCTCGGGGACTTTGGAGGGTTCTCCTAATTTGTACAATTTTGGACAATGGAATGGGCAGAATTCCCATGCAAGGGTTAGGCACTGTCCTAATGTGTGGCTCCAGGGTCCCCAGCCTGGAGGGTGTGTGGCCAGGACTTTGAGGACAGAAGTCTGAAAACAAAGACTCAGCTTAGGTTTGGGGACGTAGGTATGGCAGGCCCAATCTACAAACCATGAGAAGAACTCTTCAGGATATGAAGAAAGAGCGAGTCTGAGGCTCTTGCTCAGGCTTTGGTCTCTGGATTTTGTGTCAACAATGGCCGTGGAATGTGGGGAGGCCTCATGGGCCATGGACGAATCTTCCTCTCTGTGGATTTGGCCCGGTCCCAATTGTTTTTCGTCAATCTTTGGGAAGGGAGGTCTCCTTTCAGGTTTGTTACCTCAGGTGTCGCAACCAAAGAGGAAGTCCAAAGCAGAGACCTGGGGAAGAGTGAAGGGACAACCCAAACTATGGTTAAAATTTGGGGCCTAGGGGCATGGCAGGCCCCATATGCTGTTTCTTCATCCAGCCACTGAGAGGCCTTACTTGAGGACTGGGCTCAGGCTGAGGGTCACAATGTGTGTTTGTGACCAATGTGGCCCGCGAGCATGGGCGGGGCCTCATGGGCCACACTGGTTTCAACTACACTGAAGTTTGGACTATATGCCAATCACAAGGTCTCTTGCCATGGGGAAGGAGTTCTGATTTCTGCGTCATTTTCAACCCAGGGCAGTGTTTGGAGATAAGGTCTAGGTTCGTAAGCCTGAAAACTGCAGTTGGGAAGATATGATGACCTAAGGCCATGGTGGGTCTGATGTGCTCAGTGTGCGGTCAGCTGCCTGGTTGTTGGTCAGGTGGTTCGGGCTCAGGTTGTGTCACACAGTGCATTTGTGCCCAGGTTAGACTATATAATTTGGGTACAGTCGAGTGCCGTGTAGGTTTGTCCTCATTTGAGGTGACTGGGCAGCTCATTAGGCAAGATATTTTTGTTGGAGGGCAGGCAGAGTGCTGCATTGTGGGTCCGGAATTGCCAAACTTGAGGGCTTCTGGGCCAGTAGTGTGAGGACAGAAGTCTGAGAACACAAGCTAGACTTGGGCTTCAGGCCGAGGGTAAGGCAGGTACCCCCTGCACATCTGAACCAATATCTCATGCATCTGAAGTCAAGGCAAGGATCAGACGTTGGCTCAGGTAGTAGTTTCTATGCATGACTGACCCTTCTTGAACGGAGGAATCTCAAGGCCATGGAGGTTTTGCCACTTTGGGAGTTGTGGGATGCTCCCTTCACGGATTCCTTCTGCGGGAAAATTGAGACCTGTTGGGCAGCTCCAAAACATCCCATATGGAATGACTCCAGAGCACCGTTAGAGGATGGATGCCAGGGAAGCCCACCTCGCATTCCAATTGTCTCCTAGCAACAAGACAGTTGAGATCGGATGGCTCTGCAGAGACACTGGGGTGGCTGAGTAGAAATCGACTTCCTGAGCATGGGGCCTAATATGTGTTTGTGTCCAAGAGGACCTTGGGATGGGGCGGTACCACCGGGACTCTGAAATATTCTCCTAAGTTTTTGACATAGGTCCCATGCACAAGTTTCCTCGTGGAGACGAGATATTTTCTGATGGGTGCCTCAGGAAACCCCCTATGCTGGTATTGGAATCCAGGATTTTGAGGAGACATGCCGGAAAACCAAGCAATGGATCCGATTATGGCCTAGGGTCCTGTGGTTCCATTTCCTTCTCTGGGGACATCCATCTATGGTATGAGTGGAGGTAGATGCTCAGCTGGTGTATGACCACCCTTGTTTGTCCACAGAGGCCTACATATTGCAATGGCCTCGGGGACTTTGGAGTGTTCTCCTAATTTGTACAATTTTGGACAATGGAATGGGCAGAATTCCCATGCATGGGGTAGGCACAGTCCTAATGTGTCGCTCCAGGGGCCCAAGCCGGAGGGTGTGTGGCCCAGGACTTAGAGGACAGAAGTCTGAAAACACAAACTCAGCTTAGGTTTGGGGACGTAGGTATGGCAGGCCCAATCTACAAACCATGAGAAGAACTCTTCAGGATATGAAGAAAGAGCGAGTCTGAGGCGCTTGCTCAGGCTTTGGACTCTGGATTTTGTGTCAACGATGGCCGTGGAATGTGAGGAGGCATCATGGCCATGGACGAATATTCCTCTCTGTGGATTTGGCCCGGTCCCAATTGTTTTTCGTCAATCTTTGGGATGGGAAGTCTCCTTTCAGTTTTGTAACCTCAGGTGTCCCAACCAAAGAGGAATTCCAAAGCAGAGCCCTGGGGAAGAGTGAAGGGACAACCCAAACTATGGTTAAAATTGGGGCCTAGGGGCATGGCAGGCCCCATATGCTGTCTATTCATCCAGCCACTGAGAGGCCTTACTTGAGGACTGGGCTCAGGCTGATGGTCACAATGTGTGTTTGTGACCAATGTGGCCTGCGAGCATGATCGGGGCCTCATGGGCCACACTGGTTTCAACTACACTGAAGTTTGGACTATATGCCAATCACAAGGTCTCTTGCCATGGGGAAGGAGTTCTGATTTCTGCGTCATTTTCAACCCAGGGCAGTGTTTGGAGATAAGGTCTAGGTTCGTAAGCCTGAAAACTGCAGTTGGGAAGATATGATGACCTAAGGCCATGGTGGGTCTGATGTGCTCAGTGTGCGGTCAGCTGCCTGGTTGTTGGTCAGGTGGTTCGGGCTCAGGTTGTGTCACACAGTGCATTTGTGCCCAGGTTAGACTATATAATTTGGGTACAGTCGAGTGCCGTGTAGGTTTGTCCTCATTTGAGGTGCCTGGGCAGCTCATTAGGCAAGATATTTTTGTTAGAGGGCAGGCAGAGTGCTGCATGTGGGTCCGGAATTGCCAAACTTGAGGGCTTCTGGGCCAGTAGTGTGAGGACAGAAGTCTGAGAACACAAGCTAGACTTGGGCTTCAGGCCGAGGGTAAGGCAGGTACCCCCTGCACATCTGAACCAATATCTCATGCATCTGAAGTCAAGGCAAGGATCAGACGTTGGCTCAGGTAGTAGTTTCTATGCATGACTGACCCTTCTTGAACGGAGGAATCTCAAGGCCATGGAGGTTTTGCCACTTTGGGAGTTGTGGGATGACCCCTTCACGGATTCCTTCTGCGGGAAAATTGAGACCTGTTGGGCAGCTCCAAAACATCCCATATGGAATGACTCCAGAGCACCGTTCGAGGATGGATGCCAGGGAAGCCCACCTCGCATTCCAATTGTCTCCTAGCAACAAGACAGTTGAGATCCGATGGCTCTGCAGAGACACTGGGGTGGCTGAGTAGAAATCGACTTCCTGAGCATGGGGCCTAATATGTGTTTGTGTCCAAGAGGACCTTGGGATGGGGCGGTACCACCGGGACTCTGAAATATTCTCCTAAGATTTTGACATAGGTCCCATGCACAACTTTCCTCGTGGAGACGAGATATTTTCTGATGGGTGCCTCAGGAAACCCCCTATGCTGGTATTGGAATCCAGGATTTTGAGGAGACATGCCTGTAAACCAAGCAATGGATCCGATTATGGCCTAGGGTCCTGTCTGGTTCCATTTCCTTCTCTGGGGACATCCATCTATGGTATGAGTGGAGGTAGATGCTCAGCTGGTGTATGACCACCCTTGTTTGTCCACAGAGGCCTACATATTGCAATGGCCTCGGGGACTTTGGAGTGTTCTCCTAATTTGTACAATTTTGGACAATGGAATGGGCAGAATTCCCATGCATGGGGTAGGCACAGTCCTAATGTGTCGCTCCAGGAGCCCAAGCCGGAGGGTGTGTGGCGCAGGACTTTGAGGACAGAAGTCTGAAAACACAAACTCAGCTTAGGTTTGGGGACGTAGGTATGGCAGGCCCAATCTACAAACCATGAGAAGAACTCTTCAGGATATGAAGAAAGAGCGAGTCTGAGGCGCTTGCTCAGGCTTTGGACTCTGGATTTTGTGTCAACGATGGCCGTGGAATGTGGGGAGGCCTCATGGGCCATGGACGAATCTTCCTCTCTGTGGATTTGGCCCGGTCCCAATTGTTTTTCGTCAATCTTTGGGATGGGAAGTCTCCTTTCAGGTTTGTTACCTCAGGTGTCCCAACCAAAGAGGAATTCCAAAGCAGAGCCCTGGGGAAGAGTGAAGGGACAACCCAAACTATGTTTAAAATTGGGGCCTAGGGGCATGGCAGGCCCCATATGCTGTCTATTAATCCAGCCACTGGGAGGACTTACTTGAGGAGTGGGCTCAGGCTGAGGGTCACAATGTTTGTTTGTGAACAATGTGGTCTGCGAGCATGGGCGGGGCCTCATGGGCCACACTGGTTTCAACTACACTGAACTTTGGACAATATGCCAATCACAAGGTCTCTTGCCATGGGGAAGGAGTTCTGATTTCTGCATCATTTTCAACCCTGGGCAGTGGTTGGAGATAAGGTCTAGGTTCGGAAGCCTGAAAACCGCAGTTGGGAAGAGATGATGACCTAAGGCCATGGTGGGTCTGATGTGCTCAGTGTGCGGTCAGGTGCCTGGTTGTTGGTCAGGAGGTTCGGGCTCAGGTTTTGTCAGACAGTGCATTAGTGCCCAGGTTAGACTAAATAATTCGGGTACAGTCGAGTGCCATGTAGGTTGATCCTCATTTGAGGTGTCCGGGCAGCTCATTAGGCAAGATATTTTTTTCTAGAGGGCAGGCAGAGTACTGAATTGTGTTTCCGGAATTGCCAAACGTGAGGTCTTCTGGGCCAGTAGTGTGAGGACAGAAGTCTGAGAACACAGGCTAACTTGGGCATCAGGCCGAGGGCAAGGCAGGTACCCCCTGCACATTTGAACCAATATCTCATGCATCTGAAGTCACGGCGAGGATCAGACGTTGGCTCAGGTTGTAGTTTCTGTGCATGACTGCCCCTTCATGAACGGAGAGGAATCTCAAGGCCATGGAGGTTTTCCCACGTTGGGAGTTGTGGGATTCCCCCTTCAAGGATTCCTTCTGCGGGACAATTGAGACCTGTTGGGCAGCTCCAACACATCCCATATGGATTTACTCCAGAGCACCGTTCGAGGATGGATGCCAGGGAAGCCCGCCTCACATTCCAATTGTCTCCTAGCAACAAGACTGTTGAGATCGGATGGCTCTTGGGAGCAACCGGGGTGGCTGAGTTGAAAAGGACTTTCCTGAGCATGGGGCCTAATGTGTGTTTGTGTCCCTGAGGACCTTGGAATGGGGCGGTGTCACCGGGACTCTGAAGTACTATCCTAAGATTTTGACATAGGTCCCATGCACAAGTTTCCTCGTGGAGACGGGATATTTTCTGATGGGTGCCTCAGGAAACCCCCTATGCTGGTATTGGAATCCAGGATTTTGAGGAGACATGCCTGTAAACCAAAGCAATGGATCCGATTATGGCCTAGGGTCCGTCTGGTTCCATCTCCTTTTCTTGGGACATCCATCTATGGTATGAGTGGAGGTAGATGCTCAGCTGGTGTCAGTCCGCTTTTGTTTGTCCACAGAGACCTAGATATTGGGATGGCCTCGGGGACTTTGGAGGGTTCTCCTAATTTGTACAATTTTGGACAATGGAATGGGCAGAATTCCCATGCATGGGGTAGGCACAGTCCTAATGTGTGGCTCCAGGGGCCCCAGCCTGGAGGGTGTGTGGCCCAGGACTTGAGGACAGAAGTCTGAAAAAAAAGACTCAGCTTAGGTTTGGGGACGTAGGTATGGCAGGCCCAATCTACAAACCATGAGAAGAACTCTTCAGGATATGAAGAAAGTTCGAGTCTGAGGCGTCGCTCAGGCTTTTGTGTCTGGATTTTGTATCAACGATGGCCGTGGAATGTGGGGAGGCCTCATGGGCCATGGACGAATCTTCCTCTCTGTGGATTTGGCCCAGTCCCAATTGTTTTTCGTCAATCTGTGGGATGGGAGGTCTCCTTTCATATTTGTTACCTCAGGTGTCCCAACCAAAGAGGAATTCCAAAGCAGAGCCTTGGGGTAGAGTGAAGGGACAACCCAAATATGGTTAAAAATTGGGGCCTAGGGGAATGACAGGCCAAATATGCTGTCTCTTAATCGAGCCACTGAGAGGCCTGGTTTCAGGCTGAGGGTCACAATGTGTGTTTGTGACCAATGTGGCCCGCGAGCATGGGCGGGGCCTCATGGGCCACACTGTTTTCAACTAAACTGAACTTTGGACAACATGCCAATCAAAAGGATTCTTGCCATGGGGAAGGAGTTCTGATTTCTGCATCATTTTCAACCCTGGGCAGTGGTTGGAGATAAGGTCTAGGTTCTGAAGCCTGAAAAGCAATTGGGAAGAGATGACGACCTAAGGCCATGGCTGGTCTGTTGTGCTCAGTGTGCGGTCAGCTGCCTGGGTGTTGGTCAGGAAGTTTGGGCTCATGTTCTGTTAGACAGTGCATTAGTGCCCAGTTTAGACTGTATAATTTGGGTACAGTCGAGTGCCTGTAGGTTGTTCCGCATTTGAGGAGCCTGGGCAGCTCATTAGGCAAGATATTTTTCTAGAGGTCAGGCAGAGTGCTGCATTGTGGGTCCGGAATTGCCAAACTTGAGGGCTTCTGGGCCAAGAGTGTGAGGACAGAAGTCTGAGAACACAAGCTAGACTTGGGCTTCAGGCCTAGGGCACGGCAGGTACCCCCTGCACATCTGAAACGATATCTCATGCATCAGAAGTCACGGCGAGGATCAGGCGTTGGCTCTGGTTGGAGTTTCTGTACATGACTCCCCCTTCATGAATGGAGCGGAATCTCAAGGCCATGGAGGTTTTGCCACGTTGGGAGTTGTGGGATGCCCCCTTCACGGATTCCTTCTGCGGGACAATTGAGACCTGTTGGGCAGCTCCAAAACATCCCATATGGAATGACTCTAGAGCACCGTTCGAGGATGGATGCCAGGGAAGCCCGCCTCGCATTCCAATTGTCTCCTAGCAACAAGACAGTTGAGATCGGATGGCTCTGCGGGAGCAACCGGGGTGGCTGAGTTGAAATGGACTTTCCTGAGCATGGGGCCTAATGTGTGTTTGTGTCCATGAGGACCTTGGAATGGGGCGGTGGCACTGTGAATCTGAAGTATTCTCCTAAGATTTTGACATAGGTCCCATGCACAAGTTTCCTCGTGGAGACGAGATTTTTTCTGATGGGTGCCTCAGGAATCCCCCTAAGCTTTTATTGGTATCCAGGATTTTGAGGAGACAGGCCTGTAAACCAAAGCAATGGATCCGATTATGGCCTAGGGTCCTGTCTGGTTCCATCTCCTTCTCTGGGGACATCCATCTATGGTCTGAGTGGAGGTAGATGCTCAGCTGGTGTCAGACCCCCCTTGTTTGTCCACAGAGACCTACATATTGGGATGGCCTCGGGGACTTTGGAGGGTTCTCCTAATTTGTACAATTTTGGACAATGGAATGGGCAGAATTCCCATGCAAGGGTTAGGCACTGTCCTAATGTGTGGCTCCAGGGTCCCCAGCCTGGAGGGTGTGTGGCCAGGACTTTGAGGACAGAAGTCTGAAAACAAAGACTCAGCTTAGGTTTGGGGACGTAGGTATGGCAGGCCCAATCTACAAACCATGAGAAGAACTCTTCAGGATATGAAGAAAGAGCGAGTCTGAGGCTCTTGCTCAGGCTTTGGTCTCTGGATTTTGTGTCAACAATGGCCGTGGAATGTGGGGAGGCCTCATGGGCCATGGACGAATCTTCCTCTCTGTGGATTTGGCCCGGTCCCAATTGTTTTTCGTCAATCTTTGGGAAGGGAGGTCTCCTTTCAGGTTTGTTACCTCAGGTGTCGCAACCAAAGAGGAAGTCCAAAGCAGAGACCTGGGGAAGAGTGAAGGGACAACCCAAACTATGGTTAAAATTTGGGGCCTAGGGGCATGGCAGGCCCCATATGCTGTTTCTTCATCCAGCCACTGAGAGGCCTTACTTGAGGACTGGGCTCAGGCTGAGGGTCACAATGTGTGTTTGTGACCAATGTGGCCCGCGAGCATGGGCGGGGCCTCATGGGCCACACTGGTTTCAACTACACTGAAGTTTGGACTATATGCCAATCACAAGGTCTCTTGCCATGGGGAAGGAGTTCTGATTTCTGCGTCATTTTCAACCCAGGGCAGTGTTTGGAGATAAGGTCTAGGTTCGTAAGCCTGAAAACTGCAGTTGGGAAGATATGATGACCTAAGGCCATGGTGGGTCTGATGTGCTCAGTGTGCGGTCAGCTGCCTGGTTGTTGGTCAGGTGGTTCGGGCTCAGGTTGTGTCACACAGTGCATTTGTGCCCAGGTTAGACTATATAATTTGGGTACAGTCGAGTGCCGTGTAGGTTTGTCCTCATTTGAGGTGACTGGGCAGCTCATTAGGCAAGATATTTTTGTTGGAGGGCAGGCAGAGTGCTGCATTGTGGGTCCGGAATTGCCAAACTTGAGGGCTTCTGGGCCAGTAGTGTGAGGACAGAAGTCTGAGAACACAAGCTAGACTTGGGCTTCAGGCCGAGGGTAAGGCAGGTACCCCCTGCACATCTGAACCAATATCTCATGCATCTGAAGTCAAGGCAAGGATCAGACGTTGGCTCAGGTAGTAGTTTCTATGCATGACTGACCCTTCTTGAACGGAGGAATCTCAAGGCCATGGAGGTTTTGCCACTTTGGGAGTTGTGGGATGCTCCCTTCACGGATTCCTTCTGCGGGAAAATTGAGACCTGTTGGGCAGCTCCAAAACATCCCATATGGAATGACTCCAGAGCACCGTTAGAGGATGGATGCCAGGGAAGCCCACCTCGCATTCCAATTGTCTCCTAGCAACAAGACAGTTGAGATCGGATGGCTCTGCAGAGACACTGGGGTGGCTGAGTAGAAATCGACTTCCTGAGCATGGGGCCTAATATGTGTTTGTGTCCAAGAGGACCTTGGGATGGGGCGGTACCACCGGGACTCTGAAATATTCTCCTAAGTTTTTGACATAGGTCCCATGCACAAGTTTCCTCGTGGAGACGAGATATTTTCTGATGGGTGCCTCAGGAAACCCCCTATGCTGGTATTGGAATCCAGGATTTTGAGGAGACATGCCGGAAAACCAAGCAATGGATCCGATTATGGCCTAGGGTCCTGTGGTTCCATTTCCTTCTCTGGGGACATCCATCTATGGTATGAGTGGAGGTAGATGCTCAGCTGGTGTATGACCACCCTTGTTTGTCCACAGAGGCCTACATATTGCAATGGCCTCGGGGACTTTGGAGTGTTCTCCTAATTTGTACAATTTTGGACAATGGAATGGGCAGAATTCCCATGCATGGGGTAGGCACAGTCCTAATGTGTCGCTCCAGGGGCCCAAGCCGGAGGGTGTGTGGCCCAGGACTTAGAGGACAGAAGTCTGAAAACACAAACTCAGCTTAGGTTTGGGGACGTAGGTATGGCAGGCCCAATCTACAAACCATGAGAAGAACTCTTCAGGATATGAAGAAAGAGCGAGTCTGAGGCGCTTGCTCAGGCTTTGGACTCTGGATTTTGTGTCAACGATGGCCGTGGAATGTGAGGAGGCATCATGGCCATGGACGAATATTCCTCTCTGTGGATTTGGCCCGGTCCCAATTGTTTTTCGTCAATCTTTGGGATGGGAAGTCTCCTTTCAGTTTTGTAACCTCAGGTGTCCCAACCAAAGAGGAATTCCAAAGCAGAGCCCTGGGGAAGAGTGAAGGGACAACCCAAACTATGGTTAAAATTGGGGCCTAGGGGCATGGCAGGCCCCATATGCTGTCTATTCATCCAGCCACTGAGAGGCCTTACTTGAGGACTGGGCTCAGGCTGATGGTCACAATGTGTGTTTGTGACCAATGTGGCCTGCGAGCATGATCGGGGCCTCATGGGCCACACTGGTTTCAACTACACTGAAGTTTGGACTATATGCCAATCACAAGGTCTCTTGCCATGGGGAAGGAGTTCTGATTTCTGCGTCATTTTCAACCCAGGGCAGTGTTTGGAGATAAGGTCTAGGTTCGTAAGCCTGAAAACTGCAGTTGGGAAGATATGATGACCTAAGGCCATGGTGGGTCTGATGTGCTCAGTGTGCGGTCAGCTGCCTGGTTGTTGGTCAGGTGGTTCGGGCTCAGGTTGTGTCACACAGTGCATTTGTGCCCAGGTTAGACTATATAATTTGGGTACAGTCGAGTGCCGTGTAGGTTTGTCCTCATTTGAGGTGCCTGGGCAGCTCATTAGGCAAGATATTTTTGTTAGAGGGCAGGCAGAGTGCTGCATGTGGGTCCGGAATTGCCAAACTTGAGGGCTTCTGGGCCAGTAGTGTGAGGACAGAAGTCTGAGAACACAAGCTAGACTTGGGCTTCAGGCCGAGGGTAAGGCAGGTACCCCCTGCACATCTGAACCAATATCTCATGCATCTGAAGTCAAGGCAAGGATCAGACGTTGGCTCAGGTAGTAGTTTCTATGCATGACTGACCCTTCTTGAACGGAGGAATCTCAAGGCCATGGAGGTTTTGCCACTTTGGGAGTTGTGGGATGACCCCTTCACGGATTCCTTCTGCGGGAAAATTGAGACCTGTTGGGCAGCTCCAAAACATCCCATATGGAATGACTCCAGAGCACCGTTCGAGGATGGATGCCAGGGAAGCCCACCTCGCATTCCAATTGTCTCCTAGCAACAAGACAGTTGAGATCCGATGGCTCTGCAGAGACACTGGGGTGGCTGAGTAGAAATCGACTTCCTGAGCATGGGGCCTAATATGTGTTTGTGTCCAAGAGGACCTTGGGATGGGGCGGTACCACCGGGACTCTGAAATATTCTCCTAAGATTTTGACATAGGTCCCATGCACAAGTTTCCTCGTGGAGACGAGATATTTTCTGATGGGTGCCTCAGGAAACCCCCTATGCTGGTATTGGAATCCAGGATTTTGAGGAGACATGCCTGTAAACCAAGCAATGGATCCGATTATGGCCTAGGGTCCTGTCTGGTTCCATTTCCTTCTCTGGGGACATCCATCTATGGTATGAGTGGAGGTAGATGCTCAGCTGGTGTATGACCACCCTTGTTTGTCCACAGAGGCCTACATATTGCAATGGCCTCGGGGACTTTGGAGTGTTCTCCTAATTTGTACAATTTTGGACAATGGAATGGGCAGAATTCCCATGCATGGGGTAGGCACAGTCCTAATGTGTCGCTCCAGGAGCCCAAGCCGGAGGGTGTGTGGCGCAGGACTTTGAGGACAGAAGTCTGAAAACACAAACTCAGCTTAGGTTTGGGGACGTAGGTATGGCAGGCCCAATCTACAAACCATGAGAAGAACTCTTCAGGATATGAAGAAAGAGCGAGTCTGAGGCGCTTGCTCAGGCTTTGGACTCTGGATTTTGTGTCAACGATGGCCGTGGAATGTGGGGAGGCCTCATGGGCCATGGACGAATCTTCCTCTCTGTGGATTTGGCCCGGTCCCAATTGTTTTTCGTCAATCTTTGGGATGGGAAGTCTCCTTTCAGGTTTGTTACCTCAGGTGTCCCAACCAAAGAGGAATTCCAAAGCAGAGCCCTGGGGAAGAGTGAAGGGACAACCCAAACTATGTTTAAAATTGGGGCCTAGGGGCATGGCAGGCCCCATATGCTGTCTATTAATCCAGCCACTGGGAGGACTTACTTGAGGAGTGGGCTCAGGCTGAGGGTCACAATGTTTGTTTGTGAACAATGTGGTCTGCGAGCATGGGCGGGGCCTCATGGGCCACACTGGTTTCAACTACACTGAACTTTGGACAATATGCCAATCACAAGGTCTCTTGCCATGGGGAAGGAGTTCTGATTTCTGCATCATTTTCAACCCTGGGCAGTGGTTGGAGATAAGGTCTAGGTTCGGAAGCCTGAAAACCGCAGTTGGGAAGAGATGATGACCTAAGGCCATGGTGGGTCTGATGTGCTCAGTGTGCGGTCAGGTGCCTGGTTGTTGGTCAGGAGGTTCGGGCTCAGGTTTTGTCAGACAGTGCATTAGTGCCCAGGTTAGACTAAATAATTCGGGTACAGTCGAGTGCCATGTAGGTTGATCCTCATTTGAGGTGTCCGGGCAGCTCATTAGGCAAGATATTTTTTTCTAGAGGGCAGGCAGAGTACTGAATTGTGTTTCCGGAATTGCCAAACGTGAGGTCTTCTGGGCCAGTAGTGTGAGGACAGAAGTCTGAGAACACAGGCTAACTTGGGCATCAGGCCGAGGGCAAGGCAGGTACCCCCTGCACATTTGAACCAATATCTCATGCATCTGAAGTCACGGCGAGGATCAGACGTTGGCTCAGGTTGTAGTTTCTGTGCATGACTGCCCCTTCATGAACGGAGAGGAATCTCAAGGCCATGGAGGTTTTCCCACGTTGGGAGTTGTGGGATTCCCCCTTCAAGGATTCCTTCTGCGGGACAATTGAGACCTGTTGGGCAGCTCCAACACATCCCATATGGATTTACTCCAGAGCACCGTTCGAGGATGGATGCCAGGGAAGCCCGCCTCACATTCCAATTGTCTCCTAGCAACAAGACTGTTGAGATCGGATGGCTCTTGGGAGCAACCGGGGTGGCTGAGTTGAAAAGGACTTTCCTGAGCATGGGGCCTAATGTGTGTTTGTGTCCCTGAGGACCTTGGAATGGGGCGGTGTCACCGGGACTCTGAAGTACTATCCTAAGATTTTGACATAGGTCCCATGCACAAGTTTCCTCGTGGAGACGGGATATTTTCTGATGGGTGCCTCAGGAAACCCCCTATGCTGGTATTGGAATCCAGGATTTTGAGGAGACATGCCTGTAAACCAAAGCAATGGATCCGATTATGGCCTAGGGTCCGTCTGGTTCCATCTCCTTTTCTTGGGACATCCATCTATGGTATGAGTGGAGGTAGATGCTCAGCTGGTGTCAGTCCGCTTTTGTTTGTCCACAGAGACCTAGATATTGGGATGGCCTCGGGGACTTTGGAGGGTTCTCCTAATTTGTACAATTTTGGACAATGGAATGGGCAGAATTCCCATGCATGGGGTAGGCACAGTCCTAATGTGTGGCTCCAGGGGCCCCAGCCTGGAGGGTGTGTGGCCCAGGACTTGAGGACAGAAGTCTGAAAAAAAAGACTCAGCTTAGGTTTGGGGACGTAGGTATGGCAGGCCCAATCTACAAACCATGAGAAGAACTCTTCAGGATATGAAGAAAGAGCGAGTCTGAGGCATTGCTCAGGCTTTTGTGTCTGGATTTTGTATCAACGATGGCCGTGGAATGTGCGTAGCCTCATGGGCCATGGACGAATCTTCCTCTCTGTGGATTTGGCCCCGTCCCAATTGTTTTTCGTCAATCTGTGGGATGGGAGGTCTCCTTTCAGGTGTGTTACCTCAGGTGTCCCAACCAAAGAGGAATTCCAAAGCAGAGCCCTAGGGAAGAGTGAAGGGACCACCCAAATATGGTTAAAAATTGGGGCCTAGGGGCATGACAGGCCAAATATGCTGTCTCTTAATCGAGCCACTGACAGGCCTGGGTTCAGGCTGATGGTCACAATGTGTGTTTGTGACCAATGTGGCCCGCGAGCATGGGCAGCGCCTCATGGGCCACACTTGTTTCAACTACACTGAAATTTGGACAACATGCCAATCATAAGGATTCTTGCCATGGGGAAGGAGTTCTGATTTCTGCATCATTTTCAACCCGGGGCAGTGGTTGGAGATAAGGTCTAGGTTCTGAAGCCTGAAAAGCAATTGGGAAGAGATGACGACCTAAGGCCATGGCAGGTCTGTTGTGCTCAGTGTGCGGTCAGCTGCCTGGATGTTGGTCAGGAAGTTCGGGCTCATGTTGTGTTAGACAGTGCATTAGTGCCCAGTTTAGACTGTATAATTTGGGTACAGTCGAGTGCCTGTAGGTTGTTCCGCATTTGAGGAACCTGGGCAGCTCATTAGGCAAGATATTTTTCTATAGGTCAGGTAGAGTGCTGCATTGTGGGTCCGGAATTGCCAAACTTGAGGGCTTCTGGGCCAGGAGTGTGAGGACAGAAGTCTGAGAACACAAGCTAGACTTGGGCTTCAAGTCGAGGGCACGGCAGGTACCCCCTGCACATCTGAAACGAAATCTCATGCATCTGAAGTCACTGCGAGGATCAGGCGTTGGCTCTGGTTGGAGTTTCTGTGCATGACTCCCCCTTCATGAATGGAGCGGAATCTCAAGGCCATGAAGGTTTTCCCAAGTTGGGAGTTGTGGGATGCCCCCTTCAAGGATTCCTTCTGCGGGACCATTGAGACCTGTTGGGCAGCTCCAAAACATCCCATATGGAATGACTCTAGAGCACCGTTCGAGGATGGATGCCAGGGAAGCCCGCCTCGCATTCCAATTACATCCTAGCAACAAGACAGTTGAGATCGGATGGCTCTGCGGGAGCAACCGGGGTGGCTGAGTTGAAATGGTCTTTCCTGAGCATGGGGCCTAATGTGTGCTTGTGTCCATGAGGACCTTGGAGGGGGCGGTGTCCCTGGGACTCTGAAGTATTCTCCTAAGATTTTGACATAGGTCCCATGCACAAGTTTCCTCGTGGAGATGAGATTTTTTCTGATGGGTGCCTCAGGAAACCCCTAAGCTGGTATTGGTATCCAGGATTTTGAGGAGACAGGCCTGTAAACCAAAGCAATGGATCCGATTATGGCCTAGGGTCCTGTCTGGTTCCATCTCCTTCTCTGGGGACATCCATCTATGGTCTGAGTGGAGGTAGATGCTCAGCTGGTGTCAGACCCCCCTTGTTTGTCCACAGAAACCTACATATTGGGATGGCCTCGGGGATTTGGAGGGTTCTCCTAATTTGTACAATTTTGGACAATGGAATGGGCAGAATTCCCATGCACGGGTTAGGCACAGTCCTAATGTGTGGCTCCAGGGTCCCCAGCCTGGAGGGTGTATGGCCCAGGACTTTGAGGACAGAAGTTTGAAAACAAAGACTCAGCTTAGGTTTGGGGACGTAGGTATGGCAGGCCCAATCTACAAACCATGAGAAGAACTCTTCAGGATATGAAGAAAGAGCGAGTCTGAGGCGCTTGCTCAGGCTTTGGTCTCTGGATTTTCTGTCAAAGAAGGCCGTGGATTGTGGGGAGTCCTCATGGGCCATTGACGAATCTTCTTCTCTGTGGATTTGGCCCGGTCCCAATTGTTTTTCGTCAATCTGTGGGATGGGATGTCTCCTTTCAGGTTTGTTACCTCAGGGGTTCCAACCAAAGAGGAATTCCAAAGCAGAGCCCTGGGGAAGAGTGAAGGGACAACCCAAACTATGGTTAAAATTTCGGGAAACGGGCATGGCAGGCCCCATAGGCTGTCTCTTCATCCAGCCACTGAGAGGCCATACTAGCGGACTGGGCTCAGGCTGAGGGTCACAATGTGTGTTTGTGACCAATGTGGACCGTGACCATGGGCAGGGACTCATGGGCCACACTGGTTTCAACTACACTGAACTTTGGACAACATGCCAATCACAAGGTCTGTTGCCATGGGGAAGGAGTGCTGATTTCTGCATCATTTTCAACCCTGGGCAGTGGTTGGAGATAAGGTCTAGGTTCGAAAACCTGAAAACCACAGTTGGGAAGAGATGATGACCTAAGGCCATGGTGGGTCTGATGTGCTCAGTGTGCAGTCAGCTGCCTGGTTGTTGGTCAGGAGGTTCGGGCTCAAGTTGTGTCAGACAGTGCATTAGTGCCCAGGTTAGGCTATATAATTTGGGTACAGTCGAGTGCCGTGTATGTTGATCCTCATTTGAGGTGACTGGTCAGCTGAATAGGCTAGATATTTTTTCTAGAGGGCAGGCAGAGTGCTGCATTGTGGGTCCAGAATTACCAAACTTGAGGGCTTCTGGGCTAGTAGTGTGAGGACAGAAGTCTGAGAACACAAGCTAGACTTGGGCTTCAGGCCGAGGGCAAGGCAGGTACCCCTTGCACATCTGAACCAATATCTCATGCATCTGAAGTCACGGAGAGGATCAGACGTTGGCTCAGGTTGTAGTTTCTGTGCATGACTGCCCCTTCATGAACGGAGAAGATTTCAAGGCCAAGGAGGTTTTCACACGTGGGAGTTGTGGGTTGCCCCCTTCAAGGATTCCTTCTGCGGCACAATTGAGACCTGTTGTGCAGCTTAAAAACTATCCATATGAAATGACTCCAGAGCACCGTTCGAGGATGAATGCCAGGGAAGCCCGCCTCGCATTCCAATTGTCTCCTAGCAACAAGACTGTTGAGATCGGATGGCTCTTGGGAGCAACCAGGGTGGCTGAGTTGAAAAGGACTTTCCTGAGCATGGGGCCTAATGTGTGTTTGTGTCCATGAGGACCTTGGAATGGGTCGGTGTCACCTGGACTCTGAAGTATTTTCTTAAAATTTTGACATAGGTCCCATGCACAAGTTTCCTCGTGGAGACGAGATATTTTCTGATGGGTGCCTCAGGAAACCCCCTATGCTGGTATTGGAACCCAGGATTTTGAGGAGACATGCCTTTAAACCAAAGCAATGGATCTGATTATCCCTAGGGTCCTGTCTGGTACCATCTCCTTCTCTGGGGACTTCCATCTATGGTATGAGTGGACGTAGATGCTCAGCTGGTGTCAGACCGGCTTTGTTATCCACTGAGACCTAAATATTGGTATGGCCTCGGGGACATTGGAGGGTTCTCCTAATTTGTACAATTTTTGACAATGGAATGGGCAGAATTCCCATGCATGGTGTAGGCACAGTCCTAATGTGTGGCTCCTGGGGCGCCAGCCTGGAGTGTGTGTAGCCCAGGAATTGAGGACAGAAGTCTGAAAACACAAACTAGCTTAGTTTTGGGGACGTAGGTATGGCAGGCCCAATCTACAAACCATGAGAAGAACCTTTCAGGATATTTAGAAAGAGCGAGTCTGAGGCTCTTGCTCAGGCTTTGGTCTCTGGATTTTGTGTCAACAATGGCCGTGGAATGTGGGGAGGCCTCATGGGCCATGGACGAATCTTCCTCTCTGTGGATTTGGCCCGGTCCCAATTGTTTTTCGTCAATCTTTGGGATGGGAGGTCTCCTTTCAGGTTTGTTACCTCAGGTGTCCCAACCAAAGAGGAATTCCAAAGCAGAGACCTGGGGAAGAGCGAAGGGACAACCCAAATTATGGTTAAAATTTGGGGCCTAGGGGCATGGCAGGCCCCATATGCTGTCTCTTCATTCAGCCACTGGGAGGACTTACTTGAGGACTGGGCTCAGGCTGAGGGTCACAATGTGTGTTTGTGACCAATGTGGCCCGCGAGCATCGGCGGCGCCTCATGGGCCACACTTGTTTCAACTACACTGAAATTTGGACAACATGCCAATCATAAGGATTCTTGCCATGGGGAAGGAGTTCTGATTTCTGCATCATTTTCAACCCTGGGCAGTGGTTGGAGATAAGGTCAAGGTTCTGAAGCCTGAAAAGCAATTGGGAAGAGATGACGACCTAAGGCCATGGCAGGTCTGTTGTGCTCAGTGTGCGGTCAGCTGCCTGGATGTTGGTCAGGAAGTTCGGGCTCATGTTGTGTTAGACAGTGCATTTGTGCCCAGTTTAGACTGTATAATTTGGGTACAGTCGAGTGCCTGTAGGTTGTTCCGCATTTGAGGAACCTGGGCAGCTCATTAGGTAAGATATTTTTCTAGAGGTCAGGTAGAGTGCTGCATTGTGGGTCCGGAATTGCCAAACTTGAGGGCTTCTGGGCCAGGAGTGTGAGGACAGAAGTCTGAGAACACAAGCTAGACCTGGGCTTCAAGTCGAGGGCACGGCAGGTACCCCCTGCACATCTGAAACAAAATCTCATGCATCTGAAGTCACGGCGAGGATCAGGCGTTGGCTCTGGTTGGAGTTTCTGTGCATGACTCCCCCTTCATGAATGGAGCGGAATCTCAAGGCCATGGAGGTTTTCCCAAGTTGGGAGTTGTGGGATGCCCCCTTCAAGGATTCCTTCTGCGGGACCATTGAGACCTGTTGGGCAGCTCCAAAACATCCCATATGGAATGACTCTAGAGCACCGTTCGAGGATGGATGCCAGGGAAGCCTGCCTCGCATTCCAATTATATCCTAGCAACAAGACAGTTGAGATCTGATGGCTCTGCGGGAGCAACCGGGGTGGCTGAGTTGAAATGGACTTTCCTGAGCATGGGGCCTAATGTGTGCTTGTGTCCATGAGGACCTTGGAGGGGGCGGTGTCCCTGGGACTCTGAAGTATTCTCCTAAGATTTTGACATAGGTCCCATGCACAAGTTTCCATGTGGAAACGAGATTTTTTCTGATGGGTGCCTCAGGAAACCCTTTAAGCTGGTATTGGTATTCAGGATTTTGAAGAGACAGGCCTGTAAACCAAAGCAATGGATCCGACTATGGCCTAGGGTCCTGTCTGGTTCCATCTCCTTCTCTGGGGACATCCATCTATGGTCTGAGTGGAGGTAGATGCTCAGCTGGTGTCAGACCCCCCTTGTTTGTCCACAGAAACTTACATATTGGGATGGCCTCGGGGACTTTGGAGGGTTCTCCTAATTTATACAATTTTGGACAATGAAATGGGCAGAATTCCCATGCATGGGGTAGGCACAGTCCTAAAGTGTGGCTCCAGGGGCCCCAGCCTGGAGGGTGTGTGGCCCAGGACTTTGAGGACAGAAGTCTCAAAACACAAACTCAGCTTAGGTTTGGGGACGTAGGTATGGCAGGCCCAATCTACAAACCATGAGAAGAACTCTTCAGGATATGAAGAAAGAGCGAGTCTGAGGCGCTTGCTCAGGCTTTGGTCTCTGGATTTTGTGTCAAAGAAGGCCGTGGATTGTGGGGAGTCCTCATGGGCCATTGACGAATCTTCTTCTCTGTGGATTTGGACCCGTCCCAACAGTTTTTCGTCAATCTGTGGGATGGGAGGTCTCCTTTCAGGTTTGTTACCTCAGGTGTCCCAACCAAAGAGGAATTCCAAAGCAGAGCCCTGGGAAAGAGTGAAGGGACAACCCAAACTATGGTTAAAATTTGGGGCCTACGGGCATGGCAGGCCCCATAGGCTGTCTCTTCATCCAGCCACTGAGAGGCCATACTTGAGGACTGGGCTCAGGCTGAGGGTCAAAATGTGTGTTTGTGACCAATGTGGACCGCGACCATGGGCAGGGACTCATGGGCCACACTGGTTTCAACTACACTGAACTTTGGACAACATGCCAATCACAAGGTCTGTTGCCATGCGGAAGGAATGCTGATTTCTGCATCATTTTCAACCCTGGGCAGTGGTTGGAGATAAGGTCGAGGTTCGTAAGCCTGAAAACCACAGTTGGGAAGAGATGATGACCTAAGGCCATGGTGGGTCTGATGTGCTCAGTGTGCGGTCAGCTGCCTGGTTGTTGGTCAGGAGGTTCGGGCTCAGGTTGTGTCAGACACTGCATTAGTGCCCAGGTTAGGCTATATAATTTGGGTACAGTCGAGTGCCGTGTATGTTGATCCTCATTTGATGTGACTGGGCAGCTCAATAGGCAAGATATTTTTTCTAGAGTGCAGGCAGAGTGTTGCATTGTGGGTCCGGAATTACCAAACTTGAGGGCTTCTGGGCTAGTAGTGTGAGGACAGAAGTCTGAGAACACAGGCTAGACTTGGGCTTCACGCTGAGGGCAAGGCAGGTACCCCTTGCACATCTGAACCAATATCTCATGCATCTGAAGTCACGGCGAGGATCAGACGTTGGCTCAGGTTGTAGTTTCTGTGCATGACTGCCCCTTCATGAACGAAGAGGAATTTCAAGGCCAAGGAGGTTTTCCCACGTGGGAGTTGTGGGATGTCCCCTTCAAGGATTTCTTCTGCGGGACAATTGAGACCTGTTGTGCAGCTTAAAAACTATCCATATGGAATGACTCCAGAGCACCGTTCGAGGATGGATTCCAGGGAAGCCCGCCTCGCATTCCATTTGTCTCCTAGCAACATGACAGTTGAGATCGGATGGCTCTGTGGGAGCAACCGGGGTGACTGTGTTGAAATGAACTTTCCTGAGCATGGGGCCTAATGTGTGTTTGTGTCCATGAGGACCTTGGAATGGGGCAGTGGCACCGGGACTCTGAAGTATTCTCCTAAGATTTTGACATAGGTCCCATGCACAAGTTTCCTCGTGGTGACGATTTTTTCTGATGGGTGCCTCAGGAAACCCCCTATACTGGTATTGGAATCCAGGCTTTTGAGGAGTTATGCCTGTAATCCAAAGCAATGGATCCGATTATGGCCTAGGGTCCTGTCTGGTTCCATATCCTTCTTTGGGGACATCCATCTATGGTCTGAGTGGAGGTAGATATTCAGCAGGTGTCAGACCGCCCTTGTTTGTCCACAGACACCTACATATTGGGATGGCCTCGGGGACTTTGGAGGGTTCTCCTAATTTGTACAATTTTGGACAATTGAATGGGCAGAATTCCCATGCATGGGGTAGGCACAGTCCTAATGTGTGGCTCCAGGGGCCCCAGCCTGGAGGGTGTGTGGCCCAGGACTTTGAGGACAGAATTCTGAAAACACAAACTCAGCTTAGGTTTGGAGACGTAGGTATGGCAGGCCCAATCTACAAACCATGAGAAGAACTCTTCAGGATATGAAGAAAGAGCGAGTCTGACGCGGTTGTTCAGGCTTTGCTTTCTGGATTCTGTTTCAACGATGGCCGTGGAATGTGGGGAGGCCTCATGGGCAATGGACGAATCTTCCTCTCTGTGGATTTGGCCCGGTCCCAATTTTTTTTTTTTTCAATCTGTGGGATGGGAGTTCTCCTTTCAGATTTGTTACCTCAGGTGTCCCAACCAGAGAGGAATTCCAAAGCAGAGACCTGGGGAAGAGTGAAGGGACAACCCAAACTATGGTTAAAATTTGGGGTGTACGGGCATGGCAGGCCCCATAGGCTGTCTCTTCATCCGGCCACTGAGAGGCCTTACTTGAGGACTGGGCTCAGGCTGAGGGTCACAATGTGTGTTTGTGACCAATGTGGCCCTCGAGCATGGGCGGGGCCTCATGGGCCACACTGGTTTCAACTACACTGAACTTTGGACAACATGCCAATCATAAGGATTCTTGCCATGGGGAAAGAGTTCTGATTTCTGCATCATTTTCCACCCTGGAAAGTGGTTGGAGATAAGGTCTAGGTTTGGAAGCCTGAAAACCGCAGTTGGGAAGAGATGATGACCTAAGGCCATGGTGGGTCTGATGTGCTCAGTGTGCCGACGGCTGCCTGGTTGTTGGTCAGGAGGTTCGGGCTCAGGTTGTGTCACACAGTGCATTTGTGCCCAGGTTAGACTATATAATTTGGGTACAGTCGAGTGCCGTGTAGGTTGATCCTCATTTGAGGTGCCTGGGTAGCTCATTAGGCAAGATATTTTTGTTAGAGGGCAGGCAGAGTGCTGCATTGTGGGTCCGGAATTGCCAAACTTGAGGGCTTCTGGGCCAGTAGTGTGAGGACAGAAGTCTGAGACCACAAGCTAGACTTGGGCTTCAGGCCGAGGGAAAGGCAAGTACCCCCTGCACATCTGAAACAATATCTCATGCATGTGAAATCACGGCGAGGATCAGACGCTGGCTTAGGTTGTAGTTTCTGTGCATGACTTGCCCTTCATGAACGGAGCGGAGTCTCAAGGCCATGGAGGTTTTCCCACGTTGGGAGTTGTGGGATGCCCCCTTCAAGGATTCCTTCTGCGGGACAATTGAGACCTGTTGGGCAGCTCCAAACCATTCCATATGGAATGACTCCAGCACCGTTTGAGGATGGATGCCAGGGTAGCCTGCCTCGCATTCCAATTGTCTCCTAGCAACAAGACAGTTGAGATCGGATGGCTCTGCAGGAGCAACCGGGGTGGCTGAGTTGAAAAGGATTTTCCTGAGCATGGGGCCTAATGTGTGTGTGTGTCCATGAGAACCTTGGAATGTGGCGGTGGCACCGGGACTCTGAAGTATTCTCCTAAGATTTTGACATAGGTCCCATGCACAATTTTCCTCTTGGAGACGAGATCTTTTCTGATGGGTGCCTCAGGAAACCCCCTATGCTGGTATTGGAACCCAGGATTTTGAGGAGACATGCCTTTAAACCAAAGCAATGTATCCGATTATCCCTAGGGTCCTGTCTGGTACCATATCCTTCTCTGGGGACATCCATCTATGGTATGAGTGGACGTAGATGCTCAGCTGGTGTCAGACCGCCTTTGTTGTCCACTGAGACCTAAATATTGGTATGGCCTCGGGGACTTTGGAGGGTTCTCCTAATTTGTACAATTTTGGACAATGAAATGGGCAGAATTCCCATGCATGGGGTAGGGCCAGTCCTAATTTGTGGCTCCAGGGGCGTCAGCCTGGAGTGTGTGTGGCCCAGGAATTTGAGGACAGAAGTCTGAAAACACAAACTAGCTTAGGTTTGGGGACGTAGGTATGGCAGGCCCCATCTACAAACCATGAGAAGAACCTTTCAGGATATTTAGAAAGAGCGAGTCTGAGGCTCTTGCTCAGGCTTTGGTCTCTGGATTTTGTGTCAAAAATGGCCGTGGAATGTGGGGAGGCCTCATGGGCCATGGACGAATCTTCCTCTCTGTGGATTTGGCCCGGTCCCAATTGTTTTTCGTCAATCTTTGGGATGGGAGGTGTCCTTTCAGGTTTGTTACCTCAGGTGTCCCAACCAAAGAGGAATTCCAAAGCAGAGACCTGGAGAAGAGTGAAGGGACAACCCAAACTATGGTTAAAATTTGGGGCCTAGGGGCATGGCACGCCCCATATGTTGTCTCTTCATTCAGCCACTGAGAGACCTTACTTGAGGACTGGGCTAAGACTGAGGGTCACAATGTGTGTTTGTGACCAGTGTGGCTTGCGAGCATGGGCGAGGCCTCATGGGCCACACTGGTTTCAACTACACTGAAGTTTGGACTATATGCCAATCACAAGGTCTCTTGCTATGGTGAAGGAGTTCTGATTTCTGCGTCATTTTCAACCCAGGGCAGTGGTTGGAGATAAGGTCTAGGTTCGGAAGCCTGAAAACCGCAGTTGGGAAGAGATGATGTCCTAAGGCCATGGTGGGTCTGATGTGCTCAGTGTGCGGTCAGCTGCCTGGTTGTTGGTCAGGAGGTTCGGGCTCAGGTTGTGTCACACAGTGCATTTGTGCCCAGGTTAGACTCTATAATTTGGGTACATTCGAGTGCCGTGTAGGTTTGTCCTCATTTGAGGTGCCTGGGCATCTCATTAGGCAAGATATTTTTGTTAGAGGGGAGGCAGAGTGCTGCATTGTCGGTCCGGAATTGCCAAACTTGAGGGCTTCTGGGCCAGGAGTGTGAGGACAGAAGTCTGAGAACACAAGCTAGACTTGGGCTTCAGGCCGAGGGCACGGCAGGTACCCCCTGCACATCTGAACCAATATCTCATGCATCTGAAGTCAAGGCAAGGATCAGACGTTGGCTCAGGTAGTAGTTTCTATGCATGACTGTCCCTTCTTGAACGGAGGAATCTCAAGGCCATGGAGGTTTTGCCACGTTGGGAGTTGTGGGATGCCCCCTTCACGGATTCCTTCTGCGGGACAATTGAGACCTGTTGGGCAGCTCCAAAACATCCCATATGGAATGACTCCAGAGCACCGTTTGAGGATGGATGCCAGGGAAGCCCACCTCGCATTCCAATTGTCTCCTAGCAACAAGACAGTTGAGATCGGATGGCTCTGCGGAGCAACTGGGGTGGCTGAGTAGAAATCGACTTCCTGAGCATGGGGCCTAATATGTGTTTGGGTCCAAGAGTACCTTGGGATGGGGCGGTACCACCGGGACTCTGAAATCTTCTCCTAAGATTTTGACATATGTCCCATGGACAAGTTTCGTCGTGGAGATGAGATTTTTCTGATGGGTGCCTCAGGAACCCCCTATGCTGGTATTGGATTCCAAGATTTTGAGGAGACATGCCTGTAAACCAAAGCAATGGATCCGATTATGGCCTAGGATCCTGTCTGGTTCCATCTCCTTCTCTGGGGACATCCATCTATGGTATAAGTGGAGGTAGATGCTCAGCAGCTGTTTGACCACCCTTGTTGTCCACAGAGGCCTACATATTGGGATGGCCTCGGGGACTTTGGAGGGTTCTCCTAATTTGTACAATTTTAGACAATGGAATGGGCAGAATTCCCATGCATGGCGTAGGCAAAGTCCTAATGTGTCGCTCCAGAGGCCCAGCCGGAGGGTGTGTGGCCCAGGACTTTGAGGACAGAAGTCTGAAGACACAAACTCAGCTTAGGTTTGGGGACGTAGGTATGGCAGGCCCAATCTACAAACCATGAGAAGAACTCTTCAGGATATGAAGAAAGATCAAGTCTGATTGGCTTGCTCAGGCTTTGGTCTCTGGATTTTGTGTCAACCATGGCTGTGGAATGTGGGAAGGCCTCATGCGCCATGGATGAATCTTCTTCTCTGTGAATTTGGCCCGGTCCCAATTGTTTTTCGTCAATCTGTGTGATGGGAGGTCTCCTTTCAGGTTTGTTACCTCAGGAGTCCCAACCAAAGAGGAATTCCAAAGCAGAGCCCTGGGGAAGAGTGAAGGGACAACCCAAACTATGGTTAAAATTTGGGGCCTAGGGGCATGGCAGGCCCCATATGCTGTCTCTTCATCCAGCCACTGAGAGGCCTTACTTGAGGACTGGGCTCAGGCTGAGGGTCACAATGTGTGTTTGTGACCAATGTGGCTCGCGAGCATGGGCGGGGCCTCATGGGGCACACTGGTTTCAACAACACTGAACTTTGGACAACATGCCAATCACAAGGTCTTTTGCCATGGGGAAGGAGTTCTGATTTCTGCATCATTTTCAACCCTGGGTAGTGGTTGGAAATACGGTCTAGGTTCTGAATACTTAAAACCGCAGTTGGGAAGAGATGATGAACTAAGGCCTTGGCGGGTCTCATATGCTCAGTGTGCGGTCAGCTGCCTGGTTGTTGGTGAGGAGGTTCGGGCTCAGGTTGTGTCAGAGAGTGCATTAGTGCCGAGGTTAGACTTTATAATTTGGGTACAATCGAGTGCCGTTAGGTTGATTCTCATTTGAGGTGCCTGGGCATCTCATTTGGCAAGATATTTTTTCTAGAGGGCAGTCAGACTGCTGCATTGTGGGTCCGGAAATGCCAAACGTGTGGTCTTCTGGGCCAGTAGTGTGAGGACAGAAGTCTGAGATCACAAGCTAGACTTGGGCTTCAGACCCAGGGCAAGGCAGATACCCCCTGCACATCTGAACCAATATCTCATGCATCTGAAGTCACGGCGAGGATCAGATGTTGGCTCAGGTTGTAGATTCTGTGCATGACTGCCCCTTCATGAACGGAGAGGAATCTCAAGGCCATGCAGGTTTTCCCACGTTGGGAGTTGTGGGATGCCCCCTTCAAGGATTCCTTCTGCGGCACAATTGAGACCTGTTGGGCAGCTCCAAAACATCCCATATGGAATGACTCCAGAGCACCGTGTGAGGATGGATGCCAGGGAAGCCCACCTCGCATTCCAATTGTTTCCTAGCAACAAGACAGTGGAGATCGGATAGTTCTGCGGGAGCAACCGGGGTGGCTGAGTTGAAATGGACTTTCCTGAGCATGGGGCCTAATGTGTGTTTTTGTACTCGAGTACCTTGAATGGGGCGGTGGCACCGGGACACTGAAGTATTATCCTAAGATTTTGACATAGGTCCCATGCACAAGTTACCTCGTGGAGACGAGATTTTTTCTGATGGGTGCCTCAGGAAACCCCCTATGCTTGTATTGGAATCCAGGATTTTGAGGAGACCTGCCTGTAAACCAAAGCAATGGATCTGATTATATCCAAGGATCCTGTCTGTTACCATATCCTTCTCTGGGGACATCCATCTATGGTATGAGTGGAGGTAGATGCTCAGCAGGTGTCAGACCGCCCTTGTTTGTCCACAGAGACCTACATATTGGGATGGCCTCGGGGACTTTGGATTGTTATCCTAATTTGTACAATTTTGGACAATGGAATGGGCAGAATTCCCATGCATGGTGTAGGCACAGTCCTAATGTGTGGCTCCAGGGGCCCCAGCCTTGAGGGTGTGTGGCACAGGACTTTGAGGACAGAAGTCTAAAAACACAAACGCAGCTTAGGTTTGGGGACGTAGGTATGGCAGGCCCAATCTACAAACTAGGAGAAGAACTCTTCAGGATATGAAGAAAGAGCGAGTCTGAGGCGCTTGCTCAGGCTTTGGTCTCTGGATTTTGTGTCAACGATGGCCGTGGAATGAGGGGAGGCCTCATGGGCCATGGACGAAACTTCCTCTCTGTGGATTTGGCCCAGTCCCAATTGTTTTTCGTCAATCTGTGGGATGGGAGGTCTCCTTTCAGGTTTGTTACCTCAGGTGTCCCAACCAAAGAGGAATTCCAAAGCAGAGCCCTGGCAAGAGTGAAGGGACAACCCAAACTCTGGTTAAAATTTGGGGCCTAGGGGCATGGAAGGCCCCATATGCTGTCTCTTCATCCAGCCATTGAGAGGCCTTACTTGAGGACTGGGTTCAGGCTGAGGGTCACAATGTGTGTTTGTGACCAATGTGGCTCGCGAGCATGGGCGGGGCTTCATGGGCCACACTGGTTTCAAGTACACTGAACTTTGGACAACATGCCAATCACAAGGTCTCTTGCCATGGGGAAGGGGTTGTGATTTCTGCATCATTTTCAACCCTGGGCAATGGTTGGAGATAAGTCTAGGTTCGGAAGCCTGAAAACCGCAGTTGGGAAGAGATGATGACCTAAGGCCATGGTGGGTCTGATGTGCTCAGTGTGCGGTCAGCTGCCTGGTTGTCGGTCAGGAGGTTCGGGCTCAGTTTGTGTTAGACAGTGCTAGTGCCCAGGTTAGAATATATAATTTGGGTACAGTCGAGTGCCCTGTAGGTTGATCCTCATTTGAGGTGCCTGGGCAGCTCATTAGGCTAGATATTTTTTCTAGAGGGCAGGCACAGTGCTTCATTGTGGGTCGCGAATTGCCAAACTTGAGGGCTTCTGGGCCAATAGTGTGAGGACAGATCTGAGAACACAAGCTAGACTTGGGCTTCAGGCCGAGGGCAAGGCAGGTACCCCCTGCACATCTGAACCAATATCTCATGCATCTGAAGTCACGGTGAGGATCAGACGTTGGCTCAGGTTGTAGTTTCTGTGCATGCCTGCCCCTTCATGAACGGAGAGGAATCTCAAGGCCATGGAGGTTTTCCCACGTTGGGAGTTGTGGGATGCCCCCTTCAAGGATTCCTTCTGCGGCACAATTGAGACCTGTTGGGCAGCACCACCACATCCCTTATGGAATGACTCCAGAGCACCGTGCGATGATGGATGCCAGGGAAGCCCGCCTCGCATTCCAATTGTCTCCTAGCTACAAGACAGTTGAGATCGGATGGCTCTGCGGGAGCAACCGGGTTGGCTGAGTTGAAATGGACTTTCCTGAGCATGGGCATAATGTGTGTTTGTGTCAATGAGGACCTTGGAATGGGGCGGTGGCACCAGGACTCCGAAGTATTCTCCTAAGATTTTGACATAGGTCCCATGCACAAGTTTTTCGTGGAGACGAGATTTTTTCTGATGGGTGCCTCAGGAAACCCCCTATGCTGGCATTGGAATCCAGGATTTTGAGGAGACATGCCTTTAAACCAAAGCAATGGATCCGATTATGGCCTACGGTCCTGTCTGGTACTATATCCTTTTCTTGGTACATCCATCTATGGTATGAGTGGAGGTAGATGCTAAGCTGGTGTCAGTCCGCCTTTGTTTGTCCACAGAGACCTAGATATTGGGATGGCCTCGGGGACTTTGGAGGGTTCTCCTAATTTGTACAATTTTGGACAATGGAAGGGGCAGAATTCCCATGCATGGGGTAGACACAGTCCTAATGTGTGGCTCCAGGGTCCTCAGCCTGGGGGGTGTGTGGCCCAGGACTTTGAGGACAGAAGTCTGAAAACAGACTCAGCTTAGGTTTGGGGACGTAGGTATGGCAGGCCCAATCTACAAACCATGAGAAGAACTCTTCAGGATATGGAGAAAGAGCGAGTCTGAGGCTCTTGCTCAGGCTTTGGTCTGGATTTTGTGTCAACGATGGCCGTGGAATGTGGGGAGACCTCATGGGACATGGACGAATCTACCTCTCTGTGGATTTGGACTGGTCCCAATTGTTTTTCGTCAATCTGTGGGATGGGAGGTCTCCTTTCAGGTTTGTTACCTCAGGTGTCCCAACCAAAGAGGAATTCCAAAGCAGAGCCCTGGGAAAGAGTGAAGGGACAACCCAAACTATGGTTAAAATTTGTGGCCTAGGGGCATGGCAGGCCCCATATGCTGTCTCTTCATCCAGCCACTGAGAGGCCTTACTTGAGGTCTGGGCTCAGGCTGAGGGTTACAATGTGTGTTTGTGACCAATGTAGCTCACGAGCATGGGCGGGGCCTCATGGGAAACACTGGTTTCATCTACACTGAACTTTGGACAACATGCCATTCACAAGATCTCTTGCCATGGTGAAGGAGTTCTGATTTCTGCATCATTTTCAACCCTGGGCAGTGATTGGAGATAAGGTCTAGGATCGGAAGCCTGAAACCGCAGTTGGGAAGAGATGATGACCTAAGGCCATGGTGGGTCTGATGTGCTCAGTGTGCGGTCAGCTGCCTGGTTGTTGGTCAGGAGTTTCGGGCTCAGGTTGTGTCACACAGTGCATTTGTGCCCAGGTTAGACTATATAATTTGGGTACAGTCTAGTGCCTGTAGGTTGATCCTCATTTGAGGTGCCTGGGCAGCTCATTAGGCAAGATATTTTTTCTAGAGGGCAGGCACAGTGCTGCATTGTGGGTCGGGAATTGCCAAACTTGAGGGCTTCTGGGCCAGTAGTGTGAGGACAGAAGTTTGAGAACACAAGCTAGACTTGGGCTTCAGGGTGAGGGCACGGCAGGTACCCCTTGCACATCTGAACCAATATGTCATGCATCTGAAGTCACGGAGAGGATCAGACGTTGGCTCAGGTTGTAGTTTCTGTGCATGCCTGCCCCTTCATGAACGGAGAGGAATCTCAAGGCCATGGAGGTTTTCCCACGTTGGGAGTTGTGGGATGCCCCCTTCAAGGATTCCTTCTGCGGCACAATTGAGACCTGTTGGGCAGCACCACCACATCCCTTATGGAATGACTCCAGAGCACCGTGCCAGGATGGATGCCAGGGAAGCCCGCCTCGCATTCCAATTGTCTCCTAGCTACAAGACAGTTGAGATCGGATGGCTCTGTGGGAGCAACCGGGGTGACTGAGTTGAAATTGACTTTCCTGAGCATGGGCCTATTGTGTGTTTGTGTCCATGAGGACCTTGGAATGGGGCGGTGGCACCAGGACTCTGAAGTATTCTCCTAAGATTTTGACATAGGTCCCATGCACAAGTTTTTCGTGGAGACAAGATTTTTTCTGATGGGTGCCTCAGGAAACCCCCTATGCTGGTATTGGAATCCAGGACTTTGAGGAGGCATGCCTGTAAACAAAAGCAATGGATCCGATTATGGCCTAGGGTCCTGTCTGGTACCATATCCTTCTCTTGGGACATCCATCTATGGTATGAGTGGAGTTAGATGCTAAGCTGGTGTCAGTCCGCCTTTGTCTGTCCACAGAGACCTAGATATTGGGATGGCCTCGGGGACTTTGGAGGGTTCTCCTAATTTGTACAATTTTGGACAATGTAAGGGGCGGAATTCCCATGCATGGGGTAGACACAGTCCTAATTGTGGCTCCAAGGGCCTCAGTCTGGAGGGTGTGTGGCCCAGGACTTTGAGGACAGAAGTCGGAAAACACAAACTCAGCTAGGTTTGGGGACGTAGGTATGGCAGGCACAATCTACAAACCATGAGAAGAACTCTTCAGGATATGAAGAAAGAGCGAGTCTGAGGCGCTTGCTCAGGCTTTGGTCTCTGGATTTTGTGTCAAGGAATGCCGTGGAATGTGGGGAGACCTCATGGGACATGGACGAATCTTCCTCTCTGTGGATTTGGATCGGTCCAAATTGTTTTTCGTCAATCTGTGGGATGGGAGGTCTCCTTTCAGGTTTGTTACCTCAGGTGTCCCAACCAAAGAGAAATTCCAAAGCAGAGCCCTGGGGAAGAGTAAAGGGACAACCCAAACTATGGTTAAATTTTGGGGCCTAGGGGCATGGCAGGCCCCATATGCTGTCTCTTCATCCAGCCACTGAGAAGCCTTACTTGAGGACTGGGCTCAGGCTGAGGGTCACAATGTGCGTTTGTGACCTATGTAGCTCACGAGCATGGGAGGGGCCTCATGGGCCACACTGGTTTCATCTACACTGAACTTAGGAAAACATGCCATTCACAAGGTCTCTTGCTATGGTGAAGGAGTTCTGATTTCTGCATCATTTTCAACCCAGGGCAGTGGTTTGAGATAAAGTTAAAATCGGAAACTGAAAACCGCAGTTGGGACGAGATGATGACCTAAGGCCATGGTGGGTCTGATGTGCTCAGTGTGCGGTCAGCTGCCTGGTTGTTGATCAGGAGGTTCGGGCTCAGGTTGTGTCAGACAGTGCATTAGTGCCCAGGTTAGACTATATAATTTGGATACAGTCGATTGCCTTGTAGGTTGATCCTTATTTGAGGTGCCCGAGAAGTTCCTTAGGCAAGATATTTTTTCTAGAGGGCAGGCACAGTGCTGCATTGTGGGTCCGGAATTGCCAAACTTTTGGGCTTCTGGGCCAGTAGTGTGAAGACAGAAGTCTGAGACCACAAGCTAGACTTGGGCTTCAGGAAGAGGGCAAGGCAGGTACCCCCTGCACATCTGAACCAATATCTCATGCATCTGAAGTCACGGCGAGGATCAGACGTTGGCTCAGGTTGTAGTTTCTGTGCATGACTGCCCCTTCATGAACGGAGAGGAATCTCAAGGCCATGGAGGTTTTCCCACGTTGGGAGTTGTGGGATGCCCCCTTCAAGGATTCCTTCTATGGGACAATTGAGACCGTTTAGGCAGCTCCAAAACATCCCATATGGAATGACTCCAGAGCACCGTTCGAGCATGGATTCCAGGGAAGCCTGCCTTGCATTCTAATTGTCTCCTAGCAACAAGACAGTTGAGATCTGATGGCTCTGCCGGAGCAACCAGGGTGGCTGAGTTGAAATGGACTTTCCTGAGGATGGGTCCTAATGTGATTTTGTGTCCATGAGGGCCTTGGAATGGGGTGGTGGCACCGGACCCTGAAGTACTCTCCTAAGCTTTGGACATGGCTCCCATGCACAGGTTACCTTGCGGAGACGAGATGAGTTCTGATGGGTGCCTCAGGAAAACCCCTATGCTCGTATTGGAATCAGGCTTTTGAGGACACATGCCTGTAACACAAAGCAATGGATCCTATTATGGCCTAGGGTCCTGTCTGGTTCAATCTTCTTCTCTGGGGACATCCATCTATGGTATGAGTGGAGGTCGATTATCAGCTGGTGTCAGACAGCCCTTCTTTGTTCCGGGCGACCTACACTATTGGGATGACCTCAGGGACTTTGGAGGTTTCTCCGAATTTGTACGATTTTGGACCATGGAATGGGCAGAATTCCCATGGATTGGTAGGCACAGTCCTAATGTGTGGCTCCAGGGGCCCAGCCTGGAGGGTGTGTGGCCCAAGACTTTGAGGACAGAAGTCTGAAAACACAAACTCAGCTTAGGTTTGGGGATGTAGGTATGGCAGTCCCGATCTACAAGCCATAAGAAGAACTCTTCAGGATATGAAGAAAGTGCGATTCTGAGGCGCTTGCTCAGTCTTTTGTCTCTGGATATTGTATCAGCGATGGCCGAGGAATATCGGGGAGGCCTCATGGGCCATGGACGAATCTTCCTCTCTGAGGATTTGACCCGATTCCCAATTGTTTTTGGTCAATCTGTGGGATGGGAGGTCTCCTTTCAGTTTTGTTACCTCAGGTGTCCCACCAAAAGAGGAATTCCAAAGCAAAGCCGTGGGGAAGACTGAAGGGACACCCGAACTATGGTTAAAAATTGGGGCCTAGGGGCATGGCAAGCCCAATATGCTATCTCTTCATCCAGCCACTGAGTGGCCTTACTTGAGGACTGGGCTCAGCCTGAGGGTCACAATGTGTGTTTGTGACCAATGTGGCCCGCGAGCATGGGCGGGGCCTCATGGGCCACACTGGTTTCAACTACTCTGAATGTTGGACAACATGCCAACCACAAGGTTTCTTGCCATGGGGAAGGAGTTCTGATTTCTGCATCACCTTCAACCCCGGGCAGTGATTGGAGATAAGGTCTAGGTTCTGAAACCTGAAAACCGAGGTTGGAAAGAGATGACGACCTAAGGCCATGGCGGCTCGAAGTGCTCAGTGTGCGGCCAGCTGTCTGGGAGTGGCCAGGGGGTCCAGGCTCAGGCTGTGTCAGAAAGGGCATTAGTGCCCTGGTCAGCCTATGTATTTGGGGTACAGCGAAGGTCGGTGCAGGTTGATCCTCATTTGGGGTTACTGGGCAGGGCAGAGGACAATGTTTTTCTTCTGGAGGGCAGGCAGAGTGCTGCATTGTAGTTCTGGATTGCCAAACTGGAGGGCTTGTGGGCCAGTAGTCTGACGACAAAAGTCTGAGAACACAAGCTAGGCTTAGGTTTCTGGGTGAGGCCATGGCAGGCACAATCTACAGACCTGAATCGAGATCTCGTGCATCTGAAGTCAGGGCAAGGATAAGACGATCACTCAGGTTGGAGTTTCTGTACCTGAAGGCCCGTTCATGAATGGGGGGGCATCACGAGGCCATGGGGGTTTTCCCACGATGGGAGTTGTGAGAAGCTCCAAAGTGCAGAGAGTCTTCTGCAGGACAATTGAGACCTGTTGTTTGGCTCCAGGCCAATGATTCTGAGCAGAGTTCTAAGGATGGATGGCTGGGTAGCCCACCTCGCATTCCAATTGTCTTCTAGCAGCAAGACAGGTTAGATCTCCTGGATCTGTCGGGAGCAACCGAGGACGTTGAGTTGAAATGGACACCCCTGGGGATGGGTCACAATGTGCTTTTGTGTCTACGGAGACCTTGGAATGAAGCGGTGGCACTGGGGCCCTAAAGGGTTCTCCTAAACAGACGCTTTGACACAGCTCCAACGTGCAAGCTTCCCATGTGTAGATGAGATGTTTTCTGATGGGTGAGTCAAGAAACAGCTATATGCTGCTTTTGAAATCCAGGCCTCTGAGGAGAGATGCCTGGAAACCAAAGCAATGGATCTGATTAGTGCCTAGGGTCCTGTTCTTTCCTTTTTACCTCTGGTGACATCTGTCTATGGGTCTGAGTGCACGTAGGTGCTTAGTTGTGCTCAGATTGCCCCTGTTTTTCCTGGGAAGCCACCACTATTGAGATGGATCAGGGACTTTGGAGGTTTATCCTATTAGAAGGTTGTGGCCATTGGAATGGGCACACACATTTCCCTTGGAGAGGGCAAGTACAGTCCTCAGGTTTGGCTCCAGGGGCCTGAGCCTGTTTGTTGTGTAGGTCAGGGCTGTTGGGACAGTTGTCTGAAAACACAAACTAGGCTTATGTTTTGGGTCATAGGTATGGAAGGACTGATCTATGGACCATGAGGAGAACTCTTCGTGATTTGAAAGAAGGGCGAGTGTGAGGCTCCTGATCAAGTTTTTGTCTCTGGATATCGTGTCACTCATGGTCGTGGAATTTATGGTGACTTCATGGGAAATGGACGAGTCTTACTCTCTGGTGGTTTGACCCCGTCCAAAGAGTTTGGGGTCATTCTGTGGGATGGATGAAGTCCGTTTTTTGTTGTTGTTGTTGTTGTTTTCTTTTTTAACATCAGGTGTCCCACCAAATGAGTAATTCCAGAGTAGAGCCCTGGGAAGGGGTGACTGGACAATCAGAAATCTGGTTAAAAATTGGGGCCTAGGGACATGTCAAGCCCATTATGACATCTAATGGTCCAGCCACTGAGAGGACTTACTAGAGGACAGGACTCATGCTGAGGGTCACAATGCGTGTGTATGCCCTCGTCGCACTCAAGAATGGGCGGGGCCTCAGGGTGAATGCTGGTTTCTCCTACACTGAACGTTGGACAACGTGCCAACCACAAGTGTTCTTGCCATGTGTTAAGAGGAGTTCTGATTTCTGCATTTCTCTCACCCCTGGGCAGTGATTGGAGATAAGGTCTCGGTTTTGAAGCCTGAAAACTGAGGAAGGGAAGAGATGATGACCTAAGGCCATGGCGGGTTTTATGTGCTCAGTGTGCGGTCAGCTTTCTGGGTGATGGTCAGGAGGTCCGGGCTCAGGTTGTGTTCGACAGTGCATTTATGCCCAGGTTAGACTATATAATTTGGGTAAAGTCGAGTGCTGCGTAGGTTGATCCTCATTTAAGGTGCCTGGGCAGCTCATGAGGCAATAATTTTTTTTCTAGAGGGCAGGCAGGGTGCTGCATTGTGGGTCCGGAATTGCCATACTTGAGGGCTTCGGGGCCAGGAGTGTGAGGACGAAAATCTGAGTGACAAGCTAGATTGGGTATCAGGGCGAGGGCACGGAAGGTAACCCCTGCAGATCTGAACCAATATCTCATGCATCTGAAGTCAGGGCGAGGATCAGACGTTGGCTCAGGTTGGAGTTTCTGTGCATGAAGGCCGCTTCATGAAGTGAGCGGAATCTCGAGGCCATTGAGGATTTCCCACGTTGGGGGTTGTGGGATGCCCCCTTCAAGGATTCCTTCTGCGGGACAATTGAGACCTGTTGGACTGCTCCAGGACATCCCATATGGAATGACTCCAGAGCACCGTTCGCGGTTGGTTGCCTGGGAAGCACGCCTCGCATTCCAATTGTCTCCTAGCAACAAGACAGTTTAGATCTGATGGCTCTGCGGGAGCAACCGGGTTGGCTGAGTTGAAATGGACTTTCCTGAGAATGGGTCCTAATGTTTTTTTGTGTCCATGAGGGCCTTGGAATGGGGCGGTGGCAACGGGACCCTGAAGTACTCTGCTAAGCTTTGGACATGGCACCCATGCACAGGTTTCCTTGTGGAGACGAGATGAGTTCTGATGGGTGCCTCAGGAAAACCCCTATGCTCGTATTGGAATCAGGCTTTTGAGGACACATGCCTGTAACCCAAAGCAATGGATCCTATTATGGCCTAGGGTCCTGTCTGGTTCAATCTTCTTCTCTGGGGACATCCATCTATGGTATGAGTGGAGGTCGATTATCAGCTGGTGTCAGACAGCCTTGTTTGTTCCGGGCGACCTACAGTATTGGGATGGCCTCAGGGAATTTGGAGGTTTCTCCTAATTTGTACGATTTTGGACCATGGAATGGGCAGAATTCCCATGGATTGGTAGGCACATTCCTAATGTGTGGCTCCAGGGGCCCAGCCTGAAGGGTGTGTGACCCAGGACTTTGAGGACAGAAGTCTGAAAACATAAACTCAGCTTAGGTTTGGGGACGTAGGTATGGCAGTCCCGATCTACAAGCCATAAGAAGAACTCTTCAGGATATGAAGAAAGTGCGAGTCTGAGGCGCTTGCTCAGGCTTTTGTCTCTGGATTTTGTATCAGCGATTGCCGTGGAATGTCGGGGAAGCCTCATGGGCCATGGACGAATCTTCCTCTCTGAGGATTTGGCCAGATTCCCAATTGCTTTTCGTCAATCTGTGGGATGGGAGGTCTCCTTTCAGTTTTGTTACCTCAGGTGTCCCACCAAAAGAGGAATTCCAAAGAAAAGCCATGGGGAAGACTGAAGGGACAACCCGAACTATGGTTAAAAATTGGGGCCTAGGGGCATGGCAAGCCCAATATGCTATCTCTTCATCCAGCCACTGAGTGGCCTTACTTGACGACTGGGCTCAGCCTGAGAGTCACAATGTGTTTTTCTGACCAATGTGGCCCGCGAGCATGGGCGGGGCCTCATGGGCCACACTGGTTTCAACTACTCTGAACGTTGGGCAGCATGCCAACCACAAGGTTTCTTGCCATGGGGAAGGAGTTCTGATTTCTGCATCACCTTCAACCCTGGTCAGTGATAGGAGATAAGGTCTAGGTTCTGAAACCTGAAAACCGAGGTTGGGAAGAGATGACGACCTAAGGCCATGGCGGCTCGATGTGCTCAGTGTGCGGCCAGCTGTCTGGGCCTGGCCAGGGGGTCCAGGCTCAGGGTGTGTCAGAAAGGACATTAGTGCCCTGGTCAGCCTATGTATTTGGGGTACAGCAAAGGTCGGTGCAGGTTGATCCTCATTTGGGGTTACTGGGCAGCCCAGAGGACAATGTTTTTCTTCTGGAGGGCAGGCAGAGTGCTGCATTGTAGTTCTGGATTGCCAAACTGGAGGGCTTGTGGGCCAGTAGTCTGACGACCTAAGTCTGAGAACACAAGCTAGGCTTAGGTTTCTGGGTGAGGCCATGGTAGGCACAATCAACAGACCTGAATCGAGATCTCGTGCATCTGAAGACAGGTCGAGGATCAGACGATCACTCAGGTTGGAGTTTCTGTCCCTGAAGGCCCGTTCATGAATGGGGGGGCATCACGAGGCCATGGGGGTTTTCCCATGATGGGAGTTGGGAGAAGCTCCAAAGTGCAGAGAGTCTTCTGCAGGACAATTGAGACCTGTTGTTTGGCTCCAGGCCAATGATTCTGAGCAGGGTTCTAAGGATGGATGGCTGGGTAGCCCACCTCGCATTCCAATTGTCTCCTAGCAACAAGACAGGTTAGATCTCCTGGATCTGTGGGGAGCAACCGAGGACGCTGAGTTGAAATGGACACCCCAGGGGATGGGTCCTAATGTGCTTTCGTGTTTATGGAGACCTTGGAATGAAGCGGTGGCACTGGGGCCCTAAAGGGTTCTCCTAAACAGAGGCTTTGACACAGCTCCAACGTGCAAGTTTCCCATGTGTAGATGAGATGTTTTCTGATGGGTGATTCAAGAAACAGCTATATGCTGCTTTTGAAATCCAGGCCTCTGAGGAGAGATGCCTGGAAACCAAAGCAATGGATCTCATTAGTGCCTAGGGTCCTGTTCTTTCGTTTTTACCTCTGGGGACATTTGTCTATGGGTCTGAGTGCAGGTAGGTGCTCAGTTGGGCTCAGATTGTCCCTGGATCAAGGACTTTTGAGGTTTATCCTATTAGGAGAGTTGAGGCCATTGGAATGGGCACACACAATTCCCTTGGAGAGGCCAAGTACAGTCCTCAGGTTTGGCTCCAGGGGCCTGAGCCTGTAGGTTGTGTAGGCCAGGGCTGTTTGGACAGTTGTCTGAAAACACAAACTCGGCTTATGTTTCGGGTCATAGGTATGGCAGGACTGATCTACAGACCATGAGGAGAACTCTTCGGGATTTGAAAGAAGGGCGAGTGTGAGGCTCCTGCTCAAGTTTTTGTCTCTGGATATCGTGTCACTCATGGTCGTGGAATTTCTGGGTGACTTCATGGGAAATGGACGAGTCTTACTCTCTGGTGGTTTGGCCCCGTCCAAAGAGTTTGGGGTCATTCTGTGGGCTGGAAGAAGTCCGTTTTTTGTTGTTGTTGTTGTTGTTGTTTTCTTTTTTAACCTCAGGTGTCCCACCAAATGAGGGATTCCAGAGCAGAGCCCTGGGGAGGGGCGACTGGACAATCAGAAATCTGGTTAAAAATTGGGGCCTAGGGACATGTCAAGCCCATTATGACATCTAATGGTCCAGCCACAAAGAGGACTTACTAGAGGACAGGACTCATGCTGAGGGTCACAATGCGTGTGTATGCCCTGGTCGCACCCAAGAATGGGCGGGGCCTCAGGGTGAATGCTGTTTCTCCTACACTGAACGTTGGACAACGTGCCAACCACAAGGGTTATTGCCATGGGTAAGGAAGAGTTCTGATTTCTGCATCACACTCACCCCTGGTCAGTGATTGGAGATAAGGTCTCGGTTCTGAAGCCTGAAAACTGAGGTACAGAAGAGAGGATACCTAAGGCCATGGCGGGTTTTATGTGCTCAGCGTGCGGTCAGCTTTCTGGGTGTTGGTCAGGAGGTCTGGGCTCAGGTTGTGTTCGACAGTGCATTAGTGACCAGGTTAGACTATATTATTTCGGTAAAGTCGAGTGCTGTGTAGGTTTCTCCTCATTTAAGGTACCTGGGCAGCTCATGAGGCAATAATTTTTTTTCTAGAGGGCAGGCAGAGTGCTGCATTGTGGGTCCACAATTGCCAAACTTGAGGGCTTCGGGGCCAGGAGTGTGAGGACGGAAGTGTGAGAAGACAAGGTAGACTTGGGTTTCAGGGCGAGGGCACGGCAGGTACCCCCTGCAGATCTGAACCAATATCTCATGCATCTGAAGTCAGGGTGAGGATCAGACGTTGGCTCAGGTTGGAGTTTCTGTGCATGACGGCCGCTTCATGAAGGGAGCGGAATCTCGAGGCGATTGAGGTTTTCCCACGTTGGGACTTGTGGGATGCCCCCTTCAAGGATTCCTTCTGCGGGACAATTGAGACCTGTTGGACAGCTCCAGGACAAAGCATATGGAATGACTCCAGAGCACCGTTCGCGGATGGATCACTGGGAAGCTCCCCTCCCATTCCAATTGTCTCCTAGCAACAAGACAGTTTAGAGTTGATGGCTCTGCCGGAGCAACCAGGGTGGCTGAGTTGAAATGGACTTTCCTGAGGATGGGTCCTAATGTGTTTTTGTGTCCATGAGGGCCTTGGAATGGGGCGGTGGCACCGGGACCCTGAAGTACTCTCCTAAGCTTTGGACATGGCTCCCATGCACAGGTTTCCTTGTGGAGACGAGATGAGTTCTGATGGGTGCCTCAGGAAAAACCCTATGCTCGTATTGGAATCAGGCTTTTGAGGACACATGCCCGTAACCCAAAGCAATGGATCTTAATATGGCCTAGGGTCCTGTCTGGTTCAATCTTCTTCTCTAGGGACATCCAACTATGGTATGAGTGGAGGTCGATTATCAGCTGGTGTCAGACAGCCCTTGTTTGTTCCGGGCGACCTACACTATTGGGATGACCTCTGGGACTTTGGAGGTTTCTCCTAATTTGTAAGATTTTGGACCATGGAATGGGCAGAATTCCCATGGATTGGTAGGCACAGTCCTAATGTGTGGCTCTAGGTGCCCAGCCTGGAGGGTGTGTGGCCCAAGACTTTGAGGACAGAAGTCTGAAAACACAAACTCAACTTAGGTTTGGGGACGTAGGTATGGCAGGCCCGATCTACAAACCATGAGAAAAACTCTTCAGGATATGAAGAAAGTGCGAGTCTGAGGCGCTTGCTCAGGCTTTTGTCTCTGGATTTTGTATCAGCGATGGCCGTGGAATGTCGGGGAGGCCTCATGCGCCATGGACGAATCTTCCTCTCTGAGGCTTTGGCCCGATTCCCAATTGCTTTTCGTCAATCTGTGGGATGGGAGGACTCCTTTCAATTTTGTTACCTCAGGTGTCCCACCAAAAGAGGAATTCCAAAGCAAAGCCATGGGGAAGACTGAAGGGACAACCCGAACTATGGTTAAAAATTGGGGCCTAGGGGCATGGCAAGCCCAGTATGCTATCTCTTCATCCAGCCACTGAGTGGCCTTACTTGAGGACTGGGCTCAGCCTGAGGGTCACAATGTGTGTTTGTGACCAATGTGGCCCGCGAGCATGGGCGGGGCCTCATGGGCCACACTGGTTTCAACTACTCTGAACGTTGGACAGCATGCCAACCACAAGGTTTCTTGCCATGGGGAAGGAGTTCTGATTTCTGCATCACCTGCAACCCTGGGCAGTTATAGGAGATAAGGTCTAGGTTCTGAAACCTGAAAACCGAGGTTGGGAAGAGATGACGACCTAAGGCCATGGCGGCTCGATGTGCTCAGTGTGCGGCCCGCTGTCTGGGAGGGGCCAGGGGGTCCAGGCTCAGGCTGTGTCAGAAAGGACATTAGTGCCCTGGTCAGCCTATGTATTTCGGGTACAGCCAAGGTCGGTGCAGGTTGATCCTCATTTGGGGTTACTGGGTAGCCCCAGAGGACAATGATTTTCTTCTGGAGGGCAGGAAGAGTGCTGCATTGTAGTTCTGGATTGCCAAACTGGAGGGCTTGTGGGCCAGTAGTCTGACGACAAAAGTCTGAGAACACAAGCTAGGCTTAGGTTTCTGGGTGAGGCCATGGCAGGCACAATCTACAGACCTGAATTGAGATCTCGTGCATCTGAAGACAGGGCGAGGATCAGACGATCGCTCAGGATGGAGTTTGTGTCCCTGATGGCCCCTTCATGAATGGGGGGGCATCACGAGGCCATGGGGGTTTTCCCACGATGGGAGTTGTGAGAAGCTCCAAAGTGCAGAGAGTCTTCTGCAGAACAATTGAGACCTGTTGTTTGGCTCCAGGCCAATGATTCTGAGCAGGGTTCTAAGGATGGATGGCTGGGTAGCCCACCTCGCATTCCAATTGTCTCCTAGCAACAAGACAGGTTAGATCTCCTGGATGTGTGGGGAGCAACCGAGGACGCTGAGTTGAAATGGACACCCCTGGGGATGGGTCCTAATGTGCTTTTGTGTCTATGGAGACCTTGGAATGAAGCGGTGGCACTGGGGCCCTAAAGGGTTCTCCTAAACAGAGGCTTTGACACAGCTCCAACGTGCAAGTTTCCCATGTGTAAATGAGATATTTTCTGATGGGTGAGTCAAGAAACAGCTATATGCTGCTTTTGAAATCCAGGCCTCTGAGGAGAGATGCCTGGAAACCAAAGCAATGGATCTGATTAGTGCCTAGGGTCCTGTTCTTTCCTTTTTACCTCTGGGGACATCTGTCTATGGGTCTGAGTGCAGGTAGGTGCTCAGTTGGGCTCAGATTGTCCCTGGATCAGGGACTTTTGAGGTTTATCCTGTTAGGAGGGTTGAGGCCATTGGAATGGGCACACACAATTCCCTTGGAGAGGCCAAGTACAGTCCTCAGGTTTGGCTACAGGGTCCTGAGCCTGTAGGTTGTGTAGGCCAGGGCTGTTTGGACAGTTGTCTGAAAACACAAACTCGGCTTATGTTTCGGGTCATAGGTATGGCAGGACTGATCTACAGACCATGAGGAGAACTCTTCGGGATTTGAAAGAAGGGCGAGTGTGAGGCTCCTGCTCAAGTTTTTGTCTCTGTATATCGTGTCACTCATGGTCGTGGAATTTCTGGGTGACTTCATGGGAAATGGACGAGTCTTACTCTCTGGTGGTTTGGCCCCGTCCAAAGAGTTTGGGGTCATTCTGTGGGCTGGAAGAAGTCCGTTTTTTGTTGTTGTTGTTGTTGTTGTTGTTTTCTTTTTTAACCTCAGGTGTCCCACCAAATGAGGGATTCCAGAGCAGAGCCCTGGGGAGGGGCGACTGGACAATCAGAAATCTGGTTAAAAATTGGGGCCTAGGGACATGTCAAGCCCATTATGACATCTAATGGTCCAGCCACAAAGAGGACTTACTAGAGGACAGGACTCATGCTGAGGGTCACAATGCGTGTGTATGCCCTCGTCGCACTCAAGAACGGGCAGGGCCTCAGGGTGAATGCTGGTTTCTCCTTCACTGAACGTTGGACAAAGTGCCAACCACAAGGGTTCTTGCCATGGGTAAGGAGGAGTTCTGATTTCTGCATCACACTCACCCCTGGGCAGTGATTGGAGATAAGGTCTCGGTTCTGAAGCCTGAAAACTGAGGTACAGAAGAGAGGATACCTAAGGCCATGGCGGGTTTTATGTGCTCAGTGTGCAGTCAGCTTTCTCGGTGTTGGTCAGAAGATCCGGGCTCAGGTTGTGTTCGACAGAGCATTAGTGCCCAGCTTAGACTATATAATTTCGGTAAAGTCGAGTGCTGTGTAGGTTGATCCTCATTTAAGGTTCCTGGGCAGCTCATGAGGCACTAATTTTTTTTCTAGAGTGCAGGCAGAGTGCTGCATTGTGGGTCCGGAATTGCCAAACTTGAGGGCTTCGGGGCCAGGAGTGTGAGGACGGAAGTGTGAGAAGACAAGGTAGACTTGGGTTTCAGGGCGAGGGCACGGCAGGTACCCCCTGCAGATCTGAAGCAATATCTCATGCATCTGAAGTCAGTGCGAGGATCAGACGTTGGCTCAGGTTGGAGTTTCTGTGCATGACGGCCGCTTCATGAAGGGAGCGGAATCTCGAGGCCATTGAGGTTTTCCCACGTTGGGAGTTGTGGGATGCCCCCTTCAAGGATTCCTTCTGCGGGACAATTGAGACCTGTTGGACAGCTCCAGGACATCCCATATGGAATGACTCCAGAGCACCGTTCGCGGATGGATGCCTGGGAAGCCCGCCTCCCATTCCAATTGTCTCCTAGCAACAAGACAGTTTAGAGTTGATGGCTCTGCCGGAGCAACCAGGGTGGCTGAGTTGAAATGGACTTTCCTGAGGATGGGTCCTAATGTGTTTTTGTGTCCATGAGGGCCTTGGAATGGGGCGGTGGCACCGGGACCCTGAAGTACTCTCCTAAGCTTTGGACATGGCTCCCATGCACAGGTTTCCTTGTGGAGACGAGATGAGTTCTGATGGGTGCCTCAGGAAAACCCCTATGCTCGTATTGGAATCAGGCTTTTGAGGACACATGCCCGTAAACCAAAGCAATGGATCTTAATATGGTCTAGGGTCCTGTCTGGTTCAATCTTCTTCTCTAGGGACATCCAACTATGGTATGAGTGGAGGTCGATTATCAGCTGGTGTCAGACAGCCCTTGTTTGTTCCGAGCGACCTACACTATTGGGATGACCTCAGGGACTTTGGAGGTTTCTCCTAATTTGTACGATTTTGGACCATGGAATGGGCAGAATTCCCATGGATTGGTAGGCACAGTCCTAATGTGTGGCTCCAGGGGCCCAGCCTGGAGGGTGTGTGGCCCAAGACTTTGAGGACAGAAGTCTGAAAACACAAACTCAACTTAGGTTTGGGGACGTAGGTATGGCAGGCCCGATCTACAAACCATGAGAAAAACTCTTCAGGATCTGAAGAGATGCGAGTCTGAGGCGCTTGCTCAGGCTTTTGTCTCTGGATTTTGTATCAGCGATGGCCGTGGAATGTCGTGGAGGCCTCATGCGCTATGGACGAATCTTCCTCTCTGAGGCTTTGGCCCGATTCCCAATTGCTTTTCATCAATCTGTGGGATGGGAGGACTCCTTTCAGTTTTGTTACCTCAGGTGTCCCACCAAAAGAGGAATTCCAAAGCAAAGCCGTGGGGAAGACTGAAGGGACAACCCGAACTATGGTTAAAAATTGGGGCCTAGGGGCATGGCAAGCCCAATATGCTATCTCTTCATCCAGCCACTGAGTGGCCTTACTTGAGGACTGGGCTCAGCCTGAGGGTCACAATGTGTGTTTGTGACCAATGTGGCCCGCGAGCATGGGCGGGGCCTCATGGGCCACACTGGTTTCAACTACTCTGAACGTTGGACAGCATGCCAACCACAAGGTTTCTTGCCATGGGGAAGGAGTTCTGATTTCTGCATCACCTTCAACCCTGGGCAGTGATAGGAGATAAGGTCTAGGTTCTGAAACCTGAAAACCGAGGTTGGGAAGAGATGACGACCTAAGGCCATGGCGGCTCGATGTGCTCAGTGTGCGGCCAGCTGTCTGGGAGGGGCCAGGGGGTCCAGGCTCAGGCTGTGTCAGAAAGGACATTAGTGCCCTGGTCAGCCTATGTATTCGGGGTACAGCCAAGGTCGGTGCGGGTTTATCCTCATTTGGGGTTACTGGGTAGCCCCAGAGGACAATGTTTTTCTTCTGGAGGGCAGGAAGCGTGCTGCATTGTAGTTCTGGATTGCCAAACTGGAGGGCTTGTGGGCCAGTAGTCTGACGACAAAAGTCTGAGAACACAAGCTAGGCTTAGGTTTCTGGGTGAGGCCATGGCAGGCACAATCTACAGACCTGAATTGAGATCTCGTGCATCTGAAGACAGGGCAAGGATCAGACGATCGCTCAGGTTGGAGTTTCTGTCCCTGATGGCCCCTACATGAATGGGGGGGCATCACGAGGCCATGGGGGTTTTCCCACGATGGGAGTTGTGAGAAGCTCCAAAGTGCAGAGAGTCTTCTGCAGAACAATTGAGACCTGTTGAATGGCAACAGGCCAATGATTCTGAGCAGGGTTCTAAGGATGGATGGCTGGGTAGCCCACCTCGCATTCCAATTGTCTCCTAGCAACAAGACAGGTTAGATCTCCTGGATCTGTGGGGAGCAACCGAGGACGCTGAGTTGAAATGGACACCCCTGGGGATGGGTCCTAATGTGCTTTTGTGTCTATGGAGACCTTGGAATGAAGCGATGGCAATGGGGCCCTAAAGGGTTCTCCTAAACAGAGGCTTTGACACAGCTCCAACGTGCAAGTTTCCCATGTGTAGATGAGATATTTTCTGATGGGTGAGTCAAGAAACAGCTATATGCTGCTTTTGAAATCCAGGCCTCTGAGGAGAGATGCCTGGAAACCAAAGCAATGGATCTGATTAGTGCCTAGGGTCCTGTTCTTTCCTTTTTACCTCTGGGGACATCTGTCTATGGGTCTGAGTGCAGGTAGGTGCTCAGTTGGGCTCAGATTGTCCCTGGATCAGGGACTTTTGAGGTTTATCCTATTAGGAAGGTAGAGGCCATTGGAATGGGCACACACAATTCCCTTGGAGAGGCCAAGTACAGTCCTCAGGTTTGGCTCCAGGGTCCTGAGCCTGTAGGTTGTGTAGGCCAGGGCTGTTTGGACAGTTGTCTGAAAACACAAACTCGGCTTATGTTTCGGGTCATAGGTATGGCAGGACTGATCTACAGACCATGAGGAGAACTCTTCGGGATTTGAAAGAAGGGCGAGTGTGAGGCTCCTGCTCAAGTTTTTGTCTCTGTATATCGTGTCACTCATGGTCGTGGAATTTCTGGGTGACTTCATGGGAAATGGACGAGTCTTACTCTCTGGTGGTTTGGCCCCGTCCAAAGAGTTTGGGGTCATTCTGTGGGCTGGAAGAAGTCCGTTTTTTGTTGTTGTTGTTGTTGTTGTTGTTTTCTTTTTTAACCTCAGGTGTCCCACCAAATGAGGGATTCCAGAGCAGAGCCCTGGGGAGGGGCGACTGGACAATCAGAAATCTGGTTAAAAATTGGGGCCTAGGGACATGTCAAGCCCATTATGACATCTAATGGTCCAGCCACAAAGAGGACTTACTAGAGGACAGGACTCATGCTGAGGGTCACAATGCGTGTGTATGCCCTCGTCGCACTCAAGAATGGGCCGGGCCTCAGGGTGAATGCTGGATTCTCCTTCACTGGACGTTGGACAAAGTGCCAACCACAAGATTGGAGGAGTTCTGATTTCTGCATCACACTCTCCCCTGGGCAGTGATTGGAGATAAGGTCTCGGTTCTGAAGCCTGAAAACTGAGGTACAGAAGAGAGGATACCTAAGGCCATGGCGGGTTTTATGTGCTCAGTGTGCAGTCAGCTTTCTCGGTGTTGGTCAGGAGATCCGGGCTCAGGTTGTGTTCGACAGTGCATTAGTGCCAAGGTTAGACTATATTATTTCGGTAAAGTCGAGTGCTGTGTAGGTTGATCCTCATTTAAGGTGCCTGGGCAGCTCATGAGGCACTAATTTTTTTTCTAGAGGTCAGGCAGAGTGCTGCATTGTGGGTCCACAATTGCCAAACTTGAGGGCTTCGGGGCCAGGAGTGTGAGGACGGAAGTGTGAGAAGACAAGGTAGACATGGGTTTCAGGGCGAGGGCACGGCAGGTACCCCCTGCAGATCTGAACCAATATCTCATGCATCTGAAGTCAGGGCGAGGATCAGACGTTGGCTCAGGTTGGAGTTTCTGTGCATGACGGCCGCTTCATGAAGGGAGCGGAATCTCGAGGCCATTGAGGTTTTCCCACGTTGGGAGTTGTGGGATGCCCCCTTCAAGGATTCCTTCTGCGGGACAATTGAGACCTGTTGGACAGCTCCAGGACATCCCATATGGAATGACTCCAGAGCACCGTTCGCGGATGGATGCCTGGGAAGCCCGCCTCCCATTCCAATTGTCTCCTAGCAACAAGACAGTTTAGAGTTGATGGCTCTGCCGGAGCAACCAGGGTGGCTGAGTTGAAATGGACTTTCCTGAGGATGGGTCCTAATGTGTTTTTGTGTCCATGAGGGCCTTGGAATGGGGCGGTGGCACCGGGACCCTGAAGTACTCTCCTAAGCTTTGGACATGGCTCCCATGCACAGGTTTCCTTGTGGAGACGAGATGAGTTCTGATGGGTGCCTCAGGAAAACCCCTATGCTCGTATTGGAATCAGGCTTTTGAGGACACATGCCCGTAAACCAAAGCAATGGATCTTATATGGTCTAGGGTCCTGTCTGGTTCAATCTTCTTCTCTAGGGACATCCAACTATGGTATGAGTGGAGGTCGATTATCAGCTGGTGTCAGACAGCCCTTGTTTGTTCCGGGCGACCTACACTATTGGGATGACCTCAGGGACTTTGGAGGTTTCTCCTAATTTGTACGATTTTGGACCATGGAATGGGCAGAATTCCCATGGATTGGTAGGCACAGTCCTAATGTGTGGCTCCAGGGGCCCAGCCTGGAGGGTGTGTGGCCCAAGACTTTGAGGACAGAAGTCTGAAAACACAAACTCAACTTAGGTTTGGGGACGTAGGTATGGCAGGCCCGATCTACAAACCATGAGAAAAACTCTTCAGGATATGAAGAAAGTGCGAGTCTGAGGTGCTTGCTCAGGCTTTTGTCTCTGGATTTTGTATCAGCGATGGCCGTGGAATGTCGGAGAGGCCTCATGCGCCATGGACGAATCTTCCACTCTGAGGCTTTGGCCCGATTCCCAATTGCTTTTCGTCAATCTGTGGGATGGGAGGACTCCTTTCAGTTTTGTTACCTCAGGTGTCCCACCAAAAGAGGAATTCCAAAGCAAAGCCGTGGGGAAGACTGAAGGGACAACCCGAACTATGGTTAAAAATTGGGGCCTAGGGGCATGGCAAGCCCAGTATGCTATCTCTTCATCCAGCCACTGAGTGGCCTTACTTGAGGACTGGGCTCAGCCTGAGGGTCACAATGTGTGTTTGTGACCAATGTGGCCCGCGAGCATGGGCGGGGCCTCATGGGCCACACTGGTTTCAACTACTCTGAACGTTGGACAGCATGCCAACCACAAGGTTTCTTGCCATGGGGAAGGAGTTCTGATTTCTGCATCACCTTCAACCCTGGGCAGTGATAGGAGATAAGGTCTAGGTTCTGAAACCCGAAAACCGAGGTTGGGAAGAGATGACGACCTAAGGCCATGGCGGCTCGATGTGCTCAGTTTGCGGCCAGCTGTCTGGGAGGGGCCAGGGGGTCCAGGCTCAGGCTGTGTCAGAAAGGACATTAGTGCCCTGGTCAGCCTATGTATTGGGGGTACAGCCAAGGTCGGTGCAGGTTGATCCTCATTTGGGGTTACTGGGTAGCCCCAGAGGACAATGTTTTTCTTCTGGAGGGCAGGAAGAGTGCTGCATTGTAGTTCTGGATTGCCAAACTGGAGGGCTTGTGGGCCAGTAGTCTGACGACAAAAGTCTGAGAACACAAGCTAGGCTTAGGTTTCTGGGTGAGGCCATGGCAGGCACAATCTACAGACCTGAATTGAGATCTCGTGCATCTGAAGACAGGGCGAGGATCAGACGATCGCTCAGGTTGGAGTTTCTGTCCCTGATGGCCCCTTCATGAATGGGGGGGCATCACGAGGCCATGGGGGTTTTCCCACGATGGGAGTTGTGAGAAGCTCCAAAGTGCAGAGAGTCTTCTGCAGAACAATTGAGACCTGTTGAATGGCAACAGGCCAATGATTCTGAGCAGGGTTCTAAGGATGGATGGCTGGGTAGCCCACCTCGCATTCCAATTGTCTCCTAGCAACAAGACAGGTTAGATCTCCTGGATCTGTGGGGAGCAACCGAGGACGCTGAGTTGAAATGGACACCCCTGGGGATGGGTCCTAATGTGCTTTTGTGTCTATGGAGACCTTGGAATGAAGCGGTGGCACTGGGGCCCCAAAAGGTTCTCCTAAACAGAGGCTTTGACACAGCTCAAACGTGCAAGTTTCCCATGTGTAGATGAGATGTTTTCTGATGGGTGAGTCAAGAAACAGCTATATGCTGCTTTTGAAATCCAGGCCTCTGAGGAGAGATGCCTGGAAACCAAAGCAATGGATCTGATTAGTGCCTAGGGTCCTGTTCTTTCCTTTTTACCTCTGGGGACATCTGTCTATGGGTCTGAGTGCAGGTAGGTGCTCAGTTGGGCTCAGATTGTCCCTGGATCAGGGACTTTTGAGGTTTATCCTATTAGGAGGGTTGAGGCCATTGGAATGGGCACACACAATTCCCTTGGAGAGGCCAAGTACAGTCCTCAGGTTTGGCTCCAGGGTCCTGAGCCTGTAGGTTGTGTAGGCCTGGGCTGTTTGGACAGTTGTCTGAAAACACAAACTCGGCTTATGTTTCGGGTCATAGGTATGGCAGGACTGATCTACAGACCATGAGGAGAACTCTTCGGGATTTGAAAGAAGGGCGAGTGTGAGGCTCCTGCTCAAGTATTTGTCTCTGTATATCGTGTCACTCATGGTCGTGGAATTTCTGGGTGACTTCATGGGAAATGGACGAGTCTTAGTCTCTGGTGGTTTGGCCCCATCCAAAGAGTTTGGGGTCATTCTGTGGGCTGGAAGAAGTCCGTTTGTTGTTGTTGTTGTTGTTGTTGTTGTTGTTGTTTTCTTTTTTAACCTCAGGTGTCCCACCAAATGAGGGATTCCAGAGCAGAGCCCTGGGGAGGGGCGACTGGACAATCAGAAATCTGGTTATAAATTGGGGCCTAGGGACATGTCAAGCCCATTATGACATCTAATGGTCCAGCCACAAAGAGGACTTACTAGAGGACAGGACTCATGCTGAGGGTCACAATGCGTGTGTATGCCCTCGTCGCACTCAAGAATGGGCGGGGCCTCAGGGTGAATGCTGGTTCCTCCTTCACTGAACGTTGGACAAAGTGCCAACCACAAGGGTTCTTGCCATGGGAAAGGAGGAGTTCTGATTTCTGCATCACAATCACCCCTGGGCAGTGATTGGAGATAAGGTCTCGGTTCTGAAGCCTGAAAACTGAGGTACAGAAGAGAGGATACCTAAGGCCATGGCGGGTTTTATGTGCTCAGTGTGCAGTCAGGTTTCTCGGTGTTGTTAAGGAGATCCGGGCTCAGGTTGTGTTCGACAGTGCATTAGTGCCAAGGTTAGACTATATAATTTCGGTAAAGTCGAGTGCTGTGTAGGTTGATCCTCATTTAAGGTTCCTGGGCAGCTCATTAGGCACTAATTTTTTTTCGAGAGGGCAGGCAGAGTGCTGCATTGTGGGTCCGGAATTGCCAAACTTGAGGGGTTCGGGGCCAGGAGTGTGAGGACGGAAGTGTGAGAAGACAAGGTAGACTTGGGTTTCAGGGCGAGGGCACGGCAGGTACCCCTTGCAGATCTGAAACAATATCTCATGCATCTGAAGTCAGGGCGAGGATCAGACGTTGGCTCAGGTTGGAGTTTCTGTGCATGACGGCCGCTTCATGAAGGGAGCGGAATCTCGAGGCCATTGAGGTTTTCCCACGTTGGGAGTTGTGGGATGCCCCCTTCAAGGATTCCTTCTGCGGGACAATTGAGACCTGTTGGACAGCTCCAGGACATCCCATATGGAATGACTCCAGAGAACCGATCGCGGATGGATGCCTGGGAAGCCCGCCTCCCATTCCAATTGTCTCCTAGCAACAAGACAGTTTAGAGTTGATGGCTCTGCCGGAGCAACCAGGGTGGCTGAGTTGAAATGGACATTCCTGAGGATGGGTCCTAATGTGTTTTTGTGTCCATGAGGGCCTTGGAATGGGGCGGTGGCACCGGGACCCTGAAGTACTCTCCTAAGCTTTGGACATGGCTCCCATGCACAGGTTTCCTTGTGGAGACGAGATGAGTTCTGATGGGTGCCTCAGGAAAACCCCTATGCTCGTATTGGAATCAGGCTTTTGAGGACACATGCCCGTAACCCAAAGAAATGGATCTTAATATGGCCTAGGGTCCTGTCTGGTTCAATCTTCTTCTCTAGGGACATCCAACTATGGTATGAGTTGAGGTCGATTATCAGCTCGTGTCAGACAGCCCTTGTTTGTTCCGGGCGACCTACACTATTGGAATGACCTCAGGGACTTTGGAGGTTTCTCCTAATTTGTACGTTTTTGGACCATGGAATGGGCAGAATTCCCATGGATTGGTAGGCACAGTCCTAATGTGTGGCTCCAGGGGCCCAGCTGGAGGGTGTGTGGCACAAGACTTTGAGGACAGAAGTCTGAAAACACAAACTCAACTTAGGTTTGGGGACGTTGGTATGGCAGGCCCAATCTACAAACCATGAGAAAAACTCTTCAGGATCTGAAGAGATGCGAGTCTGAGGCGCTTGCTCAGGCTTTTGTCTCTGGATTTTGTATCAGCGATGGCCGAGGAATGTCGGGGAGGCCTCATGCGCTATGGACGAATCTTCCTCTCTGAGGCTTTGGCCCGAATTCCAATTGCTTTTCGTCAATCTGTGGGATGGGAGGACTCCTTTCAGTTTTGTTACCTCAGGTGTCCCACCAAAAGAGGAATTCCAAAGCAAAGCCGTGGGGAAGACTGAAGGGACAACCCGAACTATGGTTCAAAATTGGGGCCTAGGGGCATGGCAAGCCCAATATGCTATCTCTTCATCCAGCCACTGAGTGGCCTTACTTGAGGACTGGGCTCAGCCTGAGGGTCACAATGTGTGTTTGTGACCAATGTGGCCCGCGAGCATGGGCGGGGCCTCATGGGCCACACTGGTTTCAACTACTCTGAACGTTGGACAGCATGCCAACCACAAGGTTTCTTGCCATGGGGAAGGAGTTCTGATTTCTGCATAACCTTCAACCCTGGGCAGTGATAGGAGATAAGGTCTAGGTTCTGAAACCTGAAAACCGAGGTTGGGAAGAGATGACGACCTAAGGCCATGGAGGCTCGATGTGCTCAGTGTGCGGCCAGCTGTCTGGGAGGGGCCAGGGTGTCCAGGCTCAGGCTGTGTCAGAAAGGACATTAGTGCCCTGGTCAGCCTATGTATTTGGGGTACAGCCAAGGTCGGTGCAGGTGGATCATCATTTGGGGTTACTGGGTAGCCCCAGAGGACAATGTTTTTCTTCTGGAGGGCAGGAAGAGTGCTGAATTGTAGTTCTGGATTGCCAAACTGGAGGGCTTGTGGGCCAGTAGTCTGACGACAAAAGTCTGAGAACACAAGCTAGGCTTAGGTTTCTGGGTGAGTCCAGGCAGGCACAATCTACAGACCTGAACTGAGATCTCGTGCATCTGAAGACAGGGCGAGGATCAGACGATCGCTCAGGTTGGAGTTTCTGTCCCTGATGGCCCCTTCATGAATGGGGGGGCATCACGAGGCCATGGGGGTTTTCCCACGATGGGAGTTGTGAGAAGCTCCAAAGTGCAGAGAGTCTTCTGCAGAACAATTGAGACCTGTTGAATGGCAACAGGCCAATGATTCTGAGCAGGGTTCTAAGGATGGATGGCTGGGTAGCCCACCTCGCATTCCAATTGTCTCCTAGCAACAAGACAGGTTAGATCTCCTGGATCTGTGGGGAGCAACCGAGGACGCTGAGTTGAAATGGACACCCCTGGGGATGGGTCCTAATGTGCTTTTGTGTCTATGGAGACCTTGGAATGAAGCGGTGGCACTGGGGCCCCAAAAGGTTCTCCTAAACAGAGGCTTTGACACAGCTCAAACGTGCAAGTTTCCCATGTGTAGATGAGATGTTTTCTGATGGGTGAGTCAAGAAACAGCTATATGCTGCTTTTGAAATCCAGGCCTCTGAGGAGAGATGCCTGGAAACCAAAGCAATGGATCTGATTAGTGCCTAGGGTCCTGTTCTTTCCTTTTTACCTCTGGGGACATCTGTCTATGGGTCTCAGTGCTGGTAGGTGCTCAGTTGGGCTCAGATTGTCCCTGGATCAGGGACTTTTGAGGTTTATCCTATTAGGAGGGTTGAGGCCATTGGAATGGGCACACACAATTCTTTCGGAGAGGCCAAGTACAGTCCTCAGGTTTGGCTCCAGGGGCCTGAGCCTGTTGGTTGTGTAGGCCAGGGCTGTTTGGACAGTTGTCTGAAAACACAAACTCGGCTTATGTTTCGGGTCATAGGTATGGCAGGACTGATCTACAGACCATGAGGAGAACCTTTCGGGATTTGAAACAGGGTGATTGTGAAGCTCCTGCTCAAGTTTTTGTCTCTGGATATCGTGTCACTCATGGTCGTGGAATTTTTGGGTGACTTCATGGGAAATGGACGAGTCTTACTCTCTGGTGGTTTGGCCCTGTCCAAAGAGTTTGGGGTCATTCTGTGGGCTGGAAGAAGTCCGTTTTGTTGTTGTTGTTGTTGTTGTTGTTGTTGTTGTTGTTGTTGTTTTCTTTTTTAACCTCAGGTGTCCCACCAAATGAGGGATTCCAGAGCAGAGCCCTGGGGAGGGGCGACTGGACAATCAGAAATCTGGTTAAAAATTGGGGCCTAGGGACATGTCAAGCCCATTATGACATCTAATGATCCAGCCACAAAGAGGACTTACTAGAGGACAGGACTCGTGCTGTGGGTCACAATGCGTGTGTATGCCCTCGTCGCACTCAAGAATGGGCGGGGCCTCAGGGTGAATGCTGGTTTCTCCTTCACTGAACGTTGGACAAAGTGCCAACCACAAGGGTTCTTGCCATGGGTAAGGAGGAGTTCTGATTTCTGCATCACACTCACCCCTGGGCAGTGATTGGAGATAAGGTCTCGGTTCTGAAGCCTGAAAACTGAGGTACAGAAGAGAGGATACCTAAGGCCATGGCGGGTTTTATGTGCTCAGTGTGCAGTCAGCTTTCTCGGTGTTGGTCAGGAGATCCGGGCTCAGGTTGTGTTCGACAGTGCATTAGTGCCAAGCTTAGACTATATTATTTCGGTAAAGTGGAGTGCTGTGTAGGTTGATCCTCATTTAAGGTGCCTGGGCAGCTCATGAGGCACTAATTTTTTTTCTAGAGGGCAGGTAGAGTGCTGCATTGTGGGTCCGCAATTGCCAAACTTGAGGGCTTCGGGGCCAGGAGTGTGAGGACGGAAGTGTGAGAAGACAAGGCAGACTTGGGTTTCAGGGCGAGGGCACGGCAGGTACCCCCTGCAGATCTGAACCAATATCTCATGCATCTGAAGTCAGGGCGAGGATCAGACGTTGGCTGAAATTGGAGTTTCTGTGCATGACGGCCGCTTCATGAAGGGAGCGGAATCTCGAGGCCATTGAGGTTTTCCCACGTTGGGAGTTGTGGGAGGCCCCCTTCAAGGATTCCTTCTGCGGGACAATTGAGACCTGTTGGACAGCTCCAGGACATCCCATATGGAATGACTCCAGAGCACCGTTCGTGGATGGATGCCTGGGAAGCCCGCCTCCCATTCCAATTGTCTCCTAGCAACAAGACAGTTTAGAGTTGATGGCTCTGCCGGAGCAACCAGGGTGGCTGAGTTGAAATGGACTTTCCTGAGGATGGGTCCTAATGTGTTTTTGTGTCCATGAGGGCCTTGGAATGGGGCGGTGGCACCGGGACCCTGAAGTACTCTCCTAAGCTTTGGACATGGCTCCCATGCACAGGTTTCCTTGTGGAGACGAGATGAGTTCTGATGGGTGCCACAGGAAAACCCATATGCTCGTATTGGAATCAGGCTTTTGAGGACACATGCCCGTAAACCAAAGCAATGGATCTTAATATGGCCTAGGGTCCTGTCTGGTTCAATCTTCTTCTCTAGGGACATCCAACTATGGTATGAGTGGAGGTCGATTATCAGCTGGTGTCAGACAGCCCTTGTTTGTTCCGGGCGACCTACACTATTGGGATGACCTCAGGGACTTTGGAGGTTTCTCCTAATTTGTACGATTTTGGACCATGGAATGGGCAGAATTCCCATGGATTGGTAGGCACAGTCCTAATGTGTGGCTCTAGGGGCCCAGCCTGGAGGGTGTGTGGCCCAAGACTTTGAGGACAGAAGTCTGAAAACACAAATTCAACTTAGGTTTGGGATGTAGGTATGGCAGGCCCGATCTACAAACCATGAGAAAAACTCTTCAGGATATGAAGAAAGTGCGAGTCTGAGGTGCTTGCTCAGGCTTTTGTCTCTGGATTTTGTATCAGCGATGGCCGTGGAATGTCGGGGAGGCCTCATGGGCCATGGACGAATCTTCCTCTCTGAGGCTTTGGCCCGATTCCCAATTGCTTTTCGTCAATCTGTGGGATGGGAGGACTCCTTTCAGTTTTGTTACCTCAGGTGTCCCACCAAAAGAGGAATTCCAAAGGAAAGCCGTGGGGAAGACTGAAGGGACAACCCGAATATGGTTAAAAATTGGGGCCTAGGGGCATGGCAAGCCCAATATGCTATCTCTTCATCCAGCCACTGAGTGGCCTTACTTGAGGACTGGGCTCAGCCTGAGGGTCACAATGTGTGTTTGTGACCAATGTGGCCCGCGAGCATGGGCGGGGCCTCATGGGCCACACTGGTTTCAACTACTCTGAACGTTGGACAGCATGCCAACCACAAGGTTTCTTGCCATGGGGAAGGAGTTCTGATTTCTGCATAACCTTCAACCCTGGGCAGTGATAGGAGATAAGGTCTAGGTTCTGAAACCTGAAAACCGAGGTTGGGAAGAGATGACGACCTAAGGCCATGGAGGCTCGATGTGCTCAGTGTGCTGCCATCTGTCTGGGAGGGGCCAGGGGGTCCAGGCTCAGGCTGTGTCAGAAAGGACATTAGTGCCCTGGTCAGCCTATGTATTTGGGGTACAGCCAAGGTCGGTGCAGGTTGATCCTCATTTGGGGTTACTGGGTAGCCCCGGGGGACAATGTTTTTCTTCTGGAGGGCAGGAAGAGTGCTGAATTGTAGTTCTGGATTGCCAAACTGGAGGGCTTGTGGGCCAGTAGTCTGACGACAAAAGTCTGAGAACACAAGCTAGGCTTAGGTTTCTGGGTGAGTCCAGGCAGGCACAATCTACAGACCTGAACTGAGATCTCGTGCATCTGAAGACAGGGCGAGGATCAGACAATCGCTCAGGTTGGAGTTTCTGTCCCTGATGGCCCCTTCATGAATGGGGGGGCATCACGAGGCCATGGGGGTTTTCCCACGATGGGAGTTGTGAGAAGCTCCAAAGTGCAGAGAGTCTTCTGCAGAACAATTGAGACCTGTTGTTTGGCAACAGGCCAATGATTCTGAGCAGGGTTCTAAGGATGGATGGCTGGGTAGCCCACCTCGCATTCCAATTGTCTCCTAGCAACAAGACAGGTTAGATCTCCTGGATCTGTGGGGAGCAACCGAGGACGCTGAGTTGAAATGGACACCCCTGGGGATGGGTCCTAATGTGCTTTTGTGTCTATGGAGACCTTGGAATGAAGCGGTGGCACTGGGGCCCTAAAGGGTTCTCCTAAACAGAGGCTTTGACACAGCTCCAACGTGCAAGTTTCCCATGTGTAGATGAGATGTTTTCTGATGGGTGAGTCAAGAAACAGCTATATGCTGCTTTTGAAATCCAGGCCTCTGAGGAGAGATGCCTGGAAACCAAAGCAATGGATCTGATTAGTGCCTAGGGTCCTGTTCTTTCCTTTTTACCTCTGGGGACATCTGTCTATGGGTCTCAGTGCTGGTAGGTGCTCAGTTGGGCTCAGATTGTCCCTGGATCAGGGACTTTTGAGGTTTATCCTATTAGGAGGGTTGAGGCCATTGGAATGGGCACACACAATTCTTTCGGAGAGGCCAAGTACAGTCCTCAGGTTTGGCTCCAGGGGCCTGAGCCTGTTGGTTGTGTAGGCCAGGGCTGTTTGGACAGTTGTCTGAAAACACAAACTCGGCTTATGTTTCGGGTCATAGGTATGGCAGGACTGATCTACAGACCATGAGGAGAACCTTTCGGGATTTGAAAGAAGGGTGAGTTTGAGGCTCCTGCTCAAGTTTTTGTCTCTGGATATCGTGTCACTCATGGTCGTGGAATTTTTGGGTGACTTCATGGGAAATGGACGAGTCTTACTCTCTGGTGGTTTGGCCCTGTCCAAAGAGTTTGGGGTCATTCTGTGGGCTGGAAGAAGTCCGTTTTGTTGTTGTTGTTGTTGTTGTTGTTGTTGTTGTTGTTGTTGTTGTTGTTGTTTTCTTTTTTAACCTCAGGTGTCCCACCAAATGAGGGATTCCAGAGCAGAGCCCTGGGGAGGGGCGACTGGACAATCAGAAATCTGGTTAAAAATTGGGGCCTAGGGACATGTCAAGCCCATTATGACATCTAATGATCCAGCCACAAAGAGGACTTACTAGAGGACAGGACTCGTGCTGTGGGTCACAATGCGTGTGTATGCCCTCGTCGCACTCAAGAATGGGCGGGGCCTCAGGGTGAATGCTGGTTTCTCCTTCACTGAACGTTGGACAAAGTGCCAACCACAAGGGTTCTTGCCATGGGTAAGGAGGAGTTCTGATTTCTGCATCACACTCACCCCTGGGCAGTGATTGGAGATAAGGTCTCGGTTCTGAAGCCTGAAAACTGAGGTACAGAAGAGAGGATACCTAAGGCCATGGCGGGTTTTATGTGCTCAGTGTGCAGTCAGCTTTCTCGGTGTTGGTCAGGAGATCCGGGCTCAGGTTGTGTTCGACAGTGCATTAGTGCCAAGCTTAGACTATATTATTTCGGTAAAGTGGAGTGCTGTGTAGGTTGATCCTCATTTAAGGTGCCTGGGCAGCTCATGAGGCACTAATTTTTTTTCTAGAGGGCAGGTAGAGTGCTGCATTGTGGGTCCGCAATTGCCAAACTTGAGGGCTTCGGGGCCAGGAGTGTGAGGACGGAAGTGTGAGAAGACAAGGCAGACTTGGGTTTCAGGGCGAGGGCACGGCAGGTACCCCCTGCAGATCTGAACCAATATCTCATGCATCTGAAGTCAGGGCGAGGATCAGACGTTGGCTGAAATTGGAGTTTCTGTGCATGACGGCCGCTTCATGAAGGGAGCGGAATCTCGAGGCCATTGAGGTTTTCCCACGTTGGGAGTTGTGGGAGGCCCCCTTCAAGGATTCCTTCTGCGGGACAATTGAGACCTGTTGGACAGCTCCAGGACATCCCATATGGAATGACTCCAGAGCACCGTTCGTGGATGGATGCCTGGGAAGCCCGCCTCCCATTCCAATTGTCTCCTAGCAACAAGACAGTTTAGAGTTGATGGCTCTGCCGGAGCAACCAGGGTGGCTGAGTTGAAATGGACTTTCCTGAGGATGGGTCCTAATGTGTTTTTGTGTCCATGAGGGCCTTGGAATGGGGCGGTGGCACCGGGACCCTGAAGTACTCTCCTAAGCTTTGGACATGGCTCCCATGCACAGGTTTCCTTGTGGAGACGAGATGAGTTCTGATGGGTGCCACAGGAAAACCCATATGCTCGTATTGGAATCAGGCTTTTGAGGACACATGCCCGTAACCCAAAGCAATGGATCTTAATATGGCCTAGGGTCCTGTCTGGTTCAATCTTCTTCTCTAGGGACATCCAACTATGGTATGAGTGGAGGTCGATTATCAGCTGGTGTCAGACAGCCCTTGTTTGTTCCGGGCGACCTACACTATTGGGATGACCTCAGGGACTTTGGAGGTTTCTCCTAATTTGTACGATTTTGGACCATGGAATGGGCAGAATTCCCATGGATTGGTAGGCACAGTCCTAATGTGTGGCTCTAGGGGCCCAGCCTGGAGGGTGTGTGGCCCAAGACTTTGAGGACAGAAGTCTGAAAACACAAACTCAACTTAGGTTTGGGATGTAGGTATGGCAGGCCCGATCTACAAACCATGAGAAAAACTCTTCAGGATATGAAGAAAGTGCGAGTCTGAGGTGCTTGCTCAGGCTTTTGTCTCTGGATTTTGTATCAGCGATGGCCGTGGAATGTCGGGGAGGCCTCATGGGCCATGGACGAATCTTCCTCTCTGAGGCTTTGGCCCGATTCCCAATTGCTTTTCGTCAATCTGTGGGATGGGAGGACTCCTTTCAGTTTTGTTACCTCAGGTGTCCCACCAAAAGAGGAATTCCAAAGGAAAGCCGTGGGGAAGACTGAAGGGACAACCCGAATATGGTTAAAAATTGGGGCCTAGGGGCATGGCAAGCCCAATATGCTATCTCTTCATCCAGCCACTGAGTGGCCTTACTTGAGGACTGGGCTCAGCCTGAGGGTCACAATGTGTGTTTGTGACCAATGTGGCCCGCGAGCATGGGCGGGGCCTCATGGGCCACACTGGTTTCAACTACTCTGAACGTTGGACAGCATGCCAACCACAAGGTTTCTTGCCATGGGGAAGGAGTTCTGATTTCTGCATCACCTTCAACCCTGGGCAGTGATAGGAGATAAGGTCTAGGTTCTGAAACCTGAAAACCGAGGTTGGGAAGAGATGACGACCTAAGGCCATGGAGGCTCGATGTGCTCAGTGTGCTGCCATCTGTCTGGGAGGGGCCAGGGGGTCCAGGCTCAGGCTGTGTCAGAAAGGACATTAGTGCCCTGGTCAGCCTATGTATTGGGGGTACAGCCAAGGTCGGTGCAGGTTGATCCTCATTTGGGGTTACTGGGTAGCCCCGGGGGACAATGTTTTTCTTCTGGAGGGCAGGAAGAGTGCTGAATTGTAGTTCTGGATTGCCAAACTGGAGGGCTTGTGGGCCAGTAGTCTGACGACAAAAGTCTGAGAACACAAGCTAGGCTTAGGTTTCTGGGTGAGTCCAGGCAGGCACAATCTACAGACCTGAACTGAGATCTCGTGCATCTGAAGACAGGGCGAGGATCAGACGATCGCTCAGGTTGGAGTTTCTGTCCCTGATGGCCCCTTCATGAATGGGGGGGCATCACGAGGCCATGGGGGTTTTCCCACGATGGGAGTTGTGAGAAGCTCCAAAGTGCAGAGAGTCTTCTGCAGAACAATTGAGACCTGTTGTTTGGCAACAGGCCAATGATTCTGAGCAGGGTTCTAAGGATGGATGGCTGGGTAGCCCACCTCGCATTCCAATTGTCTCCTAGCAACAAGACAGGTTAGATCTCCTGGATCTGTGGGGAGCAACCGAGGACGCTGAGTTGAAATGGACACCCCTGGGGATGGGTCCTAATGTGCTTTTGTGTCTATGGAGACCTTGGAATGAAGCGGTGGCACTGGGGCCCCAAAAGGTTCTCCTAAACAGAGGCTTTGACACAGCTCAAACGTGCAAGTTTCCCATGTGTAGATGAGATGTTTTCTGATGGGTGAGTCAAGAAACAGCTATATGCTGCTTTTGAAATCCAGGCCTCTGAGGAGAGATGCCTGGAAACCAAAGCAATGGATCTGATTAGTGCCTAGGGTCCTGTTCTTTCCTTTTTACCTCTGGGGACATCTGTCTATGGGTCTCAGTGCAGGTAGGTGCTCAGTTGGGCTCAGATTGTCCCTGGATCAGGGACTTAAGTGGTTTATCCTATTAGGAGGGTTGAGGCCATTGGAATGGGCACACACAATTCTTTTGGAGAGGCCAAGTACAGTCCTCAGGTTTGGCTCCAGGGGCCTGAGCCTGTTGGTTGTGTAGGCCAGGGCTGTTTGGACAGTTGTCTGAAAACACAAACTCGGCTTATGTTTCGGGTCATAGGTATGGCAGGACTGATCTACAGACCATGAGGAGAACCTTTCGGGATTTGAAAGAAGGGTGAGTTTGAGGCTCCTGCTCAAGTTTTTGTCTCTGGATATCGTGTCACTCATGGTCGTGGAATTTTTGGGTGACTTCATGGGAAATGGACGAGTCTTACTCTCTGGTGGTTTGGCCCTGTCCAAAGAGTTTGGGGTCATTCTGTGGGCTGGAAGAAGTCCGTTTTGTTGTTGTTGTTGTTGTTGTTGTTGTTGTTGTTGTTGTTGTTGTTTTCTTTTTTAACCTCAGGTGTCCCACCAAATGAGGGATTCCAGAGCAGAGCCCTGGGGAGGGGCGACTGGACAATCAGAAATCTGGTTAAAAATTGGGGCCTAGGGACATGTCAAGCCCATTATGACATCTAATGATCCAGCCACAAAGAGGACTTACTAGAGGACAGGACTCGTGCTGTGGGTCACAATGCGTGTGTATGCCCTCGTCGCACTCAAGAATGGGCGGGGCCTCAGGGTGAATGCTGGTTTCTCCTTCACTGAACGTTGGACAAAGTGCCAACCACAAGGGTTCTTGCCATGGGTAAGGAGGAGTTCTGATTTCTGCATCACACTCACCCCTGGGCAGTGATTGGAGATAAGGTCTCGGTTCTGAAGCCTGAAAACTGAGGTACAGAAGAGAGGATACCTAAGGCCATGGCGGGTTTTATGTGCTCAGTGTGCAGTCAGCTTTCTCGGTGTTGGTCAGGAGATCCGGGCTCAGGTTGTGTTCGACAGTGCATTAGTGCCAAGCTTAGACTATATTATTTCGGTAAAGTGGAGTGCTGTGTAGGTTGATCCTCATTTAAGGTGCCTGGGCAGCTCATGAGGCACTAATTTTTTTTCTAGAGGGCAGGTAGAGTGCTGCATTGTGGGTCCGCAATTGCCAAACTTGAGGGCTTCGGGGCCAGGAGTGTGAGGACGGAAGTGTGAGAAGACAAGGCAGACTTGGGTTTCAGGGCGAGGGCACGGCAGGTACCCCCTGCAGATCTGAACCAATATCTCATGCATCTGAAGTCAGGGCGAGGATCAGACGTTGGCTGAAATTGGAGTTTCTGTGCATGACGGCCGCTTCATGAAGGGAGCGGAATCTCGAGGCCATTGAGGTTTTCCCACGTTGGGAGTTGTGGGAGGCCCCCTTCAAGGATTCCTTCTGCGGGACAATTGAGACCTGTTGGACAGCTCCAGGACATCCCATATGGAATGACTCCAGAGCACCGTTCGTGGATGGATGCCTGGGAAGCCCGCCTCCCATTCCAATTGTCTCCTAGCAACAAGACAGTTTAGAGTTGATGGCTCTGCCGGAGCAACCAGGGTGGCTGAGTTGAAATGGACTTTCCTGAGGATGGGTCCTAATGTGTTTTTGTGTCCATGAGGGCCTTGGAATGGGGCGGTGGCACCGGGACCCTGAAGTACTCTCCTAAGCTTTGGACATGGCTCCCATGCACAGGTTTCCTTGTGGAGACGAGATGAGTTCTGATGGGTGCCACAGGAAAACCCATATGCTCGTATTGGAATCAGGCTTTTGAGGACACATGCCCGTAACCCAAAGCAATGGATCTTAATATGGCCTAGGGTCCTGTCTGGTTCAATCTTCTTCTCTAGGGACATCCAACTATGGTATGAGTGGAGGTCGATTATCAGCTGGTGTCAGACAGCCCTTGTTTGTTCCGGGCGACCTACACTATTGGGATGACCTCAGGGACTTTGGAGGTTTCTCCTAATTTGTACGATTTTGGACCATGGAATGGGCAGAATTCCCATGGATTGGTAGGCACAGTCCTAATGTGTGGCTCTAGGGGCCCAGCCTGGAGGGTGTGTGGCCCAAGACTTTGAGGACAGAAGTCTGAAAACACAAACTCAACTTAGGTTTGGGATGTAGGTATGGCAGGCCCGATCTACAAACCATGAGAAAAACTCTTCAGGATATGAAGAAAGTGCGAGTCTGAGGTGCTTGCTCAGGCTTTTGTCTCTGGATTTTGTATCAGCGATGGCCGTGGAATGTCGGGGAGGCCTCATGGGCCATGGACGAATCTTCCTCTCTGAGGCTTTGGCCCGATTCCCAATTGCTTTTCGTCAATCTGTGGGATGGGAGGACTCCTTTCAGTTTTGTTACCTCAGGTGTCCCACCAAAAGAGGAATTCCAAAGGAAAGCCGTGGGGAAGACTGAAGGGACAACCCGAATATGGTTAAAAATTGGGGCCTAGGGGCATGGCAAGCCCAATATGCTATCTCTTCATCCAGCCACTGAGTGGCCTTACTTGAGGACTGGGCTCAGCCTGAGGGTCACAATGTGTGTTTGTGACCAATGTGGCCCGCGAGCATGGGCGGGGCCTCATGGGCCACACTGGTTTCAACTACTCTGAACGTTGGACAGCATGCCAACCACAAGGTTTCTTGCCATGGGGAAGGAGTTCTGATTTCTGCATCACCTTCAATCCTGGTCAGTGATAGGAGATAAGGTCTAGGTTCTGAAACCTGAAAACCGAGGTTGGGAAGAGATGACGACCTAAGGCCATGGCGGCTCGATGTGCTCAGTGTGCGGCCAGCTGTCTGGGAGGGGCCAGGGGGTCCAGACTCAGGCTGTGTCAGAAAGGACATTAGTGCCCTGGTCAGCCTATGTATTGGGGGTACAGCCAAGGTCGGTGCAGGTTGATCCTCATTTGGGGTTACTGGGTAGCCCCAGAGGACAATGTTTTTCTTCTGGAGGGCAGGAAGAGTGCTGCATTGTAGTTCTGGATTGCCAAACTGGAGGGCTTGTGGGCCATTAGACTGACGACAAACGTCTGAGAACACAAGCTAGGCTTAGGTTTCTGGGTTAGGCCATGGCAGGCACAATCTATAGACCTGAATTGAGATCTTGTGTATCTGAAGACAGGGCGAGGATCAGACGATCGCTCAGGTTGGAGTTTCTGTCCCTGATGGCCCCTTCATGAATGGGGGGGCATCACGAGGCCATGGGGGTTTTCCCACGATGGGAGTTGTGAGAAGCTCCAAAGTGCAGAGAGTCTTCTGCAGAACAATTGAGACCTGTTGTTTGGCTCCAGGCCAATGATTCTGAGCAGGGTTCTAAGGATGGATGGCTGGGTAGCCCACCTCGCATTCCAATTGTCTCCTAGCAACAAGACAGGTTAGAACTCCTGGATGTGTGGGGAGCAACCGAGGACGCTGAGTTGAAATGGACACCCCTGGGGATGGGTCCTAATGTGCTTTTGTGTCTATGGAGACCTTGGAATGAAGCGGTTGCACTGGGGCCCTAAAGGGTTCTCCTAAACAGAGGCTTTGACACAGCTCCAACGTGCAAGTTTCCCATGTGTAGATGAGATATTTTCTGATGGGTGAGTCAAGAAACAGCTATATGCTGCTTTTGAAATCCAGGCCTCTGAGGAGAGATGCCTGGAAACCAAAGCAATGGATCTGATTAGTGCCTAGGGTCCTGTTCTTTCCTTTTTACCTCTGGGGACATCTGTCTATGGGTCTGAGTGCAGGTAGGTGCTCAGTTGGGCTCAGATTGTCCCTGGATCAGGGACTTTTGAGGTTTATCCAATTAGGAGGGTTGAGGCCATTGGAATGGGCACACACAATTCCCTTGGAGAGGCCAAGTACAGTCCTCAGTTTTGGCTCCAGGGGCCTGAGCCTATAGGTTGTGTAGGCCAGGGCTGTTTGGACAGTTGTCTGAAAACACAAACTTGTCTTATGTTTCGGGTCATAGGTATGGCAGGACTGATCTACAGACCATGAGGAGAACTTTTCGGGATTTGAAAGAAGGGTGAGTGTGAAGCTCCTGCTCAAGTTTTTGTCTCTGGATATCGTGTCACTCATGGTCGTGGAATTTTTGGGTGACTTCATGGGAAATGGACGAGTCTTACTCTCTGGTGGCTTGGCCCTGTCCAAAGAGTTTGGGGTCATTCTGTGGGCTGGAAGAAGTCCGTTTTTTGTTGTTGTTGTTGTTGTTGTTGTTGTTGTTGTTGTTGTTTTCTTTTTTAACCTCAGGTGTCCCACCAAATGAGGGATTCCAGAGCAGAGCCCTGGGGAGGGGCGACTGGACAATCAGAAATCTGGTTAAAAATTGGGGCCTAGGGACATGTCAAGCCCATTATGACATCTAATTGTCCAGCCACAAAGAGGACTTACTAGAGGACAGGACTCATGCTGTGGGTCACAATGCGTGTGTATGCCCTCGTCGCACTCAAGAATGGGTGGGGCCTCAGTGTGAATGCTGGTTTCTCCTTCACTGAACGTTGGACAAAGTGCCAACCACAAGGGTTCTTGCCATGGGTAAGGAGGAGTTCTGATTTCTGCATCACACTCACCCCTGGGCAGTGATTGGCGATAAGGTCTCGGTTCTGAAGCCTGAAAACTGAGGTACAGAAGAGAGGATACCTAAGGCCATGGCGGGTTTTATGTGCTCAGTGTGCAGTCAGCTTTCTCGGTGTTGGTCAGGAGATCCGGGCTCAGGTTGTGTTCGACAGACCTTAGTGCCCAGGTTAGACTATATAATTTCGGTAAAGTCGAGTGCTGTGTAGGTTGATCCTCATTTAACGTTCCTGGGCAGCTCATGAGGCACTAATTTGTTTTCTAGAGGGCAGGCAGAGTGCTGCATTGTGGGTCCGGAATTGCCAAACTTGAGGGCTTCGGGGCCAGGAGTGTGAGGATGGAAGTGTGAAAAGACAAGGTAGACTTGGGTTTCAGGGCGAGGGCACGGCAGGTACCCCCTGCAGATCTAAACCAATATCTCATGCATCTGAAGTCAGGGCGAGGATCAGACGTTGGCTCAGGTTGGAGTTTCTGTGCATGACGGCCGCTTCATGAAAGGAGCGGAATCTCGAGGCCATTGAGGTTTTCCCACATTGGGAGTTGTGGGATGCCCCCTTCAAGGATTCCTTCTGCGGGACAATTGAGACCTGATGGGCAGCTCCAGGACATCCCATATGGAATGACTCCAGAGCACCGTTCGCGGATGGATGCCTGGGAAGCCCGCCTCCCATTCCAATTGTCTCCTAGCAACAAGACAGTTTAGAGTTGATGGCTCTACCGGAGCAACCAGGGTGGCTGAGTTGAAATGGACTTTCCTGAGGATGGGTCCTAATGTGTTTTTGTGTCCATGAGGGCCTTGGAATGGGGCGGTGGCACCAGGACCCTGAAGTACTCTCCTAAGCTTTGGACATGGCTCCCATACACAGGTTTCCTTGTGGAGACGAGATGAGTTCTGATGGATGCCTCAGGAAAACCCCTATGCTCGTATTGTAATCAGGCTTTTGAGGACACATGCCCGTAACCCAAAGCAATGGATCTTAATATGGCCTAGGTTCCTGTCTGGTTCAATATTCTTCTCTAGGGACATCCAACTATGGTATGAGTGGAGGTCGATTATCAGCTGGTGTCAGACAGCCCTTGTTTGTTCCGGGCGACCTACACTATTGGGATGACCTCAGGGACTTTGGAGGTTTCTCCTAATTTGTACGATTTTGGACCATGGAATGGGCATAATTCCCATGGATTGGTAGGCACAGTCCTAATGTGTGGCTCTAGGGGCCCAGCCTGGAGGGTGTGTGGCCCAAGACTTTGAGGACAGAAGTCTGAAAACACAAACTCAACTTAGGTTTGGGGACGTAGGTATGGCAGGCCTGATCTACAAACCATGAGAAAAACTCTTCAGGATATGAAGAAAGTGCGAGTCTGAGGTGCTTGCTCAGGCTTTTGTCTCTGGATTTTGTATCAGCGATGGCCGTGGAATGTCGGGGAGGCCTCATGGGCCATGGACGAATCTTCCTCTCTGAGGCTTTGGCCCGATTCCCAATTGCTTTTCGTCAATCTGTGGGATGGGAGGACTCCTTTCAGTTTTGTTACCTCAGGTGTCCCACCAAAAGAGGAATTCCAAAGCAAAGCCGTGGGGAAGACTGAAGGGACAACCCGAACTATGGTTAAAAATTGGGGCCTAGGGGCATGGCAAGCCCAATATGCTATCTCTTCATCCAGCCACTGAGTGGCCTTACTTGAGGACTGGGCTCAGCCCGAGGGTCACAATGTGTGTTTGTGACCAATGTGGCCCGCGAGCATGGGCGGGGCCTCATGGGCCACACTGGTTTCAACTACTCTGAACGTTGGACAGCATGCCAACCACAAGGTTTCTTGCCATGGGGAAGGAGTTCTGATTTCTGCATCACCTTCAACCCTGGTCAGTGATAGGAGATAAGCTCTAGGTTCTGAAACCTGAAAACCGAGGTTGGGAAGAGATGACGACCGAAGGCCATGGCGGCTCGATGTGCTCAGTGTGCGGCCAGCTGTCTGGGAGGGGCCAGGGGGTCCAGGCTCAGGCTGTGTCAGAAAGGACATTAGTGCCCTGGTCAGCCTATGTATTGGGGGTACAGCCAAGGTCGGTGCAGGTTGATCCTCATTTGGGGTTACTGGGTAGCCCCAGAGGACAATGTTTTTCTTCTGGAGGGCAGGAAGAGTGCTGCATTGTAGTTCTGGATTGCCAAACTGGAGGGCTTGTGGGCCATTAGTCTGACGACAAACGTCTGAGAACACAAGCTAGGCTTAGGTTTCTGGGTTAGGCCATGGCAGGCACAATCTATAGACCTGAATTGAGATCTCGTGTATCTGAAGACAGGGCGAGGATCAGACGATCGCTCAGGTTGGAGTTTCTGTCCCTGATGGCCCCTTCTTGAATGGGGGGGCATCACGAGGCCATGGAGGTTTTCCCACGATGGGAGTTGTGAGAAGCTCCAAAGTGCAGAGAGTCTTCTGCAGAACAATTGAGACCTGTTGTTTGGCTCCAGGCCAATGATTCTGAGCAGGGTTCTAAGGATGAATGGCTGGGTAGCCCACCTCGCATTCCAATTGTCTCCTAGCAACAAGACAGGTTAGATCTCCTGGATGTGTGGGGAGCAACCGAGGACGCTGAGTTGAAATGGACACCCCTGGGGATGGGTCCTAAAGTGCTTTTGTGTCTATGGAGACCTTGGAATGAAGCGGTGGCATTGGGGCCCTAAAGGGTTCTCCTAAACAGAGGCTTTGACACAGCTCCAACGTGCAAGTTTCCCATGTGTAGATGAGATATTTTCTGATGGGTGAGTCAAGAAACAGCTATATGCTGCTTTTGAAATCCAGGCCTCTGAGGAGAGATGCCTGGAAACCAAAGCAATGGATCTGATTAGTGCCTAGGGTCCTGTTCTTTCCTTTTTACCTCTGGGGACATCTGTCTATGGGTCTGAGTGCAGGTAGGTGCTCAGTTGGGCTCAGATTGTCCCTGGATCAGGGACTGTTGAGGTTTATCCTATTAGGAGGGTTGAGGACATTGGAATGGGCACACACAATTCCCTTGGAGAGGCCAAGTACAGTCCTCAGGTTTGGCTCCAGGGGCCTGAGCCTGTTGGTTTTGTAGGCCAGGTCTGTTTGGACAGTTGTCTGAAAACACAAACTCGGCTTATGTTTCGGGTCATAGGTATGGCAGGACTGATCTACAGACCATGAGGAGAACCTTTCGGGATTTGAAACAAGGGTGATTGTGAAGCTCCTGCTCAAGTTTTTGTCTCTGGATATCGTGTCACTCATGGTCGTGGAATTTTTGGGTGACTTCATGGGAAATGGACGAGTCTTACTCTCTGGTGGTTTGGCCCTGTCCAAAGAGTTTGGGGTCATTCTGTGGGCTGGAAGAAGTCCGTTTTTTGTTGTTGTTGTTGTTGTTGTTGTTGTTGTTGTTGTTTTCTTTTTTAACCTCAGGTGTCCCACCAAATGAGGGATTCCAGAGCAGAGCCCTGGGGAGGGGCGACTGGACAATCAGAAATCTGGTTAAAAATTGGGGCCTAGGGACTTGTCAAGCCCATTATGACATCTAATTGTCCAGCCACAAAGAGGACTTACTAGAGGAAAGGACTCATGCTGTGGGTCACAATGCGTGTGTATGCCCTCGTCGCACTCAAGAATGGGCGGGGCCTCAGTGTGAATGCTTGTTTCTCCTTCACTGAACGTTGGACAAAGTGCCAACCACAAGGGTTCTTGCCATGGGTAATGAGGAGTTCTGATTTCTGCATCACACTCACCCCTGGGCAGTGATTGGAGATAAGGTCTCGGTTCTGAAGCCTGAAAACTGAGGTACAGAAGAGAGGATACCTAAGGCCATGGCGGGTTTTATGTGCTCAGTGTGCAGTCAGCTTTCTCGGTGTTGGTCAGGAGATCCGGGCTCAGGTTGTGTTCGACAGAGCATTAGTGCCCAGGTTAGACTATATAATTTCGGTAAAGTCGAGTGCTGTGTAGGTTGATCCTCATTTAACGTTCCTGGGCAGCTCGTGAGGCACTAATTTGTTTTCTAGAGGGCAGGCAGAGTGCTGCATTGTGGGTTCGGAATTGCCAAACTTGAGGGCTTTTGGGCCAGGAGTATGAGGACGGAAGTGTGAAAAGACAAGGTAGACTTGGGTTTCAGGGCGAGGGCACGGCAGGTACCCCCTGCAGATCTGAACCAATATCTCATGCATCTGAAGTCAGGGCAAGGATCAGACGTTGGCTCAGGTTGGAGTTTCTGTGCATGACGGCCGCTTCATGAAAGGAGCGGAATCTCGAGGCCATTGAGGTTTTCCCACATTGGGAGTTGTGGGATGCCCCCTTCAAGGATTCCTTCTGCGGGACAATTGAGACCTGATGGGCAGCTCCAGGACATCCCATATGGAATGACTCCAGAGCACCGTTCGCGGATGGATGCCTGGGAAGCCCGCCTCCCATTCCAATTGTCTCCTAGGAACAAGACAGTTTAGAGTTGATGGCTCTACCGTAGCAACCAGGGTGGCTGAATTGAAATGGACTTTCCTGAGGATGGGTCCTAATGTGTTTTTGTGTCCATGAGGGCCTTGGAATGGGGCGGTGGCACCGGGACCCTGAAGTACTCTCCTAAGCTTTGGACATGGCTCCCATGCACAGGTTTCCTTGTGGAGACGAGATGAGTTCTGATGGGTGCCTCAGGAAAACCCCTATGCTCGTATTGGAATCAGGCTTTTGAGGACACATGCCCGTAACCAAAAGCAATGGATCTTAATATGGCCTAGGGTCCTGTCTGGTTCAATATTCTTCTCTAGGGACATCCAACTATGGTATGAGTGGAGGTCGATTATCAGCTGGTGTCAGACAGCCCTTGTTTGTTCCGGGCGACCTACACTATTGGGATGACCTCAGGGACTTTGGAGGTTTCTCCTAATTTGTACGATTTTGGACCATGGAATGGGCAGAATTCCCATGGATTGGTAGGCACAGTCCTAATGTGTGGCTCCAGGGGCACAGCCTGGAGGGTGTGTGGCCCAAGACTTTGAGGACAGAAGTCTGAAAACACAAACTCAACTTAGGTTTGGGGACGTAGGTATGGCAGGCCCGATCTACAAACCATGAGAAAAACTCTTCAGGATATGAAGAAAGTGCGAGTCTGAGGTGCTTGCTCAGGCTTTTGTCTCTGGATTTTGTATCAGCGATGGCCGTGGAATGTCGGGGAGGCCTCATGGGCCATGGACGAATCTTCCTCTCTGAGGATTTGGCCCGATTCCCAATTGCTTTTCGTCAATCTGTGGGATGGGAGGACTCCTTTTAGTTTTTTTACCTCAGGTGTCCCACCAAAAGAGGAATTCCAAAGCAAAGCCGTGGGGAAGACTGAAGGGACAACCCGAACTATGGTTAAAAATTGGGGCCTAGGGGCATGGCAAGCCCAATATGCTATCTCTTCATCCAGCCACTGAGTGGCCTTACTTGAGGACTGGGCTCAGCCTGAGGGTCACAATGTGTGTTTGTGACCAATGTGGCCCGTGAGCATGGGCGGGGCCTCATGGGCCACACTGGTTTCAACTACTCTGAACGTTGGACAGCATGCCAACCACAAGGTTTCTTGCCATGGGGAAGGAGTTCTGATTTCTGCATCACCTTCAACCCTGGTCAGTGATAGGAGATAATGTCTAGGTTCTGAAACCTGAAAACCGAGGTTGGGAAGAGATGACGACCGAAGGCCATGGCGGCTCGATGTGCTCAGTGTGCGGCCAGCTGTCTGGGAGGGGCCAGGGGGTCCAGGCTCAGGCTGTGCCAGAAAGGACATTAGTGCCCTGGTCAGCCTATGTATTTGGGGTACAGCCAAGGTCGGTGCAGGTTGATCCTCATTTGGGGTTACTGGGTAGCCCCAGAGGACAATGTTTTTCTTCTGGAGGGCAGGAAGAGTGCTGCATTGTAGTTCTGGATTGCCAAACTGGAGGGCTTGTGGGCCAGTAGTCTGACGACAAAAGTCTGAGAACACAAGCTAGGCTTAGGTTTCTGGGTGAGGCCATGGCAGGCACAATCTACAGACCTGAATTGAAATCTCGTGCACCTGAAGAAAGGGCGAGGATCAGACGATCGCTCAGGTTGGAGTTTCTGTCCCTGATGGCCCCTTCATGAATGGGGGGGCATCACGAGGCCATGGGGGTTTTCCCACGATGGGAGTTGTGAGAAGCTCCAAAGTGCAGCGAGTCTTCTGCAGAACAATTGAGACCTGTTGTTTGGCTCCAGGCCAATGATTCTGAGCAGGGTTCTAAGGATGGATGGCTGGGTAGCCCACCTCGCATTCCAATTGTCTCCTAGCAACAATACAGGTTAGATCTCCTGGATGTGTGAGGAAGAACCGAGGACTCTGAGTTGAAATGGACACCCCTGGGGATGGGTCCTAATTTGCTTTCGTGTTTATGGAGACCTTGGAATGAAGCGGTGGCACTGGGGCCCTAAAGGGTTCTCCTAAAGAGAGGCTTTGACACAGCTCCAACGTGCAAGTTTCCCATGTGTAGATGAGATGGTTTCTGATGGGTGAGTCAAGAAACAGCTATATGCTGCTTTTGAAATCCAGGCCTCTGAGGAGAGATGCCTGGAAACCAAAGCAATGGATCTGATTAGTGCCTAGGGTCCTGTTCTTTCCTTTTTACCTCTGGGGACATCTGTCTATGGGTCTGAGTGCAGGTAGGTGCTCATTTGGGCTCAGATTGTCCCTGGATCAGGGACTTAAGTGGTTTATCCTATTAGGAGGGTTGAGGCCTTTGGAATGGGCACACACAATTCCATTGGAGAGGCGAAGTACAGTCCTCAGGTTTGGCTCCAGGGGCCTGAGCCTGTAGGTTGTGTAGGCCAGGGCTGTTCGGACAGTTGTCAGAAAACACAAACTCGGCTTATGTTTCGGGTCATAGGTATGGCAGGACTGATCTACAGACCATGAGGAGAACTCTTCGGGATTTGAAAGAAGGGCGAGTGTGAGGCTCCTGCCTATTCTTTCCTTTTTACCTCTGGGGACATCTGTCTATGGGTCTGAGTACAGCTAGGTGCTCAGATGGGCTCAGATTGCCCCTGTTTTACCTGGGAAGCCACCACTAATGAGATGGATCAGGGACCTTGGAGGTTTATCCTATTAGAAGGGATGTGGCCATTGGAATGGGCACACACAATTCCCTTGGAGAGGGCAAGTACAGTCCTCAGGTTTGGCTCCAGGGGCCTGAGCCTGTAGGTTGTGTAGGCCAGGTCTGTCGCTCTCGACTTGCAAGAACGACCCGCAGACGAGGTGGGTGGCAAACTTCTTTATTCAATCTTAGCCCCGGGACCCCGTACACCGATTATAGCCCCAAGTTATAGAACACAGTGGATAGAAAGCAACCAATCACCACATAACACAACTACTATAACATCCAATCAGAAGGGATACAGATGACTTCAATCCAGATCATGCGGGGAGCTCGTGCCTACTGACGTGAGCCCCTGAAACTTATTGTTCACTCTGTTTTTGTGCCGTTCCCATGGTCCCTGGTTAATCTTATACTAGTCCCGATACTTCAGTAGAGGTTGTGCGTTGCCTGGAGCGCTCCCACATAAACATTCACCTGCCCTTCTCCTCAAGCCTCGCCTAGTACGTGACTCCCAGCTTCTGCTGCATGGCTCTCCACAGCTCCCCCTTTTTTATTTATTACATGGCATGGATCGTGCCTGTCTTAGGTTGCCAATCCTCAACACACATGCTTACCCGTCATCGGGTACTCCCCTTCACCGAGGAGCCCCTGTCTTAGGTTGCTATGGTGAGGGACCAGTCTTACCCGTCTTTGGCTACCGACCCAGCATACAGAGCCATATTCAGGGGGAGGCATCCTTTTAGGCAGCAAAGCCAGTTTTGAGACGCTTGAGGCAGCAGGGTACTAGCTATGGTGGGAGCAACCCATAATCAAGGTTGCCGTGTAGTTTTGTCACGAGCAGCTCGTTGCTGATTCCGCACAATGGCTCGCACTTTATATAATTCTGCAAGCATGAATTTCACCACACAGGGAAAGAGGCACATGAATAAAAGCATAAGTATTAACACTCCTATAATAGAGCCTATAGCATACCAAGTACGTGATAGCAAAGGAATATGAGAAAATAGCGAATTTACAAAATTGTCAGCAAGCTGAGCCACGGGCAGCTTGGCATGCGGAGCTTCTGCAATATTCAAAATCTCTTGATGTAACTGCAGCAAGTCAAGGGACACATTAGAGTTAGACCATGCCCCTTCAAGGTGGTACAACACTCGACCCCAGGAAGTTTCTGTGACATTATAGCGCTTGGGGGTGACACAGATCCAGTGGTAGTCACTATGGCATTGGATCCTAGTTCGCAATTTCAAACTTTGACGTTCGTCCCCCAGAAACTTCACAGCATCATATAAGGCATTTAGTCTGGTTTCAACCCTTTTGTCTATATCCTCTTGTGTTCCCAAGGCCAGAGAAGTATTATGTGCCAGATGATCTACAGTATCTGCAGCTTGCACTGCTTGAGTTAAAGAAATAGATGCAGTAACAGTTGTAGCAATTATTGTTATAAGAGAAACTATACCTAAGATCAACAATCCTAATTCTCGTCTAGGCCGACTAAGGGCATTCTGTACCCGATCCCACAATTCTAACCCAGGGTTAGAGTACCATGGCTTAGATATATTAACAGGAAGCATGATAAAGGGGGGTTGTCGAACTACTAATACACCATCATCTACCGAGACACCCTGAATGCAGTTAGTTAAAGTACAATTCGGACAGAGCAGGTGATATGTAGCTTTATCTTTTTTAATGGTGAGATCCTCTACTAGCAGCATAAAAGGTCTAGGCACACACGCTTGAGGGTATCTATCCTCTAGATCTTGGGCTTCCTTGTTCCAACGGGTTGCTTTTCCAAAAGCGGCTAAAAGCTTCCATATTTCCGTTTGTACTGGATACCCTCTTGGCGGAGCAAGTATAGGAGGTACCTTTGGCTTAAAAGCCTGGGTAGGTGCCCTAGATCCCCAATCTAAAAGTGTAAATCCCTCCTCAAGGGTGTAAGCAGTGGCCTTCTTTTCCACACATAACCTCCAGGGAACGTCTATTCCTTTAGATATTCCCAACTGAGCTGCACATAATGGGATATCCCGGGGAATCTTACCTATTGATGTTGCATGGCCAGCAGTTACCCCTGCTATAGTCACATCATCATAATAAACTAGTGTAAACACCCACAAGCAATGTGATCGTCTACCATTCATGGAGAAGCACATAGGATACATGTCAGAATAGCCCTTATAAGAAATATTCGCCTGTTGCGGCTGTATATGTACTGAGGAAGGGGATCCTAGTAAAACAGTATCATTAACATAGACAGGGACAGAACTCATTTCCCAACTTACAGGTTGCAGTAAAGGCGGATCAGGAACGTATGCCCAGTATACAGAGCCTTGAACCGTTAACACTTGCATACAAATGAACAGTAATGACAGGTACAAGTCCAAAAGAGAAAATTGCGCTTTAGACTGAGTCATTTGAGGAAGGAGTCGAAGCTTGGTGATCTTCTGCCTCGGCGGCAGTTGGGTCGGTTCCAGGTCCCTGGGGGCAGGCTGCAGGATGATCATCATCACTGTCATCCGCAGTAGCAGCATCTTCCACAGGTTCCACGGCCACCAGCCTGGTGAGACGTTCCGGCACCCAGAGCGGGACAGGCGCATCCTGTGGAAAAACACAAAGGGAACCTCGGTGCCACCGGAGCACCGGGTCAGGGCCCTTCCATGAACCAGTAAGGACATCCTTCCACTTCACCATAGATTGTTGCGTTTTCTGTTGGCCCCAATGGCGCTCTGCGGCTGAAACGCCGTCTTTGTCAAGTGTGAGAAAATTTAAAATAAAAGTGGTCAAGTTGGTAAGGTCTGTAGGCGTGTGATGCTCCTCTCCAATTCCCCCTTTTTGTATTTTTTGCAAGGTAGTTTTAAAGGTCAGGTGAGTGCGCTCTATGACACCCTGGCCTCGAGGGTTATAAGGAATGCCTGTAACATGGTGAATATCATAACAGGCTAGAAAGTTTGAAAAGCTTTTAGAAGTATAAACAGGAGCATTGTCTGTCTTTAATTGTTTAGGCACTCCCCAGCAGGCAAAGCTGCGCAGGCAATGAGATATCACGTTTTTAACATTTTCTCCTCGCAGGGGGGTTGCGCTAACGACCCCTGAGCAGGTATCCACACTCACATGAACGCATTTTTGTTGCCCAAAAGAAGGTATATGTGTTACATCCATTTGCCACAGATGGTTGGGCAATAGTCCCTTAGGATTTACCCCGAAGGAGGGCATGGGCAAGTGTACCACACAATTGCCACAAGACTTTACGATATCTCGTGCGTCAGCTCTGGAGATATGAAAGCGTGCCTTTAATGTTTGGGCATTCACATGCCATTTATCATGATATCTTTTAGCATCTTCTAGAGCATTACAAACATAAAAGCGCGCAGCTGAATCAGCCATTCGGTTTCCCTCAGCCATAGGTCCTGGAAGGTCTGAATGTGCTCTAAGATGTCCAATATAAAAAGGGGCACCACGGGAGAGTATAAGGTGTTGCAATTCAGCCAGCAGGGAGGAAATTTCTGACTGGCTGGCTGAAATAATAGCAGTTTCTATAGACCTGGTGGCTGCAACTGCATATTTGCTATCTGAGATAATATTAAAGGGTTGATTTAGAAACCTTTGTAAAACACACATAATCACCAACAATTCTGTTCTCTGGGCTGAAGTCGAGGGCACAACAACAGGAATTATTTTTCCTTCCACCACATAAGCGCCAGTTCCTGCTTTACTGCCATCTGTAAATACTGTGAGGGCCCCGATTAATGGCTCCAATCGACAGGATTTAGGCCAAATAAGGGGTGTATTTTTATAAAACTCAATGAGAGGGTGTGAGGGATAATGATTATTAAATATAACAGGATAAGCAACTGTCAGGATGGCCCAATCGTCATTTTCATGCGTTAAAATGCTTATTTGGGTTTTATCATAAGGGATTATGCAAACATCGGGCAGTTTCCCTAGGACCTGTATGCTGGCTTTAAAGGCTTTATTTGCCACTGTAGCTACAGCTGTAGCATACGGGGTGATGACACAGCTAAGATTATGGGGTAGATAAATCCATAGTAGGGGTCCTCCTTGCCATAAGGCCCCCGTGGGTGATCCAGGGGATGGAATAATTATGACACTTATAGGCTTTTCCGGGTCACATCTATCTGCTGCTGTTAAAGCTAGCCTGCTTTCAACTAACTGTAATGATTCAATAGCAGCTGGAGTGAGTACTCTTGGGGAGTCTAATGCAGGGTCCCCAGGCAGAATATCGAATAAAGGTTTCAGCTCTGCAGTAGTAATTTTTATGTATGGTCGAATCCAGTTAATGTCCCCTAAAAGTTTTTGGAAATCATTCAATGTATGCAAGTGATCTCTACGGATTTGAATTAGCTGAGGCTTTACTGACGTTTTAGAGAGCTGCATACCAAGGTAATTTTGTAGGCCGCCTGCTTGGATTTTTTCAGGGGATATAGTTAGACCCCATTTTGCTAACTGTTCCTGTAGGAAGGTTAGAGCTGAAGGAAGAGACCTCTCATTTGGCCCACAAATCAAGATATCATCCATATAATGATAACAAAGCAGGTCTGGAAATGCTTTTCGGAAAGGCTCTAGTGCTTGGCTTACATACAACTGACACAAGGTGGGGCTATTGGCCATCCCCTGAGGAAGTACTTTCCATTCATACCTTTGATCTGGCTCAGCATGATTAATTGATGGCAGAGTAAATGCAAAGCGCTCTATATCTGCAGGGTGTAGTGGAATGGAAAAGAAACAGTCTTTGATGTCAATTACAATAGAAGGCCAGTTTCTTGGCAACGCCCTCACGACTGGGAGCCCTAACTGAATGGGTCCCATGACCTGCATTTGATCATTAATCTGTCGTAGGTCATGTAGCAATCGCCAGTTGCCTGATTTCTTTCTTATTACAAATATGGGTGTATTCCATGGGGATGTGGATTTTTGAATATGTCCTGCTTTGAGTTGTTCTTGAACTAGCTCTTTTGCCGCTTGTAATTTTTCTTTTGTTAAAGGCCACTGAGGCACCCAGCGCGGCTCTGGTGTTATCCAAGTTATGCGAATTGCCTCAGTGGCCGCTAGGAAAAAACCTGACCCCCCATAGAAGGCGGATTGGGATCTCCCTGGCCCTTGGTCCCAAGCCCTTGGCCAGGCTTATATTCCATGTTTCTCATCATGCTTTGGGAGGCCTCACTGTATAACTTTTCTGTAGTAAGTTTGATATTCATTTGCTCCAGCACATCGCGCCCCCACAAAGAAACAGGGGTGGAACAGACATATGGTTGTAAAATGCCTTTATGTCCTTCCTCATCCTCCCAGTCCAAAGATGCAGCACTAATATCAGGACTGGTAGCTATCCCTAGTCCCCGGAGGGTCTGGCTGGCTTTAACTAGAGCCCAGGCTTTAGGCCAATCTAGACAATTTATAATGCTTTTGTCTGCTCCTGTATCTAGGAGTCCCCAGAATAGTTTACCTCTAATCTTTAATTTAAGCATAGGTCTCTCTTTCATGCTCATAGTAAGGCATGCGAGGGAGGATCCCGTGGATCCGAAACCTCCTTTTCTAGTCTGGCCTGTAGAGGGATATTTTTCATGATTACTAGGCAAAATCAAAAGCTGTGCAATTCTGTCCCCTGGATTTATAATATTAATTCCCTTAGGAGATGATATCAGAATTTTAACTTCCCCTTCAAAATCAGGATCAATCACTCCCGGATGGACCTGAAGCCCTCGTAAAGTACAAGAACTTCTGCCAAGAAGGAGTCCCACCGTTCCTTTTGGAGGCCCTCCAGACAGGTCAGATGGCACAGCCTGCACCCCCATCTCAGGTGTTAAGACCATTCGGGTGGTGGCACAGACGTCAAGTCCGGCGGAGCCTGTTGTGGCTCCCCGGGGCCCTGCAGGAATTGACTCCCCTGATCGGTGGGTGGGTACAGCCATCGTGGCTTGACTGGCAGGGACATCGCCACCCCGTACATTTGATTCGGGCCCCGGGGGCTGGGGCCCTGCCCCTCGTTTTTTGGACTCCCCCAATTATTAGGTGGTAACGGATTTCCTTGTATATCCGCCACAGATCGGCATTCTTGTGCCCAATGATTTCCTTTTCTACATCGTGGACACAGTTGAGGTTTTTTCCTTGCCGGCTTATTCGGGGAGGCTTTTCCAAATGGAACTCCTCTTTGGGGGCAGTCTCTTTTTAGATGGCCCTCCTGTCTGCACTGGAAACATTTCCGGGGGTGGGCTCCTTGCTGTCCTTGCATAGCCTGAGCAAAGGCTGCAGCCATAACCTGCCCCTGAATTACTGGCCCTGTAATGTCTCTGCAGACCTTGATATAGGCAGAAAGATCTTTAGCCCTCCATGGCCTAATGGCTTCACGGCACCATTTATTAGCATTTTCATAGGCTAATTGTTTAATTAAAGGCATAGCAGAGTCAGTATCTCCAAACATCCTGCCCGCAACCTGCATCAGCCTGTCCACAAAATCAGCATAGGGCTCATTTGGCCCCTGTACTACTCTAGACAGTTGTCCTTGCAAATCATTTACACCCCTCAATGTTTTCCAGGCCCTAACGGCCGCTGTAGCAATCTGTTGAAATATGGCAGGGTTGTAGGTGGCCTGTACCTGAGCCTCGAGATATGGTCCAGTGCCTGTCAGCATTTCTGAGTTCCACTGGGGATTTCCCGTAGCTGCATTTCTCCGCGCTGTATCCTGGCAATTATCCTGATTTTGAATTTTCCATTCCAGATATTGCCCTCCGCTCAAAACTGCTCTAGCTAAATTGCTCCAATCCTCAGGAGTGAGGGTGAGCGCTCCCAGCGATTCCACAAGGGAGACAGTAAAGGCTGCCTGGGGTCCGTAGGCACTAACTGCTTCCTTAAGTTGTTTCACCAGTTTAAAATCTAGCGGCTGATGATATCTCTGCTGATTTTGATCTTCCAGTACTGGGAAAAACCCTTTTCCTGGACCTAAGACCTCTCTCCAGTTTGCCGCGGTGCAGTCTGAGCAATGGCAGACTTTTGCACAGCCTGACCGATATGGTGGGGGCCATTCATAAGGTGGCGCCGTGGGGCTGGAATGAGGAGTCGGCGCACGGTCTATTTCTGCTTCTGGTTGTTTCACAGCTATGGGTTTTGCCTCTGTTGGTAAGCCTAAAGCCTCTGGATTCTTTTTCTCCTTACCCCCTTTTTGATTTTGAGTTAGTTCATCTGGAAGTCCCTCTGAACTCTCACTATCCGCCTCAGAGCCCTGGGAGGAGCCCTTATAGGATTCCTCCTTTAATTGTTCTAATATTTCCCCTCCTTGCTGAATCACCTGTTTTAGCCGCTCCCGAGATGACTGCAAACATACTTTCACAAGGGACCACACGGCAAGAGTGCCGGCGTTCACGGTGGGGTTCTGCCTTAAATCCTCTCCTAGATGTTCCCACTGAGGCACATTCAGAAGTCCCTCCTCTATAAACCAAGGGGCGATTTCTCCTACTTCCTTTAAAAAGGCACGATCTGTTTTTGATTTTAAAGGCGTGCCATTTGCTTTGAGAATGTCCTTTAAAGGACCTTCCATCCTATATCTAGTAAGCTCGTTTCCCAATCTGGAAATCTTTTGCTATCCAGGTCTCCGTGAACTTTTAAAACTACAGCTATACTCGTCCAGAGACCTGTCCTGTCCGTAGACAGAGATGGTGGCCAACTTCCCCTTTTGTTGCTCTTACCCCAATCCTCGTTCTGCGCTCGGCGTCGGGTCCCGGGTTTTCGGCACCAGATGTCGCTCTCGACCCGCAAGAACGACCCGCAGTCGAGGTGGGTGGCAAACTTCTTTATTCAATCTTCAGCCGCAGGACCCCGTACACCGATTATAGCCCCAAGTTATAGAACACAGGGGATAGAAAGCAACCAATCACCACATAACACAACTACTATAACATCCAATCAGAAGGGATACAGAAAACTTCAATCCAGATCATGCGGGGAGCTCGTGCCTACTGACGTGAGCCCCCGAAACTTATTGTTCACTCTTTTTTTGTGCCGTTCCCATGGTCCCTGGTTAATCTTATACTAGTCCCGATACGTCAGTACAGGTGGTGCGTTGCCTGGAGCGCTCCCACATAAACATTCACCTGCCCTTCTCCTCAAGCCTCGCCTAGTACGTGACTCCCAGCTTCTGCTGCATGGCTCTCCTCAAGGTCTGTTTGGACAGTTGTCTGAAAACACAAACTTGGCTTATGTTTCAGGTCATAGGTATGGCAGGACTTATCTACAGACCATGAGGAGAACTTTTCGGGATTTGAGAAAAGGGCGAGTGTGAGGCTCTTGCTCAAGTTTTTGTCTCTGGATATCGTGTCACTTATTGTCGTGAAATATCTGGGTGACTTCATGGGAAATGGACGAGTCTTACTCCCTGGTGGTTTGGCCCAGTCCAAAGCGTTTGGGGTCACTCTGTGGGATGGAAGAAGTCCGTTTTTTTTTTTTTTTTATGTTGTTTTCTTTTTAACCTCAGGGTTCCCAACAAATGAGGGATTCCAGAGTAGAGCCTTGGGGGGGGGTGACTGGACAATCAGAAATCTGGTTAAAAATTGGGGCCTAGGGACATATCAAGCCCATTATGACATCTAATGGTCCAGTCACTGAGAGGACTTACTAGAGGACAGGACTCATGAGGGTCACAATGCGTGTTTATGCGCTTGTCGAACTCAAGAATGGGCGGGGCCTCAGGGTGAATGCTGGTTTCTCCTCCACTGAACGTTGGACGACGTGCCAACCACAAGGTTTCTTACCATGGGTAAGGAGGTGTTCTGATTTCTGCATCACACTCACCCCTGGGCAGTGATTGGAGATAATGTCTCGGTTCTGAGGCCTGAAAACTGAGGCAGGGAAGAGAGGATACCTAAGGCCATGGCGGTTTTTATGTGCTCAGTGTGCGGTCTGCTTTCCGGGTTTGGTCAGGAGGTCCGGGCTCAGGTTGTGTCCGACAGTGCATTAGTGCCCAGGTTAGACTATATAATTTGGGTGAAGTCGAGTGCTGTGGAGGTTTATCCTCATTTAAGGTGCCTGGGCAGCTCATGAGGCAACAATTTTTTTCTAGAGGGCAGGCAGAGTGCTGCATTGTGGGTCCGGAATTGCCAAACTTGAGGGCTTCGGGGCCAGGAGTGTGAGGACGGAAGTCTGAGAAGACAAACTAGACTTCGGTTTCAGGGCGAGGGCTACGGCAGGTACCCCCTACAGATCTGAACCAATACTCATGCATCTGAAGTCAGGGCGAGGATCAGACGTTGGCTCAGGTTGGAGTTTCCGTGCATGACGGCCACTTCATGAAGGGAGCGGAATCTCAAGGCCATTGAGGTTTTCCCACGTTGGGAGTTGTGGGATGCACCCTTCAAGGATTCCTTCTGCGCAACAATTGAGACCTGTTGGACAGCTCCAGGACATCCCATATGGAATGACTCCAGAACACCGTTCGAGGATGGATGCCTGGGAAGCCCGCCTCGCATTCCAATTGTCTCCTAGCAACAAGACAGTTTAGATCTGATGGCTCTGCCGGAGCAACCGGGGTGGCTGAGTTGAAATGGACTTTCCTGAGGATGGGTCCTAATGTGTTTTTGTGCCCATGAGGGCCTTGGAATGGGGTGGTGGCACCGGGACCCTGAAGAACCCTATGCTTTGGACATGGCTCCCATGCACAGGTTTCCTTTTGGAGACGAGATGAGTTCTGCTGGGTGCCTCAGCAAAACCCCTATGCTCGTATTGGATTCAGGCTTTTGAGGAGACATGCCTGTAAACCAAGGCAATGGATCCTATTATGGCCTAGGGTCCTGTCTGGTTCAATCTTCTCCTCTGGGGACATCCATTTATGGTATGAGTGGAGGTAGATTATCATCTGGTGTCAGACAGCCCTTGTTTGTTCCGGGCGACCTACACTATTGGGATGGCCTCATGGACTTTGGAGGTTTCTCCTAATTTGTACGATTTTGGACAATGGAATGGGCAGAATTCCCATGGATTGGTAGGCACAGTCCTAATGTGTGGCTCCAGGGGCCCCAGCCTGGAGGGTGTGGGGCACAGGACTTTGTGGACAGAAGTCTGAAAACACACACTCAGCTTACGTTTGGGGACGTAGGTATGGCAGGCCCGATCTACAAACCATGAGAAGAACTCTTCAGGATATGAAGAAAGTGCGAGTCTGAGGCGCTTGCTCAGGTTTTTGTATCTGGATTTTGTATCAGCGATGGCACAATCTACAGACCTGAATCGAGATCTCGTGCATCTGAAGTCAGGGCGAGGATCAGACTACCGCTTAAGTTGGTGTTTCTGTCCCTAATGGCCCCTTCACGAAAGGGCGGCATCACGAGGCCATGGGGGTTTTCCCAAGATGGGATTTGTGAGAAGCTCCAAACTGCAAAGTGTCTTCTGCAGGACAATTGAGACCTGTTTTTTGGCTCCAGGCCAATGATTCTGAGCAGGGTTCTAAGGATGCATGGCTGGCTAGCCCACCTCGCATTCCAATAGTCTCCTAGAAACAAGACAGGTTAGATCTGCTGGATCTGGGGGAGCAACCGAGGATGCTGAGTTGAAATGGACACCCCTGGGGATGGGTCCTAATGTGCTTTTGTGTCTATGGAGACCTTGGAATGAAGCGGTGGCACTGGGGCCCTGAAGGGTTCTCCTAAACAGAGGCTTTGACACAGCTCCAACGTGCAAGTTTCCCATGTGTAGATGACATGTTTTCTGATGGGTGAGTCAAGAAACAGCCATATGCTGGTTTTGAATTCCAGGCCTCTGATGAGAGATGCCTGGAAACCAAAGCAATGGATATGATTAGTGCCTAGGGGCCTGTTCTTTCCTTTTTACCTCTGGGGACATCTGTCTATGGGTCTGAGTACAGGTAGTTGCTCAGATGGGCTCAGATTGCCCCTGTTTTACCTGGGAAGCCACCACTAATGAGATGGATCAGCGACTTTGGAGGTTTATCCTATTAGAAGGGATGTGGCCATTGGAATGGGCACACACAATTCCCTTGGAGAAGGCAAGTACATTCCTCAGGTTTGGCTCCAGGGGCCTGAGCCTGTAGGCTGTGTAGGCCAGGGCTGTTTGGACAGTTGTCTGAAAACACAAACTTGGCTTATGTTTCAGGTCATAGGTATGGCAGGACTTATCTACAGACCATGAGGAGAACTTTTCAGGATTTGAGAAAAGGGCGAGTGTGAGGCTCTTGCTCAAGATTTTGTCTCTGGATATCGTGTCACTCATGGTCGTGAAATTTCTGGGTGACTTTATGGGAAATGGACGGGTCTTACTCCCTGGTGGTTTGGCCCAGTCCAAAGCGTTTGGGGTCACTCTGTGGGATGGAAGAAGTCCGTTTTTTTTTTTTTTTTGATGTTGTTTTCTTTTTAACCTCAGGTGTCCCACCAAATGAGGGATTCCAGAGTAGAGCCCTGGGAGTGGGTGACTGGACAATCTGAAATCTGTTTAAAAATTGGGGCCTAGGGACATATCAAGCCCATTATGACATCTAATGGTCCAGTAACTGAGAGGACTTACTAGAGGACAGGACTCATGCTGAGGGTCACCATGCGTGTTTATGCCCTTGTCGCACTCAAGAATGGGCGGGGCCTCAGGGTCAATGCTTGTTTCTCCTAAACTGAACGTTGGACGACGTGCCAATCACAAGGTTTTTTACCATGGGTAAATAGGTGTTCTGATTTCAGCATCACACTCATCCCTGGGCAGTGATTGGAGATAATGTCTCGGTTCTGAGGCCTGAAAACTGAGGTAGGGAAGAGATGATGACCTAAGGCCATGGCGGGTCTTATGTGCTCAGTGTGCGGTCTGCTTTCCGGGTGTTGGTCAGGAGGTCCGGGCTCAGGTTGTGTCCGACAGTGTATTAGTGCCCAGGTTAGACTATATAATTTGGGTGAAGTCGAGTGCTGTGGATGTTTATCCTCATTGAAGGTGCCTGGGCAGCTCATGAGGAAATAATTTTTTTCTAGAGGGCAGGTAGAGTGCTGCATTGTGGGTTCGGAATTGCCAAACTTGAGGGCCTCGGGGCCAGGAGTGTGAGGACGGAAGTCTGAGAACACAAGCTAGACTTGGGTTTCAGGTCGAGGGCACGGCAGGTACCCCATGCAGATCTGAACCAATACTCATGCATCTGAAGTCAGGGCAAGGATCAGACGTTGGCTCAGGTTGGAGTTTCCGTGCATGACGGCCGCTTCATGAAGGGAGCAGAATCTCGAGGCCATTGATGTTTTCCCACGTTGGGAGTTGTGGGATGCCCCCTTCAAGGATTCCTTCTGCGCGACAATTGAGACCTGTTGGACAGCTCCAGGACATCCCATATGGAATGACTCCAGAGCATCGTTCGAGGATGGATGCCTGGGAAGCCCGCCTCGCATTCCAATTGTCTCCTAGCAACAAGACAGTTTAGATCTGATGGATCTGCGGGAGCACCGGGGTGGCTGAGTTGAAATGGACTTTCCTGAGGATGGGTCCTAATGTGTTTTTGTGTCCATGAGGGCCTTGGAATGGGGTGGTGGCACCGGGACCCTGAGGTACCCTATGCTTTGGACATGGCTCCCATGCACAGGTTTCCTTGTGGAGACGAGATGAGTTCTGCTGGGTGCCTCAGCAAAAAACCTATGCTCGTATGGGAATCAAGCTTTTGAGGAGACATGCCTGTAAACCAAGGCAATGGATCCTATTATGGAATCAGGCTTTTGAGGAGACATGCCTGTAAACCAAGGCAATGGATCCTATTATGTCCTAGGGTCCTGTCTGGTTCAATCTTCTCCTCTGGGGACATCTACTTATGGTATGAGTGGAGGTAAATAAATTATCAGCTGGTGTCAGAAAGCCCTTGTTTGTTCCGGGCGACCTACACTATTGGGATGGCCTCAGGGACTTTGGAGGTTTTTCCTAATTTGTACGATTTTGGACGATGGAATGGGCAGAATTCCCATGGTTTGGTAGGCACAGTCCTAATGTGTGGCTCCATGGGGCCCAGCCTGAAGGGTGTGTGGCCCAGGACTTTGAGGACAGAAGTCTGAAAACACAAACTCAGCTTAGGTTTGGGGACGTAGGTATGGCAGGCCCAATCTACAAACAATGAGAAGAACTCTTCAGGATATGAAGAAAGTGCGAGTCTATGGCGCTTGCTCAGGTTTGTGTCTCTGGATTTTGTATCAGCGATGGCACAATCTACAGACCTGAATCGAGATCTCCTGCATCTGAAGTCAGGGCGAGGATCAGACGACTGCTCAAGTTGGTGTTTCTGTCCCTGATGGCCCCTTCACGAAGGGGTGGCATTACGAGGCCATGGGGGTTTTCCCACGATGGGATTTGTGAGAAGCTCCAAACTGCAAAGTGTCTTCGGCAGGACAATTGAGACCTGTTTGTTTGGCTCCAGGCCAATGATTCTGAGCAGGGTTCTAAGGATGCATGGCTGGGTAGCCCACCTCGCATTCCAATAGTCTCCTAGAAACAAGACAAGTTAGATCTGCTGGATCTGGGGGAGCAATCGAGGAGGCTGAGTTGAAATGGACTTTCCTATGGATGGGTCCTAATGTGCTTTTAAGTGTATGGACACCTTGGAATGAAGAGGTGGCACTGGGGCCCTGTAGGGTTCTCCTAAACAGAGGCTTTGACTCAGCTCCAACGTGCAAGTTTCCCATGTGTAGATGAGATGTTTTCTGATGGGTTAGTCAAGAAACAGCCATATGCTGGTTTTGAAATCCAGGCCTCTGAGGAGAGATGCCTAGAAACCAAAGCAATGGATATGATTAGTGCCTAAGGGCCTGTTCTTTCCTTTTTACCTCTGGGGACAACTGTCTTTCGGTCTGAGTACAGGTAGGTGCTCAGATGGGCTCAGATTGCCCCTGTTTTACCTGGGAAGCCACCACTAATGAGATGGATCAGGGACTTTGGAGGTTTATCCTATTAGAAGGGATGTGGCCATTGGAATGGGCACACACAATTCCCTTGGAGAGGGCAAGTACAGTCCTCAGGTTTGGCTCCAGGGGCCTGAGCCTGCAGGTTGTGTAGGCCAGGGCTGTTTGGACAGTTGTCTGAAAACACAAACTTGGCTTATGTTTCAGGTCATAGGTATGGCAGGACTTATCTACAGACCATGAGGAGAACTTTTCGGGATTTGAGAAAAGGGCGAGTGTGAGGCTCTTGCTCAAGTTTTTGTCTCTGGATATCGTGTTAATCATGGTCGTGAAATTTCTGGGTGACTTCATGGGAAATGGACGAGTCTTACTCCCTGGTGGTTTGGCCCAGTCCAAAGCGTTTGGGGTCACTCTGTGGGATGGAAGATGTCCGTTTTTGTTTTTTTTTTGATGTTGTTTTCTTTTTAACCTCAGGTGTCCCACCAAATGAGGGATTCCAGAGTAGAGCCCTGGGGGGTGGTGACTGGACAGTCAGAAATCTGGTTAAAAATTGGGGCCTAGGGACATATCAAGCCCATTATGACATCTAATGGTCCAGTAACTGAGAGGACTTACTAGAGTATAGGACTCATGCTGAGGGTCACAATGCGTGTGTATGCCCTTGTCGCACTCAAGAATGGGCGAGGCCTCAGGGTGAATGCTGGTTTCTCCTACACTGAACGTTGGACGACGTGCCAACCACAAGTTTTCTTACTATGGGTAAGGAGGTGTTCTGATTTCTGCATCACACTCACCCCTGGGCAGTGATTGGAGATAATGTCTCGGTTCTGAGACCTGAAAACTGAGGTAGGGAAGAGATGATGACCTAAGGCCATGGCGGGTCTTATGTGCTCAGTGTGCGGTCTACTTTCCGGGTGTTGGTCAGGAGGTCCGGGCTCAGGTTGTGTCCGACAGTGCATTAGTGCCCAAGTTAGACTATATAATTTGGGTGAAGTCGACTGCTGTGGAGGTTTATCCTCATTGAAGGTGCCTGGGCAGCTCATGAGGCAATAATTTTTTTCTAGAGGGCAGGCAGAGTGCTGCATTGTGGGTCCGGAATTGCCAAACTTGAGGGCTTCAGGGCCAGGAGTGTGAGGACGGAAGTCTGAGAAGAAAAGCTAGACTTGGGTTTCAGGGCGAGGGCACGGCAGGTACCCCCTGCAGATCTAAACCAATACTCATGCATCTGAAGTCAGGGCAAGGATCAGACATTGGCTCAGGTTGGAGTTTCCGTGCATGACGGCCGTTCATGAAGGGAGCGGAATCTCGAGGCCATTGAGGTTTTCGCACGTTGGGAGTTGTGGGATGCCCCCTTCAAGGATTCCTTCTGCTGGACAATTGAGACCAGTTGGACAGCTCCAGGACATCCCATATGGAATGACTCCAGAGCACCGTTCGAAAATGGAGCCTGGGAAGCCAGCCTCGCATTCCAATTTTCTCCTAGCAACAAGACAGTTTATATCTGATGGCTCTGCGGGAGCAACCGGCGTGGCTGAGTTGAAATGGACTTTCCTGAGGATGGGTCCTAATGTGTTTTTGTGTCCATGAGGGCCTTGGAATGGGGCGGTGGCACCGGGACCCTGAAGAATTCTCCTATGCTTTGGACATGGCTCCCATGCACAGGTTTCCTTGTGGAGACGAGATTTGTTCTGATGGGTGCCTCAGGAAACCACTTATGCTGGTATTGGAATCCAGGCTTTTGAGGAGACATGCCTGTAAACCAAAGCAATGGATCCGATTATGGCCTAGGGTCCTGTCTGGTTCAATCTTCTTCTCTGGCGATATCCCTCTATGGAATGAGTGGAGGTAGATGCTCAACTGGTGTCAGACCGCCCTTGTTGTACCCGGATACCTACACTATTGGGATTGCCTCGGGTACTTTGGAGAGTTCTCCTAATTTGTACGATTTTGGACAGTGGAATGGGCAGAATTCTCATGGATTGGGTAGGCACTGTCCTAATGTGTGGCTCCAGGGGCCCCAGCATGGAGGGTGTGTGGCCCAGGACTTTGAGGACAGAAGTCTGAAAACACAAACTCAGCTTAGGTTTGGGGACGTAGGTATGGCAGGCCCAATCACAAACCATGAGAAGAACTCTTAAGGATATGAAGAAAGAGCGAGTCTGAGGCGCTTGCTCAGGATTTTGTCTCTGGATTTTCTATCAACGATGGCCGTGGAATGTGGGGAGGCCTCATGGGCCATGAACGAAACTTCCTTTCTGTGGATATGGCCCAGTCCAAATTGTTTTTCGTCAATCTGTGGGATGGGAGGTCTCCTTTCAGGTTTGTTACGTCAGGTGTCCCAACTAAGAGGAATTCCAAGGGAGAGCCCTGGTGAAGAGTGAAGGGACAACCCAAACTTGGTTAAAAATTGGGGCCTAGGTGCATGTAGTCCCAGTAGCTGTCTCTTTTCTAGCCACTGAGAGGCCTTACTTGAGGACTGGGCTCAGGCTGAGGGTTAAAATGTGTGTTTGTGACCAATGTGCCCCACGAGCATGGGCCACAATGGTTTCAACTACACTGAACTTTGGACAACATGCCAATCATAAGGATTCTTGCCATGGGGAATGAGTTCTGATTTCTGCATCATTTTCAACCCTGGGCAGTGGTTGGAGATAAGGTCTAGGTTGTAATGTCTGAAAATTACCGTTGGGAAGAGATGGCGACCTAAGTCCATGGCGGGTCTGATGTGCTCAGTGTGCGGTCAGCTGCCTTGGTGTTGGTCAGAAAGTTCGAGCTCAGGTTGTTTCAGACAGTGCATTAGTGCCCAGGTTAGACTGTATAATTTGGGTACAGTCGAGTGCCGTGTAGGTTTTCCGCCTTTGAGGTGCCTGGGGAGATCATTAGGCAAGATATTTTTCTAGAGGGCAGGCAGGGTGCTGCATTGTGTGTCCGGAATTGCCAAACGTGAGGGCTTCTGGGCCACGATTGTGAGGACATAAGTCTGAGAACACAAGCTAGACATTGGCTTCAGGCCGAGGGCACGGCAGGTACCCCCTGCACATCTGAATTACATCTCATGCATCTGAAGTCACGGCGAGGATCAGACGTTGGCTCAGCTTAGAGTTTCTGTGCATGACTGCCCCTTCATGAACGGAGGGGAATCTCAAGGACATGGAGGTTTTCCCATGTTGGGAGTTGTGGGATGCCCCCTTCAAGGATTCCTTCTGAGGCACAATTGAGATCTGTTTGGCAGCTCCATGACATCCCATATGGAATGACTCCAGAGCACCGTTCGAGGATGGATGCCAGGGAAGCCCGGCTCGCATTCCAATTGTCTCCTAGCAACAAGACAGTTGAGATCGGAATCTCAGCGGGAGTAACCGCGGTTGCTGAGTTAAAATGGATTTTCTTGAGGATGGGGCTTAATGTGTGTTTGTGTTCATGAGGGCCTTGGAATGGGGCGGTGGCACCGGGACCCCGAAGTATTCTCCTAAGCTTTTGACATAGCTCCCAGCACAAGTTTCCTTGTGGAGCCGAGATTTGTTCTGATGTGTGTCTCACGAAACCCCCTATGCTGGTCTTGGAATCCAGGCTTTTGAGGAGACATGCCTGTAAACCAAATCAATGGATCCGATTATGGCCTACGGTTGTCTGGTTCCATCTTCTTCTCTGGGGACATCCATCTATGGTATGTGGAGGTAGATGCTCTGTTGGTGTCAGACCGCCCTTGTTTGACCCGGGAGACCTACACTATTGGTATGGCCTCAGGGAATTTGGAGCTTTCTCCTAATTTGTACGATTTTGGACAATGGATGGGCAGGTTTCCTATGCATTGGGTAGGAAAAGTCCTAACGTCTGGATTCAGGGGCCCCAGCCTGGATGGTGTGTGGCCCAGGACTTTGAGGACAGAAGTCTGAATACACAAACTCAACTTAGGTTTTGGGGACGTAGGTATGGCAGGCCCAATATACAAACCATGAGAAGAACTCTTCAGGATATGAAGAAAGAGCGAGTCTGAGGCACTTGCTCAGGCTTTTGTCTCTGGATTTTGTATCAATGATGGCCGTGGTATGTGGTGAGGCTTCAAGGGCCATGGACGAATCTTTGTCTCTGTGGATTTGGCCCGGTCCCAATTGTTTTTCGTCAATCTGTGGGATGGGAGGTGTTCTTTCAGTTCTATTTCCTCTGGTGTTCCAACCAAAGAAGAATTCCAAAGCAGAACCCTTGGAGATTGAAGGGACAACACAAAATATGTTTAAAAATTGAGGCCTAAGGTCATGGCAGGCCCAATATGCTGTCTCTTCATCCAGCCACTAAGAGGCCTTACTTGAGGACTGGGCTCAGGCCGAGGGTCACAATTTGTGTTTATGACCAATGTGGCCTGCGAGCATGGGCGGGGCCTCATGGGCCAATCTGGTTTCAAGTACACTGAACTTTGGACAACATGCCAATCATAAGGTTTCTTGCCATGGGGATGGAGTTCTTATTTCTGCATCATTTTCAACCCTGGGCCGTAGTAGGAGATAAGGTCTAGGTTCTGAAGCCTGAAAACCGCCTTTGGGAAGAGATGACGACCTAAGGCCATGGAAGGTCTGATGTGCGCAGTATGCGGTCAGCTGCCTGGGTGTTGGTCAGGAAGTTCGGGCTCAGGTTGTGTCAGACAGTGCATTAGTGCCCAGGTTAGACTGTATAATTTGGGTGCAGTCGAGTTCAGTGTATGGTGTTCCGCAATGAGGAGCCTGGGCAGCTCATTAGGCAAGATATTTTTCTAGAGGGCAGGCAGAGTGCTGCATTGTGGGTCCGGAATTGCCAAACTTGAGGGCTTCTGGGCCAGGAGTGTGAGGACAGAATTCTGAGAACACAAGCTAAACTTGGGCTTCAGGCCGAGGGCACGGCAGGTACCCCCTGCAAATCTGAAACGATATCTCATGCATCAGAAGTCACGGTGAGGATCAGACGTAAGCTCTGGTTGGAGTTTCTGTGCATGACTGCCCCTTCATGAACGGAGCGGAATCTCAAGGCCATGGAGGTTTTCCCACGTTGGGAGTTGTGGGATGCCCCCTTCAAGCATTCCTTCTGCGGGACAAAGGAGAATTGTTAGGCAGCTGCAAAACAGCCCATATGGAATGACTCCAGAGCACCGTTCGAGGATGGATGCCAGGTAAGCCTGCCTCGCATTCCAATTGTCTCCTAGCAACAAGACAGTTGAGATAGGATGGCTCTGCGGGATCAATCGGGGTGGCTGAGTTGAAATGGACTTTCCAGAGGATGGGGCCTAATGTGTGTTTTTGTCCATGAGGGCCTTGGAATGGGGCGGTGACACCGGGACCCTGAAGTATTCTCCTAAGCTTTTGACATAGGTCCCATGCACAGTTTCCTTGTGGAGACGAGATTTGTTCTGATGGGTGCCTCAGGAAACCCCCTATGCTGGTCTTCGAAACCAGGCATTTGAGGAGACATGCCTGTAAACCAAAGCAATAGATCCGATTTTGGCCTAGGGTCCTGTCTGTTTCCATCTCCTTCTCTGGGGACATCCATCTATGGTATGAGTGGATGTAGATGCTCACCTGGTGTCAGACCGCCCTTGTTTGTCCCGGGAAACGTACACTATAGGGATGGCCTCGGGGACTTTGGAGAATTCTCCTAATTTGTACGATTTTGGACAATGAATGGGCAGAATTCCTATTCATTGGGTAGGCACAATCCTAATGGGTGGCTTCAGGGGCCCCAGCCTGGATGGTGTGTGGCCCAGGACTTTGAGGACAGAAGTCTGAAAACACAAACTCAGCTTAGGTTTTGGGACGTAGGTATGGCAGGCCCAATCTACAAACCATGAGAAGAACTCTTCAGGATATGAAGAAAGAGCGAGTCTGAGGCGCTTGCTCAGGGTATGGTCTCTGGATTTTGTGTCAAAGAAGGCCGTGGATTGTGGGGAGGCCTCATGGGCCATGGACGAATATTCTTCTCTGTGGATTTGGCCCGGTCCCAATTGTTTTTCGTCAATCTGTGGGATGGGAGGTCTCCTTTCAGGTTTGTTACCTCAGGTGTCCCAACCAAAGAGGAATTCCAAAGCACGATGAAGAGTGAAGGGACAACCCAAAATATGGTTAAAAATTGGGGCCAAGGGGCATGACTGGCCACATATGCTGTCTCTTCATCGAGCCACTGAGAGGCCTGTGTTCAGGCTGAGGGTCACAATGTGTGTTTGTGACCAATATGGCCCGCGAGCATGGGCGGGGCCTCATGGGCCACACTGGTTTCAACTACACTGAACATTGGACAACATGCCAATCATAAGGATTCTTGCCATGGGGAAGGAGTTCTGATTTCTGCATCATTTTCAACCCTGGGCAGTGGTTGGAGATAAGGTCTAGGTTCTGAAGCCTGAAAAGCAATTGGGAAGAGATGACGACCTAAGGCTATGGCAGGTCTATTGTGCTCAGTGTGCGGTCAGCTGCCTGGGTGTTGGTCAGGAAGTTCGGGCTCATGTTGTGTCAGACAGTTCATTAGTGCGAGTTTAGACTGTATAATTTGGGTACAGTCGAGTGCCTGTAGGTTGTTCCGCATTTGAGGAGCTGGGCAGCTCATTAGGCAAGATATTTTTCTAGAGGGCAGGCAGAGTGCTGCATTTTGGGTCCGGAATTGCCAAACGTGAGGGCTTCTGGGCCAGGAGTGTGAGGACAGAAGTCTGAGAACACGAGCTAGACTTGGGCTTCAGGCCGTGGTCACGGTAGGTACTCCCTGCAAATCTGAAACGATATCTCATGCATCAGAAGTCACAGCGAGGATCAGGCGTTGGCTCTGGTTGGAGTTTCTGTGCATGACTGCCCCTTCATGAACGGAGCGAAATCTCAAGGCCATGGAGGTTTTCCCACGTTGGGAGTTGTGGGATGCCCACTTCAAGCATTCCTTCTGTGGGACAATTGAGACCTGTTGGGCAGCTCCATGACATCCCATATGGAATGACTCCAGAGCACCGTTCGAGGATGGATGCCAGGGAAGCCCGCCTCGCATTCCAATTGTCTCCTAGCAACAAGACAGTTGAGATAGGATGGCTCTGCTGGAGCAACAGGGGTGGCTGAGTTAAAATGGACGTTCCTGAGGATGGGGCCTAATGTGTGTTTGTGTCCATGAGGGCCTTGGAATGGGGCGGTGGCACCGGGACCCTGAAGTATTCTCCTAAGCTTTTGACATAGCTCCCATGCACAGTTTCCTTGTGGAGACGAGATTTGTTCTGATGGGTGCCTCAGGAAACCCCCTATGCTGGGCTTGGAATTCAGGCATTTGAGGAGACATGCCTGTAATCCAAAGCAATGGATCCTATTTTGGCCTAGGGTCCTGTCTGTTTCCATCTCCTTCTCTGGGGACATCCATCTATGGTATGAGAGGAGGTAGATGCTCAGCTGGTGTCAGACCGCCCTCGTTTGTCCCGGGAGACCTACACTATACGGATGGCCTCGGGGACTTTGGAGGGTTCTCCTAATTTGTACGATTTTGGATAATGGAATGGGCAGAATTCATATTCATTGGGTAGGCACAGTCCTAATGAGTGGCTTCAGGGTTCCCAGCCTGGATGGTGTATGGCCCAGGAATTTTGAGGACAGAAGTCTGAAAACACAAACTCAGCTTAGGTTTTGGGGACGTAGGTATGGCAGGCCCAATCTACAAACCATGAGAAGAACTCTTCAGGATATGAAGAAAGAGCGAGTCTGAGGTGCTTGCTCAGGCTTTTGTCCCTGGATTTTGTATCAACGATGGCCGTGGAATGTGGGGAGGCCTCATGGGCCATGGACGAATCTTCCTCTCTGTGGATTTGGCCCAGTCCCAAATGTTTTTCGTCAATCTGTGGGATGGGAGGTCTCCTTTCAGGTTTGTTACCTCAGGTGTCCCAACCAAAGAGGAATTCCAAAGCACAGCCCTGGGGAAGAGTGAAGGGACAACCCAAACTATGGTTAAAATTGGGGGCCAAGGGCATGGAAGGCCCCATAGGCTGTCTCTTCATCCAGCCACTAAGAGGCCATACTTGAGGACTGGGCTCAGGCTGAGGGTCACAATGTGTGTTTGTGACCAATGTGGACCGCGACCATGGGCAGGGACTCATGGGCCACACTGGTTTCAACTACACTGAACTTTGGACAACATGCCAATCACAAGGTCTGTTGCCATGGGGAAGGAGTTCTGATTTCTGCATCATTTTCAACCCTGGGCAGTGTTTGGAGATAAGGTCTAGGTTCGTAAGCCTGAAAACCACAGTTGGGAAGAGATGATGACCTAAGGCCATGGTGGGTCTGATGTGCTCAGTGTGCGGTCAGCTGCCTGGTTGTTGGACAGGAGTTTCGGGCTCAGGTTGTGTCAGACAGTGCATTAGTGCCCAGGTTAGGCTATATAATTTGGGTACAGTCGAGTGCCGTGTATATTGATCCTCATTTGAGGTGACTGGGCAGCTCAATAGGCAAGATATTTTTTCTAAGGGCAGGCAGAGTGCTGCATTGTGGGTCTGGAATTACCAAACTTGAGGGCTTCTGGGCTAGTAGTGTGAGGACAGAAGTCTGAGAACACAAGCTAGACTTGGGCTTCAGGCCGAGGGCAAGGCAGGTACCCCTTGCACATCTGAACCAATATCTCATGCATCTGAAGTCACGGAGAGGATCAGACGTTGGCTCAGGTTGTAGTTTCTGTGCATGACTGCCCCTTCATGAACGGAGAGGAATTTCAAGGCCAAGGAGGTTTTCCCACGTGGGAGGTGTGGGTTGCCCCCTTCAAGGATTCCTTCTGCCGGACAATTGAGTCCTGTTGTGCAGCTTAAAAACTATGCATATGGAATGACTCCAGAGGACTGTTTGAGGATGGATGCCAGGGAAGCCCGCCTCGCATTCCATTTGTCTCCTAGCAACATGACAGTTGAGATCGGATGACTCTGTGGGAGCAACCAGGGTGGCTGTGTTGAAATGGACTTTCCTGAGCATGGGGCCTAATGTGTGTTTGTGTCCATGAGGACCTTGGAATGGGGCGGTGGCACCGGGACTCTGAAGTATTCTCCTAAGATTTTGACATAGGTCCCATGCACAAGTTTCCTCCTGGTGAAGATTTTTTCTGATGGGTGCCTCAGGAAACCCCCTATACTGATATTGGAATCCAGGATTTTGAGGAGACATGCCTGTAAACAAAGCAATGGATCCGATTATGGCCTAGGGTCCTGTCTGGTTCCATCTCCTTCTCTGGGGACGTCCATCTATGGTATGTGTGGAGGTAGATGCTCAGCAGGTGTCAGACCGCCCTTGTTTGTCCACAGAGACCTACAAATTGGGATGGCCTCAGGGAATTTGGAGGGTTCTCCTAATTTGTACAATTTTGGACAATGGAATGGGCAGAATTCCCAAGCATGGGGTAGGCACAGTCCTAATGTGTGGCTCCAGGGGCCCCAAACTGGAGGGTGTGAGGCCCAGGAATTTGAGGACAGAAGTCGGAAAACACAAACTCAGCTTAGGTTTGGGGACATAGGTATGGCAGGCCCAATCTCAAACCATAATAAGAACTCTTCAGGATATGAAGAAAGAGCGAATCTGAGGCGCTTGCTCAGGCTTTGGTCTCTGGATTTTGTGTCAACGATGGCCGTGGAATGTGGGGAGGCCTCATGGGACATGGACGTATCTTCCTCTCTGTGGATTTGGCCCGGTCCCAATAGTTTTTCGTCAATCTGTGTGATGGGAGGTCTCCTTTCAGGTTTGTTACCTCAGGTGTACCACCAAAGAGGAATTCCAAAGCAGAGCCCTGGGGAAGAGTGAAGGGACAACCTAAATTATGGTTAAAATTTGGGGCCTAGGGGCATGGCAGGTCCCATATGCTGTCTCTTCATCCAGCCACTGAGAGGCATTCCTTGAGGACTGGGCTCAGGCTGAGGGTCACAATGTGTGTTTGTGACCAATGTGGCCCGCGAGCATGGGCGGGGCCTCATGGGCCACACTGGTTTAAACTACACTGATGTTTGGACAACATGCCAATCACAAGGTCTCTTGCCATGGGGAATGAGTTCTGATTTCTGCATCATTTTCAATCCTGGGCAGTGGTTGGAGATAAGGTCTAGGTTCTGAATACTGAAAACAGCAGTTGGGAAGAGATGATGACCTAAGGCCATGGCGGGTCTGATGTGCTAAATGTGCGGTCAGCTGCCTGGTTGATGGTCAGGAATTTCGGGCTCAGGTTGAGTCAGACAGTGCATTAGTGCTCAGGTTAGACTATATAATTTGGGTACAGTCGAGTGCCGTATAGGTTGATCCTTATTTGAGGTGCCCGGGCAGTTCATTAGGCAAGTTATTTTTTCTAGAGGGCAGGCAGAGTGCTGCATTTTGGGTCCGGAATTGCCAAACGTGAGGGCTTCTGGGCCAGTAGTGTGAGGACAGAAGTCTGAGACCACAAGCTAGATTTGGGCTTCAGGCCGAGGGCAAGGCAGGTACGCCCTGCACATCTGAACCAATATCTCATGCATCTGAAGTCACGGCGAGGATCAGACGTTGGCTCAGGTTGTAGTTTCTGTGCATTACTGCCCCTTCATGAACAGAGAGGCATCTCAAGGCCATGGAGGTTTTCCCTCGTTGGGAGTTGTGGGATGCCCCCTTCAAGTATTCCTTCTGCGACACAATTGAGACCTTTTGGGCAGCTCCAAAACATCCCACATGGAGTGACTCCAGAGCACCGTTCAAGGATGGATGCCAGGGAAGCCCTCCTCGCATTCCAATTGCCTCTAGCAACAAGACAGTTGAGGTCGGATGGCTCTGGGGGAGTAACCGGGGTGGCTGAGTTGAAATGGACGTTCGTGAGTATGGGGCCTAATGTGTGTTTGTGTCCAAGAGGACATTGGAATGGGGCGGTGGCACCGGGACTCTGAAGTATTTTCCTAAGGTTTTGACATAGGTCCCATGCACAAGTTTCCTCGTGGAGGCGAGATTTTTTCTGATGGGTGCCTAAGGAAACCCCCTATACTGGTATTGGAATCCAGGCTTTTGAGGAGAATGCCTGTAAACCAAAGCAATGGATCCGATTATGGCCTAGGGTCCTGTCTGGTACCATATCCTTCTCTGGGGACGTCCATCTATGGTATGAGTGGAGGTAGATGCTCAGCTGATGTCACACCGCCCTTGTTTGTCCACAGAGACCTACATATTGAGATGGCCTCGGGGACATTGGAGGGTTCTTTTAATTTGTACAATTTTGGACAATGGAATGGGCAGAATTCCCATGCATGGGGTAGGCACAGTCCTAATTTGTGGCTCCAGGGGCCCCAGCCTTGAGGGTGTGTGGCCCAGGACTTTGAGGACAGAAGTCTGAAAACACAGACTCAGCTTAGGTTTGGGGACATAGGTATGGCAGACCCAATCTACAAACCATGAGAAGAACTCTTCAGGATATGAAGAAAGAGCGAGTCTGAGGCGCTTGCTCAGGCTTTGGTCTCCGGATTTTGTGTCAACGATGGCCGTGGAATGAGGGGAGGCCTCATGGGCAATGTACGAATCTTCCTCTCTGTGGATTTGGCCCATCCCCAATAGTTTTTCGTCAATCTGTGTGATGGGAGGTCTCCTTTCAGGTTTGTTACCTCAGGTGTCCCAACCAAAGAGGAATTCCAAAGCAGAGCCCTGGCAAGAGTGAAGGGACAACCCAAACTATGGTTAAAATTTGGGGCCTACGGGCATGGCCGGTCCCATATGCTGTCTCTTCATCCAGCCACTGAGAGGCCTTACTTGAGGACTGCGATCAGGCTGAGGGTCCCAATGTGTGTTTGTGACCAATGTGGCTCGCGAGCATGGTCGGGGCCTCATGGGCCACACTGGTTTCAAGTACACTGAAGTTTGGACAACATGCCAATCAAAAGGTCTCTTGCCTTGGGGAAGGAGTTCTGATTTCTGCATCATTTTCAACCCTGGGCAGTGGTTGGAGATAAGGTCTAGGTTCGGAAGCCTGAAAACCACAGTTGGGAGGAGAAGATGACCTAAGGCCATGGTGGGTCTGATGTGCTCAGTGTGCGGTCAGCTACCTGGTTGTTGGTCAGGAGTTTCGGGCTCAGGATGTGTCAGACAGTGCATTAGTGCCCTGGTTAGGCTATATAATTTGGGTACAGTCGAGTGCCGTGTATACTGATCCTCATTTGAGGTTACTGGGCAGCTCAATAGGCAAGATATTTTCTAAGGGCAGGCAGAGTGCTGCATTGTGGGTCCGGAATTACCAAACTTGAGGGCTTCTGGGCTAGTAGTGTGAGGACAGAAGTCTGAGAACACAAGCTAGACTTGGGCTTCAGGCCGAGGGCAAGGCAGGTACCCCTTGCACATCTGAACCAATATCTCATGCATCTGAAGTCACGGAGAGGATCAGACGTTGGCTCAGGTTGTAGTTTCTGTGCATGACTGCCCCTTCATGAACGGAGAGGAATTTCAAGGCCAAGGAGGTTTTCCCACGTGGGAGTTGTGGTTTGCCCCCTTCAAGGATTCCTTCTGCGTGACAATTGAGACCTGTTGTGCAGCTTAAAATCTATCCATATGGAATGACTCCAGAGGACTGTTCGAGGATGGATGCCAGGGAAGCCCGCCTCGCATTCCATTTGTCTCCTAGCAACATGACAGTTGAGATCGGATGGCTCTGTGGGAGCAACCGGGGTGGCTGTGTTGAAATGGACTTTCCTGAGCATGGGGCCTAATGTGTGTTTGTGTCCATGAGGACCTTGGAATGGGGTGGTGGCACCGGGACTCTGAAGTATTCTCCTAAGATTTTGACATAGGTCCCATGCACAAGTTTCCTCCTGGTGAAGATTTTTTCTGATGGGTGCCTCAGGAAACCCCCTATGCTGATATTGGAATCCAGGATTTTGAGGAGACATGCCTGTAAACAAAAGCAATGGATCCGATTATGGCCTAGGGTCCTGTCTGGTTCCATCTCCTTCTCTGGGGACGTCCATCTATGGTATGAGTGGAGGTAGATGCTCAGCACGTGTCAGACCGCCCTTGTTTGTCCACAGAGACCTACATATTGGGATGGCCTCAGGGAATTTGGAGGGTTCTCCTAATTTGTACAATTTTGGACAATGGAATGGGCAGAATTCCCATGCATTGGGTAGGCACAGTCCTAATGTGTGGCTCCAGGGGCCCCAGCCTGGAGGGTGTGTGGCCCAGGAATTTGAGGACAGAAGTCGGAAAACACAAAATCAGCTTAGGTTTGGGGACATAGGTATGGCAGGCCCAATCTCAAACCATAAGAAGAACTCTTCAGGATATGAAGAAAGAGCGAATCTGAGGCGCTTGCTCAGGCTTTGGTCTCTGGATTTTGTGTCAACGATGGCCGTGGAATGTGGGGAGGCTTCATGGGACATGGACGTATCTTCCTCTCTGTGGATTTGGCCCGGCCCCAATAGTTTTTCGTCAATCTGTGTGATGGGAGGTCTCCTTTCAGGTTTGTTACCTCAGGTGTACCAACCAAAGAGGAATTCCAAAGCAGAGCCCTGGGGAAGAGTGAAGGGACAACCCAAATTATGGTTAAAATTTGGGGCCTAAGGCCATGGCAGGTCCCATATGCTGTCTCTTCATCCAGCCACTGAGAGGCATTCCTTGAGGACTGGGCTCAGGCTGAGGGTCAAAATGTGTGTTTGTGAGCAATGTGGCCCGTGAGCATGGGCGGGGCCTCATGGGCCACACTGGTTTAAACTACACTGAAGTTTGGACAACATGCCAATCACAAGGTCTCTTGCCATGGGGAAAGAGTTCTGATTTCTGCATCATTTTCAATCCTGGGCAGTGGTTGGAGATAAGGTCTAGGTTCTGAATACTGAAAACCGCAGTTGGGAAGAGATGATGACCTAAGGCCATGGCGGGTCTGATGTGCTAAATGTGCGGTCAGCTGCCTGGTTGATGGTCAGGAATTTTGGGCTCAGGTTGAGTCAGACAGTGCATTAGTGCTCTGGTTAGACTATATAATTTGGGTACAGTCGAGTGCCGTATAGGTTGATCCTTATTTGAGGTGCCCGGGCAGTTCATTAGGCAAGATATTTTTTCTAGAGGGCAGGCAGAGTGCTGCATTTTGAATCCGGAATTGCCAAACGTGAGGGCTTCTGGGCCATTAGTGTGAGGACAGAATTCTGAGACCACAAGCTAGATTTGGGCTTCAGGCCGAGGGCAAGGCAGGTACGCCCTGCACATCTGAACCCATATCTCATGCATCTGAAGTCACGGCGAGGATCAGACGTTGGCTCAGGTTGAAGTTTCTTTGCATGACTGCCCCTTCATGAACGGAGAGGAATCTAAAGGCCATGGAGTTTTTCCCACGTTGGGAGTTGTGGGATGCCCCCTTCAAGGATTCCTTCTGCGGGACAATTGAGACCTGTTGGGCAGCTCCAAAACATCCCATATGGAATGACTCCAGAGCACCGTTCGAGGATGAATGCCAGGGAAGACCGCCTCGCATTCCAATTGTCTCCTAGCAACAAGACAGTGGAGATCGGATGGCTCTGCGGGAGCAACCAGGGTGGCTGAGTTGAAATGGACTTTCCTGAGCATGGGGCCTAATTTGTGTTTGTGTCCATGAGGACCTTGGAATGGGGCGGTGGCACCGGGACTCTGAAGTATTCTCCTAAGATATTTACATAGGTCCCATGCACAAGTTTCCTCGTGGAGACGAGATTTTTTCTGATGGGTGCCTCAGGAAACCCCCTATGCTGGTATTGGAATCCAGGCTTTTGAGGAGACATGCTTTTAAACCAAAGCAATGGATCCGATTATGGCGTAGGGTCCTCTCTGGTTCCATCTCCTTCTCTGGGGACATCCATCTATAGTATGAGTGGAGGTAGATGCTAAGCTGGTGTCAGACCGCCCTTCTTTGACCACAGAGACCTAGATATTGGGATGGCCTCGGGGACTTTGGAGGGTTCTCCTAATTTGTACAATTTTGGACAAAGAAGGGGCAGAATTCCCATGCATGGGGTAGGCACAGTCCTAATGTGTGGCTCCAGGGGCCCCAGCCTGGAGGGTGTGTGGCCCAGGACTTGAGGACAGAAGTCTGAAAACACAGACTCAGCTTAGGTTTGGGGACGTAGGTATGGCAGGCCCAATCTACAAACCATGAGAAGAACTCTTCAGGATATGAAGAAAGAGCGAGTCTGAGGCGTTGCTCAGGCTTTTGTGTCTGTATTTTGTATCAACGATGGCCGTGGAATGTGGGGAGGCCTCATGGGCCAAGGACGAATCTTCCTCTCTTTGGATTTGGCCCAGTCCCAATTGTTTTTCGTCAATCTGTGGGATGGGAGGTCTCCTTTCAGGTTTGTTACCTCAGGTGTCCCAACCAAAGAGGAATTCCAAAGCAGAGCCCTGGGGAAGTGTGAAGGGACAACCCAAATATGGTTAAAAATTGGGGCCTAGGGGCATGACAGGCCAAATATGCTGTCTCTTAATCGAGCCACTGAGAGGCCTGGATTCAGGCTGAGGGTCACAATGTGTGTTTGTGACCAATGTGGCCCGCGAGCATGGGCGGGGCCTCATGGGCCACACTGGTTTCAACTTCACTGAACTTTGGACCACATGCCAATCATAAGGATTCTTGCCATGGGGAAGGAGTACTGATTCTGCATCATTTTCAACCCTGGGCAGTGGTTGGTGATAAGGTCTAGGTTCTGAAGCCTGAAAAGCAATTGGGAAGAGATGACGACCTAAGGCCATGGCAGGTCTGTTGTGCTCAGTGTGCGGTCAGCTGCCTGGGTGTTGGTTAGGAAGATCGGGCTCATGTTGTGTTAGACAGTGCATTACTGCCCAGTTTAGACTGTATAATTTGGGTACAGTCGAGTGCCTGTAGGTTGTTCCGCATTTGAGGAGCCTGGGCAGCTCATTAGGCAAGATATTTTTCTAGAGGTCAGGCAGAGTGCTGCATTGTGGGTCCGGAATTGCCAAACTTGAGGGCTTCTGGGCCAGGAGTGTTAGGACAGAAGTCTGAGAACACAAGCTAGACTTGGGCTTCAGGCCGAGGGCACGGCAGGTACCCCCTGCACATCTGAAACGATATCTCATGCATCAGAAGTCACGGCGAGGATCAGGCGTTGGCTCTGGTTGGAGTTTCTGTGCATGACTCCCCCTTCATGAATGGAGCGGAATCTCAAGGCCATGGAGGTTTTCCCAAGTTGGGAGTTGTGGGATGCCCCCTTCAAGGATTCCTTTTGCGGGACAATTGAGACCTGTTGGGCAGCTCCAAAACAACCCATATGGAATGACTCTAGAGCACCGTTCGAGGATGGATGCCGGGGAAGCCCGCCTCACATTCCAAATGTCTCCTAGCAACAAGACAGTTGAGATCGGATGGCTCTGCGGGAGCAACCGGGGTGGCTGAGTTGAAATGGACTTTCCTGAGCATGGGGCCTAATGTGTGTTTGAGTCCATGAGTACCTTGGAATGGGGCGGTGGCACTGGGACTCTGAAGTATTCTCCTAAGGTTTTGACATAGGTCCCATGCACAAGTCTCCTCGTGGAGACGAGATTTTTTCTGATGGGTGCCTCAGGAAACCTCCTAAGCTGGTATTGGTATCCAGGATTTTGAGGAGACAGGTCTGTAAACCAAAGCAATGGATCCGATTATGGCCTAGGGTCCTGTCAGGTTCCATCTCCTTCTCTGGGGACATCCATCTATGGTCTGAGTGGAGGTAGATGCTCAGCTGGTGTCAGACCCCCCTTGTTTGTCCACAGAAACCTACATATTGGGATGGCCTCGGGGACTTTGGAGGGTTCTCCTAATTTGTACGATTTTGGACAATGGAATGGGAAGAATTCCCATGAATGGGGTAGGCACAGTCCTAATGTGTGGCTCCAGGGGCCCCAGCCGGGAGGGTGTGTGGCCCAGGACTTTGAGGACAGAAGTCTGAAAACACAAACTCAGCTTAGGTTTGGGGACGTAGGTATGGCAGGCCCAATCTACAAACCATGAGAAGAACTCTTCAGGATATGAAAAAGAGCGAGTCTGAGGCGCTTGCTCAGGTTTTGGTCTCTGGATTTTGTGTCAAAGATGGCCGTGGATTGTGGGGAAGCCTCATGGGCATTGGATGAATCTTCTTCTCTGTGGATTTGGCCCAGTCCCAATTGTTTTTCGTCAATCTGTGGGATGGGAGGTCTCCTTTCAGGTTTGTTACCTCAGGTGTCCCAACCAAAGAGGAATTCCAAAGCAGAGCCCTGGGGAAGAGTGAAGGGACAACCCAAACTATGGTTAAAATTTGGGGCCTACGGGCATGGCAGGCCCCATAGGCTGTCTCTTCATCCAGCCACTAAGAGGCCATACTTGAGGACTGGGCTCAGGCTGAGGGTCACAATGTGTGTTTGTGACCAATGTGGACCGCGACCATGGGCAGGGACTCATGGGCCACACTGGTTTCAACTACACTCAACTTTGGACAACATGCCAATTACAAGGTCTGTTGCCATGGGGAAGGAGTGCTGATTTCTGCATCATTTTCAACCCTGGGCAGTGTTTGGAGATAAGGTCTAGGTTCGTAAGCCTGAAAACCGCAGTTGGGAAGAGATGATGACCTAAGGCCATGGTGGGTCTGATGTGCTCAGTGTGCGGTCAGCTGCCTGTTTGTTGGTCAGGAGTTTCGGGCTCAGGTTGTGTCAGACAGTGCATTAGTGCCCAGGTTAGGCTATATAATTTGGGTACAGTCGAGTGCCGTGTATATTGATCCTCATTTGAGGTGACTGGGCAGCTCAATAGGCAAGATATTTTTTCTAAGGGCAGGCAGAGTGCTGCATTGTGGGTCTGGAATTACCAAACTTGAGGGCTTCTGGGCTAGTAGTGTGAGGACAGAAGTCTGAGAACACAAGCTAGACTTGGGCTTCAGGCCGAGGGCAAGGCAGGTACCCCTTGCACATCTGAACCAATATCTCATGCATTTGAAGTCACGGAGAGGATCAGACGTTGGCTCAGGTTGTAGTTTCTGTGCATGACTGCCCCTTCATGAACGGAGAGGAATTTCAAGGCCAAGGAGGTTTTCCCACGTGGGAGTTGTGGTTTGCCCCCTTCAAGGATTCCTTCTGCGGGACAATTGAGACCTGTTGTGCAGCTTAAAATCTATCCATATGGAATGACTCCAGAGGACTGTTCGAGCATGGATGCCAGGGAAGCCCGCCTCGCATTCCATTTGTCTCCTAGCAACATGACAGTTGAGATCGGATGGCTCTGTGGGAGCTACCGGGGTGGCTGTGTTGAAATGGACTTTCCTGAGCATGGGGCCTAATGTGTGTTTGTGTCCATGAGGACCTTGGAATGGGGCGGTGGCACCGGGACTCTGAAGTATTCTCCTAAGATTTTGACATAGGTCCCATGCACAAGTTTCCTCCTGGTGAAGATTTTTTCTGATGGGTGCCTCAGGAAACCCCCTATACTGATATTGGAATCCAGGATTTTGAGGAGACATGCCTGTAAACAAAGCAATGGATCCGATTATGGCCTAGGGTCCTGTCTGGTTCCATCTCCTTCTCTGGGGACGTCCATCTATGGTATGAGTGGAGGTAGATGCTCAGCAGGTGTCAGACCGCCCTTGTTTGTCCACAGAGACCTACATATTGGGATGGCCTCAGGGAATTTGGAGGGTTCTCCTAATTTGTACAATTTTGGACAATGGAATGGGCAGGATTCCCATGCATGGGGTAGGCACAGTCCTAATGTGTGGCTCCAGGGGCCCCAGCCTGGAGGGTGTGTGGCCCAGGAATTTGAGGACAGAAGTCGGAAAACACAAACTCAGCTTAGGTTTGGGGACATAGGTATGGCAGGCCCAATCTCAAACCATAAGAAGAACTCTTCAGGATATGAAGAAAGAGCGAATCTGAGGCGCTTGCTCAGGCTTTGGTCTCTGGATTTTGTGTCAACAATGGCCGTGGAATGTGGGGAGGCTTCATGGGACATGGACGTATCTTCCTCTCTGTGGATTTGGCCCGGCCCCAATAGTTTTTCGTCAATCTGTGTGATGGGAGGTCTCCTTTCAGGTTTGTTACCTCAGGTGTACCAACCAAAGAGGAATTCCAAAGCAGAGCCCTGGGGAAGAGTGAAGGGACAACCCAAATTATGGTTAAAATTTGGGGCCTAGGGGCATGGCAGGTCCAATATGCTGTCTCTTCATCCAGCCACTGAGAGGCATTCCTAGAGGACTGGGCTCAGGCTGAGGGTCACAATGTGTGTTTGTGACCAATGTGGCCCGCGAGCATGGGCGGGGCCTCATGGGCCACACTGGTTTCAACTACACTCAACTTTGGACAACATGCCAATCACAAGGTCTCTTGCCATGGGGAAAGAGTTCTGATTTCTTCATCATTTTCAATCCTGGGCAGTGGTTGGAGATAAGGTCTAGGTTCTGAATACTGAAAACCGCAGTTGGGAAGAGATGATGACCTAAGGCCATGGCGGGTCTGATGTGCTAAATGTGCGGTCAGCTGCCTGGTTGATGGTCAGGAATTTCGGGCTCAGGTTGAGTCAGACAGTGCATTAGTGCTCAGGTTAGACTATATAATTTGGGTACAGTCGAGTGCCGTATAGGTTGATCCTTATTTGAGGTGCCCGGGCAGTTCATTAGGCAAGATATTTTTTCTAGAGGGTAGGCAGAGTGCTGCATTTTGGGTCCGGAATTGCCAAACTTGAGGGCTTCTGGGCCAGTAGTGTGAGGACAGAAGTCTGAGACCACAAGCTAGACTTGGGCTTCAGGCCGAGGGCAAGGTAGGTACCCCCTGCACATCTGAACCAATATCTCATGCATCTGAAGTCACGGAGAGGATCAGACGTTGTCTCAGGTTGTAGTTTCTGTGCATGACTGCCCCTTCATGAACGGAGAGGAATCTCAAGGCCATGGACCTTTTCCCACGTTGGGAGTTGTGGGATGCCCCCTTCAAAGATTCCTTCTGCGGCACAATTGAGACCTGTTGGGCAGCACCACCACATCCCTTATGGAATGACTCCAGAGTACCGTGCGAGGATGGATGACAGGGAAGCCCTCCTCGCATTCCAATTGTCTCCTAGCTACAAGACAGTTGAGATCGGATGGCTCTGCGGGAGCAACCGGGGTGGCTGAGTTGAAATGGACTTTCCTGAGCATGGGGCCTAATGTGTGTTTGTGTTCATGAGGACCTTGGAATGGGGCGGTGGCACCAGGACTCTGAAGTATTCTCCTAAGATTTTGACATAGGTCCCATGCACAAGTTTTTCGTGGAGACGAGATTTTTTCTGATGGGTGCCTCAGGAAACCCCTATGCTGGTATTGGAATCCAGGATTTTGAGGAGACATGCCTGTAAACCAAAGCAATGGATCCGATTATGGCCTACGGTCCTGTCTGGTACCATATCCTTTTCTTGGGACATCCATCTATGGTATGAGTGGAGGTAGATGCTAAGCTGATGTCAGTCCGCCTTTGTTTGTCCACAGAGACCTAGATATTGGGATGGCCTCGGGGACTTTGGAGGGTTCTCCTAATTTGTACAATTTTGGACAATGGAAGGGGCAGAATTCCCATGCATGGGGTAGACACAGTCCTAATGTGTGGCTCCAGGGTCCTCAGCCTGGAGGGTTTGTGGTTCAGGACTTTGAGGACAGAAGTCTGAAAACAGACTCAGCTAGGTTTGGGGACGTAGGTATGGCAGACCCAATCTACAAACCATGAGAAGAACTCTTCAGGACATGAAGAAAGAGCGAGTCTCAGGTGCTTGCTCAGGCTTTGGTCTGGATTTTGTGTCAACGATGGCCGTGGAATGTGGGGAGACCTCATGGGCCATGGACGAATCTTCCTCTCTGTGGCTTTGGACCGGTCCTAATTGTTTTTCGTCAATCTGTGGGATGGGAGGTCTCCTTTCAGGTTTGTTACCTCAGGTGTCCCAACCAAAGAGGAATTCCAAAGCAGAGCCCTGGGGAAGAGTGAAGGGACAACCGAAACTATGGTTAAATTTTGGGGCCTAGGGGCATGGCAGGCCCCATATGCTGTCTCTTCATCCAGCCACTGAGAGGCCTTACTTGAGGACTGGGCTCAGGCTGAGGGTTATAATGTGTGTTGGTGACCAATGTAGCTCACGAGCATGGGCGGGGCCTCATGGGCCACACTGGTTTCATCTACACTGAACTTTGGACAACATGCCAATCACAAGGTCTCTTGTCATGGTGAAGGAGTTTTGATTTCTGCATCATTTTCAACCCTGGGCAGTGGTTGGAGATAAGGTCTAGGTTCGGAAGCCTGAAAACCGCAGTTGGGAAGAGATGATGACCTAAGGCCATGGTGGGTCTGATGTGCTCAGTGTGCGGTCAGCTGCCCGGTTGTTGGTCAGGAGGTTCGGCCTCAGGTTGTGTCAGACAGTGCATTAGTGCCCAGGTTAGACTTTATAATTTGGGTACAGTCGAGTGCCGTGTAAGTTGATTCTCATTTGAGGTGCCCTGGCAGCTCATTGGGCAAGATATTTTTTTCTAGATCGCAGGCAGAGTGCTGCATTGTGTGTCCAGAATTGCCAAACGTGAGGGCTTCTGGGCCAGTAGTGTGAGGACAGAAGTCTGAGAACACAAGCTAGACTTCGGCTTCAGGCCGAGGGCAAGGCAGGTACCCCCTGCACATCTGAACCAATATCTCATGCATCTGAAGTCACGGCGAGGATCAGACGTTGGCTCAGGTTGAAGTTTCTGTGCATGACTGCCCCTTCATGAACGGAGAGGAATCTAAAGGCCATGGAGTTTTTCCCACGTTGGGAGTTGTGGTTTGCCCCCTTCAAGGATTCCTTCTGCGGGAAAATTGAGACCTGTTGGGAGCTCCAAAACATCCCATATGGAATGACTCCAGAGCACCGTTCGAGGATGGATGCCAGGGAAGCCCGCCTCACATTCACATTGTCTCCTAGCAACAAGACAGTTGAGATCGGATGGCTCTGCAGGAGCAACCAGGGTGGCTGAGTTGAAATGGACTTTCCTGAGCATGGGGCCTAATGTGTGCTTGTGTCCATGAGGACCTTGGAATGGGGCGGTGGCACCGGGACTCTGAAGTATTCTCCTAAGATTTTGACATAGGTCCCATGCACAACTTTCCTCGTGGAGACGAGATTTATTCTGATAGGTGCCTCAGGAAACCCCCTATGCTGGTATTGGATCCAGGCTTTTGAGGAGACATGCTTTTAAACCAAAGAAATGGATCCGATTATGGCCTAGGGTCCTCTCTGGTTCCATCTCCTTCTCTGGGGACATCCATCTATAGTATGAGTGGAGGTAGATGCTAAGCTGGTGTCAGACCGCCCTTGTTTGACCACAGAGACCTAGATATTGGGATGGCCTCGGGGACTTTGGAGGGTTCTCCTAATTTGTACAATTTTGGACAATGGAAGGGGCAGAATTCCCATGCATGGGGTAGGCACAGTCCTAATGTGGGGCTCCAGGGGCCCCAGCCTGGAGGGTGTGTGGCCCAGGACTTGAGGACAGAAGTCTGAAAACACAGACTCAGCTTAGGTTTGGGGACGTAGGTATGGCAGGCCCAATCTACAAACCATGAGAAGAACTCTTCACGATATGAAGAAAGAGCGAGTCTGAGGTGTTGCTCAGGCTTTTGTGTCTGGATTTTGTATCAACGATAGCCGTGGAATGTGGGGAGGCCTCATGGGCCAAGGACGAATCTTCCTCTCTGTGGATTTGGCCCAGTCCCAATTGTTTTTCGTCAATCTGTGGGATGGGAGGTCTCCTTTCAGGTTTGTTACCTCAGGTGTCCCAACCAAAGAGGAATTCCAAAGCAGAGCCCTGGGGAAGAGTGAAGGGACAACCCAAATATGGTTAAAAATTGGGGCCTAGGGGCATGACAGGCCAAATATGCTGTCTCTTAATCGAGCCACTGAGAGGCCTGGGTTCAGGCTGAGGGTCACAATGTGTGTTTGTGACCAATGTGGCCCGCGAGCATGGGCGGGGCCTCATGGGCCACACTGGTTTCAACTACACTGTACTTTGGACCACATGCCAATCATAAGGATTCTTGCCATGGGGAAGGAGTTCTGATTCTGCATCATTTTCAACCCTGGGCAGTGGTTGGAGATAAGGTCTAGGTTCTGAAGCCTGAAAAGCAATTGGGAAGAGATGACGACCTAAGGCCATGGCAGGGTTGTTGTGCTCAGTGTGCGGTCAGCTGCCTGAGTGTTGGTCAAAAAGTTCGGGCTCATGTTGTGTTAGACAGTGCATTAGTGCCCAGTTTAGACTGTATAATTTGGGTACAGTCAAGTGCCTGTAGGTTGTTCCGCATTTGAGGAGCCTGGGCAGCTCATTAGGCAAGATATTTTTCTAGAGGTCAGGCAGAGTGCTGCATTGTGGGCCCGGAATTGCCAAACTTGAGGGTTCTGGGCCAGGAGTGTGAGGACAGAAGTCTGAGAACACAAGCTAGACTTGGGCTTCAGGCCGAGGGCACGGCAGGTACCCCCTGCACATCTGAAACGATATCTCATGCATCAGAAGTCACGGCGAGGATCAGGCGTTGGCTCTGGTTGGAGTTTCTGTGCATGACTCCCCCTTCATGAATGGAGCGGAATCTCAAGGCCATGGAGGTTTTCCCAAGTTGGGAGTTGTGGGATGCCCCCTTCAAGGATTCCTTTTGCGGGACAATTGAGACCTGTTGGGCAGCTCCAAAACAACCCATATGGAATGACTCTAGAGCACCGTTCGAGGATGGATGCCGGGGAAGCCCGCCTCACATTCCAAATGTCTCCTAGCAACAAGACAGTTGAGATCGGATGGCTCTGCGGGAGCAACCGGGGTGGCTGAGTTGAAATGGACTTTCCTGAGCATGGGGCCTAATGTGTGTTTGTGTCCATGAGGACCTTGGAATGGGGCGGTGGCACTGGGACTCTGAAGTATTCTCCTAAGGTTTTGACATAGGTCCCATGCACAAGTCTCCTCGTGGAGACGAGATTTTTTCTGATGGGTGCCTCAGGAAACCTCCTAAGCTGGTATTGGTATCCAGGATTTTGAGGAGACAGGTCTGTAAACCAAAGCAATGGATCCGATTATGGCCTAGGGTCCTGTCAGGTTCCATCTCCTTCTCTGGGGACATCCATCTATGGTCTGAGTGGAGGTAGATGCTCAGCTGGTGTCAGACCCCCCTTGTTTGTCCACAGAAACCTACATATTGGGATGGCCTCGGGGACTTTGGAGGGTTCTCCTAATTTGTACAATTTTGGACAATGGAATGGGAAGAATTCCCATGATGGGGTAGGCACAGTCCTAATGTGTGGCTCCAGGGGCCCCAGCCTGGAGGGTGTGTGGCCCAGGACTTTGAGGACAGAAGTCTGAAAACACAAACTCAGCTTAGGTTTGGGGACGTAGGTATGGCAGGCCCAATCTACAAACCATGAGAAGAACTCTTCAGGATATGAAAAAGAGCGAGTCTGAGGCGCTTGCTCAGGTTTCGGTCTCTGGATTTTGTGTCAAAGATGGCCGTGGATTGTGGGGAAGCCTCATGGGCCATGGACGAATCTTCTTCTCTGTGGATTTGGCCCAGTCCCAATTGTTTTTCGTCAATCTGTGGGATGGGAGGTCTCCTTTCAGTTTTGTTACCTCAGGTGTCCCAACCAAAGAGGAATTCCAAAGCAGAGCCCTGGGGAAGAGTGAAGGGACAACCCAAACTATGGTTAAAATTTGGGGCCTACGGGCATGGCAGGCCCCATAGGCTGTCTCTTCATCCAGCCACTAAGAGGCCATACTTGAGGACTGGGCTCAGGCTGAGGGTCACAATGTGTGTTTGTGACCAATGTGGACTGCGACCATGGGCAGGGACTCATGGGCCACACTGGTTTCAACTACACTCAACTTTGGACAACATGCCAATTACAAGGTCTGTTGCCATGGGGAAGGAGTGCTGATTTCTGCATCATTTTCAACCCTGGGCAGTGTTTGGAGATAAGGTCTAGGTTCGTAAGCCTGAAAACCACAGTTGGGAAGAGATGATGACCTAAGGCCATGGTGGGTCTGATGTGCTCAGTGTGCGGTCAGCTGCCTGGTTGTTGGTCAGGAGTTTCGGGCTCAGGTTGTGTCAGACAGTGCATTAGTGCCCAGGTTAGGCTATATAATTTGGGTACAGTCGAGTGCCGTGCATATTGATCCTCATTTGAGGTGACTGGGCAGCTCAATAGGCAAGATATTTTTTCTAAGGGCAGGCAGAGTGCTGCATTGTGGGTCTGGAATTACCAAACTTGAGGGCTTCTGGGCTAGTAGTGTGAGGACAGAAGTCTGAGAACACAAGCTAGACTTGGGCTTCAGGCCGAGGGCAAGGCAGGTACCCCTTGCACATCTGAACCAATATCTCATGCATCTGAAGTCACGGAGAGGATTAGACGTTGGCTCAGGTTGTAGTTTCTGTGCATGACTGCCCCTTCATGAACGGAGAGGAATTTCAAGGCCAAGGAGGTTTTCCCACGTGGGAGTTGTGGTTTGCCCCCTTCAAGGATTCCTTCTGCGGGACAATTGAGACCTGTTGTGCAGCTTAAAATCTATCCATATGGAATGACTCCAGAGGACTGTTCGAGCATGGATGCCAGGGAAGCCCGCCTCGCATTCCATTTGTCTCCTAGCAACATGACAGTTGAGATCGGATGGCTCTGAGGGACTAACCGGGGTGGCTGTGTTGAAATGGACTTTCCTGAGCATGGGGCCTAATGTGTGTTTGTGTCCATGAGGACCTTGGAATGGGGCGGTGGCACCGGGACTCTGAAGTATTCTCCTAAGATTTTGACATAGGTCCCATGCACAAGTTTCCTCCTGGTGAAGATTTTTTCTGATGGGTGCCTCAGGAAACCCCCTATGCTGATATTGGAATCCAGGATTTTCAGGAGACATGTCTGTAAACAAAAGCAATGGATCCGATTATGGCCTAGGGTCCTGTCTGGTTCCATCTCCTTCTCTGGGGACGTCCATCTATGGTTTGAGTGGAGGTAGATGCTCAGCACGTGTCAGACCGCCCCTGTTTGTCCACAGAGACCTACATATTGGGATGGCCTCAGGGAATTTGGAGGGTTCTCCTAATTTGTACAATTTTGGACAATGGAATGGGCAGAATTCCCATGCATTGGGTAGGCACAGTCCTAATGTGTGGCTCCAGGGGCCCCAGCCTGGAGGGTGTGTGGCCCAGGAATTTGAGGACAGAAGTCGGAAAACACAAAATCAGCTTAGGTTTGGGGACATAGGTATGGCAGGCCCAATCTCAAACCATAAGAAGAACTCTTCAGGATATGAAGAAAGAGCGAATCTGAGGCGCTTGCTCAGGCTTTGGTCTCTGGATTTTGTGTCAACGATGGCCGTGGAATGTGGGGAGGCTTCATGGGACATGGACGTATCTTCCTCTCTGTGGATTTGGCCCGGCCCCAATAGTTTTTCGTCAATCTGTGTGATGGGAGGTCTCCTTTCAGGTTTGTTACCTCAGGTGTACCAACCAAAGAGGAATTCCAAAGCAGAGCCCTGGGGAAGAGTGAAGGGACAACCCAAATTATGGTTAAAATTTGGGGCCTAAGGGCATGGCCGGTCCCATATGCTGTTTCTTCATCCAGCCACTGAGAGGCATTCCTTGAGGACTGGGCTCAGGCTGAGGGTCACAATGTGTGTTTGTGACCAATGTGGCCCGTGAGCATGGGCGGGGCCTCATGGGCCACACTGGTTTAAACTACACTGAAGTTTGGACAACATGCCAATCACAAGGTCTCTTGCCATGGGGAAAGAGTTCTGATTTCTGCATCATTTTCAATCCTGGGCAGTGGTTGGAGATAAGGTCTAGGTTCTGAATACTGAAAACCGCAGTTGGGAAGAGATGATGACCTAAGGCCATGGCGGGTCTGATGTGCTAAATGTGCGGTCAGCTGCCTGGTTGATGGTCAGGAATTTCGGGCTCAGGTTGAGTCAGACAGTGCATTAGTGCTCAGGTTAGACTATATAATTTGGGTACAGTCGAGTGCCGTATCGGTTGATCCTTATTTGAGGTGCCCGGGCAGTTCATTAGGCAAGATATTTTTTCTAGAGGGAAGGCAGAGTGCTCCATTTTGAATCCGGAATTGCCAAACGTGAGGGCTTCTGGGCCAGTAGTGTGAGGACAGAATTCTGAGACCACAAGCTAGATTTGGGCTTCAGGCCGAGGGCAAGGCAGGTACCCCCTGCACATCTGAACCAATATCTCATGCATCTGAAGTCACGGCGAGGATCAGACGTTGGCTCAGGTTGAAGTTTCTTTGCATGACTGCCCCTTCATGAACGGAGAGGAATCTAAAGGCCATGGAGTTTTTCCCACGTTGGGAGTTGTGGGATGCCCCCTTCAAGGATTCCTTCTGCGGGACAATTGAGACCTGTTGGGCAGCTCCAAAACATCCCATATGGAATGACTCCAGAGCACCGTTCGAGGATGGATGCCAGGGAAGACCGCCTCGCATTCCAATTGTCTCCTAGCAACAAGACAGTGGAGATCGGATGGCTCTGCGGGAGCAACCAGGGTGGCTGAGTTGAAATGGACTTTCCTGAGCATGGGGCCTAATTTGTGTTTGTGTCCATGAGGACCTTGGAATGGGTCGGTGGCACCGGGACTCTGAAGTATTCTCCTAAGATATTGACATAGGTCCCAACACAAGTTTCCTCGTGGAGACGAGATTTTTTCTGATGGGTGCCTCAGGAAACCCCCTATGCTGGTATTGGAATCCAGGCTTTTGAGGAGACATGCTTTTAAACCAAAGCAATGGATCCGATTATGGCGTAGGGTCCTCTCTGGTTCCATCTCCTTCTCTGGGGACATCCATCTATAGTATGAGTGGAGGTAGATGCTAAGCTGGTGTCAGACCGCCCTTCTTTGACCACAGAGACCTACATATTGGGATGGCCTCGGGGACTTTGGAGGGTTCTCCTAATTTGTACAATTTTGGACAAAGAAGGGGCAGAATTCCCATGCATGGGGTAGGCACAGTCCTAATGTGTGGCTCCAGGGGCCCCAGCCTGGAGGGTGTGTGGCCCAGGACTTGAGGACAGAAGTCTGAAAACACAGACTCAGCTTAGGTTTGGGGACGTAGGTATGGCAGGCCCAATCTACAAACCATGAGAAGAACTCTTCAGGATATGAAGAAAGAGCGAGTCTGAGGCGTTGCTCAGGCTTTTGTGTCTGTATTTTGTATCAACGATGGCCGTGGAATGTGGGGAGGCCTCATGGGCCAAGGACGAATCTTCCTCTCTGTGGATTTGGCCCAGTCCCAATTGTTTTTCGTCAATCTGTGGGATGGGAGGTCTCCTTTCAGGTTTGTTACCTCAGGTGTCCCAACCAAAGAGGAATTCCAAAGCAGAGCCCTGGGGAAGAGTGAAGGGACAACCCAAATATGGTTAAAAATTGGGGCCTAGGGGCATGACAGGCCAAATATGCTGTCTCTTAATCGAGCCACTGAGAGGCCTGGGTTCAGGCTGAGGGTCACAATGTGTGTTTGTGACCAATGTGGCCCGCGAGCATGGGCGGGGCCTCATGGGCCACACTGGTTTCAACTACACTGAACTTTGGACCACATGCCAATCATAAGGATTCTTGCCATGGGGAAGGAGTTCTGATTCTGCATCATTTTCAACCCTGGGCAGTGGTTGGTGATAAGGTCTAGGTTCTGAAGCCTGAAAAGCAATTGGGAAGAGATGACGACCTAAGGCCATGGCAGGTCTGTTGTGCTCAGTGTGCGGTCAGCAGCCTGGGTGTTGGTCAGGAAGTTCGGGCTCATGTTGTGTTAGACAGTGCATTAGTGCCCAGTTTAGACTGTATAATTTGGGTACAGTCGAGTGCCTGTAGGTTGTTCCGCATTTGAGGAGCCTGGGCAGCTCATTAGGCAAGATATTTTTCTAGAGGTCAGGCAGAGTGCTGCATTGTGGGTCCGGAATTGCCAAACTTGAGGGCTTCTGGGCCAGGAGTGTTAGGACAGAAGTCTGAGAACACAAGCTAGACTTGGGCTTCAGGCCGAGGGCACGGCAGGTACCCCCTGCACATCTGAAACGATATCTCATGCATCAGAAGTCACGGCGAGGATCAGGCGTTGGCTCTGGTTGGAGTTTCTGTGCATGACTCCCCCTTCATGAATGGAGCGGAATCTCAAGGCCATGGAGGTTTTCCCAAGTTGTGAGTTGTGGGATGCCCCCTTCAAGGATTCCTTTTGCGGGACAATTGAGACCTGTTGGGCAGCTCCAAAACAACCCATATGGAATGACTCTAGAGCACCGTTCGAGGATGGATGCCGGGGAAGCCCGCCTCACATTCCAAATGTCTCCTAGCAACAAGACAGTTGAGATCGGATGGCTCTGCGGGAGCAACCGGGGTGGCTGAGTTGAAATGGACTTTCCTGAGCATGGGGCCTAATGTGTGTTTGTGTCCATGAGGACCTTGGAATGGGGCGGTGGCACTGGGACTCTGAAGTATTCTCCTAAGGTTTTGACATAGGTCCCATGCACAAGTCTCCTCGTGGAGACGAGATTTTTTCTGATGGGTGCCTCAGGAAACCTCCTAAGCTGGTATTGGTATCCAGGATTTTGAGGAGACAGGTCTGTAAACCAAAGCAATGGATCCGATTATGGCCTAGGGTCCTGTCAGGTTCCATCTCCTTCTCTGGGGACATCCATCTATGGTCTGAGTGGAAGTAGATGCTCAGCTGGTGTCAGACCCCCCCTTGTTTGTCCACAGAAACCTACATATTGGGATGGCCTCGGGGACTTTGGAGGGTTCTCCTAATTTGTACGATTTTGGACAATGGAATGGGAAGAATTCCCATGAATGGGGTAGGCACAGTCCTAATGTGTGGCTCCAGGGGCCCCAGCCTGGAGGGTGTGTGGCCCAGGACTTTGAGGACAGAAGTCTGAAAACACAAACTCAGCTTAGGTTTGGGGACGTAGGTATGGCAGGCCCAATCTACAAACCATGAGAAGAACTCTTCAGGATATGAAAAAGAGCGAGTCTGAGGCGCTTGCTCAGGTTTTGGTCTCTGGATTTTGTGTCAAAGATGGCCGTGGATTGTGGGGAAGCCTCATGGGCCATGGACGAATCTTCTTCTCTGTGGATTTGGCCCAGTCCCAATTGTTTTTCGTCAATCTGTGGGATGGGAGGTCTCCTTTCAGGTTTGTTACCTCAGGTGTCCCAACCAAAGAGGAATTCCAAAGCAGAGCCCTGGGGAAGAGTGAAGGGACAACCCAAACTATGGTTAAAATTTGGGGCCTACGGGCATGGCAGGCCCCATAGGCTGTCTCTTCATCCAGCCACTAAGAGGCCATACTTGAGGACTGGGCTCAGGCTGAGGGTCACAATGTGTGTTTGTGACCAATGTGGACCGCGACCATGGGCAGGGACTCATGGGCCACACTGGTTTCAACTACACTCAACTTTGGACAACATGCCAATTACAAGGTCTGTTGCCATGGGGAAGGAGTGCTGATTTCTGCATCATTTTCAACCCTGGGCAGTGTTTGGAGATAAGGTCTAGGTTCGTAAGCCTGAAAACCACAGTTGGGAAGAGATGATGACCTAAGGCCATGGTGGGTCTGATGTGCTCAGTGTGCGGTCAGCTGCCTGGTTGTTGGTCAGGAGTTTCGGGCTCAGGTTGTGTCAGACAGTGCATTAGTGCCCAGGTTAGGCTATATAATTTGGGTACAGTCGAGTGCCGTGCATATTGATCCTCATTTGAGGTGACTGGGCAGCTCAATAGGCAAGATATTTTTTCTAAGGGCAGGCAGAGTGCTGCATTGTGGGTCTGGAATTACCAAACTTGAGGGCTTCTGGGCTAGTAGTGTGAGGACAGAAGTCTGAGAACACAAGCTAGACTTGGGCTTCAGGCCGAGGGCAAGGCAGGTACCCCTTGCACATCTGAACCAATATCTCATGCATCTGAAGTCACGGAGAGGATTAGACGTTGGCTCAGGTTGTAGTTTCTGTGCATGACTGCCCCTTCATGAACGGAGAGGAATTTCAAGGCCAAGGAGGTTTTCCCACGTGGGAGTTGTGGTTTGCCCCCTTCAAGGATTCCTTCTGCGGGACAATTGAGACCTGTTGTGCAGCTTAAAATCTATCCATATGGAATGACTCCAGAGGACTGTTCGAGCATGGATGCCAGGGAAGCCCGCCTCGCATTCCATTTGTCTCCTAGCAACATGACAGTTGAGATCGGATGGCTCTGAGGGACTAACCGGGGTGGCTGTGTTGAAATGGACTTTCCTGAGCATGGGGCCTAATGTGTGTTTGTGTCCATGAGGACCTTGGAATGGGGCGGTGGCACCGGGACTCTGAAGTATTCTCCTAAGATTTTGACATAGGTCCCATGCACAAGTTTCCTCCTGGTGAAGATTTTTTCTGATGGGTGCCTCAGGAAACCCCCTATGCTGATATTGGAATCCAGGATTTTCAGGAGACATGTCTGTAAACAAAAGCAATGGATCCGATTATGGCCTAGGGTCCTGTCTGGTTCCATCTCCTTCTCTGGGGACGTCCATCTATGGTTTGAGTGGAGGTAGATGCTCAGCACGTGTCAGACCGCCCCTGTTTGTCCACAGAGACCTACATATTGGGATGGCCTCAGGGAATTTGGAGGGTTCTCCTAATTTGTACAATTTTGGACAATGGAATGGGCAGAATTCCCATGCATTGGGTAGGCACAGTCCTAATGTGTGGCTCCAGGGGCCCCAGCCTGGAGGGTGTGTGGCCCAGGAATTTGAGGACAGAAGTCGGAAAACACAAAATCAGCTTAGGTTTGGGGACATAGGTATGGCAGGCCCAATCTCAAACCATAAGAAGAACTCTTCAGGATATGAAGAAAGAGCGAATCTGAGGCGCTTGCTCAGGCTTTGGTCTCTGGATTTTGTGTCAACGATGGCCGTGGAATGTGGGGAGGCTTCATGGGACATGGACGTATCTTCCTCTCTGTGGATTTGGCCCGGCCCCAATAGTTTTTCGTCAATCTGTGTGATGGGAGGTCTCCTTTCAGGTTTGTTACCTCAGGTGTACCAACCAAAGAGGAATTCCAAAGCAGAGCCCTGGGGAAGAGTGAAGGGACAACCCAAATTATGGTTAAAATTTGGGGCCTAAGGGCATGGCCGGTCCCATATGCTGTTTCTTCATCCAGCCACTGAGAGGCATTCCTTGAGGACTGGGCTCAGGCTGAGGGTCACAATGTGTGTTTGTGACCAATGTGGCCCGTGAGCATGGGCGGGGCCTCATGGGCCACACTGGTTTAAACTACACTGAAGTTTGGACAACATGCCAATCACAAGGTCTCTTGCCATGGGGAAAGAGTTCTGATTTCTGCATCATTTTCAATCCTGGGCAGTGGTTGGAGATAAGGTCTAGGTTCTGAATACTGAAAACCGCAGTTGGGAAGAGATGATGACCTAAGGCCATGGCGGGTCTGATGTGCTAAATGTGCGGTCAGCTGCCTGGTTGATGGTCAGGAATTTCGGGCTCAGGTTGAGTCAGACAGTGCATTAGTGCTCAGGTTAGACTATATAATTTGGGTACAGTCGAGTGCCGTATCGGTTGATCCTTATTTGAGGTGCCCGGGCAGTTCATTAGGCAAGATATTTTTTCTAGAGGGAAGGCAGAGTGCTCCATTTTGAATCCGGAATTGCCAAACGTGAGGGCTTCTGGGCCAGTAGTGTGAGGACAGAATTCTGAGACCACAAGCTAGATTTGGGCTTCAGGCCGAGGGCAAGGCAGGTACCCCCTGCACATCTGAACCAATATCTCATGCATCTGAAGTCACGGCGAGGATCAGACGTTGGCTCAGGTTGAAGTTTCTTTGCATGACTGCCCCTTCATGAACGGAGAGGAATCTAAAGGCCATGGAGTTTTTCCCACGTTGGGAGTTGTGGGATGCCCCCTTCAAGGATTCCTTCTGCGGGACAATTGAGACCTGTTGGGCAGCTCCAAAACATCCCATATGGAATGACTCCAGAGCACCGTTCGAGGATGGATGCCAGGGAAGACCGCCTCGCATTCCAATTGTCTCCTAGCAACAAGACAGTGGAGATCGGATGGCTCTGCGGGAGCAACCAGGGTGGCTGAGTTGAAATGGACTTTCCTGAGCATGGGGCCTAATTTGTGTTTGTGTCCATGAGGACCTTGGAATGGGTCGGTGGCACCGGGACTCTGAAGTATTCTCCTAAGATATTGACATAGGTCCCAACACAAGTTTCCTCGTGGAGACGAGATTTTTTCTGATGGGTGCCTCAGGAAACCCCCTATGCTGGTATTGGAATCCAGGCTTTTGAGGAGACATGCTTTTAAACCAAAGCAATGGATCCGATTATGGCGTAGGGTCCTCTCTGGTTCCATCTCCTTCTCTGGGGACATCCATCTATAGTATGAGTGGAGGTAGATGCTAAGCTGGTGTCAGACCGCCCTTCTTTGACCACAGAGACCTACATATTGGGATGGCCTCGGGGACTTTGGAGGGTTCTCCTAATTTGTACAATTTTGGACAAAGAAGGGGCAGAATTCCCATGCATGGGGTAGGCACAGTCCTAATGTGTGGCTCCAGGGGCCCCAGCCTGGAGGGTGTGTGGCCCAGGACTTGAGGACAGAAGTCTGAAAACACAGACTCAGCTTAGGTTTGGGGACGTAGGTATGGCAGGCCCAATCTACAAACCATGAGAAGAACTCTTCAGGATATGAAGAAAGAGCGAGTCTGAGGCGTTGCTCAGGCTTTTGTGTCTGTATTTTGTATCAACGATGGCCGTGGAATGTGGGGAGGCCTCATGGGCCAAGGACGAATCTTCCTCTCTGTGGATTTGGCCCAGTCCCAATTGTTTTTCGTCAATCTGTGGGATGGGAGGTCTCCTTTCAGGTTTGTTACCTCAGGTGTCCCAACCAAAGAGGAATTCCAAAGCAGAGCCCTGGGGAAGAGTGAAGGGACAACCCAAATATGGTTAAAAATTGGGGCCTAGGGGCATGACAGGCCAAATATGCTGTCTCTTAATCGAGCCACTGAGAGGCCTGGGTTCAGGCTGAGGGTCACAATGTGTGTTTGTGACCAATGTGGCCCGCGAGCATGGGCGGGGCCTCATGGGCCACACTGGTTTCAACTACACTGAACTTTGGACCACATGCCAATCATAAGGATTCTTGCCATGGGGAAGGAGTTCTGATTCTGCATCATTTTCAACCCTGGGCAGTGGTTGGTGATAAGGTCTAGGTTCTGAAGCCTGAAAAGCAATTGGGAAGAGATGACGACCTAAGGCCATGGCAGGTCTGTTGTGCTCAGTGTGCGGTCAGCAGCCTGGGTGTTGGTCAGGAAGTTCGGGCTCATGTTGTGTTAGACAGTGCATTAGTGCCCAGTTTAGACTGTATAATTTGGGTACAGTCGAGTGCCTGTAGGTTGTTCCGCATTTGAGGAGCCTGGGCAGCTCATTAGGCAAGATATTTTTCTAGAGGTCAGGCAGAGTGCTGCATTGTGGGTCCGGAATTGCCAAACTTGAGGGCTTCTGGGCCAGGAGTGTTAGGACAGAAGTCTGAGAACACAAGCTAGACTTGGGCTTCAGGCCGAGGGCACGGCAGGTACCCCCTGCACATCTGAAACGATATCTCATGCATCAGAAGTCACGGCGAGGATCAGGCGTTGGCTCTGGTTGGAGTTTCTGTGCATGACTCCCCCTTCATGAATGGAGCGGAATCTCAAGGCCATGGAGGTTTTCCCAAGTTGTGAGTTGTGGGATGCCCCCTTCAAGGATTCCTTTTGCGGGACAATTGAGACCTGTTGGGCAGCTCCAAAACAACCCATATGGAATGACTCTAGAGCACCGTTCGAGGATGGATGCCGGGGAAGCCCGCCTCACATTCCAAATGTCTCCTAGCAACAAGACAGTTGAGATCGGATGGCTCTGCGGGAGCAACCGGGGTGGCTGAGTTGAAATGGACTTTCCTGAGCATGGGGCCTAATGTGTGTTTGTGTCCATGAGGACCTTGGAATGGGGCGGTGGCACTGGGACTCTGAAGTATTCTCCTAAGGTTTTGACATAGGTCCCATGCACAAGTCTCCTCGTGGAGACGAGATTTTTTCTGATGGGTGCCTCAGGAAACCTCCTAAGCTGGTATTGGTATCCAGGATTTTGAGGAGACAGGTCTGTAAACCAAAGCAATGGATCCGATTATGGCCTAGGGTCCTGTCAGGTTCCATCTCCTTCTCTGGGGACATCCATCTATGGTCTGAGTGGAAGTAGATGCTCAGCTGGTGTCAGACCCCCCCTTGTTTGTCCACAGAAACCTACATATTGGGATGGCCTCGGGGACTTTGGAGGGTTCTCCTAATTTGTACGATTTTGGACAATGGAATGGGAAGAATTCCCATGAATGGGGTAGGCACAGTCCTAATGTGTGGCTCCAGGGGCCCCAGCCTGGAGGGTGTGTGGCCCAGGACTTTGAGGACAGAAGTCTGAAAACACAAACTCAGCTTAGGTTTGGGGACGTAGGTATGGCAGGCCCAATCTACAAACCATGAGAAGAACTCTTCAGGATATGAAAAAGAGCGAGTCTGAGGCGCTTGCTCAGGTTTTGGTCTCTGGATTTTGTGTCAAAGATGGCCGTGGATTGTGGGGAAGCCTCATGGGCCATGGACGAATCTTCTTCTCTGTGGATTTGGCCCAGTCCCAATTGTTTTTCGTCAATCTGTGGGATGGGAGGTCTCCTTTCAGGTTTGTTACCTCAGGTGTCCCAACCAAAGAGGAATTCCAAAGCAGAGCCCTGGGGAAGAGTGAAGGGACAACCCAAACTATGGTTAAAATTTGGGGCCTACGGGCATGGCAGGCCCCATAGGCTGTCTCTTCATCCAGCCACTAAGAGGCCATACTTGAGGACTGGGCTCAGGCTGAGGGTCACAATGTGTGTTTGTGACCAATGTGGACCGCGACCATGGGCAGGGACTCATGGGCCACACTGGTTTCAACTACACTCAACTTTGGACAACATGCCAATTACAAGGTCTGTTGCCATGGGGAAGGAGTGCTGATTTCTGCATCATTTTCAACCCTGGGCAGTGTTTGGAGATAAGGTCTAGGTTCGTAAGCCTGAAAACCACAGTTGGGAAGAGATGATGACCTAAGGCCATGGTGGGTCTGATGTGCTCAGTGTGCGGTCAGCTGCCTGTTTGTTGGTCAGGAGTTTCGGGCTCAGGTTGTGTCAGACAGTGCATTAGTGCCCAGGTTAGGCTATATAATTTGGGTACAGTCGAGTGCCGTGTATATTGATCCTCATTTGAGGTGACTGGGCAGCTCAATAGGCAAGATATTTTTTCTAAGGGCAGGCAGAGTGCTGCATTGTGGGTCCGGAATTACCAAACTTGAGGGCTTCTGGGCTAGTAGTGTGAGGACAGAAGTCTGAGAACACAAGCTAGACTTGGGCTTCAGGCCGAGGGCAAGGCAGGTACCCCTTGCACATCTGAACCAATATCTCATGCATCTGAAGTCACGGCGAGGATCAGACGTTGGCTCAGGTTGTAGTTTCTGTGCATGACTGCCCCTTCATGAACGGAGAGGAATTTCAAGGCCAAGGAGGTTTTCCCACGTGGGAGTTGTGGTTTGCCCCCTTCAAGGATTCCTTCTGCGGGACAATTGAGACCTGTTGTGCAGCTTAAAATCTATCCATATGGAATGACTCCAGAGGACTGTTTGAGCATGGATGCCAGGGAAGCCCGCCTCGCATTCCATTTGTCTCCTAGCAACATGACAGTTGAGATCAGATGGCTCTGTGGGAGCAACCGGGGTGGCTGTGTTGAAATGGACTTTCCTGAGCATGGGGCCTAATGTGTGTTTGTGTCCATGAGGACCTTGGAATGGGGCGGTGGCACCGGGACTCTGAAGTATTCTCCTAAGATTTTGACATAGGTCCCATGCACAAGTTTCCTCCTGGTGAAGATTTTTTCTGATGGGTGCCTCAGGAAACCCCCTATGCTAATATTGGAATCCAGGATTATCAGGAGACATGTCTGTAAACAAAAGCAATGGATCTGATTATGGCCTAGGGTCCTGTCTGGTTCCATCTCCTTCTCTGGGGACGTCCATCTATGGTATGAGTGGAGGTAGATGCTCAGCACGTGTCAGACCGCCCCTGTTTGTCCACAGAGACCTACATATTGGGATGGCCTCAGGGAATTTGGAGGGTTCTCCTAATTTGTACAATTTTGGACAATGGAATGGGCAGAATTCCCATGCATTGGGTAGGCACAGTCCTAATGTGTGGCTCCAGGGGCCCCAGCCTGGAGGGTGTGTGGCCCAGGAATTTGAGGACAGAAGTCTGAAAACACAAAATCAGCTTAGGTTTGGGGACATAGGTATGGCAGGCCCAATCTCAAACCATAAGAAGAACTCTTCAGGATATGAAGAAAGAGCGAATCTGAGGCGCTTGCTCAGGCTTTGGTCTCTGGATTTTGTGTCAACGATGGCCGTGGAATGTGGGGAGGCTTCATGGGACATGGACGTATCTTCCTCTCTGTGGATTTGGCCCGGCCCCAATAGTTTTTCGTCAATCTGTGTGATGGGAGGTCTCCTTTCAGGTTTGTTACCTCAGGTGTACCAACCAAAGAGGAATTCCAAAGCAGAGCCCTGGGGAAGAGTGAAGGGACAACCCAAATTATGGTTAAATTTTGGGGCCTAAGGGCATGGCCGGTCCCATATGCTGTTTCTTCATCCAGCCACTGAGAGGCATTCCTTGAGGACTGGGCTCAGGCTGAGGGTCACAATGTGTGTTTGTGACCAATGTGGCCCGTGAGCATGGGCGGGGCCTCATGGGCCACACTGGTTTAAACTACACTGAAGTTTGGACAACATGCCAATCACAAGGTCTCTTGCCATGGGGAAAGAGTTCTGATTTCTGCATCATTTTCAATCCTGGGCAGTGGTTGGAGATAAGGTCTAGGTTCTGAATACTGAAAACCGCAGTTGGGAAGAGATGATGACCTAAGGCCATGGCGGGTCTGATGTGCTAAATGTGCGGTCAGCTGCCTGGTTGATGGTCAGGAATTTCGGGCTCAGGTTGAGTCAGACAGTGCATTAGTGCTCAGGTTAGACTATATAATTTGGGTACAGTCGAGTGCCGTATAGGTTGATCCTTATTTGAGGTGCCCGGGCAGTTCATTAGGCAAGATATTTTTTCTAGAGGGAAGGCAGAGTGCTCCATTTTGAATCCGGAATTGCCAAACGTGAGGGCTTCTGGGCCAGTAGTGTGAGGACAGAATTCTGAGACCACAAGCTAGATTTGGGCTTCAGGCCGAGGGCAAGGCAGGTACCCCCTGCACATCTGAACCAATATCTCATGCATCTGAAGTCACGGCGAGGATCAGACGTTGGCTCAGGTTGAAGTTTCTTTGCATGACTGCCCCTTCATGAACGGAGAGGAATCTAAAGGCCATGGAGTTTTTCCCACGTTGGGAGTTGTGGGATGCCCCCTTCAAGGATTCCTTCTGCGGGACAATTGAGACCTGTTGGGCAGCTCCAAAACATCCCATATGGAATGACTCCAGAGCACCGTTCGAGGATGGATGCCAGGGAAGACCGCCTCGCATTCCAATTGTCTCCTAGCAACAAGACAGTGGAGATCGGATGGCTCTGCGGGAGCAACCAGGGTGGCTGAGTTGAAATGGACATTCCTGAGCATGGGGCCTAATTTGTGTTTGTGTCCATGAGGACCTTGGAATGGGGCGGTGGCACCGGGACTCTGAAGTATTCTCCTAAGATATTGACATAGGTCCCATGCACAAGTTTCCTCGTGGAGACGAGATTTTTTCTGATGGGTGCCTCAGGAAACCCCCTATGCTGGTATTGGAATCCAGGCTTTTGAGGAGACATGCTTTTAAACCAAAGCAATGGATCCGATTATGGCGTAGGGTCCTCTCTGGTTCCATCTCCTTCTCTGGGGACATCCATCTATAGTATGAGTGGAGGTAGATGCTAAGCTGGTGTCAGACCGCCCTTCTTTGACCACAGAGACCTACATATTGGGATGGCCTCGGGGACTTTGGAGGGTTCTCCTAATTTGTACAATTTTGGACAAAGAAGGGGCAGAATTCCCATGCATGGGGTAGGCACAGTCCTAATGTGTGGCTCCAGGGGCCCCAGCCTGGAGGGTGTGTGGCCCAGGACTTGAGGACAGAAGTCTGAAAACACAAACTCAGCTTAGGTTTGGGGACGTAGGTATGGCAGGCCCAATCTACAAACCATGAGAAGAACTCTTCAGGATATGAAGAAAGAGCGAGTCTGAGGCGTTGCTCAGGCTTTTGTGTCTGTATTTTGTATCAACGATGGCCGTGGAATGTGGGGAGGCCTCATGGGCCAAGGACGAATCTTCCTCTCTGTGGATTTGGCCCAGTCCCAATTGTTTTTCGTCAATCTGTGGGATGGGAGGTCTCCTTTCAGGTTTGTTACCTCAGGTGTCCCAACCAAAGAGGAATTCCAAAGCAGAGCCCTGGGGAAGAGTGAAGGGACAACCCAAATATGGTTAAAAATTGGGGCCTAGGGGCATGACAGGCCAAATATGCTGTCTCTTAATCGAGCCACTGAGAGGCCTGGGTTCAGGCTGAGGGTCACAATGTGTGTTTGTGACCAATGTGGCCCGCGAGCATGGGCGGGGCCTCATGGGCCACACTGGTTTCAACTACACTGAACTTTGGACCACATGCCAATCATAAGGATTCTTGCCATGGGGAAGGAGTTCTGATTCTGCATCATTTTCAACCCTGGGCAGTGGTTGGTGATAAGGTCTAGGTTCTGAAGCCTGAAAAGCAATTGGGAAGAGATGACGACCTAAGGCCATGGCAGGTCTGTTGTGCTCAGTGTGCGGTCAGCAGCCTGGGTGTTGGTCAGGAAGTTCGGGCTCATGTTGTGTTAGACAGTGCATTAGTGCCCAGTTTAGACTGTATAATTTGGGTACAGTCGAGTGCCTGTAGGTTGTTCCGCATTTGAGGAGCCTGGGCAGCTCATTAGGCAAGATATTTTTCTAGAGGTCAGGCAGAGTGCTGCATTGTGGGTCCGGAATTGCCAAACTTGAGGGCTTCTGGGCCAGGAGTGTTAGGACAGAAGTCTGAGAACACAAGCTAGACTTGGGCTTCAGGCCGAGGGCACGGCAGGTACCCCCTGCACATCTGAAACGATATCTCATGCATCAGAAGTCACGGCGAGGATCAGGCGTTGGCTCTGGTTGGAGTTTCTGTGCATGACTCCCCCTTCATGAATGGAGCGGAATCTCAAGGCCATGGAGGTTTTCCCAAGTTGTGAGTTGTGGGATGCCCCCTTCAAGGATTCCTTTTGCGAGACAATTGAGACCTGTTGGGCAGCTCCAAAACAACCCATATGGAATGACTCTAGAGCACCGTTCGAGGATGGATGCCGGGGAAGCCCGCCTCACATTCCAAATGTCTTCTAGCAACAAGACAGTTGAGATTGGATGGCTCTGCGGGAGCAACCGGGGTGGCTGAGTTGAAATGGACTTTCCTGAGCATGGGACCTAATGTGTGTTTGTGTCCATGAGGACCTTGGAATGGGGCGGTGGCACTGGGACTCTGAAGTATTCTCCTAAGGTTTTGACATAGGTCCCATGCACAAGTCTCCTCGTGGAGACGAGATTTTTTCTGATGGGTGCCTCAGGAAACCTCCTAAGCTGGTATTGGTATCCAGGATTTTGAGGAGACAGGTCTGTAAACCAAAGCAATGGATCCGATTATGGCCTAGGGTCCTGTCAGGTTCCATCTCCTTCTCTGGGGACATCCATCTATGGTCTGAGTGGAGGTAGATGCTCAGCTGGTGTCAGACCCCCCCTTGTTTGTCCACAGAAACCTACATATTGGGATGGCCTCGGGGACTTTGGAGGGTTCTCCTAATTTGTACGATTTTGGACAATGGAATGGGAAGAATTCCCATGAATGGGGTAGGCACAGTCCTAATGTGTGGCTCCAGGGGCCCCAGCCTGGAGGGTGTGTGGCCCAGGACTTTGAGGACAGAAGTCTGAAAACACAAACTCAGCTTAGGTTTGGGGACGTAGGTATGGCAGGCCCAATCTACAAACCATGAGAAGAACTCTTCAGGATATGAAAAAGAGCGAGTCTGAGGCGCTTGCTCAGGTTTTGGTCTCTGGATTTTGTGTCAAATATGGCCGTGGATTGTGGGGAAGCCTCATGGGCCATGGACGAATCTTCTTCTCTGTGGATTTGGCCCAGTCCCAATTGTTTTTCGTCAATCTGTGGGATGGGAGGTCTCCTTTCAGGTTTGTTACCTCAGGTGTCCCAACCAAAGAGGAATTCCAAAGCAGAGCCCTGGGGAAGAGTGAAGGGACAACCCAAACTATGGTTAAAATTTGGGGCCTACGGGCATGGCAGGCCCCATAGGCTGTCTCTTCATCCAGCCACTAAGAGGCCATACTTGAGGACTGGGCTCAGGCTGAGGGTCACAATGTATGTTTGTGACCAATGTGGACTGCGACCATGGGCAGGGACTCATGGGCCACACTGGTTTCAACTACACTCAACTTTGGACAACATGCCAATTACAAGGTCTGTTGCCATGGGGAAGGAGTGCTGATTTCTGCATCATTTTCATCCCTGGGCAGTGTTTGGAGATAAGGTCTAGGTTCGTAAGCCTGAAAACCACAGTTGGGAAGAGATGATGACCTAAGGCCATGGTGGGTCTGATGTGCTCAGTGTGCGGTCAGCTGCCTGTTTGTTGGTCAGGAGTTTCGGGCTCAGGTTGTGTCAGACAGTGCATTAGTGCCCAGGTTAGGCTATATAATTTGGGTACAGTCGAGTGCCGTGTATATTGATCCTCATTTGAGGTGACTGGGCAGCTCAATAGGCAAGATATTTTTTCTAAGGGCAGGCAGAGTGCTGCATTGTGGGTCCGGAATTACCAAACTTGAGGGCTTCTGGGCTAGTAGTGTGAGGACAGAAGTCTGAGAACACAAGCTAGACTTGGGCTTCAGGCCGAGGGCAAGGCAGGTACCCCTTGCACATCTGAACCAATATCTCATGCATCTGAAGTCACGGAGAGGATCAGACGTTGGCTCAGGTTGTAGTTTCTGTGCATGACTGCCCCTTCATGAACGGAGAGGAATTTCAAGGCCAAGGAGGTTTTCCCACGTGGGAGTTGTGGTTTGCCCCCTTCAAGGATTCCTTCTGCGGGACAATTGAGACCTGTTGTGCAGCTTAAAATCTATCCATATGGAATGACTCCAGAGGACTGTTCGAGCATGGATGCCAGGGAAGCCCGCCTCGCATTCCATTTGTCTCCTAGCAACATGACAGTTGAGATCAGATGGCTCTGTGGGAGCAACCGGGGTGGCTGTGTTGAAATGGACTTTCCTGAGCATGGGGCCTAATGTGTGTTTGTGTCCATGAGGACCTTGGAATGGGGCGGTGGCACCGGGACTCTGAAGTATTCTCCTAAGATTTTGACATAGGTCCCATGCACAAGTTTCCTCCTGGTGAAGATTTTTTCTGATGGGTGCCTCAGGAAACCCCCTATGCTAATATTGGAATCCAGGATTATCAGGAGACATGTCTGTAAACAAAAGCAATGGATCTGATTATGGCCTAGGGTCCTGTCTGGTTCCATCTCCTTCTCTGGGGACGTCCATCTATGGTATGAGTGGAGGTAGATGCTCAGCACGTGTCAGACCGCCCCTGTTTGTCCACAGAGACCTACATATTGGGATGGCCTCAGGGAATTTGGAGGGTTCTCCTAATTTGTACAATTTTGGACAATGGAATGGGCAGAATTCCCATGCATTGGGTAGGCACAGTCCTAATGTGTGGCTCCAGGGGCCCCAGCCTGGAGGGTGTGTGGCCCAGGAATTTGAGGACAGAAGTCTGAAAACACAAAATCAGCTTAGGTTTGGGGACATAGGTATGGCAGGCCCAATCTCAAACCATAAGAAGAACTCTTCAGGATATGAAGAAAGAGCGAATCTGAGGCGCTTGCTCAGGCTTTGGTCTCTGGATTTTGTGTCAACGATGGCCGTGGAATGTGGGGAGGCTTCATGGGACATGGACGTATCTTCCTCTCTGTGGATTTGGCCCGGCCCCAATAGTTTTTCGTCAATCTGTGTGATGGGAGGTCTCCTTTCAGGTTTGTTACCTCAGGTGTACCAACCAAAGAGGAATTCCAAAGCAGAGCCCTGGGGAAGAGTGAAGGGACAACCCAAATTATGGTTAAAATTTGGGGCCTAAGGGCATGGCCGGTCCCATATGCTGTTTCTTCATCCAGCCACTGAGAGGCATTCCTTGAGGACTGGGCTCAGGCTGAGGGTCACAATGTGTGTTTGTGACCAATGTGGCCCGTGAGCATGGGCGGGGCCTCATGGGCCACACTGGTTTAAACTACACTGAAGTTTGGACAACATGCCAATCACAAGGTCTCTTGCCATGGGGAAAGAGTTCTGATTTCTGCATCATTTTCAATCCTGGGCAGTGGTTGGAGATAAGGTCTAGGTTCTGAATACTGAAAACCGCAGTTGGGAAGAGATGATGACCTAAGGCCATGGCGGGTCTGATGTGCTAAATGTGCGGTCAGCTGCCTAGTTGATGGTCAGGAATTTCGGGCTCAGGTTGAGTCAGACAGTGCATTAGTGCTCAGGTTAGACTATATAATTTGGGTACAGTCGAGTGCCGTATCGGTTGATCCTTATTTGAGGTGCCCGGGCAGTTCATTAGGCAAGATATTTTTTCTAGAGGGAAGGCAGAGTGCTCCATTTTGAATCCGGAATTGCCAAACGTGAGGGCTTCTGGGCCAGTAGTGTGAGGACAGAATTCTGAGACCACAAGCTAGATTTGGGCTTCAGGCCGAGGGCAAGGCAGGTACCCCCTGCACATCTGAACCAATATCTCATGCATCTGAAGTCACGGCGAGGATCAGACGTTGGCTCAGGTTGAAGTTTCTTTGCATGACTGCCCCTTCATGAACGGAGAGGAATCTAAAGGCCATGGAGTTTTTCCCACGTTGGGAGTTGTGGGATGCCCCCTTCAAGGATTCCTTCTGCGGGACAATTGAGACCTGTTGGGCAGCTCCAAAACATCCCATATGGAATGACTCCAGAGCACCGTTCGAGGATGGATGCCAGGGAAGACCGCCTCGCATTCCAATTGTCTCCTAGCAACAAGACAGTGGAGATCGGATGGCTCTGCGGGAGCAACCAGGGTGGCTGAGTTGAAATGGACATTCCTGAGCATGGGGCCTAATTTGTGTTTGTTTCCATGAGGACCTTGGAATGGGGCGGTGGCACCGGGACTCTGAAGTATTCTCCTAAGATATTGACATAGGTCCCATGCACAAGTTTCCTCGTGGAGACGAGATTTTTTCTGATGGGTGCCTCAGGAAACCCCCTATGCTGGTATTGGAATCCAGGCTTTTGAGGAGGATGCTTTTAAACCAAAGCAATGGATCCGATTATGGCGTAGGGTCCTCTCTGGTTCCATCTCCTTCTCTGGGGACATCCATCTATAGTATGAGTGGAGGTAGATGCTAAGCTGGTGTCAGACCGCCCTTCTTTGACCACAGAGACCTAGATATTGGGATGGCCTCGGGGACTTTGGAGGGTTCTCCTAATTTGTACAATTTTGGACAATGGAAGGGGCAGAATTCCCATGCATGGGGTAGGCACAGTCCTAATGTGGGGCTCCAGGGGCCCCAGCCTGGAGGGTGTGTGGCCCAGGACTTGAGGACAGAAGTCTGAAAACACAGACTCAGCTTAGGTTTGGGGACGTAGGTATGGCAGGCCCAATCTACAAACCATGAGAAGAACTCTTCAGGATATGAAGAAAGAGCGAGTCTGAGGCGTTGCTCAGGCTTTTGTGTCTGTATTTTGTATCAACGATGGCCGTGGAATGTGGGGAGGCCTCATGGGCCAAGGACGAATCTTCCTCTCTGTGGATTTGGCCCAGTCCCAATTGTTTTTCGTCAATCTGTGGGATGGGAGGTCTCCTTTCAGGTTTGTTACCTCAGGTGTCCCAACCAAAGAGGAATTCCAAAGCAGAGCCCTGGGGAAGAGTGAAGGGACAACCCAAATATGGTTAAAAATTGGGGCCTAGGGGCATGACAGGCCAAATATGCTGTCTCTTAATCGAGCCACTGAGAGGCCTGGGTTCAGGCTGAGGGTCACAATGTGTGTTTGTGACCAATGTGGCCCGCGAGCATGGGCGGGGCCTCATGGGCCACACTGGTTTCAACTACACTGAACTTTGGACCACATGCCAATCATAAGGATTCTTGCCATGGGGAAGGAGTTCTGATTCTGCATCATTTTCAACCCTGGGCAGTGGTTGGTGATAAGGTCTAGGTTCTGAAGCCTGAAAAGCAATTGGGAAGAGATGACGACCTAAGGCCATGGCAGGTCTGTTGTGCTCAGTGTGCGGTCAGCAGCCTGGGTGTTGGTCAGGAAGTTCGGGCTCATGTTGTGTTAGACAGTGCATTAGTGCCCAGTTTAGACTGTATAATTTGGGTACAGTCGAGTGCCTGTAGGTTGTTCCGCATTTGAGGAGCCTGGGCAGCTCATTAGGCAAGATATTTTTCTAGAGGTCAGGCAGAGTGCTGCATTGTGGGTCCGGAATTGCCAAACTTGAGGGCTTCTGGGCCAGGAGTGTTAGGACAGAAGTCTGAGAACACAAGCTAGACTTGGGCTTCAGGCCGAGGGCACGGCAGGTACCCCCTGCACATCTGAAACGATATCTCATGCATCAGAAGTCACGGCGAGGATCAGGCGTTGGCTCTGGTTGGAGTTTCTGTGCATGACTCCCCCTTCATGAATGGAGCGGAATCTCAAGGCCATGGAGGTTTTCCCAAGTTGTGAGTTGTGGGATGCCCCCTTCAAGGATTCCTTTTGCGGGACAATTGAGACCTGTTGGGCAGCTCCAAAACAACCCATATGGAATGACTCTAGAGCACCGTTCGAGGATGGATGCCGGGGAAGCCCGCCTCACATTCCAAATGTCTCCTAGCAACAAGACAGTTGAGATTGGATGGCTCTGCGGGAGCAACCGGGGTGGCTGAGTTGAAATGGACTTTCCTGAGCATGGGGCCTAATGTGTGTTTGTGTCCATGAGGACCTTGGAATGGGGCGGTGGCACTGGGACTCTGAAGTATTCTCCTAAGGTTTTGACATAGGTCCCATGCACAAGTCTCCTCGTGGAGACGAGATTTTTTCTGATGGGTGCCTCAGGAAACCTCCTAAGCTGGTATTGGTATCCAGGATTTTGAGGAGTCAGGTCTGTAAACCAAAGCAATGGATCCGATTATGACCTAGGGTCCTGTCAGGTTCCATCTCCTTCTCTTGGGACATCCATCTATGGTCTGAGTGGAGGTAGATGCTCAGCTGGTGTCAGACCCCCCCTTGTTTGTCCACAGAAACCTACATATTGGGATGGCCTCGAGGACTTTGGAGGGTTCTCCTAATTTGTATGATTTTGGACAATGGAATGGGAAGAATTCCCATGAATGGGGTAGGCACAGTCCTAATGTGTGGCTCCAGGGGCCCCAGCCTGGAGGGTGTGTGGCCCAGGACTTTGAGGACAGAAGTCTGAAAACACAAACTCAGCTTAGGTTTGGGGACGTAGGTATGGCAGGCCCAATCTACAAACCATGAGAAGAACTCTTCAGGATATGAAAAAGAGCGAGTCTGAGGCGCTTGCTCAGGTTTTGGTCTCTGGATTTTGTGTCAAAGATGGCCGTGGATTGTGGGGAAGCCTCATGGGCCATGGACGAATCTTCTTCTCTGTGGATTTGGCCCAGTCCCAATTGTTTTTCGTCAATCTGTGGGATGGGAGGTCTCCTTTCAGGTTTGTTACCTCAGGTGTCCCAACCAAAGAGGAATTCCAAAGCAGAGCCCTGGGGAAGAGTGAAGGGACAACCCAAACTATGGTTAAAATTTGGGGCCTACGGGCATGGCAGGCCCCATAGGCTGTCTCTTCATCCAGCCACTAAGAGGCCATACTTGAGGACTGGGCTCAGGCTGAGGGTCACAATGTGTGTTTGTGACCAATGTGGACCGCGACCATGGGCAGGGACTCATGGGCCACACTGGTTTCAACTACACTCAACTTTGGACAACATGCCAATTACAAGGTCTGTTGCCATGGGGAAGGAGTGCTGATTTCTGCATCATTTTCAACCCTGGGCAGTGTTTGGAGATAAGGTCTAGGTTCGTAAGCCTGAAAACCACAGTTGGGAAGAGATGATGACCTAAGGCCATGGTGGGTCTGATGTGCTCAGTGTGCGGTCAGCTGCCTGTTTGTTGGTCAGGAGTTTCGGGCTCAGGTTGTGTCAGACAGTGCATTAGTGCCCAGGTTAGGCTATATAATTTGGGTACAGTCGAGTGCCGTGTATATTGATCCTCATTTGAGGTGACTGGGCAGCTCAATAGGCAAGATATTTTTTCTAAGGGCAGGCAGAGTGCTGCATTGTGGGTCCGGAATTACCAAACTTGAGGGCTTCTGGGCTAGTAGTGTGAGGACAGAAGTCTGAGAACACAAGCTAGACTTGGGCTTCAGGCCGAGGGCAAGGCAGGTACCCCTTGCACATCTGAACCAATATCTCATGCATCTGAAGTCACGGAGAGGATCAGACGTTGGCTCAGGTTGTAGTTTCTGTGCATGACTGCCCCTTCATGAACGGAGAGGAATTTCAAGGCCAAGGAGGTTTCCCACGTGGGAGTTGTGGTTTGCCCCCTTCAAGGATTACTTCTGCGGGACATTGAGACCTGTTGTGCAGCTTAAAATCTATCCATATGGAATGACTCCAGAGGACTGTTCGAGCATGGATGCCAGGGAAGCCCGCCTCGCATTCCATTTGTCTCCTAGCAACATGACAGTTGAGATCGGATGGCTCTGTGGGAGCAACCGGGGTGGCTGTGTTGAAATGGACTTTCCTGAGCATGGGGCCTAATGTGTGTTTGTGTCCATGAGGACCTTGGAATGGGGCGGTGGCACCGGGACTCTGAAGTATTCTCCTAAGATTTTGACATAGGTCCCATGCACAAGTTTCCTCCTGGTGAAGATTTTTTCTGATGGGTGCCTCAGGAAACCCCCTATGCTGATATTGGAATCCAGGATTTTCAGGAGACATGTCTGTAAACAAAAGCAATGGATCCGATTATGGCCTAGGGTCCTGTCTGGTTCCATCTCCTTCTCTGGGGACGTCCATCTATGGTATGAGTGGAGGTAGATGCTCAGCACGTGTCAGACCGCCCTTGTTTGTCCACAGAGACCTACATATTGGGATGGCCTCAGGGAATTTGGAGGGTTCTCCTAATTTGTACAATTTTGGACAATGGAATGGGCAGGATTCCCATGCATGGGGTAGGCACAGTCCTAATGTGTGGCTCCAGGGGCCCCAGCCTGGAGGGTGTGTGGCCCAGGAATTTGAGGACAGAAGTCGGAAAACACAAACTCAGCTTAGGTTTGGGGAAATAGGTATGGCAGGCCCAATCTCAAACCATAAGAAGAACTCTTCAGGATATGAAGAAAGAGCGAATCTGAGGCGCTTGCTCAGGCTTTGGTCTCTGGATTTTGTGTCAACGATGGCCGTGGAATGTGGGGAGGCTTCATGGGACATGGACGTATCTTCCTCTCTGTGGATTTGGCCCGGTCCCAATAGTTTTTCGTCAATCTGTGTGATGGGAGGTCTCCTTTCAGGTTTGTTACCTCAGGTGTCCCAACCAAAGAGGAATTCCAAAGCAGAGCCCTGGGGAAGAGTGAAGGGACAACCCAAATTATGGTTAAAATTGGGGCCTACGGGCATGGCAGGTCCCATATGCTGTCTCTTCATCCAGCCACTGAGAGGCATTCCTAGAGGACTGGGCTCAGCCTGAGGGTCACAATGTGTGTTTGTGACCAATGTGGCCCGCGAGCATGGGCGGGGCCTCATGGGCCACACTGGTTTAAACTACACTGACGTTTGGACAACATGCCAATCACAATGTCTCTTGCCATGGGGAAAGAGTTCTGATTTCTGCATCATTTTCAATCCTGGGCAGTGGTTGGAGATAAGGTCTAGGTTCTGAATACTGAAAACCGCAGTTGGGAAGAGATGATGACCTAAGGCCATGGCGGGTCTGATGTGCTAAATGTGCGGTCAGCTGCCTGGTTGATGGTCAGGAATTTCGGGCTCAGGTTGAGTCAGACAGTGCATTAGTGCTCAGGTTAGACTATATAATTTGGGTACAGTCGAGTGCCGTATAGGTTGATCCTTATTTGAGGTGCCCGGGCAGTTCATTAGGCAAGATATTTTTTCTAGAGGGCAGGCAGAGTGCTGCATTTTGGGTCCGGAATTGCCAAACTTGAGGGCTTCTGGGCCAGTAGTGTGAGGACAGAAGTCTGAGACCACAAGCTAGACTTGGGCTTCAGGCCGAGGGCAAGGCAGGTACCCCCTGCACATCTGAACCAATATCTCATGCATCTGAAGTCACGGAGAGAATCAGACGTTGTATCAGGTTGTAGTTTCTGTGCATACTGCCCCTTCATGAACGGAGAGGAATCTCAAGGCCATGGACCTTTTCCCACGTTGGGAGTTGTGGGATGCCCCCTTCAAAGATTCCTTCTGCGGCACAATTGAGACCTGTTGGGCAGCACCACCACATCCCTTATGGAATGACTCCAGAGTACCGTGCGAGGATGGATGACAGGGATGCCCTCCTCGCATTCCAATTGTCTCCTAGCTACAAGACAGTTGAGATCGGATGGCTCTGCGGGAGCAACCGGGGTGTCTGAGTTGATATGGACTTTCCTGAGCATGGGGCCTAATGTGTGTTTGTGTCCATGAGGACCTTGGAATGGGGCGGTGGCACCAGGACTCTGAAGTATTCTCCTAAGATTTTGACATAGGTCCCATGCACAAGTTTTTCGTGGAGACGAGATTTTTTCTGATGGGTGCCTCAGGAAACCCCCTATGCTGGTATTGGAATCCAGGATTTTGAGGAGACATGCCTGTAAACCAAAGCAATGGATCCGATTATGGCCTACGGTCCTGTCTGGTACCATATCCTTTTCTTGGGACATCCATCTATGGTATGAGTGGAGGTAGATGCTAAGCTGATGTCAGTCCGCCTTTGTTTGTCCACAAGACCTAGATATTGGGATGGCCTCGGGGACTTTGGAGGGTTCTCCTAATTTGTACAATTTTGGACAATGGAAGGGGCAGAATTCCCATGCATGGGGTAGACACAGTCCTAATGTGTGGCTCCAGGGTCCTCAGCCTGGAGGGTTTGTGGTTCAGGACTTTGAGGACAGAAGTCTGAAAACAGACTCAGCTAGGTTTGGGGACGTAGGTATGGCAGGCCCAATCTACAAACCATGAGAAGAACTCTTCAGGACATGAAGAAAGAGCGAGTCTCAGGTGCTTGCTCAGGCTTTGGTCTGGATTTTGTGTCAACGATGGCCGTGGAATGTGGGGAGACCTCATGGGCCATGGACGAATCTTCCTCTCTGTGGATTTGGACCGGTCCCAATTGTTTTTCGTCAATCTGTGGGATGGGAGGTCTCCTTTCAGGTTTGTTACCTCAGGTGTCCCAACCAAAGAGGAATTCCAAAGCAGAGCCCTGGGGAAGAGTGAAGGGACAACCGAAACTATGGTTAAATTTTGGGGCCTAGGGGCATGGCAGGCCCCATATGCTGTCTCTTCATCCAGCCACTGAGAGGCCTTACTTGAGGACTGGGTCAGGCTGAGGGTTACAATGTGTGTTGGTGACCAATGTAGCTCACGAGCATGGGCGGGGCCTCATGGGCCACACTGGTTTCATCTACACTGAACTTTGGACAACATGCCAATCACAAGGTCTCTTGTCATGGTGAAGGAGTTTTGATTTCTGCATCATTTTCAACCCTGGGCAGTGGTTGGAGATAATGTCTAGGTTCGGAAGCCTGAAAACCGCAGTTGGGAAGAGATGATGACCTAAGGCCATGGTGGGTCTGATGTGCTCAGTGTGCGGTCAGCTGCCCGGTTGTTGGTCAGGAGGTTCGGCCTCAGGTTGTGTCAGACAGTGCATTAGTGCCCAGGTTAGACTCTATAATTTGGGTACAGTCGAGTGCCGTGTAAGTTGATTCTCATTTGAGGTGCCCTGGCAGCTCATTGGGCAAGATATTTTTTTCTAGATCGCAGGCAGAGTGCTGCATTGTGGGTCCAGAATTGCCAAACGTGAGGGCTTCTGGGCCAGTAGTGTGAGGACAGAAGTCTGAGAACACAAGCTAGACTTCGGCTTCAGGCCGAGGGCAAGGCAGGTACCCCCTGCACATCTGAACCAATATCTCATGCATCTGAAGTCACGGCGAGGATCAGACGTTGGCTCAGGTTGAAGTTTCTTTGCATGACTGCCCCTTCATGAACGGAGAGGAATCTAAAGGCCATGGAGTTTTTCCCACGTTGAGAGTTGTGGGATGCCCCCTTCAAGGATTCCTTCTGCGGGACAATTGAGACCTGTTGGGCAGCTCCAAAACATCCCATATGGAATGACTCCAGAGCACCGTTCAAGGATGGATGCCAGGGAAGCCCGCCTCACATTCACAGTCTCCTAGCAACAAGACAGTTGAGATCGGATGGCTCTGCGGGAGCAACCAGGGTGGCTGAGTTGAAATGGACTTTCCTGAGCATGGGGCCTAATGTGTGCTTGTGTCCATGAGGACCTTGGAATGGGGCGGTGGCACCGGGACTCTGAAGTATTCTCCTAAGATTTTGACATAGGTCCCATGCACAACTTTCCTCGTGGAGATGAGATTTTTTCTGATGGGTGCCTCAGGAAACCCCCTATGCTGGTATTGGAATCCAGGCTTTTGAGGAGACATGCTTTTATTCCAAAGAAATGGATCCGATTATGGCCTAGGGTCCTCTCTGGTTCCATCTCCTTCTCTGGGGACATCTATCTATAGTATGAGTGGAGGTAGATGCTAAGCTGGTGTCAGACCGCCCTTGTTTGACCATAGAGACCTAGATATTGGGATGGCCTCGGGGACTTTGGAGGGTTCTCCTAATTTGTACAATTTTGGACAATGGAAGGGGCAGAATTCCAATGCATGGGGTAGGCACAGTCCTAATGTGTGGCTCCAGGGGCCCCAGCCTGGAGGGTGTGTGGCCCAGGACTTGAGGACAGAAGTCTGAAAACACAGACTCAGCTTAGGTTTGGGGACGTAGGTATGGCAGGCCCAATCTACAAACCATGAGAAGAACTCTTCACGATATGAAGAAAGAGCGAGTCTGAGGTGTTGCTCAGGCTTTTGTGTCTGGATTTTGTATCAACGATGGCCGTGGAATGTGGGGAGGCCTCATGGGCCAAGGACGAATCTTCCTCTCTGTGGATTTGGCCCAGTCCCAATTGTTTTTCGTCAATCTGTGGGATGGGAGGTCTCCTTTCAGGTTTGTTACCTCAGGTGTCCCAACCAAAGAGGAATTCCAAAGCAGAGCCCTGGGGAAGAGTGAAGGGACAACCCAAACTATGGTTAAAATTTGGGGCCTACGGGCATGGCAGGCCCCATAGGCTGTCTCTTCAACCAGCCACTAAGAGGCCATACTTGAGGACTGGGCTCAGGCTGAGGGTCACAGTGTGTGTTTGTGACCAATGTGGACCGCGACCATGGGCAGGGACTCATGGGCCACACTGGTTTCAACTACACGAACTTTGGACAACATGCCAATCACAAGGTCTGTTGCCATGGGGAAGGAGTGCTGATTTCTGCATCATTTTCATCCCTGGGCAGTGTTTGGAGATAAGGTCTAGGTTCGTAAGCCTGAAAACCACAGTTGGGAAGAGATGATGACCTAAGGCCATGGTGGGTCTGATGTGCTCAGTGTGCGGTCAGCTGCCTGTTTGTTGGTCAGGAGTTTCGGGCTCAGGTTGTGTCAGACAGTGCATTAGTGCCCAGGTTAGGCTATATAATTTGGGTACAGTCGAGTGCCGTGTATATTGATCCTCATTTGAGGTGACTGGGCAGCTCAATAGGCAAGATATTTTTTCTAAGGGCAGGCAGAGTGCTGCATTGTGGGTCCGGAATTACCAAACTTGAGGGCTTCTGGGCTAGTAGTGTGAGGACAGAAGTCTGAGAACACAAGCTAGACTTGGGCTTCAGGCCGAGGGCAAGGCAGGTACCCCTTGCACATCTGAACCAATATCTCATGCATCTGAAGTCACGGAGAGGATCAGACGTTGGCTCAGGTTGTAGTTTCTGTGCATGACTGCCCCTTCATGAACGGAGAGGAATTTCAAGGCCAAGGAGGTTTTCCCACGTGGGAGTTGTGGGTTGCCCCCTTCAAGGATTCCTTCTGCAGGACAATTGAGACCTGTTGGGCAGCTTAAAATCTATCCATATGGAATGACTCCAGAGGACTGTTCGAGGATGGATGCCAGGGAAGCCCGCCTCGCATTCCATTTGTCTCCTAGCAACATGACAGTTGAGATCGGATGGCTCTGTGGGAGCAACCGGAGTGGCTGTGTTGAAATGGACTTTCCTGAGCATGGGGCCTAATGTGTGTTTGTGTCCATGAGGACCTTGGAATGGGGTGGTGGCACCGGGACTCTGAAGTATTCTCCTAAGATTTTGACATAGGTCCCATGCACAAGTTTCCTCCTGGTGAAGATTTTTTCTGATGGGTGCCTCAGGAAACCCCCTATGCTGATATTGGAATCCAGGATTTTGAGGAGCCATGCCTGTAAACCAAAGCAATGGATCCGATTATGGCCTAGGGTCCTGTCTGGTTCCATCTCCTTCTCTGGGGACGTCCATCTATGGTATGAGTGGAGGTAGATGCTCAGCAGATGTCAGACCGCCCTTGTTTGTCCACAGAGACCTACATATTGGATAGCCTCAGGTAATTTGGAGGGTTCTCCTAATTTGTACAATTTTGGACAATGGAATGGGCAGAATTCCCATGCATGGGTTAGGCACAGTCCTAATGTGTGGCTCCAGGGGCCCCAGCCTGGAGGGTGTGTGGCCCAGGAATTTGAGGACAGAAGTCGGAAAACACAAACTCAGCTTAGGTTTGGGAACATAGGTATGGCAGGCCCAATCTCAAACCATAAGAAGAACTCTTCAGGATATGAAGAAAGAGCGAATCTGAGGCGCTTGCTCAGGTTTTGGTCTCTGGATTTTGTGTCAACGATGGCCGTGGAATGTGGGGAGGCCTCATGGGACATGGACGTATCTACCTCTCTGTGGATTTGGCCCGGCCCCAATAGTTTTTCGTCAATCTGTGTGATGGGAGGTCTCCTTTCAGGTTTGTTACCTCAGGTGTACCAACCAAAGAGGAATTCCAAAGCAGAGCCCTGGGGAAGAGTGAAGGGACAACCCAAATTATGGTTAAAATTTGGGGCCTAGGGGCATGGCAGGTCCCATATGCTGTTTCTTCATCCAGCCACTGAGAGGCATTCCTTGAGGACTGGGCTCAGGCTGAGGGTCACAATGTGTGTTTGTGACCAATGTGGCCCGCGAGCATGGGCGGGGCCTCATGGGCCACACTGGTTTAAACTACACTGAAGTTTGGACAACATGCCAATCACAAGGTCTCTTGCCATGGGGAAAGAGTTCTGATTTCTGCATCATTTTCAATCCTGGGCAGTGGTTGGAGATAAGGTCTAGGTTCTGAATACTGAAAACCGCAGTTGGGAAGAGATGATGACCTAAGTCCATGGCGGGTCTGATGTGCTAAATGTGCGGTCAGCTGCCTGGTTGATGGTTAGGAATTTCGCGCTCAGGTTGAGTCAGACAGTGCATTAGTGCTCAGGTTAGACTATATAATTTGGGTACAGTCGAGTGCCGTATAGGTTGATCCTTATTTGAGGTGCCCGGGCAGTTCATTAGGCAAGATATTTTTTCTAGAGGGCAGGCAGAGTGCTGCATTTTGGGTCCGGAATTGCCAAACGTGAGGGCTTCTGGGCCAGTAGTGTGAGGACAGAAGTCTGAGACCACAAGCTAGATTTGGGCTTCAGGCCGAGGGCAAGGCAGGTACGCCCTGCACATCTGAACAAATATCTCATGCATCTGAAGTCACGGCGAGGATCAGACGTTGGCTCAGGTTGTAGTTTCTGTGCATGACTGCCCCTTCATGAACAGAGAAGAATCTCAAGGCCATGGAGGGTTTCCCTCGTTGGGAGTTGTGGGATGCCCCCTTCAAGGATTCCTTCTGTGACACAATTGAGACCTGTTGGGCAGCTCCAAAACATCCCACATGGAATGACTCCAGAGCACCGTTCAAGGATGGATGCCAGGGAAGCCCTCCTCGCATTCCAATTGCCTCTAGCAACAAGACAGTTGAGATCGGATGGCTCTGGGGGAGTAACCGGGGTGGCTGAGTTGAAATGGACGTTCGTGAGTATGGGGCCTAATGTGTGTTTGTGTCCATGAGGACCTTGGAATGGGGCGGTGGCATCGGGACTCTGAAGTATTTTCCTAAGGTTTTGACATAGGTCCCATGCACAAGTTTCCTCGTGGAGGCGAGATTTTTTCTGATGGGTGCCTCAGGAAACCCTCTATACTGGTATTGGAATCCAGGCTTTTGAGGAGAATGCCTGTAAACCAAAGCAATGGATCCGATTATGGTCTAGGATCCTGTCTGGTACCATCTCCTTCTCTGGGGACGTCCATCTATGGTATGAGTGGAGGTAGATGCTCAGCTGGTGTCACACCGCCCTTGTTTGTCCACAGAGACCTACATATTGGGATGGCCTCGGGGACTTTGGAGGGTTCTTTTAATTTGTACAATTTTGGACATTGGAATGGGCAGAATTCCCATGCATGGGGTAGGCACAGTCCTAATGTGTGGCTCGAGAGGCCCCAGCCTTGAGGGTGTGTGGCCCAGGACTTTGAATACAGAAGTCTGAAAACACAGACTCAGCTTAGGTTTGGGGACATAGGTATGACAGACCCAATCTTCAAACCATGAGAAGAACTCTTCACGATATGAAGAAAGAGCGAGTCTGAGGCGCTTGCTCAGGCTTTGGTCTCCGGATTTTGTGTCAACGATGTCCGTGGAATGAGGGGAGGCCTCATGGGCAATGGATGAATCTTCCTCTCTGTGGATTTGGCCCATTCCCAATTGTTTTTCGTCAATCTGTGGGATGGGAGGTCTCCTTTCAGGTTTGTTACCTCAGGGGTCCCAACCAGTGAGGATTTCCAAAGCAGAGCCCTGGCAAGAGTGAAGGGACAACCCAAACTATGGTTAAAATTTGTGGCCTAGGGGCATGGCAGGCCCCATATGCTCTCTCTTCACCAGCCACTGAGAGGCCTTACTTGAGGACTGGGCTCAGGCTGAGGGTTACAATGTGTGTTTGTGACCAATGTGGCTCGCGAGCATGGGCGGGGCCTCATGGGCCACACTGGTTTCAAGTACACTGAAGTTTGGACAACATGCCAATCAAAAGGTCTCTTGCCATGGGTAAGGAGTTCTGATTTCTGCATCATTTTCAACCCTGGGCAGTGGTTGGAGATAAGGTCTAGGTTCGGAAGCCTGAAAACCGCAGTTGGGAGGAGAAGATGACCTAAGGCCATGGTGGGTGTGATGTGCTCACTGTGCGGTCAGCTGCCTGGTTGTTGGTTAGGAGGTTCGGGCTCAGTTTGTGTTAGACAGTGCTAGTGCCCAGGTTAGACTATATAATTTGTGTACAGTCGAGTGCCCTGTAGGTTGATCCTCATTTGAGGTGCCTGGGCAGCTCATTAGGCAAGATATTTTTTCTAGAGGGCAGGCACAGTGCTGCATTGTGGGTCGGGAATTGCCAAACTTGAGGGCTTCTGGGCCAGTAGTGCGAGGACAGAAATCTGAGAACACAAGCTAGACTTGGGCTTCAGGCCGAAGGCAAGGCAGGTACCCCCTGCACATCTGAACCAATATCTCATGCATCTGAAGTCACGGAGAGGATCTGACGTTGGCTCAGGTTGTAGTTTCTGTGCATGACTGCCCCTTCATGAACGGAGAGGAATCTCAAGGCCATGGAGGTTTTCCCACGTTGGGAGTTGTGGGATGCCCCCTTCAAAGATTCCTTCTGCGGCACAATTGAGACCTGTTGGGCAGCACCACCACATCCCTTATGGAATGTATCCAGAGCACCGTGCGAGGATGGATGCCAGGGAAGCCCTCCTCGCATTCCAATTGTCTCCTAGCTACAAGACAGTTGAGATTGGATGGCTCTGCGGGAGCAACCGGGGTGTCTGAGTTGATATGGACTTTCCTGAGCATGGGCCTAATGTGTGTTTGTGTCCATGAGGAACTTGGAATGGGGCGGTGGCACCAGGACTCTGAAGTATTCTCCTAAGATTTTGACATAGGTCCCATGCACAAGTTTTTCGTGGAGACGAGTATTTTTCTGATGGGTGCCTCAGGAAACCCCCTATGCTGGTATTGGAATCCAGGATTTTGAGGAGACATGCCTGTAAACCAAAGCAATGGATCCGATTATGGTCTACGGTCCTCTCTGGTAACATATCCTTTTCTTTGGACATCCATCTATGGTATGAGTGGAGGTAGATGCTAAGCTGGTGTCAGTCCGCCTTTGTTTGTCCACAGAGACCTAGATATTGGGATGGCCTCGGGGACTTTGGAGGGTTTTCCTAATTTGTACAATTTTGGACAAAGGAAGGGGCAGAATTCCCATGCATGGGGTAGACACAGTCCTAATGTGTGGCTCCAGGGTCCTCAGCCTGGAGGGTGTGTGGTTCAGGACTTTGAGGACAGAAGTCTGAAAACAGACTCAGCTAGGTTTGGGGACGTAGGTATGGCAGGCCCAATCTACAAACCATGAGAAGAACTCTTCAGGACATGAAGAAAGAGCGAGTCTCAGGTGCTTGCTCAGGCTTTGGTCTGGATTTTGTGTCAACGATGGCCGTGGAATGTGGGGAGACCTCATGGGCCATGGACGAATCTTCCTCTCTGTGGATTTGGCCCATTCCCAATTGTTTTTCGTCAATCTGTGGGATGGGAGGTCTCATTTCAGGTTTGTTACCTCAGGTGTCCCAACCAAAGAGGAATTCCAAAGCAGAGCCCTGGGGAAGAGTGAAGGGACAACCCAAACTATGGTTAAAATTTGGGGCCTAGGGGCATGGCAGGCCCCACATGCTCTCTCTTCACCAGCCACTGAGAGGCCTTACTTGAGGACTGGGCTCAGGCTGAGGGTTACAATGTGTGTTTGTGACCAATGTAGCTCACGAGCATGGGCGGGGCCTCATGGGCCACACTGGTTTCATCTACACTGAACTTTGGACAACATGCCATTCACAAGATCTCTTGTCATGGTGAAGGATTTTGATTTCTTCATCATTTTCAACCCTGGGCAGTGGTTGGAGATAAGGTCTAGGTTCGGAAGCCTGAAAACCGCAGTTGGGAAGAGATGATGACCTAAGGCCATGGTGGGTCTGATGTGCTCAGTGTGCGGTCAGCTGCCCGGTTGTTGGTCAGGAGGTTCGGCCTCAGGTTGTGTCAGACAGTGCATTAGTGCCCAGGTTAGACTCTATAATTTGGGTACAGTCGAGTGCCGTGTAAGTTGATTCTCATTTGAGGTGCCCTGGCAGCTCATTGGGCAAGATATTTTTTTCTAGATCGCAGGCAGAGTGCTGCATTGTGGGTCCAGAATTGCCAAACGTGAGGGCTTCTGGGCCAGTAGTGTGAGGACAGAAGTCTGAGAAAAAAGCTAGACTTGGGCTTCAGGCCGAGGGCAAGGCAGGTACCCCCTGCACATCTGAACCAATATCTCATGCATCTGAAGTCACGGCGAGGATCAGACGTTGGCTCAGGTTGAAGTTTCTTTGCATGACTGCCCCTTCATGAACGGAGAGGAATCTAAAGGCCATGGAGTTTTTCCCACGTTGGGAGTTGTGGGATGCCCCCTTCAAGGATTCCTTCTGCGGGACAATTGAGACCTGTTGGGCAGCTCCAAAACATCCCATATGGAATGACTCCAGAGCACCGTTCGAGGATGGATGCCAGGGAAGCCCGCCTCACATTCACATTGTCTCCTAGCAACAAGACAGTTGAGATCGGATGGCTCTGCGGGAGCAACCAGGGTGGCTGAGTTGAAATGGACTTTCCTGAGCATGGGGCCTAATGTGTGTTTGTGTCCATGAGGACCTTGGAATGGGGCGGTGGCACCGGGACTCTGAAGTATTCTCCTAAGATTTTGACATAGGTCCCATGCACAAGTTTCCTCGTGGAGACGAGATTTTTTCTGATGGGTGCCTCAGGAAACGCCCTATGCTGGTATTGGAATCCAGGCTTTTGAGGAGACATGCTTTTAAACCAAAGCAATGGATCCGATTATGGCCTAGGGTCCTCTCTGGTTCCATCTCCTTCTCTGGGGACATCCGTCTATAGTATGAGTGGAGGTAGATGCTCAGCTGGTGTCAGACCGCCCTTGTTTGACCATAGAGACCTAGATATTGGGATGGCCTCGGGGACTTTGGAGGGTTCTCCTAATTTGTACAATTTTGGACAATGGAAGGGGCAGAATTCCAATGCATGGGGTAGGCACAGTCCTAATGTGTGGCTCCAGGGGCCCCAGCCTGGAGGGTGTGTGGCCCAGGACTTGAGGACAGAAGTCTGAAAACACAGACTCAGCTTAGGTTTGGGGACGTAGGTATGGCAGGCCCAATCTACAAACCATGAGAAGAACTCTTCACGATATGAAGAAAGAGCGAGTCTGAGGTGTTGCTCAGGCTTTTGTGTCTGGATTTTGTATCAACGATGGCCGTGGAATGTGGGGAGGCCTCATGGGCCAAGGACGAATCTTCCTCTCTGTGGATTTGGCCCAGTCCCAATTGTTTTTCGTCAATCTGTGGGATGGGAGGTCTCCTTTCAGGTTTGTTACCTCAGGTGTCCCAACCAAAGAGGAATTCCAAAGCAGAGCCCTGGGGAAGAGTGAAGGGACAACCCAAACTATGGTTAAAATTTGGGGCCTACGGGCATGGCAGGCCCCATAGGCTGTCTCTTCAACCAGCCACTAAGAGGCCATACTTGAGGACTGGGCTCAGGCTGAGGGTCACAGTGTGTGTTTGTGACCAATGTGGACCGCGACCATGGGCAGGGACTCATGGGCCACACTGGTTTCAACTACACGAACTTTGGACAACATGCCAATCACAAGGTCTGTTGCCATGGGGAAGGAGTGCTGATTTCTGCATCATTTTCATCCCTGGGCAGTGTTTGGAGATAAGGTCTAGGTTCGTAAGCCTGAAAACCACAGTTGGGAAGAGATGATGACCTAAGGCCATGGTGGGTCTGAAGTGCTCAGTGTGCGGTCAGCTGCCTGTTTGTTGGTCAGGAGTTTCGGGCTCAGGTTGTGTCAGACAGTGCATTAGTGCCCAGGTTAGGCTATATAATTTGGGTACAGTCGAGTGCCGTGTATATTGATCCTCATTTGAGGTGACTGGGCAGCTCAATAGGCAAGATATTTTTTCTAAGGGCAGGCAGAGTGCTGCATTGTGGGTCCGGAATTACCAAACTTGAGGGCTTCTGGGCTAGTAGTGTGAGGACAGAAGTCTGAGAACACAAGCTAGACTTGGGCTTCAGGCCGAGGGCAAGGCAGGTACCCCTTGCACATCTGAACCAATATCTCATGCATCTGAAGTCACGGAGAGGATCAGACGTTGGCTCAGGTTGTAGTTTCTGTGCATGACTGCCCCTTCATGAACGGAGAGGAATTTCAAGGCCAAGGAGGTTTTCCCACGTGGGAGTTGTGGGTTGCCCCCTTCAAGGATTCCTTCTGCGGGACAATTGAGACCTGTTGGGCAGCTTAAAATCTATCCATATGGAATGACTCCAGAGGACTGTTCGAGGATGGATGCCAGGGAAGCCCGCCTCGCATTCCATTTGTCTCCTAGCAACATGACAGTTGAGATCGGATGGCTCTGTGGGAGCAACCGGGGTGGCTGTGTTGAAATGGACTTTCCTGAGCATGGGGCCTAATGTGTGTTTGTGTCCATGAGGACCTTGGAATGGGGCGGTGGCACCGGGACTCTGAAGTATTCTCCTAAGATTTTGACATAGGTCCCATGCACAAGTTTCCTCCTGGTGAAGATTTTTTCTGATGGGTGCCTCAGGAAACCCCCTATGCTGATATTGGAATCCAGGATTTTGAGGAGCCATGCCTGTAAACCAAAGCAATGGATCCGATTATGGCCTAGGGTCCTGTCTGGTTCCATCTCCTTCTCTGGGGACGTCCATCTATGGTATGAGTGGAGGTAGATGCTCAGCACGTGTCAGACCGCCCTTGTTTGTCCACAGAGACCTACATATTGGGATGGCCTCAGGGAATTTGGAGGGTTCTCCTAATTTGTACAATTTTGGACAATGGAATGGGCAGAATTCCCATGCATGGGGTAGGCACAGTCCTAATGTGTGGCTCCAGGGGCCCCAGCCTGGAGGGTGTGTGGCCCAGGAATTTGAGGACAGAAGTCGGAAAACACAAACTCAGCTTAGGTTTGGGGACATAGGTATGGCAGGCCCAATCTCAAACCATAAGAAGAACTCTTCAGGATATGAAGAAAGAGCGAATCTGAGGCGCTTGCTCAGGTTTTGGTCTCTGGATTTTGTGTCAACGATGGCCGTGGAATGTGGGGAGGCCTCATGGGACATGGACGTATCTTCCTCTCTGTGGATTTGGCCCGGCCCCAATAGTTTTTCGTCAATCTGTGTGATGGGAGGTCTACTTTCAGGTTTGTTACCTCAGGTGTACCAACGAAAGAGGAATTCCAAAGCAGAGCCCTGGGGAAGAGTGAAGGGACAACCCAAATTATGGTTAAAATTTGGGGCCTAGGGGCATGGCAGGTCCCATATGCTGTCTCTTCATCCAGCCACTGAGAGGCATTCCTTGAGGACTGGGCTCAGGCTGAGGGTCACAATGTGTGTTTGTGACCAATGTGGCCCGCGAGCATGGGCGGGGCCTCATGGGCCACACTGGTTTAAACTACACTGAAGTTTGGACAACATGCCAATCACAAGGTCTCTTGCCATGGGGAAAGAGTTCTGATTTCTGCATCATTTTCAATCCTGGGCAGTGGTTGGAGATAAGGTCTAGGTTCTGAATACTGAAAACCGCAGTTGGGAAGAGATGATGACCTAAGTCCATGGCGGGTCTGATGTGCTAAATGTGCGGTCAGCTGCCTGGTTGATGGTTAGGAATTTCGCGCTCAGGTTGAGTCAGACAGTGCATTAGTGCTCAGGTTAGACTATATAATTTGGGTACAGTCGAGTGCCGTATAGGTTGATCCTTATTTGAGGTGCCCGGGCAGTTCATTAGGCAAGATATTTTTTCTAGAGGGCAGGCAGAGTGCTGCATTTTGGTTCCGGAATTGCCAAACGTGAGGGCTTCTGGGCCAGTAGTGTGAGGACAGAAGTCTGAGACCACAAGCTAGATTTGGGCTTCAGGCCGAGGGCAAGGCAGGTACGCCCTGCACATCTGAACAAATATCTCATGCATCTGAAGTCACGGCGAGGATCAGACGTTGGCTCAGGTTGTAGTTTCTGTGCATGACTGCCCCTTCATGAACAGAGAGGAATCTCAAGGCCATGGAGGGTTTCCCTCGTTGGGAGTTGTGGGATGCCCCCTTCAAGGATTCCTTCTGTGACACAATTGAGACCTGTTGGGCAGCTCCAAAACATCCCACATGGAATGACTCCAGAGCACCGTTCAAGGATGGATGCCAGGGAAGCCCTCCTCGCATTTCAATTGCCTCTAGCAACAAGACAGTTGAGATCGGATGGCTCTGGGGGAGTAACCGGGGTGGCTGAGTTGAAATGGACGTTCGTGAGTATGGGGCCTAATGTGTGTTTGTGTCCATGAGGACCTTGGAATGGGGCGGTGGCATCGGGACTCTGAAGTATTTTCCTAAGGTTTTGACATAGGTCCCATGCACAAGTTTCCTCGTGGAGGCGAGATTTTTTCTGATGGGTGCCTCAGGAAACCCTCTATACTGGTATTGGAATCCAGGCTTTTGAGGAGAATGCCTGTAAACCAAAGCAATGGATCCGATTATGGTCTAGGATCCTGTCTGGTACCATCTCCTTCTCTGGGGACGTCCATCTATGGTATGAGTGGAGGTAGATGCTCAGCTGGTGTCACACCGCACTTGTTTGTCCACAGAGACCTACATATTGGGATGGCCTCGGGGACTTTGGAGGGTTCTTTTAATTTGTACAATTTTGGACATTGGAATGGGCAGAATTCCCATGCATGGGGTAGGCACAGTCCTAATGTGTGGCTCGAGAGGCCCCAGCCTTGAGGGTGTGTGGCCCAGGACTTTGAATACAGAAGTCTGAAAACACAGACTCAGCTTAGGTTTGGGGACATAGGTATGACAGACCCAATCTACAAACCATGAGAAGAACTCTTCACGATATGAAGAAAGAGCGAGTCTGAGGAGCTTGCTCAGGCTTTGGTCTCCGGATTTTGTGTCAACGATGTCCGTGGAATGAGGGGAGGCCTCATGGGCAATGGACGAATCTTCCTCTCTGTGGATTTGGCCCATTCCCAATTGTTTTTCGTCAATCTGTGGGATGGGAGGTCTCCTTTCAGGTTTGTTACCTCAGGGGTCCCAACCAAAGAGGATTTCCAAAGCAGAGCCCTGGCAAGAGTGAAGGGACAACCCAAACTATGGTTAAAATTTGTGGCCTAGGGGCATGGCAGGCCCCATATGCTCTCTCTTCACCAGCCACTGAGAGGCCTTACTTGAGGACTGGGCTCAGGCTGAGGGTTACAATGTGTGTTTGTGACCAATGTGGCTCGCGAGCATGGGCGGGGCCTCATGGGCCACACTGGTTTCAAGTACACTGAAGTTTGGACAACATGCCAATCAAAAGGTCTCTTGCCATGGGTAAGGAGTTCTGATTTCTGCATCATTTTCAACCCTGGGCAGTGGTTGGAGATAAGGTCTAGGTTCGGAAGCCTGAAAACCGCAGTTGGGAGGAGAAGATGACCTAAGGCCATGGTGGGTGTGATGTGCTCACTGTGCGGTCAGCTGCCTGGTTGTTGGTTAGGAGGTTCGGGCTCAGTTTGTGTTAGACAGTGCTAGTGCCCAGGTTAGACTATATAATTTGTGTACAGTCGAGTGCCCTGTAGGTTGATCCTCATTTGAGGTGCCTGGGCAGCTCATTAGGCAAGATATTTTTTCTAAGGGCAGGCAGAGTGCTGCATTGTGGGTCGGGAATTGCCAAACTTGAGGGCTTCTGGGCCAGTAGTGTGAGGACAGAAATCTGAGAACACAAGCTAGACTTGGGCTTCAGGCCGAAGGCAAGGCAGGTACCCCCTGCACATCTGAACCAATATCTCATGCATCTGAAGTCACGGAGAGGATCTGACGTTGGCTCAGGTTGTAGTTTCTGTGCATGACTGCCCCTTCATGAACGGAGAGGAATCTCAAGGCCATGGAGGTTTTCCCACGTTGGGAGTTGTGGGATGCCCCCTTCAAAGATTCCTTCTGCGGCACAATTGAGACCTGTTGGGCAGCACCACCACATCCCTTATGGAATGTATCCAGAGCACCGTGCGAGGATGGATGCCAGGGAAGCCCTCCTCGCATTCCAATTGTCTCCTAGCTACAAGACAGTTGAGATTGGATGGCTCTGCGGGAGCAACCGGGGTGTCTGAGTTGATATGGACTTTCCTGAGCATGGGCCTAATGTGTGTTTGTGTCCATGAGGAACTTGGAATGGGGCGGTGGCACCAGGACTCTGAAGTATTCTCCTAAGATTTTGACATAGGTCCCATGCACAAGTTTTTCGTGGAGACGAGTATTTTTCTGATGGGTGCCTCAGGAAACCCCCTATGCTGGTATTGGAATCCAGGATTTTGAGGAGACATGCCTGTAAACCAAAGCAATGGATCCGATTATGGTCTACGGTCCTCTCTGGTAACATATCCTTTTCTTTGGACATCCATCTATGGTATGAGTGGAGGTAGATGCTAAGCTGGTGTCAGTCCGCCTTTGTTTGTCCACAGAGACCTAGATATTGGGATGGCCTCGGGGACTTTGGAGGGTTTTCCTAATTTGTACAATTTTGGACAAAGGAAGGGGCAGAATTCCCATGCACGGGGTAGACACAGTCCTAATGTGTGGCTCCAGGGTCCTCAGCCTGGAGGGTGTGTGGTTCAGGACTTTGAGGACAGAAGTCTGAAAACAGACTCAGCTAGGTTTGGGGAAGTAGGTATGGCAGGCCCAATCTACAAACCATGAGAAGAACTCTTCACGATATGAAGAAAGAGCGAGTCTGAGGCGCTTGCTCAGGCTTTGGTCTCCGGATTTTGTGTCAACGATGTCCGTGGAATGAGGGGAGGCCTCATGGGCAATGGACGAATCTTCCTCTCTGTGGATTTGGCCCATTCCCAATTGTTTTTCGTCAATCTGTGGGATGGGAGGTCTCCTTTCAGGTTTGTTACCTCAGGGGTCCCAACCAAAGAGGATTTCCAAAGCAGAGCCCTGGCAAGAGTGAAGGGACAACCCAAACTATGGTTAAAATTTGTGGCCTAGGGGCATGGCAGGCCCCATATGCTCTCTCTTCACCAGCCACTGAGAGGCCTTACTTGAGGACTGGGCTCAGGCTGAGGGTTACAATGTGTGTTTGTGACCAATGTGGCTCGCGAGCATGGGCGGGGCCTCATGGGCCACACTGGTTTCAAGTACACTGAAGTTTGGACAACATGCCAATCAAAAGGTCTCTTGCCATGGGTAAGGAGTTCTGATTTCTGCATCATTTTCAACCCTGGGCAGTGGTTGGAGATAAGGTCTAGGTTCGGAAGCCTGAAAACCGCAGTTGGGAGGAGAAGATGACCTAAGGCCATGGTGGGTGTGATGTGCTCACTGTGCGGTCAGCTGCCTGGTTGTTGGTTAGGAGGTTCGGGCTCAGTTTGTGTTAGACAGTGCTAGTGCCCAGGTTAGACTATATAATTTGTGTACAGTCGAGTGCCCTGTAGGTTGATCCTCATTTGAGGTGCCTGGGCAGCTCATTAGGCAAGATATTTTTTCTAAGGGCAGGCAGAGTGCTGCATTGTGGGTCGGGAATTGCCAAACTTGAGGGCTTCTGGGCCAGTAGTGTGAGGACAGAAATCTGAGAACACAAGCTAGACTTGGGCTTCAGGCCGAAGGCAAGGCAGGTACCCCCTGCACATCTGAACCAATATCTCATGCATCTGAAGTCACGGAGAGGATCTGACGTTGGCTCAGGTTGTAGTTTCTGTGCATGACTGCCCCTTCATGAACGGAGAGGAATCTCAAGGCCATGGAGGTTTTCCCACGTTGGGAGTTGTGGGATGCCCCCTTCAAAGATTCCTTCTGCGGCACAATTGAGACCTGTTGGGCAGCACCACCACATCCCTTATGGAATGTATCCAGAGCACCGTGCGAGGATGGATGCCAGGGAAGCCCTCCTCGCATTCCAATTGTCTCCTAGCTACAAGACAGTTGAGATTGGATGGCTCTGCGGGAGCAACCGGGGTGTCTGAGTTGATATGGACTTTCCTGAGCATGGGCCTAATGTGTGTTTGTGTCCATGAGGAACTTGGAATGGGGCGGTGGCACCAGGACTCTGAAGTATTCTCCTAAGATTTTGACATAGGTCCCATGCACAAGTTTTTCGTGGAGACGAGTATTTTTCTGATGGGTGCCTCAGGAAACCCCCTATGCTGGTATTGGAATCCAGGATTTTGAGGAGACATGCCTGTAAACCAAAGCAATGGATCCGATTATGGTCTACGGTCCTCTCTGGTAACATATCCTTTTCTTTGGACATCCATCTATGGTATGAGTGGAGGTAGATGCTAAGCTGGTGTCAGTCCGCCTTTGTTTGTCCACAGAGACCTAGATATTGGGATGGCCTCGGGGACTTTGGAGGGTTTTCCTAATTTGTACAATTTTGGACAAAGGAAGGGGCAGAATTCCCATGCACGGGGTAGACACAGTCCTAATGTGTGGCTCCAGGGTCCTCAGCCTGGAGGGTGTGTGGTTCAGGACTTTGAGGACAGAAGTCTGAAAACAGACTCAGCTAGGTTTGGGGAAGTAGGTATGGCAGGCCCAATCTACAAACCATGAGAAGAACTCTTCAGGACATGTAGAAAGAGCGAGTCTCAGGTGCTTGCTCAGGCTTTGGTCTGGATTTTGTGTCAACGATGGCCGTGGAATGTGGGGAGACCTCATGGGCCATGGACGAATCTTCCTCTCTGTGGATTTGGCCCATTCCCAATTGTTTTTCGTCAATCTGTGGGATGGGAGGTCTCATTTCAGGTTTGTTACCTCAGGTGTCCCAACCAAAGAGGAATTCCAAAGCAGAGCCCTGGGGAAGAGTGAAGGGACAACCCAAACTATGGTTAAAATTTGGGGCCTAGGGGCATGGCAGGCCCCACATGCTCTCTCTTCACCAGCCACTGAGAGGCCTTACTTGAGGACTGGGCTCAGGCTGAGGGTTACAATGTGTGTTTGTGACCAATGTAGCTCACGAGCATGGGCGGGGCCTCATGGGCCACACTGGTTTCATCTACACTGAACTTTGGACAACATGCCATTCACAAGATCTCTTGTCATGGTGAAGGATTTTGATTTCTTCATCATTTTCAACCCTGGGCAGTGGTTGGAGATAAGGTCTAGGTTCGGAAGCCTGAAAACCGCAGTTGGGAAGAGATGATGACCTAAGGCCATGGTGGGTCTGATGTGCTCAGTGTGCGGTCAGCTGCCCGGTTGTTGGTCAGGAGGTTCGGCCTCAGGTTGTGTCAGACAGTGCATTAGTGCCCAGGTTAGACTCTATAATTTGGGTACAGTCGAGTGCCGTGTAAGTTGATTCTCATTTGAGGTGCCCTGGCAGCTCATTGGGCAAGATATTTTTTTCTAGATCGCAGGCAGAGTGCTGCATTGTGGGTCCAGAATTGCCAAACGTGAAGGCTTCTGGGCCAGTAGTGTGAGGACAGAAGTCTGAGAAAAAAGCTAGACTTGGGCTTCAGGCCGAGGGCAAGGCAGGTACCCCCTGCACATCTGAACCAATATCTCATGCATCTGAAGTCACGGCGAGGATCAGACGTTGGCTCAGGTTGAAGTTTCTTTGCATGACTGCCCCTTCATGAACGGAGAGGAATCTAAAGGCCATGGAGTTTTTCCCACGTTGGGAGTTGTGGGATGCCCCCTTCAAGGATTCCTTCTGCAGGACAATTGAGACCTGTTGGGCAGCTCCAAAACATCCCATATTGAATGACTCCAGAGCACCGTTCGAGGATGGATGCCAGGGAAGCCCGCCTCACATTCACATTGTCTCCTAGCAACAAGACAGTTGAGATCGGATGGCTCTGCGGGAGCAACCAGGGTGGCTGAGTTGAAATGGACTTTCCTGAGCATGGGGCCTAATGTGTGTTTGTGTCCATGAGGACCTTGGAATGGGGCGGTGGCACCGGGACTCTGAAGTATTCTCCTAAGATTTTGACATAGGTCCCATGCACAAGTTTCCTCGTGGAGACGAGATTTTTTTCTGATGGGTGCCTCAGGAAACCCCCTATGCTGGTATTGGAATCCAGGCTTTTGAGGAGACATGCTTTTAAACCAAAGCAATGGATCCGATTATGGCCTAGGGTCCTCTGTGGTTCCATCTCCTTCTCTGGGGACATCCGTCTATAGTATGAGTGGAGGTAGATGCTCAGCTGGTGTCAGACCGCCCTTGTTTGTCCACAGAGACCTAGATATTGGGATGGCCTCGGGGACTTTGGAGGGTTCTCCTAATTTGTACAATTTTGGACAATGGAATGGGCAGAATACCCATGCATGGGGTAGGCACAGTCCTAATGTGTGGCTCCAGGGGCCCCAGACTGGAGGGTGTGTGGCCCAGGACTTTGAGGACAGGAGTCTGAAAACACAAACTCAGCTTAGGTTTGGGGTCGTAGGTATGGCAGGCCCAATTTACAAACCGTGAGAAGAACTCTTCAGGATATGAAGAAAGAGCGAGTCTGAGGCGCTTGCTCAGGCTTTGGTCTCTGGATTTTGTGTCAACGATGGCCGTGGAATGTGGGGAGGCCTCATGGGCCATGGACGAATCTTCCTCTCTGTGGATTTGGTCCAGTCCCAATTGTTTTTCGTCAATCTGTGGGATGGGAGGTCTCCTTTCAGGTTTGTTACCTCAGGTGTCCCAACCAAAGTGGAATTCCAAAGCAGAGCCCTGGGGAAGACTGAAGGGACAACCCGAACTATGGTTAAAATTTGGGGCCTAGGGGCATAGCAGGCCCCATATGCTGTCTCTTCATCCAGCCACTGAGAGGCCTTACTAGAGGACTGGGTTCAGGCTGAGGGTCACAATGTGTGTTTGTGACCAATGTGGCTTACAAGCATGGGCGGGGCCTCATGGGCCACACTGGTTTCAACTACACTGAAGTTGGGACAACATGCCAATCACAGGTCTCTTGCCATGGGGAAGGAGTTCTGATTTCTGCATCATTTTCAACCCTGGGCATTGGTTGGAGATAAGGTCTAGGTTCGGAAGCCTGAAACCGCAGTTGGGAAGAGATGATGACCTAAGGCCATGGTGGGTCTGATGTGCTCAGTGTGCGGTCAGCTGCTTGGTTGTTGGTCAGCAGGTTCGGGCTCAGGTTGTGTCAGACAGTGCATTTGTGCCCAGTTTAGACTCTATAATTTGGGTTCAGTCGAGTGCCTGTAGGTTGATCCTCATTTGAGGTGGCTGGGCAGCTCATTAGGCAAGATATTTTTTCTAGAGGGCAGGCACAGTGCTGCATTGTGTTTCGGGAATTGCCAAACTTGAGGGCTTCTGGCCAGTAGTGTGAAAACAGAAGTCTGAGAACACAAGCTAGACTTGGGCTTCAGGCCGAGGGCAAGGCAGGTACCCCCTGCACATTTGAACCAATATCTCATGCATCTGAAGTCACGGCGAGGATCAGACGTAGGCTCAGGTTGTAGTTTCTGTGCATGACTGCCCCTTCATGAACGGAGAGGAATCTGAAGGCTATGGAGGTTTCCAACGTTGGGAGTTGTGGGATGCCCCCTTCAAGGATTCCTTCTGTGGGACAATTGAGACCTGTGGGCAGCTCCAAAACATCACATATGGAATGAATCCAGAGCACCGTTTGAGGATGGATGCCAGGGAATCCCGCCTCACATTCCAATTGTCTCCTAGAAACAAGACAGTATCGATCGGATTGCTCTGCGGGAGCAACCGGAGTGGCTGAGTTGAAATGGAGGATCCCGAGAATGGGGCCTAATATGTGTTTGTGTCCATGAGGACCTTGGAATGGGGCGGTGGCACTGGGACACTGAAGTATTCTCCTAAGATTTTGACATAGGTCCCATGCTCAAGTTTCCTCGTGGAGACGAGATTTTTTCTGATGGGTGCCTCAGGAAACCCCCTATGCTGGTATTAGAATCCAGGTTTTTGAGGAGACATGCCTGTAAACCAAAGCAATGGATCCGATTATGGCCTAGGGTCCTGACTGGTTCCATCTCCTTCTCTGGGGAATTCCATGTATGGTAGGAGTGGAGGTAGATGCTCAGCTGATGTCAGACTGCCCTTGTTTGTCCACAGAGACCTAGATATTGGGATGGCCTCGGGGACTTTGGAGGGTTCTCCTAAATTGTACAATTTTGGACAATGGAATGGGCAGTATTCCCATGCATGGGTAAGGCACAGTCCTTATGTGTGGCTCCAGCAGCCCCGGCCTCGAGGGTGTGTGGCCCAGGACTTTGAGGACAGATCTGAAAACACAGACTCAGCTTAGAATTGGGGATGTAGGTATGGCAGGCCCAATCTACAAACCATGTGAAGAACTCTTCAGGATATGAAAAAGAGCGAGTCTGAGGCGCTTGCTCAGGCTTTGGTCTCTGGATTTTGTGTCAACGATATCCGTGGAATGTGGGGAGACCTCTTGGGACATGGACGAATCTTCCTCTCTGTGGATTTGGCCCGGTCCCAATTGTTTTTCGTCAATCTGTGGGATGGGAGGTCTCCTTTCAGGTTTATAACCTCAGGTGTCCCAACCAAAGAGGAATTCCAAAGCAGAGCCCTGGGGAAGAGTGAAGGGACAACCCAAACTATGGTTAAAATTTGGGGCCTAGGGGCATGTCAGGCCCCATATGCTGTCTCTTCACCAGCCACTGAGAGGCCTTACTTGAGGACTGGGCTCAGGCTGAGGGTCACAATGTGTGTTTGTGACCAATGTGGCCCACGATCATGGGCGGGGCCTCATGGGCCACACTGGTTTCATCTACACTGAACTTTGGACAACATGCCAATCACAAGGTCTCTTGCCATGGTGAAGGAGTTCTGATTTCTGCATCATTTACAAACCTGGGCAGTCGTTGGTGATAAGGTCTAGGTTCGGAAGCCTGAAAAATCTACTTGGGAAGAGATGATGACCTAAGGCCATGGTGGGTCTGATGTTCTCAGTGTGCGGTCAGCTGCCTGGTTGTTGGCAGGAGGTTCGGGCTCAGGTTGTGTCAGACAGTGCATTAGTGCCCAGGTTAGACTATATAATTTGGATACATTCGATTGCCGTGTAGTTTGATCCGTATTTGAGGTGCCCGGTGTGTTCCATAGACAAGATATTTTTTCTAGAGAGCTGGCAGAGTGCTGCATTGTGGGCCCGGAATTGCCAAACGTGAGGGCTTCTGGGCCAGTAGTGTGAGGACAGAAGTCTGAAACCACAAGCTAGACTTGGGCTTCAGGCCGAGGGCAAGGCAGGTTCCCCATACACATCTGAACCAATATCTCATGCATCTGAAGTCACGGCGAGGATCAGACGTTGGCTCAGGTTGTATATCTGTGCATGACTGCCCCTTCATGAACGGAAGGAATCTCAAGGCCATGGAGGTTTTCCCACGTTGAGGTTGTGGGATGCCCCCTTCAAGGATTCCTTCTGCGGGACAATTGAGACCTTTTGGGCAGCTCCAAAACATCCCATATGGAATGACTCCAGAGCATCAATCGAGGATGGATTCCAGGGAAGCCCGCCTCGCATTCCAATTGTCTCCTAGCAACAAGACAGTGGAGATCGGATGGCTCTGCGGGAGCAACCTGGTTGGCTTAGTTGATATGGACTTTCCTGAGCATGGGGCCTAATGTGTGTTTGTGTCCATGAGGACTTTGGAATGGGGCGGTGGCACTGGGACTCTGAAGTATTCTCCTAAGATTTTGACATAGGTCCCATGCACAAGTTTCCTCGTGGAGACGAGATTTTTTCTGATGGGTGCCTCAGGAAACCCCCTATGCTGGTATTGGAATACAGGATTTTGAGGAGACATGCCTTTAAACCAAAGCAATGGATCCGATTAAGGCCTAGGGTCCTGTCTGGTACCATATCCTTCTCTGGGGAAATCCATCTATGGTATGAGTGGAGGTAGACGCTCAGCTGGTGTCAGACCGCCCTTGTTTGTCCACAGAGACCTACATATTGGGATGACCTCGGGGACTTTGGAGGGTTCTCCTAATTTGTACAATTTTGGACAATGGAATGGGCAGTATTCCCATGCATGGGGTAGGCACAGTCCTAATGTGTGGTTCCAGGGGCCCCAGCCTGGAGGGTGTGTGGCCCAGGACTTTGAGGACAGAAGTCTGAAAACACAAACTCAGCTTGGGTTTGGGGACGTATGTATGGCAGGCCCAATCTACAAACCATGAGAAGAAATCTTCAGGATATGAAGAAAGAGCGAGTCTGAGGCGCTTGCTCAGGCTTTGGTCTCTGGATTTTGTGTCAACGATGGCCGTGGAATGAGGGGAGGCGTCATGGGCCATGGACGAATCTTCCTCTCTGTGATTTGACCCGGTCCCAATTGTTTTTCGTCAATCTGTGGGATGGGAGGTCTCCTTTCATGTTTGTAACCTCAGGTGTCCCAACCAAAGAGGAATTCCAAAGCAGAGCCCTGGGGAAGAGTGAAGGGACAACCCAAACTATGGTTCAAATTTGGGGCCTAGGGGCATGTCAGGCCCCATATGCTGTCTCTTCACCAGCCACTGAGAGGCCTTACTTGAGGACTGGGCTCAGGCTGAAAGTCACAATGTGTGTTTGTGACCAATGTGGCTTGCGAGCATGGGCGGGGCCTCATGGGCCACACTGGTTTCATCCACACTGAACTTTGGACAACATGCCAATCAAAAAGTCTCTTGCCATGGTGAAGGAGTTCTGATTTCTGCATCATTTTCAACCCTGGGCAGTCGTAGGAGATAAGGTCTAGGTTCGAAAGCCTGAAAACCGCAGTTGGGAAGAGATGATGACCTAAGGCCATGGTGGGTCTGATGTGCTCAGTGTGCGGTTAGCTGCCTGGTTGTTGGTCAGGAGGTTCGGGCTCAGGTTGTGTCAGACAGTGCATTAGTGCCCAGTTTAGACTATATAATTTGGATACATTCGATTGCCGTGTAGTTTGATCCTTATTTGAGGTGCCCGGTGTGTTCCATAGGCAAGATATTTTTTCTAGAGAGCAGGCAGAATGCTGCATTGTGGGTCCGGAATTGCCAAACGTGAGGGCTTCTGGGCCAGTAGTGTGAGGACAGAAGTCTGAGACCACAAGCTAGACTTGGGCTTCAGGCCGAGGGCAAGGCAGGTACCCCATGCACATCTGAAACAATATCTCATGCATCTGAAGTCACGGCGAGGATCAGACGTTGGCTCAGGTTGTAGTTTCTGTGCATGACTGCCCCTTCATGAACGGAGAGGAATCTCAAGGCCATGGAGGTTTTCCCACGTTGGGGTTGTGGGATGCCCCCTTCAAGGATTCCTTCTGCGGGACAATTGAGACCTTTTGGGCAGCTCCAAAACATCCCATATGGAATGACTCCAAAGCACCGTTCGAGGATGGACTCCAGGGAAGCCCGCCTCGCATTCCAATTGTCTCCTAGCAATTAGACAGTGCAGATCGGATGGCTCTGCAGGAGCAACCTGGTTGGCTGAGTTGATATGGACTTTCCTGAGCATGGGGCCTAATGTGTGTTTGTGTCCATGAGGACCTTGGAATGGGGCGGTGGCACTGGGACTCTGAAGTATTCTCCTAAGATTTTGACATAGGTCCCAAGCACAAGTTTCCTCGTGGAGACGAGATTTTTTCTGATGGGTGTCTCAGGAAACCAACTATGCTGTTAATGGAATCCAGGATTTTGAGGAGACATGCCTTTAAACCAAAGCAATGGATCCGATTAAGGCCTAGGGTCCTGTCTGGTACCATATCCTTCTCTGGGGACATCCATCTATGGTATGAGTGGAGGTAGATGCTCAGCTGGTGTCAGACCGCCCTTGTTTGTCCACCGAGACCTACATATTGGGATGACCTCGGGGACTTTGGTGGGTTCTCCTAATTTGTACAATTTTGGACAATGGAATGGGCAGTATTCCCATGCATGGGGTAGGCACAGTCCTAATGTGTGGCTCCAGGTGCCCCAGCCTGTAGGATGTGTGGCCCAGGACTTTGAGGACAGAAGTCTGAAAACACAAACTCAGCTTTGGTTTTGGGGACGTAGGTATGGCAGGCCCAATCTACAAAACATGAGAAGAAATCTTCAGGATACGAAGAAAGAGCGAGTCTGAGGCGCTTGCTCAGGCTTTGGTCTCTGAATTTTGTGTCAACGATGGCCGTGGAATGAGGGGAGGCCTCATGGGCCATGGACGAATCTTCCTCTCTGTGGATTTGGCCCAGTCCCAATTGTTTTTCGTCAATCTGTGGGATGGGAGGTCTCCTTTCACGTTTGTAACCTCAGATGTCCAAACCAAAGAGGAATTCCAAAGCAGAGCCCTGGGGAAGAGTGAAGGGACAACCCAAACTATGGTTAAAATTTGGGGCCTAGGGGCATGGCAGGCCCCATATGCTGTCTCTTCATCCAGCCACTGAGAGGCCTTACTTGAGGACTGGGCTCAGGCTGAGGGTCACAATGTGTGTTTGTGTCCAATGTGGCCCGTGAGCAGGGGCCGGGCCGCATGGGCCACACTGGTTTCAACTACACTGAACTTTGGACAACATGCCAATCACAAGGTCTCTTGCATGGTGAAGGACTTCTGATTTCTGCATCATTTTCAACGCTAGACAGTGGTTGGAGATAAGGTCTAGGTTCGGAAGCCTGAAAACCGCAGTTGGGAAGAGATGATGACCAAGGCCATGGTGGGTCTGATGTGCTCAGTGTGCGGTCAGCTGCCTGGATGTTGGTCAGGAGCTTCGGGCCCAGGTTGTGTCAGACAGTGCATTAGTGCCCAGGTAGACTATGTAATTTGGGTACAGTCGAGTGCCGTGTAGGTTGATCCTCATTTGAGGTGCCTGGGCAGCTCATTAGGGAAGATATTTTTTCTAGAGGGCAGGCAGAGTGCTGCATTGTGGGTCCGGAATTGCCAAACGTGAGGGCTTCTGGGCCAGTAATGTGAGGACAGAAGTCTGAGACCACAAGCTAGACTTGGGCTTCAGGCCGAGGGCAAGGCAGGTACCCCCTGCACATCTGAACCAATATCTCATTCATCTGATGTCACGGCATGGAAGACGTTGGCTCAGGTTGTAGTTTCTGTGCATGACTGCAACTTCATGAACGGAGAGGAATCTCAAGGCCATGGAGGTTTTCCCACGTTGGGAGCTGGATCAAGGATTCCTTCTGCGGGACAATTGAGACCTGTTTGCCAGCTCCAAAACATCCCATAATCAATGACTCCAGAGCACCGTTCAAGGATGGATGCCAGGGTAGCCCGCCTCGCATTCCAATTGTCTCCTAGCAACAAGACAGTGGAGATCGGATGGCTCTGCGGGAGCAACAGGGGTGGCTAATTTGAATTGGACAGCTCCTGAGCATGGGGCATAATGTTTGTTTGTGTCCATGAGGACCTTGGAATGGGGCGGTGGCACTGGGACTCTGAAGTATTCTCCTAAGATTTTGACATAGGTCCTATGCACAAGTTTCTTCGTGGAGACGAGATGTTTTCTGATGGGTGCCTCAGGAAACCCCCTATGCTGGTATTGGAACCAGGATTTTGAGGAGACATGCCTTTCAACCAAAGCAATGGATCCGATTATGGCCTAAGGTCCTGTCTGGTTACATCACCTTCTCTGGGGACATCCATCTATGGTATGAGTTGAGGTAGATGCTTAGCTGGTGTCAGACCGCCCTTGTTTGTCCACAGAGACCTACATATTGGGATGGCCTTGGGGACTTTTGAGGGTTATCCTAATTTGTACAATTTTGGACAATGGAATGGGCAGAATTACCATGCATGGGTTAGTCACAGTCCTAATGTGTGGCTCCAGGGGCCCTAGACTGGCGGGTGTGTGGCCCAGGACATTGAGGACAGGAGTCTGAAAACACAAACTCAGCTTAGGTTTGGGGACGTAGGTATTGCAGTCCCGATCTACAAACCATGAGAAGAACTCTTCAGGATTAAATACAGAGCGAGACTGAGGCGCTTGCTCAGGCTTTGGTCTCTGGATTTTGTGTCAACAATGGCTGTGGAATGTTGGGAAGCCTCATGGGCCATGGACGTATATTCCTCTCTGTGGATTTGGCACTGTCCCAATTGTTTTTCGTCAATCTGTGGGATGGGAGGTCTCCTTTCAGGTTTGTTACCTCAGGTGTCCCAACCAAAGAGGAATTCCAAAGCAGAGCCCTGTGGATGAGTGAGGGGACTACCAAAACTATGGTTAAAATTTGGGGCGTAGGGGCATGGCAGGCCCCATATGCTCTCTCTTCATCCAGCCCCTGAGAGGCCTTACATGAGGACTGGGCTCAGGCTGTGGGTCACAATGTGTGTTTGTGACCAATGTGGCCCGCGAGCATGGGCGAGGCCTCATGGGCCACACTGGTTTCAACTACACTGAACTTTGGACAACATGCCAATCACAAGGTCTCTTGCCATAGGGAAGGAGTTCTGATTTCTGCATCATTTTCAACCATTGGCAGTGGTTGGAGATAAGGTCTAGGTTGTGGATCCTGAAAACCGCAGTTGGGAAGAGATGATGACCTAAGGCCATGGTGGGTCTGATGTTCTCAGTGTGCGGTCAGCTGCCTGGTTGTTGGTCAGGAGCTTCGGGCTCAGGTTGTATCAGACAGTGCATGAGTGCCCAGGTTAGACTATATAATTTGGGTACAGTTGAGTGCCGTGTAGGTTGATCCTCATTTGAGGAGCCTGGGCAGCTCATTAGGCAAGATATTTTTTCTAGAGGGCAGGCAGAGTGCTGCATTGTGGGCCCGGAATTGCCAAACTTGAGGGCTTCTGGTTAAGTAGTGTGAGGACAGAAGTCTGAGAACACAAGCTAGACTTGGGCTTCAGGCCGAGGGCAAGGCAGGTACCCCCTGCACATCTGAACCAATATCTCATGCATCTGAAGTCACAGCGAGGATCACACGTTGGCTCAGGTTGTAGTTTCTGTGCATGACTGCAACTTCATGAACGGAGAGGAATCTCAAGGCCATGGAGGTTTTCCGACGTTGGGAGTTGTGGGATGCCCCCTTCAAGGATTCCTTCTGCAGGACAATTGAGACCTGTTGGGCAGCTCCAAAACATCCCATATGGAATGACTCCAGAGCACCGTTCGAGAATGGATGCCAGGGAATCCCGCCTCGCATTCCAATTATCTCGTAGCAACAAGACAGTGGAGTTCGGATGGCTCTGCGGGAGCAACCTGGTTTGCTGAGTTAATATGGACTTTCCTGAGCATGGGGCCTAATGTGTGTTTGTGTCCATGAGGACTTTGGAATGGGGCGGTGGCACTGGGACTCTGAAGTATTCTCCTAAGATTTTGACATAGGTGCCATGCAGAATTTTCCTCGTGGAGACGAGATTTTTTCTAATGGGTGCCTCAGGAAACCCCCTATGCTGGTATTACATTCCAGGATTTTGAGGAGACATGCCTGTAAACCAAAGCAATGGATCCCATTATGGCCTAGGGTCCTGTCTGGTACCATATCCTTCTCTGGGGACATCCATCTATAGTATGAGTGGAGGTAGATGCTCAGGTGGTGTCAGACCGCCCTTGTTTGTCCACAGAGACCTAGATATTGGGATGGCCTCGGGGACATGGAGGGTTCTCCTAATTTGTACAATTTTGGACAATGGAATGGGCAGAATTCCCATGCATGGGGTAGGCACAGTCCTAATGTGTGGCTCCAGGGCCCCATCCTTGATGGTGTGTGGCCCAGAACTTTGAGGACAGAAGTCTGAAAACACAGACTCAGCTTAGGTTTGGGGATGTACGTCTGGCAGGCCCAATCTACAAACCATGAGTAGAACTCTTCAGGATATGAAGAAAGAGTGAGTCTGAGGCGCTTGCTCAGGCTTGGGTCTCTGGATTTTGTGTAAACAATATCCTTGGAATGTGGGGAGACCTCATGGGCCATGGACGAATCTTCCTCTCTTTGGATTTGGCCCGGTCCCAATTGTTTTTCGTCAATCTGTGGGATGGGAGGTCTCCTTTCATGTTTGTAACCTCAGGTGTCCCAACCAAAGAGGAATTCCAAAGCAGAGCCCTGGGGAAGAGTGAAGGGACAACTCAAACGATGGTTAAAATTTGGGGCCTAGGGGCATGTCAGGCCCCATATGCTGTCTCTTCACCAGCCACTGAGAGGCCTTACTTGAGGACTGTGCTCAGGCTGAGGGTCACAATGTGTGTTTGTGACCAATGTGGCTCGCGAGCATGGGCGGGGCCTCAAGGGTCACACTGGTTTCATCTACACTGAACTTTGGACAACATGCCAATCACAAGGTCTCTTGCCATGGTGAAGGATTTCTGATTACTGCATCATTTTCAACCCTGGGCAGTCGTTGGAGATAAGGTCTAGGTTCGGAAGCCTGAAAACCGCAGTTGGGAAGAGATGATGACCTAAGGCCATGGTGGGTCTGATGTGCTCAGTGTGCGGTCAGCTGCTTGGTTGTTGGTCAGGATGTTCGGGCTCAGGTTGTGTCAGACAGTGCATTAGTGCCCAGGTTAGACTATATAATTTGGATACATTCGATTGCCGTGTAGTTTGATCCTTATTGGAGGTGCCCGGTGTGTTCCATAGGCAAGATATTTTTTCTAGAGAGCAGGCAGAGTGCTGCATTGTGGGCCCGGAATTGCCAAACGTGAGGGCTTCTGGGCCAGTAGTATGAGGACAGAAGTCTGAGACCACAAGCTAGACTTGGGCTTCAGGCCAAGGGCAAGGCACGTACCCCATGCACATCTGAACCAATATCTCATGCATCTGAAGTCACGGCGAGGATCAGACGTTGGCTCAGGTTGTAGTTTCTGTGCATGACAGCCCCTTCATGAATGGAGAGGAATCTCAAGGCCATGGAGGTTTTCCCACGTTGGGGTTGTGGGATGCCCCTTTCAAGGAATCCTTCAGCGGGACAATTGAGACCTTTTGGGCAGCTCCAAAACATCCCATATGGAATGACTCCAGAGCACTTTTCGAGGATGGATTCCAGGGAAGCACGCCTCGCATTCCAATTGTCTCCTAGCAACAAGACAGTGGAGATCTGATGGCTCTGCGGGAGCAACCTGGTTGGCTGATATGGACTTTCCTGAGCATGGGGCCTTATGTGTGTTTGTGTCCATGAGGACCTTGGAATGGGGCGGTGGCACTGGGACTCTGAAGTATTCTCCTAAGATTTTGACATAGGTCCCAAGCAGAAGTTTCCTCGTGGAGACGAGATTTTTTCTGATGGGTGCCTCAGGAAACCCCCTATGCTGGTATTGGAATACAGGATTTTGAGGAGACATGCCTTTAAACCAAAGCAATGGATCCGAATATGGCCTAGGGTCCTGTCTGGTACCATATCCTTCTCTGGGGACATCCATCTATGGTATGAGTGGAGGTAGATGCTCAGCTGGTGTCAGACCGCCCTTGTTTGTCCACCGAGACCTACATATTCGGATGACCTCGGGGACTTTGGAGGGTTCTCCTAATTGGTACAATTTTGGACAATGGAATGGGCAGTATTCCCATGCATGGGGTAGGCACAGTCCTAATGTGTGGCTCCAGGGGCCCCAGCCTGGAGGGTGTGTGGCCCAGGACTTTGAGGACAGAAGTCTGAAAACACAAACTCAGCTTGGGTTTGGGGACGTAGGTATGGCAGGCCCAATCTACAAACCATGAGAAGAACTCTTCACGATACGAAGAAAGAGCGAGTCTGAGGCGCTTGCTCAGGCTTTGTTCTCTGAATTTTGTGTCAACGATGGCCGTGGAATGAGTGGAGTCCTCATGGGCCATGGACGAATCTTCCTCTCTGTGGATTTGGCCCAGGCCCAATTGTTTTTCGTCAATCTGTGGGATGGGAGGTCTCCTTTCATGTTTGTAACCTCAGGTGTCCCAACCAAAGAGGAATTCCAAAGCAGAGCCCTGGGGAAGAGTGAAGGGACAACCCAAACTATGGTTAAAATTTGGGGCCTAGGGGCATGGCAGGCCCCATATGCTGTCTCTTCATCCAGCCACTGAGAGGCCTTACTTGAGGACGGGGCTCAGGCTGAGGGTCACAATGTGTGTTTGTGACCAATGTGGCCTGTGAGCATGGGCGGGGCCTCATGGGCCACACTGGTTTCATCTACACTGAACTTTGGACAACATGCCAATCACAAGGTCTCTTGCCATGGGGAAGGAGTTCTGATTTCTGCATCATTTTCAACCCTGGGCAGTCGTTGTAGATAAGGTCTAGGTTCGGAAGCCTGAAAACCACAGTTGGAACGAGATGATGACCTAAGGCCATGGTGGGTCTGATGTGCTAGGTGTGCGGTCAGCTGCCTGGTTGTTGGTCAGGAGGTCGGGCTCAGGTTGTGTCAGACAGTGCATTAGTGCCCAGGTTAGACTATATAATTTGGGTACAGTCGAGTGCCGTGTAGGTTGATCCTCATTTGAGGTGCCTGGGCAGCTCTTTAGGCAAGATATTTTTTCTAGAGAGCAGGCAGAGTGCTGCATTGTGGGTCCTGAATTGCCAAACTTGAGAGCTTCTGGTTCAGTAGTGTGAGGACAGAAGTCGTAGAACACAAGCTAGACTTGGGCTTCAGGCCGAGGTCAAGGCAGGTACCCCCTGCACATCTGAACCAATATCTCATGCATCTGAAGTCACGGCGAGGATCAGACGTTGGCTCAGGTTGTAGTTTCTGTTCATGACTGCCCCTTCATGAACGGAGAGAAATCTCAAGGCCATGGAGGTTTTCCCACGTTGGGAGTTGTGGAATGCCCCCTTCAAGGATTCCTTCTGCGGGACAATTGAGACCTGTTGGGCAGCTCAAAAACATCCCATATGGAATGACTCCAGAGCACCGTTCGAGGATGGATGCCAGGGTAGCCCGCCTCGCATTCCAATTGTCTCCTAACAACAAGACAGTTGAGATCGGATGGCTCTGCGGGAGCAACCGGGATGGCTGATTTGAAATGGACAGCTCCTGAACATGGGGCATAATGTTTGTTTGTGTCCATGAGGACCTTGGAATGGGGCGGTGGCACCGGGACTCTGAAGTATTCTCCTAAGATTTTGACATAGGTCCCATGCACAAGTTTCTTCGTGGAGACGAGATGTTTTCTGATGGGTGCCTCAGGAAACACCCTATGCTAGTATTGGAATCCAGGATTTTGAGGAGACATGCCTTTAACCAAAGCAATGGATCCGATTATGGCCTAGGGTCCTGTCTGGTTCTATCTCCTTCTCTGGGGACATACATCTATGGTATGAGTGGAGGTAGATTCTTAGCTGGTGTCAGACCGCCCTTGTTTGTCCACAGAGACCTACATATTGGGATGGCCTCGGGGACTTGGAGGGTTCTCCTAATTTGTACAATTTTGGACAATGGAATGGGCAGAATTACAATGCATAGGGTAGGCACAGTCCTAATGTGTGGCTCCAGGGGCCCTAGTCTGGAGGGTGTGTGGCCCAGGACATTGAGGACAGAAGTCTGAAAACAGAAACTCAGCTTAGGTTTGGGGACGTAGGTATGGCAGTCCCGATCTACAAACCATGAGAAGAACTCCTCAGGTTCAAAGACAGAGCGAGACTGAGGCGCTTGCTCAGGCATTGGTCTCTGGATTTTGTGTCAACCATGGCTGTGGAATGTTGGGAAGCCTCATGGGCCATGGACGTATATTCCTCTCTGTGGATTTGGCCCTGTCCCAATTGTTTTTCGTCAATCTGTGGGATTGGAGGTCTCCTTTCAGGTTTGTTACCTCAGGTGTCCCAACCAAAGAAGAATTCCAAAGCAGAGCCCTGGGGTGAGTGAGGGGACTACCAAAACTATGGTTAAAATTTGGGGCGTAGGGGCATGGCAGGCCCCATATGCTGTCTCTTCATCCAGCCCCTGAGAGGCCTTACATGAGGACTGGGCTCAGGCTGAGGGTCACAATGTGTGTTTGTGACCAATGTGGCCCGCGAGCATGGGCGAGGCCTCATGGGCCACACTGGTTTCAACTACACTGAACTTTGGACAACATGCCAATCACAAGGTCTCTTGCCATAGGGAAGGAGTTCTGATTTCTGCATCATTTTCAACCATTGGCAGTGATTGGAGATAAGGTCTAGGTTGTGGATCCTGAAAACCGCAGTTGGGAAGAGATGATGACCTAAGGCCATGGTGGGTCTGATGTTCTCAGTGTGCGGTCAGCTGCCTGGTTGTTGGTCAGGAGCTTCGGGCTCAGGTTGTGTCAAACAGTGCATGAGTGCCCAGGTTAGACTATATAATTTGGGTACAGCTGAGTGCCGTGTAGGTTGATCCTTATTTGAGGAGCCTTGGCAGCTCATTAGGCAAGATATTTTTTCTAGAGGGCAGGCAGAGTGCTGCATTGTGGGCCTGGAATTGCCAAACTTGAGGGCTTCTGGTTAAGTAGTGTGAGGACAGAAGTCTGAGAACACAAGCTAGACTTGGGCTTCAGGCCGAGGGCAAGGCAGGTACCCCCTGCACATCTGAACCAATATCTCATGCATCTGAAGTCACGGCGAGGATCAGACGTTGGCTCAGGTTGTAGTTTCTGTGCATGACTGACCCTTCATGAACGGAGAGGAATCTCAAGGCCATGGAGGTTTTCCCACGTTGGGAGTTGTGGGATGCCCCCTTCAAGGATTCCTTCTGCGGCACAATTGAGACCTGTTGGGCAGCTCCAAAACATCCCATATGGAATGACTCCTGAGCACCGTTGGAGGATGGATGCCAGGGTAGCCCGCCTCGCATTCCAATTGTCTCCTAGAAACAAGACAGTGGAGATCGGATGGCTCTGCGGGAGCAACCGGGGTGGCTGAGTTGATATGGACTTTCCTGTGCATGGGGCCTAATGTGTGTTTGTGTCCATGAGGACTTTGGAATGGGGCAGTGGCACCGGGACTCTGAAGTATTCTCCTAAGATTTTGACATAGGTCCCATGCACAAGTTTTCTCATGGAGACGAGATGTTTTCTGATGGGTGCCTCAGGAAACCCCGTATGCTGGTATTGGAATCCAGGATTTTGAGGAGACGTGCCTGTAAACCAAAGCAATGGATCAGATTATGGCCTAGGGTCCTTTCTGGTTCCATCTCCTCTCTGGGGACATCCATCTATGGTTTGAGTGGAGCTAGTTGCACAGCTGGTGTCAGACCGCCCTTGTTTGTCCAAAGAGACATACATATTGGGATGGCCTCGGGGACTTTTGAGGGATCTCCTAATTTGTACAATTTTGGACAATGTAATGGGCAGAATTCCCATGCATGAAGTAGGCACAGTCCTAATGTGTGGCTCCAGGGGCCCCAACCTGGAGGGAATGTGGCCCAGGACTTTGAGGACAGAAGTCGGAAAACACAGAATCAGCTTAGGTTTGGGGACGTAGGTATGGCAGGCCCAATCTACAAACCATGAGAATAACTCTTCAGGATATGAAGAAAGAACGAGTCTGAGGCGCTTGCTCAGGCTTTGGTCTCTGGATTTTGTGTCAACGATGGCCGTGGCATGTGGGGAAGCCTCATGGGCCATGGACAAAACTTCCTCTCTGAGGATTTGGCCCGGTCCCAATTGTTTTTCGTCAATCTGTGGGATGGGAGGTCTCCTTTCAGGTTTGTTAACTCGGGTGTCCCAACCAAAGAGGAATACCAAAGCAGAGCCCTGGGGAAGAGTGAAGGGACAACCCAAACTATGGGTAAAATTTGGGGCCTAGGGGCATGGCAAGCCCCATATGCTGTCTCTTCATCCAGCCCCTGAGAGGCCTTACTTGAGGACTGGGCTCAGGCTGAGGGTCACAATGTTTGCTTGTGACCAATGTGGCCTGTGAGCATGGGCGGGGCCTCATGGGCTACACTGTTTTCATCTACACTGAACTTTGGACAACATGCCAATCACAAGGTCTCTTGCCATGGGGAAGGAGTTCTGATTTCTGCATCATTTTCAACCATGGGCAGTCGTTGTAGATAAGGTCTAGGTTCGGAAGCCTGAAAACCACAGTTGGAACGAGATGATGACCTAAGGCCATGGTGGGTCTGATGTTCTCACTGTGCGGTCAGCTGCCTGGTTGTTGGTCAGGAGGTCGGGCTCAGGTTGTGTCAGACAGTGCATTAGTGCCCAGGTTATACTATATAATTTGGGTACAGTTGAGTGCCGTGTAGGTTGATCCTCATTTGAGGAGCCTGGGCAGCTCATTAGGCAAGATATTTTTTCTAGAGGGCAGGCAGCGTGCTGCATTGTGGGCCCGGAATTGAGAAATTTGAGGGCTTCTGGTTAAGTAGTGTGAGGACAGAAGTCTGAGAACACAAGCTAGACTTAGGCTTCAGGCCGAGGGCAAGGCAGGTACCCCCTGCACATCTGAACCAATATCTCATGCATCTGAAGTCACGGCGAGGATCAGACGTTGGCTCAGGTTGTAGTTTCTGGGCATGACTGACCCTTCATGAACGGAGAGGAATCTCAAGGCCATGGAGGTTTTCCCACGTTGGGAGTTGTGGGATGCCCCCTTCAAGGATTCCTTCTGCGGCACAATTGAGACCTGTTGGGCAGCTCCAAAACATCCCATATGGAATGACTCCTGAGCACCATTGGAGGATGGATGACAGGGAAGCCCGCCTCGAATTCCAATTGTCTCCTAGCAACAAGACAGTGGAGATCGGATGGCTCTGCGGGAGCAACCGGGGTGGCTGATTTCAAATGGACTTTCCTGAGCATGGGGCCTAATGTGTGTTTGTGTCCATGAGGACTTTGGAATGGGGCAGTGGCACTGGGACTCTGAAGTATTCTCTTAAGATTTTGACATAGGTCCCATGCACAAGTTTCCTCATGGAGACGAGATGTTTTCTGATGGGTGCCTCAGGAACCCCCCTATCCTGGTATTGGAATCCAGGATTTTGAGGAGACATGCCTGTAAACCAAAGCAATGGATGCGATTATGGCCTAGGGTCCTTTCTGGTTCCATCTACTTCTCTGGGGACATCCATTTATGGTTTGAGTGGAGCTAGTTGCTCAACTGGTGTCAGACCGCCCTTGTTTGTCCAAAGAGACCTACATATTGGGATGGCCTCGGGGACTTTGGAGGGATCTCCTAATTTGTACAATTTTGGACAATGGAATGGGCAGAATTCCCATGCATGAAGTAGGCACAGTCCTAATGTGTGGCTCCAGGGGCCTCAGCCTGGAGGGAGTGTGGCCCAGGACTTTGAGGACAGAAGTCGGAAAACACAGAATCAGCTTAGGTTTGGGGACGTAGGTATGGCAGGCCCAATCTACAAACCATGAGAATAACTCTTCAGGATATGAAGAAAAAACGAGTCTGAGGCGCTTCCTCAGGCTTTGGTCTCTGGATTTTGTGTCAACGATGGCCGTGGAATGTGGGGAAGCCTCATGGGCCATGGACGAAACTTCCTCTCTTGGGATTTGGCCCGGTCCCAATTGTTTTTCGTCAATCTGTGGGCCGGGAGGACTCCTTTCAGGTTTGCTAACTCGGGTGTCCCAACCAAAGAGGAATACCAAAGCAGAGCCCTGGGGAAGAGTGAAGGGACAACCCAAACTATGGTTAAAATTTGGGGCCTAGGGGCATGGCAGGCCCCATATGCTGTCTCTTCATCCAGCCCCTGAGAGGCCTTACTTGAGGACTGGGCTCAGGCTGAGAGTCACAATGTTTGTTTGTGACCAATGTGGCCCGCGAGCATGGGCGGGGCCTCATGGGCTACACTGTTTTCAACTACACTGAACTTTGGACAACATGCCAATCACAAGGTCTCTTGCCATGGAGAAGGAGTTCTGATTTCTGCATCATTTTCAACCATGGGCAGTGGTTGGAGATAAGGTCTAGGTTCTGAATCCTGAAAACCGCAGTTGGAACGAGATGATGACCTAAGGCCATGGTGGGTCTGATGTGCTAGGTGTGCGGTCAGCTGCCTGGTTTTTGGTCAGGAGGTTCGGGCTCAGGTTGTGTCAGACAGTGCATTAGTGCCCAGGTTAGACTATATAATTTGGGTACAGTCGAGTGCCGTGTATGTTGATCCTTATTTGAGGTGCCTGGGCAGCTCATTAGGCAAGATATTTTTTCTAGAAAGCAGGCAGAGTGCTACATTGTGGGTCCTGAATTGCCAAACTTGAGGGCTTCTGGTTCAGTAGTGTGAGGACAGAAGTCTGAGAACACAAGCTAGACTTGGGCTTCAGGCCGAGGGCAAGGCTCGTACCCCATGCACATCTGAACCAATATCTCATGCATCTGAAGTCACGGCGAGGATCAGACGTTGGCTCAGGTTGTAGTTTCTGTGCATGACTGCCCCTTCATGAACGGAGAGGAATCTCAAGGCCATGGAGGTTTTCCCACCTTGGGAGTTGTGGGATGCCCCCTTCAAGGATTCCTTCTGCGGGACAATTGAGACCTGTTGGGCAGCTCCAGGACCTCCCATATGGAATGACTCCAGAGCACCTTTCGAGGATGAATGCCAGGGAAGCCCACCTCGCATTCCAATTGTCTCCTCGCAACAAGACAGTGGAGATCGGATGGCTCTGCGGGAGCAACCGGGGTGGCTGAGTTGAAATGGTCTTTCCTGAGGATGGGGCCTAATGTGTGTTTGTGTCCATGAGGGCCTTGGAATGGGGCGGTGGACCGGGAACCTGAAGTATGTGGCCCTCGAGCATGAACGGGGCCTCATGGGCCACACTGGTTTCAAGTACACTGAACTTTGGACAACATGCCAATCACAAGGTTTCTTGCCATGGGGAAGGAGTTCTGCTTTCTGCATCGTTATCAACCCTGGGCAGTGGTTGGAGATAAGGTCTAGGTTCTGAAGCCTGATAACCGCAGTTGGAAGAGATGACGACCTAAGGCCATGGAATGTTGATGTGCTCAGTATGCGGTCAGCTGCCTGGGTGTTGGTCAGGAGGTTCGGGCTCAGGTGGTGACAGACAGTGCATTAGTGCCCAGCTTAGACTATATAATTTGGGTACAGTGGAGTGCCGTTTAGGTTTATCCTCATTTAAGGTGCCTGGGCAGCTCATTAGGCAATAAAATTTTTTGTAGAGGTCAGGCAGAGTGTTGCCTTGTGGGTCCGGAATTGCAAAACTTGAGGGATTCTTGGCTAGGAGTGTGAGGACAGAAGTCTGAGAACACAAGCTAGACTTGGGCTTCAGGCCGAGGGGAAGGCTGGTACCCCCTGCAGATCTGAACCTATATCTCATGCATCTGAAGTCAGGGCGAGGATCAGACGTTGGCTCAGGTTGGAGTTTCTGTGCATGACAGCCCCTTCATGAACGGTGCGGAATCTCAAGGCCATGGAGGTTTTCCCACGTTGGGAGTTGTGGGATGCCCCCTTCAAGGATTCCTTGTGCGGGACAATTAAGACCTGTTGGGCAGCTCCAGGACATCACATATGGATGACTCCAGAGCACTGTTTGGGGATGGATGCCAGGGAAGCCCGCCTCGCATTCCAATTTTCTCCTAGCACAAAGACAGTTGACAATGGATGGCTCTGCGGGAGCAACCGGGGTGGCTGAGTTGAAATGGACTTTCCTGAGAATGGGGCCTAAGGTGTTTTTTTGTCCATGAGGGCCTTGGAATGGGGGGGGTGGCACCGGGACCCTGAAGTATTCTCCTAAGCTTTTGACTAGCTCCCATGCAGAAGTTTCCTAGTGGAGACGAGATTTTTTCTGATGGGTGCCTTAGGAAACCCCCTTTGCTGGTGTTGGTTTCCAGGGTTTTGAGGATACATGCCTGTAAACCAAAGCAATGGATCCGATTATGGCCTATGTCCTGTCTGGTTCAATCTTCTTCCCATGGATTGGGTAGTCACAGTCCTAATGTGTGCCTCCAGGGGCCCTAGCCTGGAGGGTGTGTGGCCCAGGACTTTGGGGACAGAAGTCTTATAACACAAACTCATCTTAGGTTGTGGGAGGTAGGTATGGCAGGCCCAATCTACAAACCATGAGAAGAATTCTTCAGGATATGAAGAAAGAGCTAGTCTGAGGTGCTTGTTCAGACATTTGTCTCTGGATATTGTATCAACGATGGCCGTGGAAAGTGGGGAGGCCTCATGGGCCATGGACGAATCTTCCTCTTTGTGGATTTGGCCCGGTCCCAAATATTTTTCGTCAATCTGTGGGATGGGAGGCCTCTTTCAGGTTTGCTACTACAGGTGTCCCAACCAAAGAGGAATTCCAATGCAGAGCCCTGGGGAAGAGTGAAGGAAAAACCCAAACTATGGTTAAAAATTGGGGCCTAGGGTCATGGCAGGCCCAATATGCTGTCACTTCATCCAGACACTGAGAGGCCTTACTTGAGGACTGGGCTCAGGCTGAGGGTCACAATGTGTGTTTGTGTCCAATGTGCCCCGCGAGCATGGGCGGGGCCTAATTGGCCACACTGATTTCAACTACACTGAACTTTGGACAATATGCCAATTACAAGGTTTCTTACCACGGGGAAAGAGTTCTGATTTCTTGATCATTTTTACCCTGGGCAGTGGTTTGAGATAAGGTCTAGGTTCTGAAGCCTGAAAACCGCAGTAGGGAAGAGATGACGACCTCAGTGTGTGTGTGACCTATGTGGCCCGCGAGCATGGGCGGGGCAACATTGGCAACACTGCTTTCAACTACACTGACCTAAGGCCATGGCGGTTCTGATGTGCTCAGTGTGCGGTCAGCTGCCTGGGTTTTGGTCAGGAGGTTCGTGCTCAGGTGGTGCTGATGGTGCATTAGTGCCCAGGTTAGACTATATAATTTGGGTACAGTCGAGTGCCGTGTAGGTTTATACTCATTTAAGGTGCTTGGGCAGCTCATTAGGCAAGATATTTTTTTTTAGAGGGCTGGCAGAGTGCTGCATTGTGGGTCCGGAATTGACATACTTGAGGGATTCTAGGCCAGGAGTGTGAGGACAGAAATCTGAGAACACAAGCTAGACTTGGACTTCAGGCCGAGGCCACGGCAGGTACCCCCTGCAGATCTGACCCAATGTCTCATGCGTATGAAGTCACGGCGAAGATCAGACGTTGGCTCAGTTTGGAGTTTCTGTGCATGACTGCCTCTTCATGAACGGAGCAGAATCTAAAGGCCATGGAGGTTTTCCCACGTTGGGAGTTGTGGGCTGCCCCCTTCAAGGATTTCTTCTGCAGGACAATTGAGACCTTTTGGGCAGCTCCAGCACATCCCATATGGAATGACTCCAGAGCACCGTTCGAGGATTGATGCCAGGGAAGCCCGCCTCGCATTCCAATTGTCTCCTAGGAACAAGACAGTTTAGGTCGGATGGCTCTGTGGGGGCAAATGGGGTGGCTGAGTTGAAATGGACTTTCCTGGGGCTCCTGGGTGGCTCAGTGGATTAAGCCGCTGCCTTAGGCTCAGGTCATGATCTCAGAGTCCTGGTTTCGAGCCTCATATCGGGCCTGCTTCCTTCTCTCTCTCTGCCTGCCTCTCTGCCTGCTTGTGATCTCTGTCTGTCTTATAAATAAATAAAATCTTTAAACAAAAAAAAAAAGAAATGGACTTCCTGAGGATGGTGCCTAATGTGTGTTTGTGTCCTTGAGGGCCTTGGAATTGGGCGGTGGCACCGGGACCCTGAAGTATTCCCCTAAGCTTTTGACATAGCTCCCATGCACAACTTTCTTTGTGGAGACGAGATTTGTACTGATGGGTGCCACAGGAAGCCCCCTATTCTGGTATTGTAATCCAGGCTTTTGAGGAGAAATGACTGTAAACCAAAGCAATGGATCCGATTATGGCCTAGGGTCCTGTGTGGTTCAATCTTCTTCTCTGGGGACATCCATCTATGGTATAATTGGAGGTAGATGCTCAGCTGGTGTCAGACCGCCCTTGTTTGTCCCCGGAGACCTACATTATTGGGATGGCCTCGGGGACTTTGGAGGGTTCTCCTAATGTGTACGATTTTGGACAATGGAATGCGCAGATTCCCATGGATTGGGTAGGCACAGTCCTAATGTATCGCTCCAGGGGCCCCAGCCTGGAGGGTGTGTGGCCCAGGACTTTGAGGACAGAAGTCTGAAAACACAAACTCAGCTTAGTTTTGGGGACATAGGTATGGCAGGCCCAATCTATAAACCATGTAAAGAATTCTTCAGGATATGAAGAAAGAGCGAGTCTGAGGCACTTGATCAGGCTTTGTCTCTGGATTTTGTATCAACGATGGCCGTGGAATGTGGGGAGGCCTCATGGGCCGTGGAAAAATCTTCCTCTCTGCGGATTTGACCCATTCCCAATTGTTTGTCGTCAAGCTGTGGGATGGGAGGTCTCCTTTCAGGTTTGTTACCTCAGTGTCCCAACCAAAGAGGAATTCCAAAGCAGAGCCCCGGGGAAGAGTGAATGGACAACCCAAACTATGGTTAAAAATTGAGGCCTAGGATCATGGCAGGCCCAATATGCTGTCTCTTCATCCAGCCGCTGAGAGGCCTTACTTGAGGACTCTGCTCAGGCTGATGGTCACAATATATATATTTTTTTCTAGAGGGCAGGCTGAGTCCTGCATTGTGGGTCCGGATTTGCCAAACTTGAGGGCTTCTGGGCCAGGAGTGTGAGGAGAGAAGTCTGAGCGGGACAATTGAGACCTGTTTGGTAGCTCCAGACATCCCATATGGAATGACTCCAGAGCACCGTTCAAGATGGATGCCAGGGAAGCCCGCCTCGCATTCCAATTTCTCCTAGCACCAAGACAGTTTAGATTGGATGGCTCTGCGGGAGGAACCGGGGTGGCTGATTTGAAATGGACGTTCCCGAGAATGGGGCCTAATATTTTTTTGTGTTCATGAGGGCCTTGGATTGGGGCGGTGGCACAGGGCCCCTGAAGTATTCTCCTAAGCTTTTGACATAACTCCCATGCACAGGTTTCCTTGTGGAGACAGATTTGTTCTGATCGGTGCCTGAGGAAACCACCTATGCTGGTATTAGAATCCAGTCTTTTGAGGAGACATGCCTGTAAACCAAATCAATGCATCCGATTATGGGCTAGGGTCCTGTCTGGTTCCATCTTCTTCTCTGGGGACATCCATCTATGGTATGAGTGGAGGTAGATGCTCAGCCGGTGTCAGACCGCCCTTGTTTGTCCCGGGAGACCTACACTATTGGGATGGCCTCGGGGACTTTGGAGGGTTCTCCTGATTTGTAAGATTTTGAACAATGGAATGCGCAGAATTCCCATGGATTGGGTAGGCCCAGTCCTAATGTGTGGCTCCAGGGGCACCAGCCTGTACGGTGTGTGGCCCAGGACTTTGAGGACACAAGTCTGAAAACACAAACTCACCTTAGGTTTGGGGACGTAGGAATGGCAGGCCCAATCTACAGACCATGAGAAGAAATCTTCAGGGTATGAAGAAAGAGCTAGTCTGAGGCGCTTGCTCAGGCTTTTGTCTCTGGATTTTGTATCAACGATGGCCGTGGAATGTGGGGAGTCCTCATGTGCCATGGACGAATCTTCCTATTTGTGGATTTAGCCCGGTCCCAATGGTTTTTCGTCAATCTGTGTGTTCGGAGGTCTCCTTTCAGGTTTGTTACCTCAGTGTCCCAACAAAAGAGGAAATCCAAAGCAGAGCCCTGGGGAAGAGTGAAGGGACAACCCAAACTATGGCTAAAATTGGTGCCTTGGGGCATGGCAGGCTCAATATGCTGACACTTCATCCAGCCACTAAGAGGCCTTACTTGATGACTTGGCTCAGGCTGTGGGTCACAATGTGTGTTTGTGACCTATGTAGCCAACGAGCATCCCCGGGGATCATGGGCCACACTGGTTTCAACTAACTGAACTTTGGACAATATGCCAATCACAAGGTTTCTTGCCATGGGAAAGGAGTTCTGATTTCTGCATCATTTTCAACCATGGGCAGTGGTTGGAGATAAGGTCTAGGTTCTGAAGCCTGAAAATCGCAGTTGGGAGGAGATGAAGACCTAAGGCCATGGCGGGTCTGATGTGCTCAGTGTGCGGTCAGATGCCTGGGTGTTGGTCAAGAGGTTCGGGCACAGGTTGGGCCAGAGTGCATTAGTGCCCAGGTTAGCCTACATAATTTGGGTACAGTCGAGTGCCGTGTATGTTTATCATCATTTGAGATTCCTCGGAAACTCATTAGGAAATATATTTTTTCTAGAGTGCTGGCAGAGTGCTGCATTGTGGGTCCGGAATTGCTAGACTTGAGGGGTTCTGAGTAGTAGTGTGAGGACAGTAGTCTGAGAACACAAGCTAGACTTGGGCTTCAGGCCGAGGGCACGGCAGGTACCCCCTGCAGATCTGAACCAATATCTCATGCATCTGAAGTCAAGGCAAGGATCAGACGTTGGCTCAGGTTGGAATTTGTGTGCATGTCTGCCCCTTCATGAACGGAGCGGAATCTCAAGGCCATGGAGGTTTTTTCACGTTGGGAGTTGTCAGATGCCCCCTTCAAGGATTCCTTCTTCGGGACAATTGAGACCTTTTGGGCAGCTCCAGTACATCTCATATGGAATGACTCCAGAGCACCGTTCGTGGATGGATTCCAGGGAAGCCCACCTCGCATTCCAATTGGCTAATAGCAACAAGACAGTGGAGATCGGATGGCTCTGCGGGAGCAACCGGTGTGGCTGAATTGAAATGGACTATCCTGGGTCTCCTGGGGGGCTCAGTGTGTTAAGCTGCTGCCTTTGGCTGAGGTCATGATCTCAGAGTTCTCGATCAAGCCTCACATCGGGCTCTCTGCTTAGCAGGGAGCCTGCCTCCTACTCTCTCTCTGCCTGCCTCTCTGCCTGCTTGTGATCTTTGTCTGTCAAATAAATAAAAGAAAACTTAAAAAGAAAAAAAAAGAAATGGTCTTTCCTGAGGATGGGGCCTAATGTGTGTTTGGGTCCATGAGGGCCTTGGAATGGGGCGGTGGCACCATGACCCTGAAGTATTCTCCTAAGCTTTTGAATAGCTCCCATGCACAAGTTTCCTTGTGGAGATGAGATTTGTTCTCATGGGTGCCTCAGGAAACCCCCTTTGCTGGTATTGGAATCCAGTCCTTTGAGGAGACATGCCTGTAAACAAAAGCAATGCATCCGATTATGGCCTAGGGTCCTGTCTGGTTCAATCTTCTTCTTTGGGGATATCCATCTATGGTATGAGTGGAGGTAGATGCTCAGCTGGTGTCAGACCGCCCACAACCTGGAGGGTTTGTGGCCCAGGACTTTGAGGACAGAAGTCTGAAAACAAAAACTCAGCTTAGGTTTGGGGACGTAGGTATAGCAGGCCAAATCTACAAAGCATGTGAAGAACACTTCAAGATATGAAGAAAGAGCGAGTCTGAGGCGCTTGCTCAGGCTTTTGTCTCTGGATTATGTATGAATAGCCGTGGAATGTGCGGAGACCTCATGGGCCATGGACGAATCTTCATCTCTGTGGATTAGGCACGGCCCAATTCTTTTTCGTCAATCTGTTGGATGGGAGGTCTCCTTTCAGGTTTGTTACCTCAGGTGTCCCAAACAAAGAGGAATTCCAAAGCAGAGCACTGTGGAAGAGTGAAGGGGCTACCCAAACTCTGGTTAAAAATTGGGGCCTAGGGGCATGGCAGGCTCAATATGCTGTACCTTCAACAGCCACTTAGAAGCCTTACTTGAGGACTGGGTTCAGGCTGAGGGTCACAATGTGTGTTTGTGACCAATGTGGCCTGCGTACATGGGCGGGGCCACATGGGCAACACTGGTTTCATCTACACTGTACATTGGACCACATGCCAATCACAAGGTGTCTAGCCATGGGGAAAGAATTCTGATTTCTGCATCATTTTCAACCCTGGGCAGTGGTTGGAGATAAGGTCTAGGTTCTGAAGCCTGAAAACCGTAGTTGGGTAGAGATGAGAACTTAAGGCCTTGGTGGGTCTGATTTGCTCAGTGTGCAGTCAGCTATCTGGGTGTTGGTCAGGAGGTTGGGGGCAGGTTGTGTCAGACAGTGCATTATGCCCAGGTTAGAATATATATTTGAGTACAGTCGAGTGCCGTGTAGGTTTATCCTCATTTAAGGTGCCTGGGCAGCTCATTAAGCAATAAATTTTTTCTAGAGGTCAGGCAGAGTGCTGCATATGTGTCCGGAATTGCCAGACTTGAGGGATTCTGGGCCAGGAGTGTGAGGACAGAAGTCTGAGAACAGAAGCTAGACTTGGGCTTCAGGCCGAGATCACGGCAGGTACCCCCTTCAGATCTGAACCATTATCTCATGCATCTGAACTCACGGCGAGGATCAGACGTTGGCTCAGGTTTGAGTTTCTGTGCATGACTGCCCCTCCATGAAAGGAGCGGAATCTCAAGGCCATGGAGGTTTTCCCACGTTGGGAGTTGTGGGATGCCCCCTTCAAGGATTCCTTCTGGGGGACAATTGAGACCCGTTCGCAGCTCCAGGACATCCCATATGGAATGACTCCAAAGCACCGTTCAAGGATGGATGCCAGGGAAGCCCGCCTCGCATTCCAATTGTCTCCTAGCAACAAGACAGTTGAGATCTGATGGCTCTGCAGGAGCAACCAAGGTGGCTGAGTTGAAATGGATTTTCCTGAGTATGGGGCCTAATGTGTGTTTGTGTCCATGAGGCCTTGGAATGGGGCGGTGGCTCCGGGATCCTGAAGTATTCTCCTATGCTTTTGACATAGCTCCCATGCACAAGTTTCCTTGTGGAGACTAGATTTGTTCTGATGGGACCCTCAGGAAACCCCCTATGCTGGTATTGGAATCCAGGCTTTTGAGGAGACATGCCTGTAAACCAAAGCAATGGATCCGATTATGGCCTAGGGTCCTGTCTGGTTCAATCTTCTCTGGGGACATCCATCTATGGTATGAGTGGAGGTAGATGCTCAGCTGGTGTCAGATCGCCCTTGTTTGTCCCAGGAGACCTACACTATTGGGATGGCATCGGGGACTTTGGAGGGTTCTCCTAATATATACGATTTGGACAATGGAATGGGCAGAATTCCCATTCATGGGGTAAGCACAGTCCTAATGTGTGGCTCCAGGGGCCCCAGCCTGGAGGGTGTGTGGCCCATGAATTTGAGGACAAAAGTCTGAAAACAAAAACTCAGCTTAGGTTTGGGGAGGTAGGTATGGCAGGCTCAATCTACAAACCATGAGAAGAATTCTTCAGAATATGAAGAAAGAGCGAGTCTGAGGCGCTTGCTCAGGCTTTTGTCTCTGGATTTTGTATCAACTATGGCCGTGGAATGTGGGGAGGACTCATGGGCCATGGACAAATCTTCCTCTCTGTGGATATGGCCCGGTCCCAACGGATTTTCGTCAATCTGTGGTATGGGAGGTCACCTTTCAGGTTTGTTACCTCAGGTGTCCCAACCAAAGAGGAATTCCAAAGCAGAGACCTGGGAAAGAGTGAAGGGACAACCCAAACTATGGTTAAAAATTGGGGCCTAGGGGCATGGCAGGCCCAATATGCTGTCTCTTCCTCCAGCCACTGAGAGGCCTTACTTGAGGACTGGGCTCAGGCTGAGGGTCACAATGTGTGTTTGTGACCAATGTGGCCCGCGAGCATGGGCGGGGCCTCATGGGCCACACTGGTTTCAACTACACTGAACTTTGGACAACATGCCAATCACAAGGTTTCTTGCCATGGGGAATGAGTTCTGATTTCTGCATCATTTTCAACCCTGGGCAGTGGTTGGAGAGAAGGTCTAGGTTCTGAAGGTTGAAAACCACAGTTGGGAAGAGATGACGACCTAAGGCTATGGCGGGTCTTTTGTGCTCATTGTGCGATCAGCAGCCAGGGTGTTGGTCAGGAGGTTCGGGCACAGGTTGTGTCAGACAGTGCATTAGTGCTTAGGTTAGACTATTTTATTTGGGTACAGTCGAGTGCCGTGTAGGTTTATCCTCATTTGAGGTGCCTGGGCAGCTAAGTAGTTAAGATATTTTTTCTATAGGGCAGGCAGAGTGCTGCATTGTGGGTCTGGAATTGCCAAACTTGAGTGCTTCTGGGCTAGGAGTGTGAGGACAGAAGTCTGAGAACACAACCTAAACTTGGGCTTCAGGCCGAGGGAACTGCAGGTGTCCCTTGCAGATCTGAACCAATATCTCAAGCATATGAAGTCATGGCGAGGAACAGACGTTGTCTCAGGTTGGAGTTTCTGTGCATTACTGCCCCTTCATGAACGAAGCGGAGTCTCAAGGCCATGGAGGTTTTCCCAAGTTGGGAGTTGGGCGATGTTCCCTTCATGATTCCTTCTACGGACAATTGAGACCTGTTGGGCAGCTCCAGGACCTCCCATATGGAAAGACTCCAGAGCATCGTTCGAGGATGGATGCCAGGGAAGCCCGCCTCGCTTTCCAATTATCTCCTAGCAACAAGACAGTTGAGATCTTATGGCTCTTTGGGAGCAACCAGGTTGGCTGAGTTGAAATGGACTTTCCTGAGGATGTGGCCTAATGTGTGTTTGTGTCCACCAGGGCCTTGGAATGGGGCGGTGGCATCGGGACCATGAAGTATTCTCCTAAGCTTTTGACATAGCTCCCATGCACAAGTTTCCTCGTGGAGACGAGATTTAACCTGATGGGTGCCTCAGGAAACCCCCTATGCTGGTATTGGAGTCCAGGCTTTTGAGGATACATGCCTGTAAACCAAAGCAACAGATCCGATTATGGCCTAGGGTCCTGTCTGGTTCAATCTTCTTCTCTGGGGCATCCATGTATGGTATGAGTGGAGGTAGATGCTCAGCTGGTGTCAGACTGCCCTTGTTTGTCCCGGGAGACCTACACTATTGGGATGGCCTCGGGGAATTGGAGGGTTCTCCTAATATGTACGATTTTGGACAATGGAATGGGCAGAATTCCCATGAATGGGGTAAGCAAAGTCCTAATGTGAGGCTCCAGGGGCCCCAGCCTGGAGGGTGTGTGGCCCTGGAATTTGAGGACAGAAGTCTGAAAACACAAACTCAGCTTAGGTTTGGGGAGGTAGGTATGGCAGGCCCAATCTACAAACCATGAGAAGAAAACTTCAGGATATGAAGAAAGAGCGAGTCTGAGGCGCTTGCTCAGGCTTTGTTCTCTGGATTTTGTATCAACGATGACCGTGGAATGTGGCGAGGCCTCATGGGTCATGGACGAATCTTCCTCTCTGTGGATATGGCCCGGTCCCAATGGTTTTTCGTCAATCTGTGGGATGGGAGGTCTCCTTTCAGGTTTGATACCTCAGGTGCCCCAAACAAAGAGGAATTCCAAAGCAGAGCCCTGGGGAAGAGTGAAGGGACTAGACAGTTGAGATCTGATGTCTCTGCGGGAGAAACCGGGGTAGTTGAGTTGAAATGGACTTTCTTGAGGATGGGGCCTAATGTGTGTTTGTGTCCATGAGCGCCAAGGAATGGAGGCTAGCCTGGAGGTTGTGTGGGTCCAGGCTGCGGGCACAGATGTCTGGAAACACAAACTCAGCTTATGAGTGGCGCCTAGGGTATGGCAGGCCGGATGTACAGCCCAAGAGGGAGCTCCTGGGCCTCTGAAACAAGGGCGAGTGGGAGGCGTTCCTTCAGGCTTTTGTCTCTGGATGTTGTGTCCCGGATAGCCGTGGATTGGATGGGTGGCCTCAGGGACTATGAACGAGTATCCCTCTCTGGGTATTTGTCCCAGCTCCCAAGATTTGGGGTCATTTTGTGGGAAGGGTGGAGTCCTGTTGTCTGGCTCATGTGTCTCTCCAAGAAAGGGATTCGAGAGCAGAGCCCCCGGTACGGGCGGGGTGACTGGAAAGCTCAAACACTGGTGAGGATTGGGTGCATAGCGGCCTGGCAAGCCCCATATGTGGGCTCTTGGTCCAGGCCCTGACAGGCCTTTCTTTGACATGGGGCTCACGCTGAGGGTCACAGTGTGAATTTGTTCTGCTGCACTCACGGTTGGGCGTGGAATCAGGGGCCATGAAGGTTTCTCTCACCCTGAAGGTGTGACTCCATGCCAAGAGCAAGCTTTACAGCCATGGGGAAGGCGGAGTTCTGTTTTGTGCTTGCGATCCCCAGCTGTTTGGAGAATTGATATACAGTCTAGGTTCAGATATTTGAAAACCAAGGTTAGGAAGAGGTGACGGCATAAGACCATGGCGTGTTCGAAGTGCTGGGTGTGTGGCCAGCTGTCTCCTTGTCTGTCTGGACGTGTGGCTTCAGGCTGTGTCAGATGGAGCATAAGTGCCCAGAGCAGCCTATCCAGTTCGGGTAACGTCGAGGTCGGAGCAGGTTGATCCTAATCTGGGTTTTCTGGAGAACCCCACAGGGAAACGTTGTTCTTACGTTGTGCAGACACTGGGCTGGGTTGTGGTTCTGGAGTTTCTAGTCCGGGGGGCTTGTTTGCCAGGAGTGTGAGGAATGAAGTCTGAAAACACAAGCTAGCCTGAGGTTTGGGACCGAGGGCACAGCAGGCCCACTCTGCAGAGGCTGTATGGAGATCTCCTGCACTGAGGTCATGTCAACTATGAGACGTGTCTCAGGCTAGAGTTTTTGTCCTACAAGGCCTCTTCCTTAAGGGTGTGGGGGCTTCATGACGCCAGGGAGGTTTGCCTACAATGGGATTTGTGAACTACTCCAAACCTCAAGGTTTCCTTCTGCACGACAGTCGAGTCCTATTGGATGGTTCCAGGAGGTCCCATATGGAAAGACTCGGGAGCAGGTGTCTAAGCATGGATGCCTGGGAACGCCACCTCATATTCCCACTCTTTAGTCAGGACAAGACAGGCTCAATCTGCAGGCTCCTGGGTGAGCTACCCAGAGGGGAGAGTTGAAATGGACTCTCCTGAAGATGAGTCCTACTGTGGCTTGGTGGCCTGGGAGACCTTGGAATGTGGAGGTGGCTCAGGGACTCTGCAGGATTCTCCAACCTGAGGTGTTTGACACGGCTCCAACAAGGGAGCTTCCCATGTGGAGTCGAGAGGAGTTCTGTTTAGTGCCTCAGGAAAGTCCCATATCCTGTTCTTCGAACCAAAGCCTCTGAAAAGTGACACCTGGACAACAAAGAAAGAGTTGAGATTAGGGCCTAAGGGCCTGGACGGCTCAACCTTCTATCTCTGTTGAAATCTGTATGCATGCCTTCGTGGAGGTTGCTGCTCAGCTTGTGTCTGAATGCCCCTGTGTGTCCAGGGAGGCTCCCAGTAGTGGGATGTCCATGGGGGCCTTGAGATTTCTCATAATCTGGAGGTGTGTGGCCAAAGGAATGGACACAGTTACCCAGGAGAGAGCAGGCACGGACCTGTGGTATGGCTCCAGAGGACCCAGCCTAGAGGCTGTGTTTGCCCGGACTTTGGGGACAGATGTCTGAAAAAGCAAACTTGGCTCAGCTAGGGGCCAAGGTAATGGCAGGCTTGATCTCCAGTCCGTGAGGGGAGATCCTCTGGATATCAAAGGAGGGCAAGTGGGAGGCAGTCGCTCAGGCTTTTGTCTCTGGGTGCTGCCTTCACAGTGGCCGTTCAGGGTAGGGGTTGCTTCAGGGGCCGAGGAAGAGCCTTCCTCTCGGGGGATTGTCCAAGCTCCCAAGGGTTTGGGTTCATTCTGTGGGAAGGGAAGAGTACTGTTTTCTGCCACAGGGGACCCCCCAGGAGAGGGACTCTAGAGCACAGCAGTGGCCTCCCTCAACTGGAATACACACCATCTCGTTAGTCCTGGGTGCCTAGGGGCATGGCAAGCCACATATGCGGGATCTTGGTCCAGTCACTGAGTGGTGTTACTTGAATAAGGTACTCACGCCGAGGGTCACCATGTGTGTTTGTGCCCTAGGCGGCCCTTACGCATGGGCGTGGCCTCATGGGTCATGCCGTTTTCTCCTTCACTGAAGGTTTGACTCACTGCCAGCAGCAAGGTTTCTTGCCATGGGGAAGGAGGGGTTCTGTCTTGTGCATCAGGTTCCCCCCTGTGCAGGGATTGGAGATAAGGTCCAGGTTCCGATGACTGAAAACCCAGGTTGGGAATGGATGGTGGCCTAAGGCAGTGGCGGCTCCAATGTGCTTGGTGTGTAGCCAGCTGTGTCATGAGGCCAAGGAAGTTTTCCCACACTGAGTTTGGAGACCTTGGAATGTGCTGGTTGTTCAGTGGCCCTGCGGAACTCTCCTACCTGAAGGGTTTGATACATCCCCTGTAAGAAAGCTCCCCATGTGGAGATAAGAGAGGTTTCGTTTGGTGCCTCAGAAAAGCCCCTAGTGCTGGTCTACGAGAACAATCCTCTGAGGACAGACACATGGAAACCAAAGCTAAGGTTCATATTAGGGCCTGGGGGCCTGTCCATTTCAACCTTCTGTCTCTGGGGACAATGACTGAGAGTCTAAGTGGAGATAGTTGCACCGCTGGTGTCAGAGAGCCCCTCTTAGTCCAGGGTGGCCTACACTATTGATGGCCTCAGGGGCCTTGGGGCTTTTCCCTAACCTGTAGGGTTGTTGTCAATGGATTGGGCACAATTTCCTTGGAGAGGGCAGGCACAATCGTTCGCTGTGGCTACAGAGGCCCTAGCCTGGAGGTTGTGTGGGTCCAGGCTGTGGACACAGAAGTCTTAAAACACAAACACAGCTCATGAGTGGCGCCTAGGGTATGGCAGGCCGGATGTACAGCCCGAGAGGGAGCTCCTGGGCCTCTGAAACAAGGGCGAGTGGGAGGCGTTCCTTCAGGCTTTTGTCTCTGGATGTTGTGTCCGGGATAGCTGTGGATAGGAGGGGTGGCCTCAGGGACTTTGGACGAGTATCTCTCTCTGGGGATTTGTCCCAGGTCCCAAGAGTTTGGGGTCATTTTGTTGAAAGGGTGGAGTCATGTTGTCTGGCTCATGTGTCTCTTCAAGAAAGGGATTCCAGATCAGAGCCCCAGGTACGGGCTGGGCGACTGGTAAAATCAATCACTGGTGAGGATTGGGTGCATAGTTGCTTGGCAAGTCAATATGCGGGCTCTTGGTCCAGGCCCTGACAGGCCTTTCTTTGACATGGGGCTCATGCTGAGGGTCACTGTTTGAATTTGTGCCCAAGCAGCACTCACGTTTGGGCGTGGCATCAGGGGCCATGAAGGTTTCTCCCACCCTGAAGGTGTGACTCCATGCCAAGAGCAAGCTGTACAGCCATGGGGGAGGAAGAGTTCTGTTTTTTGCTTGCGATACCCAGCTGTATGGAGAATTGATATAATGTCTACGTTCAGATATCTGAAAACCAAGGTTAGGAAGAAGTGACGGGATAAGACCATGGCGTGTCCGAAGTGCGGGGTGTGCGGACAGCTGTCTCCTTGTCTGTCTGGACGTCTGGCTTCAGGCTGTGTCAGACAGAGCATGAGTGCCCAGTGCAGCCTATCCAGTTCGGGTACCGTCGAGGCCCGAGCAGGTTGATCCTCATCTGGGTTTTATGGAGAGCCAAACAGGGAAACGTTTTTCTTCCATTGGGCAGACACTGGGCTGGGTTGTGGTTCTGGAGTTCCTAGTCCGGAGGGCTTGTTTGCCAGGAGTGTGAGGAAGGAAGTCTGAAAACACAAGCTAGCGTGAGGTTTGTGACCAAAGGCATGGCAGGCCCACTCTGCAGAGGCTGAATCGAGATCTCCTGCTCTGAGGTCATGTCAACTATGAGACGAGCCTAAGGCTAGAATTTTTGTCCAGCATGGCCTCTTCCTGAAGGGTGTGGGGGCTTCATGAGGCCATGGAGGTTTGCCTACGATGAGATTTGTGAACTACTCCAAACCTCAATGTTTCCTTCTGCACGACTGTCGAGTCCTATTGGATGGTTCCAGGAGACCCCATACGGAAATACTCGAGAGCAGGTGTCTAAGCATGGATGCCTGGGAACGCCACCTCATATTCCCACTCTTTAGTCAGGAAAAGGCTGGCTCAATCTGTGGCCTCCTGGGTGAGCTACCCAGAGGTGAGAGTTGAAATGGACTCTACTGAAGATGAGTCCTACTGTGGCTTGGTGGCCTGGGAGACCTTGGAATGTGGAGGTGGCTCAGGGACTCTGCAGAATTCTCCAACGTGAGGTGTCTGACACGGCTCCAACAAGGAAGCTTCCCATGTGGAGACGAGAGGAGTTCTGTTCAGTGCCTCAGGAAAGCCCCATATCCTGTTCTTCGAACCAAAGCCTCTGAGGAGTGACACCTGGAAACCAAAGCAAGAGTTGAGATTATGGCCTAAGGGCCTTTCTGGCTCTACCTTCTATCTCTGTTGACATTGTGTGCATGCCTTCGTGGAGGTAGCTGCTCAGCTTGTGTCCAAATGCCCCTGTGTGTCCAGGGAGGCTCCCAGTAGTGGGATGTCCTTGAGGTTTCTCATATTCTGAGGTGTGTGGCCAAAGAAATGGACACAGTTTTCCAGGAGAGAGCAGGCACGGTCCTGTGGTATGGCTCCAGAGGACCCAGCCTATAGGCTGTGTTTGCCAGGGCTGTGGGGACAGACGTCTGAGAAAGCAAACGTGGCTCAGTTAGGGGCCAAGGTAATGGCAGGCCTGATCTCCAGTCCGTGAGGGGAGATCCTCTGGATATCAAAGGAGGGCAAGTGGGATGCAGTCGCTCAGGATTTGTCTCTGGGTGTTGCGTTCACAGTGGCCGTTCAGGGTAGGGGTTGCTTCAGGGGCCGAGGAAGAGCCTTCCTCTCGGGGGATTGTCCAAGCTCCCAAGTGTTTGGGTTCATTCTGTGGGAAGGGAAGAGTACTGTATTCTGCCACAGGGGACCCCCCAGGAGAGGGACTCTGGATCACAGCATTGGCTTCCCTTAACTGGAATACACACCATCTAGTTAGTCCTGGGTGCCTATGGGCATGGCAGGCCACATATGCGGGCTCTTGGTCCAGTCACTGAGTGGGGTTACTTGAATAAGGTACTCACGCTGAGGGTTACAAGGTGTTTTTGTGCCCAAGCTGGCCCTCACGCATGGGCGTGGCCTCATGGGCCATGCCGTTTTCTCCTACACTGAAGGTTTGACTCACTGCCAGCAGCAAGGTTTCTTGCCATGGGAAAGGAAGGGTTCTGACTTGCGCATCCGGTTACCCCTGTGCAGGGATTGAAGATAAGGTCTATGTTCCGATGACTGAAAACCCAGGTTGGGAATGGATGGTGGCCTAAGGCAGTGGCGGGTCCAATGTGCTGGGGGTGCAGCCAGATGTGTCGGTGTCTGTAGGAAGTTCTGGGCTCAGGCTATTCGCGACAGACCATCAGTGTTTATGGTAGCCTATGCAATTGGGGTGTTGCCGACGGCCAAGCTGTTTGGTCCTCATTTGGGGTTCTGGGCAGCACCATAGACAATGTTTTTCTCCTGGGAGGCAGTCAGAGTGCTTCATTGTGGCCCCAGAATTCCCAGGAGGGTAGGTTTTCGGGCCCGGAATGTGAGGACAGAAGTCTGAAAACACAAGCTTGGGTGTGGATTGGAGCCAAGGGCAGAGCAGGCCCACTCTGCAGAGGCTGAATCCAAATCTCCTGCATCTGAAGTCAGGCTGAGGATCAGACGTTGGCTGAGGCTGGCGTATGTGTCCATGATGGCACCTTCATGAAGCGGGGGCCTCATGAGGCCAAGGAACTTTTCCCACGCTGAGTTTGGAGGTTACCCCAACCACAAGGTTTCCTTCTGCGGGACATTCGAGTCCTGTTGCATGGCTCCAGGACATAGGATACAGAAGGACTGGAGACCAGGGTTCGAAGGATGGATCCCTGTACAGCATGCCTCGCATTTCCATTAGCCATTAGCCACAAGATTTGTTTGATCTGCTGCCTCTGGGGCACGCTACCCAGGGGGCTGAGTTGAAATGGCCTCTCCTGAGGATGCATCATAATGTGCGTTTGAGTCCATGGAGACCTTGGAATGTGCTGGTTGTTCAGGGGCCCTGCGGAACACTCCTACCTGAAGGGTTTGATACGTCCCCAGTAAGAAAGCTCCCCATGTGGAGACGAGAGAGGTTTGGTTTGGTGCCTCAGAAATGCCCCGTGTGCTGGTCTACAAAAACAGTCCTCTGAGGACGGACACATGGAAACCAAAGCTAAGGTTCAGATTAGGGCCTGGGAGCCTGTCCATTTCAACCTTCTGTCTCTGGGGACACTGGCTGAGAGTCTAAGTGGAGATAAATGCTCCGCTGGTGTCAGAGAGCCCCTCTTAGTCCAGGGTGGCCTACACTATTGATGGCCTCAGGGGCCTTGGAGCTTTTCCCTAACCTGTAGGGTTGTAGTCAATGGATTGGGCACAATTTCCTTGGAGAGGGCAGGCACAATCTTTCGCTGTGGCTCCAGAGGCCCTAGCCTGGAGGTTGTGTGGGTCCAGGCTGTGGGCACAGAAGTCTGAAAACACAAACTCAGCTTATGCGTGGCGCCTAGCGTATGGCAGGCCGGATGTACAGCCCGAGAGGGAGCTCCTGGGCCTCTGAAACAAGGGCGAGTGGGAGGCGTTCCTTCAGGCTTTTGTCTCTGGATGTTGTGTCCGGGATAGCCATGGATAGGAGGGGTGGCCTCAGGGACTGTGGACGAGTATCTCTCTCTGGGGAATTGTCCCAGCTCCCAAGAGTTTGGGGTCATTTTGTGGTAAGGGTGGAGTCGTGTTGTCTGGCTCATGTGTCTCTCCAAGAAAGGGATTCCAGAGCAGAGCCCCAGGTACGGGCGGGGCGACTGGAAAACTCAAACACTGGTGAGGATTGGGTGCATAGGGGCTTGGCAAGCCCCATATGTGGGCTCTTGGTCCAGGCCCTGACAGGCCTTTCTTTGACATGGGGCTCATGCTGAGGGTCACAGTGTGAATTTGTGTCCAAGCAGCACTCAAGTTTGGGCGTGGCATCAGGGGCCATAAAGGTTTCTCCCACCTTGAAATTGTGACTCCATGCCAAGAGCAACCTTTACAGCCATGGAGAAGGAGGAGTTCTGTTTTGTGCCTGCGATACCCAGTTGTGTGGAGAATTGATATAATGTCTAGGTTCAGATATTGAAAGCCAAGGTTAGGAAGAATTGACTGCATAAGACCATGGTGGGTCCGAAGTGCTGGGTGTGTGGACAGCTGTCTCCTTGTCTGTCTGGACGTCTGGCTTCAGGCTGTGTCAGACAGAGCATGAGTGCCCAGAGCAGCCGATCCAGTTAAGGGACCGTCGAGGCCCGAGCAGGTTGATCCTCATCTGGGTTTTCTGGAGAGCCCCATAGGGAAACGTTTTTCTTCCGTTGGGCAGACACTGGGCTGGGTTGTGGTTCTGGAGTTCCTAGTCCGGAGGGCTTGTTTGCCAGGAGTGTGAGGAAGGAAGTCTGAAAACACAAGCTAGCCTGAGGTTTGGGACCGAGGGCATGGCAGGCCCACACTGCAGAGGCTGAATCGAAATCTCCTGCTCTGAGGTCATGTCAAGTATGATACGTGCCTCAGCCTAGAGTTTTTGTCCAGCATGGCCTCTTCCTGAAGGGTGTGGGGTCTTCATGAGGCCAGGGAGGATTGCCTACGATGGGATTTGTGAACTACTCCAAACCTCAATGTTTCCTTCTGCACGACTGTCGAGTCCTATTGGATGGTTCCAGGAGGCCCCATACGGAAAGACTCGAGAGCAGGTGTCTAAGCATGGATGCCTGGGAACGCCACCTCATATTCCCACTCTTTAGTCAGGACAAGGCTGGCTCAATCTGTGGGCTCCTTGGTGAACTACCCAGAGGGCAGAGTTGAAATGGACTCTCCTGAAGATGAGTCCTACTGTGGCTTGGTGGCCTGGGAGACCTTGGAATGTGGAGGTGGCTAAGGGACTGTGCAGGACTCTCCAACCTGAGGTGTTTGACAAAGCTCCAACAAGGAAGCTTCCCATGTGGAGACGAGAGGAGTTCTGTTCAGCGCCTCAGGAAAGCCCCATATCCTGTTCTTTGAACCAAAGCCTCTGAAGAGTGACACCTGGAAACCAAAGCAAGAGTTGAGATTAGGGCCTAAGGGCCTGTCCGGCTCAACCTTCTATCTCTGTTGACATCTGTATGCATGCCTTCGTGGAGGTAGCTGCTCAGCTTGTGTCTGAATGCCCCTGTGTGTCCAGGGAGGCTCCCAGTAGTGGGATGTCCTCGGGGGCCTTGAGGTTTCTCATATTCTGAAGGTGTGTGGCCAAAGGAATGGACAGAGTTTTCCAGGAGAGAGCAGGCACGGTCCTGTGGTATGGCTCCAGAGGACCCAGCCTAGAGGCTGTGTTTGCCAGGGCTGTGGGGACAGACGTCTGAGAAAGCAAACGTGGCTCAGTTAGGGGCCAAGGTAATGGCAGGCCTGATCTCCAGTCCGTGAGGGGAGATCCTCTGGATATCAAAGGAGGGCAAGTGGGATGCAGTCGCTCAGGATTTGTCTCTGGGTGTTGCGTTCACAGTGGCCGTTCAGGGTAGGGGTTGCTTCAGGGGCCGAGGAAGAGCCTTCCTCTCGGGGGATTGTCCAAGCTCCCAAGTGTTTGGGTTCATTCTGTGGGAAGGGAAGAGTACTGTATTCTGCCACAGGGGACCCCCCAGGAGAGGGACTCTGGATCACAGCATTGGCTTCCCTTAACTGGAATACACACCATCTAGTTAGTCCTGGGTGCCTATGGGCATGGCAGGCCACATATGCGGGCTCTTGGTCCAGTCACTGCGTGGGGTTACTTGAATAAGGTACTCACGCTGAGGGTTACAAGGTGTTTTTGTGCCCAAGCTGGCCCTCACGCATGGGCGTGGCCTCATGGGCCATGCCGTTTTCTCCTACACTGAAGGTTTGACTCACTGCCAGCAGCAAGGTTTCTTGCCATGGGAAAGGAAGGGTTCTGACTTGCGCATCCGGTTACCCCTGTGCAGGGATTGAAGATAAGGTCTATGTTCCGATGACTGAAAACCCAGGTTGGGAATGGATGGTGGCCTAAGGCAGTGGCGGGTCCAATGTGCTGGGGGTGCAGCCAGATGTGTCGGTGTCTGTAGGAAGTTCTGGGCTCAGGCTATTCGCGACAGACCATCAGTGTTTATGGTAGCCTATGCAATTGGGGTGTTGCCGACGGCCAAGCTGTTTGGTCCTCATTTGGGGTTCTGGGCAGCACCATAGACAATGTTTTTCTCCTGGGAGGCAGTCAGAGTGCTTCATTGTGGCCCCAGAATTCCCAGGAGGGTAGGTTTTCGGGCCCGGAATGTGAGGACAGAAGTCTGAAAACACAAGCTTGGGTGTGGATTGGAGCCAAGGGCAGAGCAGGCCCACTCTGCAGAGGCTGAATCCAAATCTCCTGCATCTGAAGTCAGGCTGAGGATCAGACGTTGGCTGAGGCTGGCGTATGTGTCCATGATGGCACCTTCATGAAGCGGGGGCCTCATGAGGCCAAGGAACTTTTCCCACGCTGAGTTTGGAGGTTGCCCCAAACCACAAGGTTTCCTTCTGCGGGACATTCGAGTCCTGTTGCATGGCTCCAGGACATAGGATACAGAAGGACTGGAGACCAGGGTTCGAAGGATGGATCCCTGTACAGCATGCCTCGCATTTCCATTAGCCATTAGCCACAAGATTTGTTTGATCTGCTGCCTCTGGGGCACGCTACCCAGGGGGCTGAGTTGAAATGGCCTCTCCTGAGGATGCATCATAATGTGCGTTTGAGTCCATGGAGACCTTGGAATGTGCTGGTTGTTCAGGGGCCCTGCGGAACACTCCTACCTGAAGGGTTTGATACGTCCCCAGTAAGAAAGCTCCCCATGTGGAGACGAGAGAGGTTTGGTTTGGTGCCTCAGAAATGCCCCGTGTGCTGGTCTACAAAAACAGTCCTCTGAGGACGGACACATGGAAACCAAAGCTAAGGTTCAGATTAGGGCCTGGGAGCCTGTCCATTTCAACCTTCTGTCTCTGGGGACACTGGCTGAGAGTCTAAGTGGAGATAGTTGCTCCGCTGGTGTCAGAGAGCCCCTCTTAGTCCAGGGTGGCCTACACTATTGATGGCCTCAGGGGCCTTGGAGCTTTTCCCTAACCTGTAGGGTTGTAGTCAATGGATTGGGCACAATTTCCTTGGAGAGGGCAGGCACAATCTTTCGCTGTGGCTCCAGAGGCCCTAGCCTGGAGGTTGTGTGGGTCCAGGCTGTGGGCACAGAAGTCTGAAAACACAAACTCAGCTTATGCGTGGCGCCTAGCGTATGGCAGGCCGGATGTACAGCCCGAGAGGGAGCTCCTGGGCCTCTGAAACAAGGGCGAGTGGGAGGCGTTCCTTCAGGCTTTTGTCTCTGGATGTTGTGTCCGGGATAGCCATGGATAGGAGGGGTGGCCTCAGGGACTGTGGACGAGTATCTCTCTCTGGGGAATTGTCCCAGCTCCCAAGAGTTTGGGGTCATTTTGTGGTAAGGGTGGAGTCGTGTTGTCTGGCTCATGTGTCTCTCCAAGAAAGGGATTCCAGAGCAGAGCCCCAGGTACGGGCGGGGCGACTGGAAAACTCAAACACTGGTGAGGATTGGGTGCATAGGGGCTTGGCAAGCCCCATATGTGGGCTCTTGGTCCAGGCCCTGACAGGCCTTTCTTTGACATGGGGCTCATGCTGAGGGTCACAGTGTGAATTTGTGTCCAAGCAGCACTCAAGTTTGGGCGTGGCATCAGGGGCCATAAAGGTTTCTCCCACCTTGAAATTGTGACTCCATGCCAAGAGCAACCTTTACAGCCATGGAGAAGGAGGAGTTCTGTTTTGTGCCTGCGATACCCAGTTGTGTGGAGAATTGATATAATGTCTAGGTTCAGATATTGAAAGCCAAGGTTAGGAAGAATTGACTGCATAAGACCATGGTGGGTCCGAAGTGCTGGGTGTGTGGACAGCTGTCTCCTTGTCTGTCTGGACGTCTGGCTTCAGGCTGTGTCAGACAGAGCATGAGTGCCCAGAGCAGCCGATCCAGTTAAGGGACCGTCGAGGCCCGAGCAGGTTGATCCTCATCTGGGTTTTCTGGAGAGCCCCATAGGGAAACGTTTTTCTTCCGTTGGGCAGACACTGGGCTGGGTTGTGGTTCTGGAGTTCCTAGTCCGGAGGGCTTGTTTGCCAGGAGTGTGAGGAAGGAAGTCTGAAAACACAAGCTAGCCTGAGGTTTGGGACCGAGGGCATGGCAGGCCCACACTGCAGAGGCTGAATCGAAATCTCCTGCTCTGAGGTCATGTCAAGTATGATACGTGCCTCAGCCTAGAGTTTTTGTCCAGCATGGCCTCTTCCTGAAGGGTGTGGGGTCTTCATGAGGCCAGGGAGGATTGCCTACGATGGGATTTGTGAACTACTCCAAACCTCAATGTTTCCTTCTGCACGACTGTCGAGTCCTATTGGATGGTTCCAGGAGGCCCCATACGGAAAGACTCGAGAGCAGGTGTCTAAGCATGGATGCCTGGGAACGCCACCTCATATTCCCACTCTTTAGTCAGGACAAGGCTGGCTCAATCTGTGGGCTCCTTGGTGAACTACCCAGAGGGCAGAGTTGAAATGGACTCTCCTGAAGATCAGTCCTACTGTGGCTTGGTGGCCTGGGAGACCTTGGAATGTGGAGGTGGCTAAGGGACTGTGCAGGACTCTCCAACCTGAGGTGTTTGACAAAGCTCCAACAAGGAAGCTTCCCATGTGGAGACGAGAGGAGTTCTGTTCAGCGCCTCAGGAAAGCCCCATATCCTGTTCTTTGAACCAAAGCCTCTGAAGAGTGACACCTGGAAACCAAAGCAAGAGTTGAGATTAGGGCCTAAGGGCCTGTCCGGCTCAACCTTCTATCTCTGTTGACATCTGTATGCATGCCTTCGTGGAGGTAGCTTCTCAGCTTGTGTCTGAATGCCCCTGTGTGTCCAGGGAGGCTCCCAGTAGTGGGATGTCCTCGGGGGCCTTGAGGTTTCTCATATTCTGAAGGTGTGTGGCCAAAGGAATGGACAGAGTTTTCCAGGAGAGAGCAGGCACGGTCCTGTGGTATGGCTCCAGAGGACCCAGCCTAGAGGCTGTGTTTGCCAGGGCTGTGGGGACAGATGTCTGAAAAAGCAAACTTGGCTCAGCTAGGGGCCAAGGTAATGGCAGGCCTGATCTCCAGTCCGTGAGGGGAGATCCTCTGGATATCAAAGGAGGGCAAGTGGGAGGCAGTTGCTCAGGCTTTTGTCTCTGGGTGTTACGTTCACAGTGGCCGTTCAGGGTAGGGGTTGCTTTAGGGGCCGAGGAAAGCCTTCCTCTCGGGGGATTGTCCAAGCTCCCAAATGTTTTGGTTCATTTGTGGGAAGGGAAGAGTACTGTATTCTGCCACAGGGGACCCCCCAAGAGAGGGACTCTAGAGCTAAGCAATGGGATCCCTCAACTGGAATACACACCATCTAGTTAGTCCTGGGTCCCTATGTGCATGGCAAGCCACATATGCAGGCTCTTGGTCCAGTCACTGAGAGGCGTTACTTGAATAAGGAACTCACGCTGAGGGTTACAATGTGTGTTGGTGCCCAAGGCGGCGCTCACGCATGGTCGTGGCCTCATGGGCATTGCCGTTTTCTCCTACACTGAAGGTTTGACTCACTGCCAGCAGCAAGGTTTCTTGCCATGGGGAAGGAGGGGTTCTGACTTGTGCATCAGGTTCCCCCCTGTGCAGGGATTGGAGATAAGGTCTAGGTTCCGATGACTGAAAACCCAAGTTGGGAATGGATGGTGGCCTAAGGCAGTGGCGGGTCCAATGTGCTGGGTGTGCAGCCAGCTGTGTCGGTGTCTGTTGGAAGGTCTGGGCTCAGGCTATTTTCGAAAGAGCATCAGTGTTTAAGGTAGCCTATGCAATTGGGGTGTTGACGAGGGCCAAACTGTTTGATCCTCATTTGGGGTTTCTGGGCAGCACCATAGACAATGTTTTTCTCCTGGGTGGCAGGCAGAGTGCTTCATTGTGGCCCCAGAATTCCCAGTAGGGAGGGTTTGTGGGACAGGAGTGTGAGGACAGATGTCTGAAAACACAAGCTAGGGTGAGGATTGGAGCTAAGGGTAGAGCAGGCCCACTCTGCAGAGGCTGAATCAAAATCTCCTGCATCTGAAGTCACGCTGAGGATCAGACGTTGGCTGAGGCTGGCGTATGTGTCTATGATGGCACCTTCATGAAGCAGGGGCCTCATGAGGCCAAGGAAGTTTCCCACGCTGAGTTTGGAGGTTGCCCCAAACCACAAGGTTTCCTTCTGCGGGACATTCGAGTCCTGCTGCATGGCTCCAGGACATACCATACGGAAGGACTGGAGAGCAGGGTTCGAAGGATGGATCCCTGTACTGCAGGCATATTATTCCTATTGGCCATTAGCCACAAGGTATGTTTGATCTGCTGCATCTGGGGCATGCTACCCATGGGGCTGTGTTGAAATGGCCTCTCCTGAGGATGCATCATAATGTGCGTTTGGGTCCATGGAGACCTTGGAATGTGCTGGTTGTTCAGGGGCCCTGCGGAACTCTCCTACCTGAAGGGTTTGATACATCCCCAGTAAGAAAGCTCCCCATGTGGAGACGAGAGAGTTTTGGTTTGGTGCCTCAGAAAAGCCCTGTGTGCTGGTCTACGAAAACAGTCTTTGAGGTCGGACAAATGGAAACCAAATCTAAGGTTCAGATTAGGGCCTTGGGGCCTGTCCATTTCAACCTTCTGTCTCTGGGGACACTGGCTGAGAGTCTAAGTGGAGATAGTTGCTCCGCTGGTGTCAGAGAGCCCATCTTAGTCCAGGGTGGCCTACACTATTGATGGCCTGAGGGGCCTTGGAGCTTTTCCCTAACCTGTAGGGATGTGGTCAATGGATTGGGCACACTTTCCTTGGAGAGGGCAGGCACAATCTTTCGCTGTGGCTCCAGAGGCCCTAGCCTGGAGGTTGTGTGGGTCCAGGTTGTGGGCGCAGGAGTCTGAAAACACAAACTCAGCTTATGAGTGGCGCCTAGGGTATGGCAGGCGGATGTACTGCCCGAGAGGGAGCTCCTGGGCTTCTGAAACAAGGGCGAGTGGGAGGCGTTCCTTCAGGCTTTTGTCTCTGGATGTTGTGTCCAGGATAGCCGTGGATTGGAAAGGTGGCCTCAGGGACTGTGGACGAGTATCTCTCTCTGGGGATTTGTCCCAGCTCCCAAGAGTTTGGGGTCATTTTGTGGGAAGGGTGGAGTCGTGTTTTCTGGCTCATGTGTCTCTCCAAGAAAGGGATTCCATAGGAGAGCCCCAGGTACGGGCGGGGTGACCGGAAAACTCAAACACTGGTGAGAATTGGGTGTATGGGGGCTTGGAAAGCAAGCATGAGCGGGGCCTCATGGGCCACACTGGTTTCAACTACACTGAACGTTGGACAACATGCCAACCACAAGGTTTCTTGCACTGGGGAAGGAATTCTGATTTCTGCATTACGTTCAGGCCTGGGCAGTGAATAGAGATAAGGTCTAGGTTCTGAAGCCTGATCCCGAGGTGGAAAGAGATGACGTCCTAAGGCCATGGCGGCTCGATGTGCTCAGTGTGCGGCCAGCTGTCTTGGTGGGGCCAGGAGGTCTAGGCTCAGGCTGTGTCAGAAAGGGCATAAGTGCCCTGGTCAGCCTATGTATTTGGGGTACAGCCAAGGTAGGTGCAGGTTGATCCTCACTTGGGGTTACTTGGTAGCCCCAGAGGGCAATGTTTTTCTTCTGGAGGGCAGGCAGAGTGCTGCTTTGCAGTTCTGGATTGCCAAATTGGAGGGCTTCTGGGTCAGTAGTCTGAGGACAGAAGTCTGAGAACACAAGCTAGGCTTAGGTTTCTGGGTGAGGACATGACAGGCACAATCTACAGACCTGAATCGAGATCTCGTGCATCTGAAGTCAGGGCGAGGATCAGACGATCGCTCAGGTTGGAGTTTCTGACACTGATAGGCCCTTCATGAAGGGGGGCATCACGAGGCCATGGCGGTTTTCCCACAATGGGAATTGTGAGAAGCTCCAAACTGCAAAGTGTCTTCTGCAGGACAATTGAGACCTGTTGTTGGCTCCAGGCTAATGATTCTGAGCAGAGTTCTAAGGATGGATGGCTGGGTAGCCCACCTCGCATTCCAATTGTCTCCTAGCAACAAGACAGTTTAGTTCTGCTGGATCTAGGGGAGAAACCGAGGAGGCTGAGTTGAAAATGACTCTCCTGTGGAAGGGTCCTAATGTGCTTTTGTGTCTATGGAGACCTTGGAATGAAGCGGTGGCACTGGGGCCCTGAAGGGTTCTCCTAAACTGAGCCTTTGAAAACAGCTCCAACGTGCAAGTTTCCCATGTGTAGATGAGAGGTTTTCTGATGGGTGAGTCAAGAAACAGCCATTGCTGGTTTTGAAATCCAGGCCTCTGAGGAGAGATGCCTGGAAACCAAAGCAATGGATATGATTAGTGATTAGGGGCCTGTTCTTTCCTTTTTACATGGGGACATCTGTCTATGGGTCTGAGTACAGGTATGTGCTCAGATGGGCTCAGATTGCCCCTGTTTTACCTGGGAAGCCACCACTAATGAGATGGATCAGGGACTTTGGAGGTTTATCCTATTAGAAGGGATGTGGCCATTGGAATGGGCACACACAATTCCCTTGGAGAGAGCAAGTACAGTCCTCAAGTTTGTCTCCAGGGGCCTGAGCCTGTAGGTTGTGTAGGCCAGGGCTGTTTGGACAGTTGTCTGAAAACACAAACTTGGCTTATGTTTCAGGTCATAGGTATGGCAGGACTTATCTACACCATGAGGAGAACTTTTCGGGATTTAAGAAAATGGCGAGTGTGAGGTGTTTCCTCAAGTTTTTGTCTCTGGATATCGTGTCACTCATGGTCGTGAAATTTCTGGGTGACTTCATGGGAAATGGACAAGTCTTACTCCCTGGTGCTTTGGCCCAGTCCAAAGCATTTGGGGTCACTCTGTGGGATGGAAGAAGTCCGTTTTTTTTTTTTTTTGATGTTGTCTTCTTTTTAACCTCAGGTGTCCCACCAAATGAGGGATTCCAGAGTAGAGCCCTGTGGGGGTGGTGATTGACAATCAGAAATCTGGTTAAAAATTGAGGCCTAGGGACATATCAAGCCCATTATGACATCTAATGGTCCAGTCACTGAGAGGACTTAGTAGAGGACAGGACACATGCTGAGGGTCACAATGCGTGTTTATACCCTTGTCGCATTCAAGAATGGGCAGGGACTCAGGGTGAATGCTGGTTTCTCCTACACTGAACGTTGGACAACGTGCCAACCACAAGGTTTCTTACCATGGGTAAGGAGGTGTTCTGATTTCTGCATCACACTCACCCCTGGGCAGTGATTGGAGATAATGTCTCGGTTCTGAGGCCTGAAAACAGAGGTAGGGAAGAGATGATGACCTAAGGCCATGGCGGGTCTTATGTGCTCAGTGTGCGGTCTGCTATCCGGGTGTTGGTCAGGAGGTCCGGGCTCAGGTTGTGTCCGACAGTGCATTAGTGCCCAGGTTAGACTATATAATTTGGGTGAAGTCGAGTGCTGTGGAGGTTTATCCTCATTGAAGGTGCCTGGGCAGCTCATGAGGCAATAATTTTTTTCTAGAGGGAAGGCAGTGTGCTGCATTGTGGGTCCGGAATTGCCAAACTTGAGGGCTTCGGGGCCAGGAGTGTGAGGACGGAAGTCTGAGAAGACAAGCTAGACTTGGGTTTCAGGGCGAGGGCACGGCAGGTACCCCCTGCAGATCTGAACCAATACTCATGCATCTGAAGTCAGGGCGAGGATCAGATGTTGGCTCAGGTTGGAGTTTCCGTGCATGACGCCCGCTTCATGAAGGGAGCGGAATCTCGAGGCCATTGAGGTTTTCCCACGTTGGGAGTTGTGGGATGCCCCTTTCAAGGATTCCTTCTGCGGGACAATTGAGACCTGTTGGACAGCTCCAGGACATCCCATATGGAATGACTCCAGAGCACCGTTCGAGGATGGATGCCTGGGAAGCCCGCCTCGCATTCCAATTGTCTCCTAGCAACAAGACAATTTAGATCTGATGGCTCTGCGGGAGCAACCGGGGTGGCTGAGTTGAAATGGACTTTCCTGAGGATGGGTTCTAATGTGTTTTTGTGTCCATGAGGGCCTTGGAATGGGACGGTGACACCGGGACCCAGAAGTACTCTCCTATGCTTTGGACATGGCTCCCATGCACAGGTTTCCTGTGAATACGAGATGAGTTCTGCTGGGTGCCTCACCAAAATCCCTATGCTCGTATTGGAATCAGGCTTTTGAGGAGACATGCCTGTAAACCAAGGCAATGGATCCTATCATGGCCTAGGGTCCTGTCTGGTTCAATCTTCTCCTCTGGGGACATCCATTTATGGTATGAGTGGAGGTAGATTATCAGCTGGTGTCAGACAGCCCTTGATTGTTCCGGGCGACCTACACGATTGGGATGGCCTCAGGGACTTTGGAGCTTTCTCCTAATTTGTACGATTTTGGACAATGGAATGGGCAGAATTCCCATGGATTGGTAGGCACAGTCCTAATGTGTGGCTCCAGGGGCCCCAGCCTGGAGGGTGTGTGGCCCTGGACTTTGAGGACAGAAGTCTGAAAACACAAACTCAGCTTAGGATTGGGGATGTAGGTATGGCAGGCCCGATCTACACCATGAGTAGAACGCTTCAGGATATGAAGAAAGTGCGAGTCTGAGGCGCTAACTCAGGTTTTTGTCTCTGGATTTTGTATCAGCGATGGCACAATCTACGGACCTGAATCGAGATCTCGTGCATCTGAAGTCAGGGCGAGGATCAGACGATCTCTCAAGTTGGTGTTTCTGTCCCTGATGGCCCCTTCACGAAGGGGGGGGCATCACGAGGCCATGGGGGTTTTCCCACGATGGGATTTGTGAGAAGATCCAAACTGCAAAGTGTCTTCTGCAGGACAATTGAGACCTGTTGTTTGGCTCCAGGCCAATGATTCTGAGCAGGGTTCTAAGGATGCATGGCTGGGTAGCCCACCTCGCATTCCAATTGTCTGTTGACACAAGACAGGTTAGATCTGCTGGATCTGGGGGAGCAACCGAGGAGGCTGAGTTGAAATGGACTCTCCTATGGATGGGTCCTAATGTGCTTTTGTGTCTATGGAGACCTTGGAATGAAGTGGTGCCACTGGGGCCTGAAGTGTTCTCCTAAACAGAGGCTTTGACACAGCTCCAACGTGCAAGTTTCCCATGGGTAGATGAGATGTTTTCTGATGGGTGAGTCAAGAAACAGCCATATGCTGGTTTTGAAATCCAGGCCTCTGAGGAGAGATGCCTGGAAACCAAAGCAATGGATATGATTAGTGCCTAGGGGCCTGTTCTTTCCTTTTTATCTCTGGGGACATCTGTCTATGGGTCTGAGTACAGGTAGGTGCTCAGATGGGCTCAGATTACCCCTGTTTTACCTGGGAAGCCACCACTAATGAGATGGATCAGGGACTTTGGAGGTTTATCCTTTTAGAAGGGATGTGTCCATTGGAATGGGCACACACAATTCCCTTGGAGATGGCAAGTACAGTCCTCAGGTTTGGCTCCAGGGGCCTGAGCCTGTAGGTTGTGTAGGCCAGGGCTGTTTGGACAGTTGTCTGAAAACACAAACTTGGCTTATGTTTCAGGTAATAGGTATGGCAGGACTTATCTACAGACCATGAGGAGAACTTTTCGGAATTTGAGAAAAGGACGAGTGTGAGGCTCTTGCTCAAGTTTTTGTCTCTGGATATCGTGTCACTCATGGTCGTGAAATTTCTGGGTGACTTCATGGGAAATGGACGAGTCTTACTCCCTGGTGGTTTGGCCCAGTTCAAAGCGTTTGGGGTCACTCTGTGGGATGGAAGAAGTCCGTTTTGTTTTTTTTTTTTTTGATGTTGTTTTCTTTTTAACCTCAGGTGTCCCACCAAATGAGGGATTCCAGAGTAGAGCCCTGGGGGGGGTGTGATTGGACAATCCGAAATCTGGTTAAAAATTGGGGCCTAGGGACATATCAAGCCCCTTAAGACATCTAATGGTCCAGTCACTGAGAGGACTTACTAGAGGACAGGACTCATGCTGAGGGTCACAATGCGTGTTTATGCCCTTGTCGCACTCAAGAATGGGCGTGGCCTCAGGGTGAATGCTAGTTTCTCCTACACTGAAGGTTGGACAACGTGCCAACCACATGGTTTCTTAACATGGGTAAGGAGGTGTTCTAATTTCTGCATCAAACTCACCCCTGGGCAGTGATTGGAGATAATGTCTCGGTTCTGAGGCCTGAAAACTGAGGTAGGGAAAAGATGATGACCTAAGGCCATGGCGGGTCTTATGTGCTCAGTGTGCGGTCTGCTTTCCGGGTGTTGTTCAGGAGGTCCGGGCTCAGGTTGTGTCTGACAGTGCATTAGTGCCCAGGTTAGACTATATAATTTGGGTGAAGTCGACTGCTGTGGAGGTTTATCCTCATTGAAGGTGCCTGGGCAGCTCATGAGGCAATAATTTTTTTCTAGAGGGCAGGCAGAGTGCTGATTTGTGGGTCCGGAATTGCCAAACTTGAGGGCTTCGGGGCCATGAGTTGAGGACGGAAGTCTGAGAAGAAAAGCTAGACTTGGGTATCAGGGCGAGGGCACGGCAGGTACCCCCTGCCGATCTGAACCAATAATCATGCATCTGAAGTCAGGGCGAGGATCAGACGTTGGATCAGGTTGGAGTTTCCGTGCATGACGGCCGCTTCATGAAGGGAGCGGAATCTCGAGGCCATTGAGGTTTTCCCACGTTGGGAGTTGTGGGATGCCCCCTTCAAGGATTCCTTCTGCGAGACAATTGAGACCTGTTGGACAGCTCCAGGACATCCCATATGGAATGATTCCAGAGCACCGTTCGCGGATGGATGCCAGGGAAGCACGCCTCGCATTCCAATTGTCTCCTAGCAACAAGACAGTTTAGATCTGATGGCTCTGCGGGTGCAACCGGGGTGGCAGAGTTGAAATGGACTTTCCTGATGATGGGTCCTAATGTGTTTTTGTGTCCATGAGGGCCTTGGAATGGGGCGGTGGCACCGGGACCCAGAAGTACTCTCCTATGCTTTGGACATGGCTCCCATGCACAGGTTTCCTTGTGGAGACGAGATGAGTTCTGCTGGGTGCCTCAGCAAAACCCCTATGCTCGTATTGGAATCAGGCTTTTGAGGAGACATGCCTGTAAACCAAGGCAATGGATCCTATTATGGCCTAGGGTCCTGTCTGGTTCAATCTTCTCCTCTGGGGACATCCATTTATGGTATGAGTGGAGGTAGATTATCAGCTGGTGTCAGACAGCCCTTGTTTGTTCCGGGCGACCTACACGATTGGGATGGCCTCAGGGACTTTGGAGGTTTCTCCTAATTTGTATGATTTTGGACAATAGAATGGGCAGAATTCCCATGGATTGGTAGGCTCAGTCCTAATGTGTGGCTCCAGGGGCCCCAGCCTGGAGGGTGTGTGGCCCTGGACTTTGAGGACAGAAGTCTGAAAACACAAACTCAGCTTAGGTTTGGGGACGTAGGTATGGCAGGCCCGATCTACAAACCATGAGAAGAACTCTTCAGGTTATGAAGAAAGTGCGAGTCTGAGGCGCTTGCTCAGGTTTTTGTCTCTGGATTTTGTATCAGCGATGGCACAATCTACAGACCTGAATTGAGATCTCGTGCAACTGAAGTCACGGCGCAGATCAGACGATCGCTCAAGTTGGTGTTTCTGTCCCTGATGGACCTTTCACGAAGGGTGGCATCACGAGGCCAAAGGGGTTTTCCCACGATGGGATTTGTGAGAAGCTCCAAACTGCAAAGTGTCTTCTGCAGGACAATTGAGACCTGTTGTTTGGCTCCAGGCCAATGATTCTGAGCAGGGTTCTAAGGATGCATGGCTGGGTAGCCCACCTCGCATTCCAATTGTCTCCTAGAAACAAGACAGGTTAGATCTGCTGCATCTGGGGGAGCAACCGAGGAGGCTGAGTTGAAATGGACTCTCCTATGGATGGGTCCTAATGTGCTTTTGTGTCGATGGAGACCTTGGAATAAAGCGGTGGCACTGGGGCCCTGAAGTGTTCTCCTAAACAGAGGCTTTGACACAGCTCCAACGTGCAAGTTTCCCATGGGTAGATGAGATGTTTTGTGATGGGTGAGTCAAGAAACAGCCATATGCTGGTTTTGAAATCCAGGCCTCTGAGGAGAGATGCCTGGAAACTAAAGCAATGGATATGATTAGTGCCTAGGGGCCTGTTCTTTCCTTTTTACCTCTGGGGACATCTGTCTATGGGTCTGAGTACAGGTAGGTGCTCAGATGGGCTCAGATTGCCCCTGTTTTACCTGGGTAGCCACCACTAATGAGATGGATCAGGGACTTTGGAGGTTTATCCTTTTAGAAGGGATGTGGCCATTGGAATGGGCACACACAATTCCATTGGAGAGGGCAAGTACAGTCCTCAGGTTTGGCTCCAGGGGCCTGAGCCTGTAGGTTGTGTAGGCCAGGGCTGTTTGGACAGTTGTCTGAAAACACAAACTTGGCTTATGTTTCAGGTCATAGGTTGGCAGGACTTATCTACAGACCATGAGGAGAATTTTCGGGATTTGAGAAAAGTGCGAGTGTGAGGCTCTTGCTCAAGTTTTTGTCTCTGGATATCGTGTCACTCATGGTCGTGAAATTTCTGGGTGACTTCATGGGAAATGGACGAGTCTTACTCCCTGGTGGTTTGGCCCAGTCCAAAGCTTTTGGGGTCACTCTGTGGGATGGAAGAAGTCCGTTTTTTTTTTTTTGATGTTGTTTTCTTTTTAACCTCAGGTGTCCCACCAAATGATGGATTCCAGAGTAGAGCCCTGGGGGGGTGGTGATTGGACAATCCGAAATCTGGTTAAAAATTGAGGCCTAGGGACATATCAAGCCCATTATGACATCTAATGGTCCAGTCACTGAGAGGACTTACTAGAGGACAGGACTCATGTTGAGAGTCACAATGCGTGTTTATGCCCTTGTCGCACTCAAGAATGGGCGGGGCCTCAGGGTGAATGCTGGTTTCTCCTACACTGAACGTTGGACAACGTGCCAACCACAAGGTTTCTTACCATGGGTAAGGGGGTGTTCTGATTTCTGCATCACACTCACCCCTGGGCAGTGATTGGAGATAAAGTCTCTGTTCTGAGGCCTGAAAACTGAGGTAGGGAAAAGATGATGACCTAAGGCCATGGCCGGTCTTATGTGCTCAGTGTGCGGTCTGCTTTCCGGGTGTTGGTCAAGAGGTCCGGGCTCAGGTTGTGTCCGACAGTGCATTAGTGCCCAGGTTAGACTGTATAATTTGGGTGAAGTCGAGTGCTGTGGAGGTTTATCCTCATTGAAGGTGCCTGGGCAGCTCATGAGGCAATAATTTTTTTCTAGAGGGCAGGCAGAGTGCTGCATTGTGGGTCCGGAATTGCCAAACTTGAGGGCTTCGGGGTCAGGAGTGTAAGGACGGAAGTCTGAGAAGACAAGCTAGACTTGGGTTTCAGGGCGAGGGCACGGCAGGTACCCCCTGCAGATCTGAACCAATACTCATGCATCTGAAGTCAGGGCGAGGATCAGACGTTGGCTCAGGTTGGAGTTTCCGTGCATGACGGCCGCTTCATGAAGGGAGCGGAATCTCGAGGCCATTGAGGTTTTCCCACGTTGGGAGTTGTGGGATGCCCCCTACAAAGATTCCTTCTGCGGGACAATTGAGACCTGTTGGACAGCTTCAGGACATTCCATATGGAATGACTCCAGAGCACCGTTCGAGGATGGATGCCTGGGAGGCCAGCCTCGCATTCCAATTGTCTCCTAGCAACAAGACAGTTTAGATCTGATGGTTCTGCGGGAGCAACCGGGGTGGCTGAGTTGAAATGGACTTTCCTGAGGATGGGTCCTAATGTGTTTTTGTGTCCATGAGGGCCTTGGAATGGGGCGGTGGCACCGGGACCCTGAAGTACTCTCCTATGCTTTGGACATGGCTCCCATGCACAGGTTTCCTTGTGGAGACGAGATGAGTTCTGCTGGGTGCCTCAGCAAAACCCCTATGCTCGTATTGGAATCAGGCTTTTGAGGAGACATGCCTGTAAACCAAGGCAATGGATCCTATTATGGCCTAGGGTCCTGTCTGGTTCAATCTTCTCCTCTGGGGACATCCATTTATGGTATGAGTGGAGGTAGATTATCAGCTGGTGTCAGACAGCCCTTGTTTGTTCTGGGCGACCTACACGATTGGGATGGCCTCAGGGACTTTGGAGGTTTCTCCTAATTTGTACGATTTTGGACAATAGAATGGGCAGAATTCCCATGGATTGGTAGGCTCAGTCCTAATGTGTGGCTCCAGGGGCCCCAGCCTGGAGGGTGTGTGGCCCTGGACTTTGAGGACAGAAGTCTGAAAACACAAACTCAGCTTAGGTTTGGGGACGTAGGTATGGCAGGCCCGATCTACAAACCATGAGAAGAACTCTTCAGGTTATGAAGAAAGTGCGAGTCTGAGGCGCTTGCTCAGGTTTTTGTCTCTGGATTTTGTATCAGCGATGGCACAATCTACAGACCTGAATTGAGATCTCGTGCATCTGAAGTCACGGCGCAGATCAGACGATCGCTCAAGTTGGTGTTTCTGTCCCTGATGGGCCTTTCACGAAGGGTGGCATCACGAGGCCAAAGGGGTTTTCCCACGATGGGATTTGTGAGAAGCTCCAAACTGCAAAGTGTCTTCTGCAGGACAATTGAGACCTCTTGTTTGGCTCCGGGCCAATGATTCTGAGCAGGGTTCTAAGGATGCATGGCTGGGTAGCCCATCTCGCATTCCAATTGTCTCCTAGCAACAAGACAGTTTAGATCTGATGGCTTTGCGGGAGCAACCGGGGTGGCAGAGTTGAAATGGACTTTCCTGATGATGGGTCCTAATGTGTTTTTGTGTCCATGAGAGCCTTGGAATGGGGCGTTGGCACCGGGACCCAGAAGTACTCTCCTATGCTTTGGACATGGCTCCCATGCACAGGTTTCCTTGTGGAGACGAGATGAGTTCTGGTGGGTGCCTCAGCAAAACCCCTATGCTCGTATTGGAATCAGGCTTTTGAGGAGACATGCCTGTAAACCAAGGCAATGGATCCTATTATGGCCTAGGGTCCTGTCTGGTTCAATCTTCTCCTCTGGGGACATCCATTTATGGTATGAGTGGAGGTAGATTATCAGCTGGTGTCAGACAGCCCTTGTTTGTTCCGGGCGACCTACACGATTGGGATGGCCTCAGGGACTTTGGAGGTTTCTCCTAATTTGTACGATTTTGGACAATAGAATGGGCAGAATTCCCATGGATTGGTAGGCTCAGTCCTAATGTGTGGCTCCAGGGGCCCCAGCCTGGAGGGTGTGTGGCCCTGGACTTTGAGGACAGAAGTCTGAAAACACAAACTCAGCTTAGGTTTGGGGACGTAGGTATGGCAGGCCCGATCTACAAACCATGAGAAGAACTCTTCAGGTTATAAAGAAAGTGCGAGTCTGAGGCGCTTGCTCAGGTTTTTGTCTCTGGATTTTGTATCAGCGATGGCACAATCTACAGACCTGAATTGAGATCTCGTGCAACTGAAGTCACGGCGCAGATCAGACGATCGCTCAAGTTGGTGTTTCTGTCCCTGATGGGCCTTTCACGAAGGGTGGCATCACGAGGCCAAAGGGGTTTTCCCACGATGGGATTTGTGAGAAGCTCCAAACTGCAAAGTGTCTTCTGCAGGACAATTGAGACCTGTTGTTTGGCTCCAGGCCAATGATTCTGAGCAGGGTTCTAAGGATGCATGGCTGGGTAGCCCACCTCGCATTCCAATTGTCTCCTAGAAACAAGACAGGTTAGATCTGCTGCATCTGGGGGAGCAACCGAGGAGGCTGAGTTGAAATGGACTCTCCTATGGATGGGTCCTAATGTGCTTTTGTGTCGATGGAGACCTTGGAATAAAGCGGTGGCACTGGGGCCCTGAAGTGTTCTCCTAAACAGAGGCTTTGACACAGCTCCAACGTGCAAGTTTCCCATGGGTAGATGAGATGTTTTGTGATGGGTGAGTCAAGAAACAGCCATATGCTGGTTTTGAAATCCAGGCCTCTGAGGAGAGATGCCTGGAAACTAAAGCAATGGATATGATTAGTGCCTAGGGGCCTGTTCTTTCCTTTTTACCTCTGGGGACATCTGTCTATGGGTCTGAGTACAGGTAGGTGCTCAGATGGGCTCAGATTGCCCCTGTTTTACCTGGGAAGCCACCACTAATGAGATGGATCAGGGACTTTGGAGGTTTATCCTTTTAGAAGGGATGTGGCCATTGGAATGGGCACACACAATTCCCTTGGAGAGGGCAAGTACAGTCCTCAGGTTTGGCTCCAGGGGCCTGAGCCTGTAGGTTGTGTAGGCCAGGGCTGTTTGGACAGTTGTCTGAAAACACAAACTTGGCTTATGTTTCAGGTCATAGGTTGGCAGGACTTATCTACAGACCATGAGGAGAATTTTCGGGATTTGAGAAAAGTGCGAGTGTGAGGCTCTTGCTCAAGTTTTTGTCTCTGGATATCGTGTCACTCATGGTCGTGAAATTTCTGGGTGACTTCATGGGAAATGGACGAGTCTTACTCCCTGGTGGTTTGGCCCAGTCCAAAGCTTTTGGGGTCACTCTGTGGGATGGAAGAAGTCCGTTTTTTTTTTTTTTGATGTTGTTTTCTTTTTAACCTCAGGTGTCCCACCAAATGATGGATTCCAGAGTAGAGCCCTGGGGGGGTGGTGATTGGACAATCCGAAATCTGGTTAAAAATTGAGGCCTAGGGACATATCAAGCCCATTATGACATCTAATGGTCCAGTCACTGAGAGGACTTACTAGAGGACAGGACTCATGTTGAGAGTCACAATGCGTGTTTATGCCCTTGTCGCACTCAAGAATGGGCGGGGCCTCAGGGTGAATGCTGGTTTCTCCTACACTGAACGTTGGACAACGTGCCAACCACAAGGTTTCTTACCATGGGTAAGGGGGTGTTCTGATTTCTGCATCACACTCACCCCTGGGCAGTGATTGGAGATAAAGTCTCTGTTCTGAGGCCTGAAAACTGAGGTAGGGAAAAGATGATGACCTAAGGCCATGGCCGGTCTTATGTGCTCAGTGTGCGGTCTGCTTTCCGGGTGTTGGTCAAGAGGTCCGGGCTCAGGTTGTGTCCGACAGTGCATTAGTGCCCAGGTTAGACTGTATAATTTGGGTGAAGTCGAGTGCTGTGGAGGTTTATCCTCATTGAAGGTGCCTGGGCAGCTCATGAGGCAATAATTTTTTTCTAGAGGGCAGGCAGAGTGCTGCATTGTGGGTCCGGAATTGCCAAACTTGAGGGCTTCGGGGTCAGGAGTGTAAGGACGGAAGTCTGAGAAGACAAGCTAGACTTGGGTTTCAGGGCGAGGGCACGGCAGGTACCCCCTGCAGATCTGAACCAATACTCATGCATCTGAAGTCAGGGCGAGGATCAGACGTTGGCTCAGGTTGGAGTTTCCGTGCATGACGGCCGCTTCATGAAGGGAGCGGAATCTCGAGGCCATTGAGGTTTTCCCACGTTGGGAGTTGTGGGATGCCCCCTACAAAGATTCCTTCTGCGGGACAATTGAGACCTGTTGGACAGCTTCAGGACATTCCATATGGAATGACTCCAGAGCACCGTTCGAGGATGGATGCCTGGGAGGCCAGCCTCGCATTCCAATTGTCTCCTAGCAACAAGACAGTTTAGATCTGATGGTTCTGCGGGAGCAACCGGGGTGGCTGAGTTGAAATGGACTTTCCTGAGGATGGGTCCTAATGTGTTTTTGTGTCCATGAGGGCCTTGGAATGGGGCGGTGGCACCGGGACCCTGAAGTACTCTCCTATGCTTTGGACATGGCTCCCATGCACAGGTTTCCTTGTGGAGACGAGATGAGTTCTGCTGGGTGCCTCAGCAAAACCCCTATGCTCGTATTGGAATCAGGCTTTTGAGGAGACATGCCTGTAAACCAAGGCAATGGATCCTATTATGGCCTAGGGTCCTGTCTGGTTCAATCTTCTCCTCTGGGGACATCCATTTATGGTATGAGTGGAGGTAGATTATCAGCTGGTGTCAGACAGCCCTTGTTTGTTCCGGGCGACCTACACGATTGGGATGGCCTCAGGGACTTTGGACGTTTCTCCTAATTTGTACGATTTTGGACAATAGAATGGGCAGAATTCCCATGGATTGGTAGGCTCAGTCCTAATGTGTGGCTCCAGGGGCCCCAGCCTGGAGGGTGTGTGGCCCTGGACTTTGAGGACAGAAGTCTGAAAACACAAACTCAGCTTAGGTTTGGGGACGTAGGTATGGAAGGCCCGATCTACAAACCATGAGAAGAACTCTTCAGGTTATGAAGAAAGTGCGAGTCTGAGGCGCTTGCTCAGGTTTTTGTCTCTGGATTTTGTATCAGCGATGGCACAATCTACAGACCTGAATTGAGATCTCGTGCATCTGAAGGCACGGCGCAGATCAGACGATCGCTCAAGTTGGTGTTTCTGTCCCTGATGGGCCTTTCACGAAGGGTGGCATCACGAGGCCAAAGGGGTTTTCCCACGATGGGATTTGTGAGAAGCTCCAAACTGCAAAGTGTCTTCTGCAGGACAATTGAGACCTCTTGTTTGGCTCCAGGCCAATGATTCTGAGCAGGGTTCTAAGGATGCATGGCTGGGTAGCCCACCTCGCATTCCAATTGTCTCCTAGCAACAAGACAGTTTATATCTGATGGCTTTGCGGGAGCAACCGGGGTGGCAGAGTTGAAATGGACTTTCCTGATGATGGGTCCTAATGTGTTTTTGTGTCCATGAGAGCCTTGGAATGGGGCGTTGGCACCGGGACCCAGAAGTACTCTCCTATGCTTTGGACATGGCTCCCATGCACAGGTTTCCTTGTGGAGACGAGATGAGTTCTGGTGGGTGCCTCAGCAAAACCCCTATGCTCGTATTGGAATCAGGCTTTTGAGGAGACATGCCTGTAAACCAAGGCAATGGATCCTATTATGGCCTAGGGTCCTGTCTGGTTCAATCTTCTCCTCTGGGGACATCCATTTATGGTATGAGTGGAGGTAGATTATCAGCTGGTGTCAGACAGCCCTTGTTTGTTCCGGGCGACCTACACGATTGGGATGGCCTCAGGGACTTTGGACGTTTCTCCTAATTTGTACGATTTTGGACAATAGAATGGGCAGAATTCCCATGGATTGGTAGGCTCAATCCTAATGTGTGGCTCCAGGGGCCCCAGCCTGGAGGGTGTGTGGCCCTGGACTTTGAGGACAGAAGTCTGAAAACACAAACTCAGCTTAGGTTTGGGGACGTAGGTATGGCAGGCCCGATCTACAAACCATGAGAAGAACTCTTCAGGTTATGAAGAAAGTGCGAGTCTGAGGCGCTTGCTCAGGTTTTTGTCTCTGGATTTTGTATCAGCGATGGCACAATCTACAGACCTGAATTGAGATCTCGTGCATCTGAAGTCACGGCGCAGATCAGACGATCGCTCAAGTTGGTGTTTCTGTCCCTGATGGGCCTTTCTCGAAGGGTGGCATCACGAGGCCAAAGGGGTTTTCCCACGATGGGATTTGTGAGAAGCTCCAAACTGCAAAGTGTCTTCTGCAGGACAATTGAGACCTGTTGTTTGGCTCCAGGCCAATGATTCTGAGCAGGGTTCTAAGGATGCATGGCTGGGTAGCCCACCTCGCATTCCAATTGTCTCCTAGAAACAAGACAGGTTAGATCTGCTGCATCTGGGGGAGCAACCGAGGAGGCTGAGTTGAAATGGACTCTCCTATGGATGGGTCCTAATGTGCTTTTGTGTCGATGGAGACCTTGGAATAAAGCGGTGGCACTGGGGCCCTGAAGTGTTCTCCTAAACAGAGGCTTTGACACAGCTCCAACGTGCAAGTTTCCCATGGGTAGATGAGATGTTTTGTGATGGGTGAGTCAAGAAACAGCCATATGCTGGTTTTGAAATCCAGGCCTCTGAGGAGAGATGCCTGGAAACTAAAGCAATGGATATGATTAGTGCCTAGGGCCTGTTCTTTCCTTTTTACCTCTGGGGACATCTGTCTATGGGTCTGAGTACAGGTAGGTGCTCAGATGGGCTCAGATTGCCCCTGTTTTACCTGGGAAGCCACCACTAATGAGATGTATCAGGGACTTTGGAGGTTTATCCTTTTAGAAGGGATGTGGCCATTGGAATGGGCACACACAATTCCCTTGGAGAGGGCAAGTACAGTCCTCAGGTTTGGCTCCAGGGGCCTGAGCCTGTAGGTTGTGTAGGCCAGGGCTGTTTGGACAGTTGTCTGAAAACACAAACTTGGCTTATGTTTCAGGTCATAGGTTGGCAGGACTTATCTACAGACCATGAGGAGCATTTTCGGGATTTGAGAAAAGTGCGAGTGTGAGGCTCTTGCTCAAGTTTTTGTCTCTGGATATCGTGTCACTCATGGTCGTGAAATTTCTGGGTGACTTCATGGGAAATGGACGAGTCTTACTCCCTGGTGGTTTGGCCCAGTCCAAAGCTTTTGGGGTCACTCTGTGGGATGGAAGAAGTCCGTTTTTTTTTTTTTTTTGATGTTGTTTTCTTTTTAACCTCAGGTGTCCCACCAAATGAGGGATTCCAGAGTAGAGCCCTGGGGGGGTGGTGATTGGACAATCAGAAATCTGGTTAAAAATTGAGGCCTAGGGACATATCAAGCCCATTATGACATCTAATGGTCCAGTCACTGAGAGGACTTACTAGAGGACAGGACTCATGTTGAGAGTCACAATGCGTGTTTATGCCCTTGTCGCACTCAAGAATGGGCGGGGCCTCAGGGTGAATGCTGGTTTCTCCTACACTGAACGTTGGACAACGTGCCAACCACAAGGTTTCTTACCATGGGTAAGGGGGTGTTCTGATTTCTGCATCACACTCACCCCTGGGCAGTGATTGGAGATAAAGTCTCTGTTCTGAGGCCTGAAAACTGAGGTAGGGAAAAGATGATGACCTAAGGCCATGGCCGGTCTTATGTGCTCAGTGTGCGGTCTGCTTTCCGGGTGTTGGTCAAGAGGTCCGGGCTCAGGTTGTGTCCGACAGTGCATTAGTGCCCAGGTTAGACTGTATAATTTGGGTGAAGTCGAGTGCTGTGGAGGTTTATCCTCATTGAAGGTGCCTGGGCAGCTCATGAGGCAATAATTTTTTTCTAGAGGGCAGGCAGAGTGCTGCATTGTGGGTCCGGAATTGCCAAACTTGAGGGCTTCGGGGTCAGGAGTGTAAGGACGGAAGTCTGAGAAGACAAGCTAGACTTGGGTTTCAGGGCGAGGGCACGGCAGGTACCCCCTGCAGATCTGAACCAATACTCATGCATCTGAAGTCAGGGCGAGGATCAGACGTTGGCTCAGGTTGGAGTTTCCGTGCATGACGGCCGCTTCATGAAGGGAGCGGAATCTCGAGGCCATTGAGGTTTTCCCACGTTGGGAGTTGTGGGATGCCCCCTACAAAGATTCCTTCTGCGGGACAATTGAGACCTGTTGGACAGCTTCAGGACATTCCATATGGAATGACTCCAGAGCACCGTTCGAGGATGGATGCCTGGGAGGCCAGCCTCGCATTCCAATTGTCTCCTAGCAACAAGACAGTTTAGATCTGATGGTTCTGCGGGAGCAACCGGGGTGGCTGAGTTGAAATGGACTTTCCTGAGGATGGGTCCTAATGTGTTTTTGTGTCCATGAGGGCCTTGGAATGGGGCGGTGGCACCGGGACCCTGAAGTACTCTCCTATGCTTTGGACATGGCTCCCATGCACAGGTTTCCTTGTGGAGACGAGATGAGTTCTGCTGGGTGCCTCAGCAAAACCCCTATGCTCGTATTGGAATCAGGCTTTTGAGGAGACATGCCTGTAAACCAAGGCAATGGATCCTATTATGGCCTAGGGTCCTGTCTGGTTCAATCTTCTCCTCTGGGGACATCCATTTATGGTATGAGTGGAGGTAGATTATCAGCTGGTGTCAGACAGCCCTTGTTTGTTCCGGGCGACCTACACGATTGGGATGGCCTCAGGGACTTTGGAGGTTTCTCCTAATTTGTACGATTTTGGACAATAGAATGGGCAGAATTCCCATGGATTGGTAGGCTCAGTCCTAATGTGTGGCTCCAGGGGCCCCAGCCTGGAGGGTGTGTGGCCCTGGACTTTGAGGACAGAAGTCTGAAAACACAAACTCAGCTTAGGTTTGGGGACGTAGGTATGGAAGGCCCGATCTACAAACCATGAGAAGAACTCTTCAGGTTATGAAGAAAGTGCGAGTCTGAGGCGCTTGCTCAGGTTTTTGTCTCTGGATTTTGTATCAGCGATGGCACAATCTACAGACCTGAATTGAGATCTCGTGCATCTGAAGGCACGGCGCAGATCAGACGATCGCTCAAGTTGGTGTTTCTGTCCCTGATGGGCCTTTCACGAAGGGTGGCATCACGAGGCCAAAGGGGTTTTCCCACGATGGGATTTGTGAGAAGCTCCAAACTGCAAAGTGTCTTCTGCAGGACAATTGAGACCTCTTGTTTGGCTCCAGGCCAATGATTCTGAGCAGGGTTCTAAGGATGCATGGCTGGGTAGCCCACCTCGCATTCCAATTGTCTCCTAGCAACAAGACAGTTTATATCTGATGGCTTTGCGGGAGCAACCGGGGTGGCAGAGTTGAAATGGACTTTCCTGATGATGGGTCCTAATGTGTTTTTGTGTCCATGAGAGCCTTGGAATGGGGCGTTGGCACCGGGACCCAGAAGTACTCTCCTATGCTTTGGACATGGCTCCCATGCACAGGTTTCCTTGTGGAGACGAGATGAGTTCTGGTGGGTGCCTCAGCAAAACCCCTATGCTCGTATTGGAATCAGGCTTTTGAGGAGACATGCCTGTAAACCAAGGCAATGGATCCTATTATGGCCTAGGGTCCTGTCTGGTTCAATCTTCTCCTCTGGGGACATCCATTTATGGTATGAGTGGAGGTAGATTATCAGCTGGTGTCAGACAGCCCTTGTTTGTTCCGGGCGACCTACACGATTGGGATGGCCTCAGGGACTTTGGACGTTTCTCCTAATTTGTACGATTTTGGACAATAGAATGGGCAGAATTCCCATGGATTGGTAGGCTCAATCCTAATGTGTGGCTCCAGGGGCCCCAGCCTGGAGGGTGTGTGGCCCTGGACTTTGAGGACAGAAGTCTGAAAACACAAACTCAGCTTAGGTTTGGGGACGTAGGTATGGCAGGCCCGATCTACAAACCATGAGAAGAACTCTTCAGGTTATGAAGAAAGTGCGAGTCTGAGGCGCTTGCTCAGGTTTTTGTCTCTGGATTTTGTATCAGCGATGGCACAATCTACAGACCTGAATTGAGATCTCGTGCATCTGAAGTCACGGCGCAGATCAGACGATCGCTCAAGTTGGTGTTTCTGTCCCTGATGGGCCTTTCTCGAAGGGTGGCATCACGAGGCCAAAGGGGTTTTCCCACGATGGGATTTGTGAGAAGCTCCAAACTGCAAAGTGTCTTCTGCAGGACAATTGAGACCTGTTGTTTGGCTCCAGGCCAATGATTCTGAGCAGGGTTCTAAGGATGCATGGCTGGGTAGCCCACCTCGCATTCCAATTGTCTCCTAGAAACAAGACAGGTTAGATCTGCTGCATCTGGGGGAGCAACCGAGGAGGCTGAGTTGAAATGGACTCTCCTATGGATGGGTCCTAATGTGCTTTTGTGTCGATGGAGACCTTGGAATAAAGCGGTGGCACTGGGGCCCTGAAGTGTTCTCCTAAACAGAGGCTTTGACACAGCTCCAACGTGCAAGTTTCCCATGGGTAGATGAGATGTTTTGTGATGGGTGAGTCAAGAAACAGCCATATGCTGGTTTTGAAATCCAGGCCTCTGAGGAGAGATGCCTGGAAACTAAAGCAATGGATATGATTAGTGCCTAGGGCCTGTTCTTTCCTTTTTACCTCTGGGGACATCTGTCTATGGGTCTGAGTACAGGTAGGTGCTCAGATGGGCTCAGATTGCCCCTGTTTTACCTGGGAAGCCACCACTAATGAGATGTATCAGGGACTTTGGAGGTTTATCCTTTTAGAAGGGATGTGGCCATTGGAATGGGCACACACAATTCCCTTGGAGAGGGCAAGTACAGTCCTCAGGTTTGGCTCCAGGGGCCTGAGCCTGTAGGTTGTGTAGGCCAGGGCTGTTTGGACAGTTGTCTGAAAACACAAACTTGGCTTATGTTTCAGGTCATAGGTTGGCAGGACTTATCTACAGACCATGAGGAGCATTTTCGGGATTTGAGAAAAGTGCGAGTGTGAGGCTCTTGCTCAAGTTTTTGTCTCTGGATATCGTGTCACTCATGGTCGTGAAATTTCTGGGTGACTTCATGGGAAATGGACGAGTCTTACTCCCTGGTGGTTTGGCCCAGTCCAAAGCTTTTGGGGTCACTCTGTGGGATGGAAGAAGTCCGTTTTTTTTTTTTTTTTGATGTTGTTTTCTTTTTAACCTCAGGTGTCCCACCAAATGAGGGATTCCAGAGTAGAGCCCTGGGGGGGTGGTGATTGGACAATCAGAAATCTGGTTAAAAATTGAGGCCTAGGGACATATCAAGCCCATTATGACATCTAATGGTCCAGTCACTGAGAGGACTTACTAGAGGACAGGACTCATGTTGAGAGTCACAATGCGTGTTTATGCCCTTGTCGCACTCAAGAATGGGCGGGGCCTCAGGGTGAATGCTGGTTTCTCCTACACTGAACGTTGGACAACGTGCCAACCACAAGGTTTCTTACCATGGGTAAGGGGGTGTTCTGATTTCTGCATCACACTCACCCCTGGGCAGTGATTGGAGATAAAGTCTCTGTTCTGAGGCCTGAAAACTGAGGTAGGGAAAAGATGATGACCTAAGGCCATGGCCGGTCTTATGTGCTCAGTGTGCGGTCTGCTTTCCGGGTGTTGGTCAAGAGGTCCGGGCTCAGGTTGTGTCCGACAGTGCATTAGTGCCCAGGTTAGACTGTATAATTTGGGTGAAGTCGAGTGCTGTGGAGGTTTATCCTCATTGAAGGTGCCTGGGCAGCTCATGAGGCAATAATTTTTTTCTAGAGGGCAGGCAGAGTGCTGCATTGTGGGTCCGGAATTGCCAAACTTGAGGGCTTCGGGGTCAGGAGTGTAAGGACGGAAGTCTGAGAAGACAAGCTAGACTTGGGTTTCAGGGCGAGGGCACGGCAGGTACCCCCTGCAGATCTGAACCAATACTCATGCATCTGAAGTCAGGGCGAGGATCAGACGTTGGCTCAGGTTGGAGTTTCCGTGCATGACGGCCGCTTCATGAAGGGAGCGGAATCTCGAGGCCATTGAGGTTTTCCCACGTTGGGAGTTGTGGGATGCCCCCTACAAAGATTCCTTCTGCGGGACAATTGAGACCTGTTGGACAGCTTCAGGACATTCCATATGGAATGACTCCAGAGCACCGTTCGAGGATGGATGCCTGGGAGGCCAGCCTCGCATTCCAATTGTCTCCTAGCAACAAGACAGTTTAGATCTGATGGTTCTGCGGGAGCAACCGGGGTGGCTGAGTTGAAATGGACTTTCCTGAGGATGGGTCCTAATGTGTTTTTGTGTCCATGAGGGCCTTGGAATGGGGCGGTGGCACCGGGACCCTGAAGTACTCTCCTATGCTTTGGACATGGCTCCCATGCACAGGTTTCCTTGTGGAGACGAGATGAGTTCTGCTGGGTGCCTCAGCAAAACCCCTATGCTCGTATTGGAATCAGGCTTTTGAGGAGACATGCCTGTAAACCAAGGCAATGGATCCTATTATGGCCTAGGGTCCTGTCTGGTTCAATCTTCTCCTCTGGGGACATCCATTTATGGTATGAGTGGAGGTAGATTATCAGCTGGTGTCAGACAGCCCTTGTTTGTTCCGGGCGACCTACACGATTGGGATGGCCTCAGGGACTTTGGAGGTTTCTCCTAATTTGTACGATTTTGGACAATAGAATGGGCAGAATTCCCATGGATTGGTAGGCTCAGTCCTAATGTGTGGCTCCAGGGGCCCCAGCCTGGAGGGTGTGTGGCCCTGGACTTTGAGGACAGAAGTCTGAAAACACAAACTCAGCTTAGGTTTGGGGACGTAGGTATGGAAGGCCCGATCTACAAACCATGAGAAGAACTCTTCAGGTTATGAAGAAAGTGCGAGTCTGAGGCGCTTGCTCAGGTTTTTGTCTCTGGATTTTGTATCAGCGATGGCACAATCTACAGACCTGAATTGAGATCTCGTGCATCTGAAGGCACGGCGCAGATCAGACGATCGCTCAAGTTGGTGTTTCTGTCCCTGATGGGCCTTTCACGAAGGGTGGCATCACGAGGCCAAAGGGGTTTTCCCACGATGGGATTTGTGAGAAGCTCCAAACTGCAAAGTGTCTTCTGCAGGACAATTGAGACCTCTTGTTTGGCTCCAGGCCAATGATTCTGAGCAGGGTTCTAAGGATGCATGGCTGGGTAGCCCACCTCGCATTCCAATTGTCTCCTAGAAACAAGACAGGTTAGATCTGCTGGATCTGGGGGAGCAACCGAGGAGGCTGAGTTGAAATGGACTCTCCTATGGATGGGTCCTAATGTGCTTTTGTGTCGATGGAGACCTTGGAATAAAGCGGTGGCACTGGGGCCCTGAAGTGTTCTCCTAAACAGAGGCTTTGACACAGCTCCAACGTGCAAGTTTCCCATGGGTAGATGAGATGTTTTGTGATGGGTGAGTCAAGAAACAGCCATATGCTGGTTTTGAAATCCAGGCCTCTGAGGAGAGATGCCTGGAAACTAAAGCAATGGATATGATTAGTGCCTAGGGGCCTGTTCTTTCCTTTTTACCTCTGGGGACATCTGTCTATGGGTCTGAGTACAGGTAGGTGCTCAGATGGGCTCAGATTGCCCCTGTTTTACCTGGGAAGCCACCACTAATGACATGGATCAGGGACTTTGGAGGTTTATCCTTTTAGAAGGGATGTGGCCATTGGAATGGGCACACACAATTCCCTTGGAGAGGGCAAGTACAGTCCTCAGGTTTGGCTCCAGGGGCCTGAGCCTGTAGGTTGTGTAGGCCAGGGCTGTTTGGACAGTTGTCTGAAAACACAAACTTGGCTTATGTTTCAGGTCATAGGTTGGCAGGACTTATCTACAGACCATGAGGAGAATTTTCGGGATTTGAGAAAAGTGCGAGTGTGAGGCTCTTGCTCAAGTTTTTGTCTCTGGATATCGTGTCACTCATGGTCGTGAAATTTCTGGGTGACTTCATGGGAAATGGACGAGTCTTACTCCCTGGTAGTTTGGCCCAGTCCAAAGCTTTTGGGGTCACTCTGTGGGATGGAAGAAGTCCGTTTTTTTTTTTTTTTGATGTTGTTTTCTTTTTAACCTCAGGTGTCCCACCAAATGATGGATTCCAGAGTAGAGCCCTGGGGGGGTGGTGATTGGACAATCAGAAATCTGGTTAAAAATTGAGGCCTAGGGACATATCAAGCCCATTATGACATCTAATGGTCCAGTCACTGAGAGGACTTACTAGAGGACAGGACTCATGTTGAGAGTCACAATGCGTGTTTATGCCCTTGTCGCACTCAAGAATGGGCGGGGCCTCAGGGTGAATGCTGGTTTCTCCTACACTGAACGTTGGACAACGTGCCAACCACAAGGTTTCTTACCATGGGTAAGGGGGTGTTCTGATTTCTGCATCACACTCACCCCTGGGCAGTGATTGGAGATAAAGTCTCTGTTCTGAGGCCTGAAAACTGAGGTAGGGAAAAGATGATGACCTAAGGCCATGGCCGGTCTTATGTGCTCAGTGTGCGGTCTGCTTTCCGGGTGTTGGTCAAGAGGTCCGGGCTCAGGTTGTGTCCGACAGTGCATTAGTGCCCAGGTTAGACTGTATAATTTGGGTGAAGTCGAGTGCTGTGGAGGTTTATCCTCATTGAAGGTGCCTGGGCAGCTCATGAGGCAATAATTTTTTTCTAGAGGGCAGGCAGAGTGCTGCATTGTGGGTCCGGAATTGCCAAACTTGAGGGCTTCGGGGTCAGGAGTGTAAGGACGGAAGTCTGAGAAGACAAGCTAGACTTGGGTTTCAGGGCGAGGGCACGGCAGGTACCCCCTGCAGATCTGAACCAATACTCATGCATCTGAAGTCAGGGCGAGGATCAGACGTTGGCTCAGGTTGGAGTTTCCGTGCATGACGGCCGCTTCATGAAGGGAGCGGAATCTCGAGGCCATTGAGGTTTTCCCACGTTGGGAGTTGTGGGATGCCCCCTACAAAGATTCCTTCTGCGGGACAATTGAGACCTGTTGGACAGCTTCAGGACATTCCATATGGAATGACTCCAGAGCACCGTTCGAGGATGGATGCCTGGGAGGCCAGCCTCGCATTCCAATTGTCTCCTAGCAACAAGACAGTTTAGATCTGATGGTTCTGCGGGAGCAACCGGGGTGGCTGAGTTGAAATGGACTTTCCTGAGGATGGGTCCTAATGTGTTTTTGTGTCCATGAGGGCCTTGGAATGGGGCGGTGGCACCGGGACCCTGAAGTACTCTCCTATGCTTTGGACATGGCTCCCATGCACAGGTTTCCTTGTGGAGACGAGATGAGTTCTGCTGGGTGCCTCAGCAAAACCCCTATGCTCGTATTGGAATCAGGCTTTTGAGGAGACATGCCTGTAAACCAAGGCAATGGATCCTATTATGGCCTAGGGTCCTGTCTGGTTCAATCTTCTCCTCTGGGGACATCCATTTATGGTATGAGTGGAGGTAGATTATCAGCTGGTGTCAGACAGCCCTTGTTTGTTCCGGGCGACCTACACGATTGGGATGGCCTCAGGGACTTTGGAGGTTTCTCCTAATTTGTACGATTTTGGACAATAGAATGGGCAGAATTCCCATGGATTGGTAGGCTCAGTCCTAATGTGTGGCTCCAGGGGCCCCAGCCTGGAGGGTGTGTGGCCCTGGACTTTGAGGACAGAAGTCTGAAAACACAAACTCAGCTTAGGTTTGGGGACGTAGGTATGGCAGGCCCGATCTACAAAACATGAGAAGAACTCTTCAGGTTATGAAGAAAGTGCGAGTCTGAGGCGCTTGCTCAGGTTTTTGTCTCTGGATTTTGTATCAGCGATGGCACAATCTACAGACCTGAATTGAGATCTCGTGCAACTGAAGTCACGGCGCAGATCAGACGATCGCTCAACTTGGTGTTTCTGTCCCTGATGGACCTTTCACGAAGGGTGGCATCACGAGGCCAAAGGGGTTTTCCCACGATGGGATTTGTGAGAAGCTCCATACTGCAAAGTGTCTTCTGCAGGACAATTGAGACCTGTTGTTTGGCTCCAGGCCAATGATTCTGAGCAGGGTTCTAAGGATGCATGGCTGGGTAGCCCACCTCGCATTCCAATTGTCTCCTAGAAACAAGACAGGTTAGATCTGCTGGATCTGGGGGAGCAACCGAGGAGGCTGAGTTGAAATGGACTCTCCTATGGATGGGTCCTAATGTGCTTTTGTGTCGATGGAGACCTTGGAATAAAGCGGTGGCACTGGGGCCCTGAAGTGTTCTCCTAAACAGAGGCTTTGACACAGCTCCAACGTGCAAGTTTCCCATGGGTAGATGAGATGTTTTGTGATGGGTGAGTCAAGAAACAGCCATATGCTGGTTTTGAAATCCAGGCCTCTGAGGAGAGATGCCTGGAAACTAAAGCAATGGATATGATTAGTGCCTAGGGGCCTGTTCTTTCCTTTTTACCTCTGGGGACATCTGTCTATGGGTCTGAGTACAGGTAGGTGCTCAGATGGGCTCAGATTGCCCCTGTTTTACCTGGGAAGCCACCACTAATGAGATGGATCAGGGACTTTGGAGGTTTATCCTTTTAGAAGGGATGTGGCCATTGGAATGGGCACACACAATTCCCTTGGAGAGGGCAAGTACAGTCCTCAGGTTTGGCTCCAGGGGCCTGAGCCTGTAGGTTGTGTAGGCCAGGGCTGTTTGGACAGTTGTCTGAAAACACAAACTTGGCTTATGTTTCAGGTCATAGGTTGGCAGGACTTATCTACAGACCATGAGGAGAATTTTCGGGATTTGAGAAAAGTGCGAGTGTGAGGCTCTTGCTCAAGTTTTTGTCTCTGGATATCGTGTCACTCATGGTCGTGAAATTTCTGGGTGACTTCATGGGAAATGGACGAGTCTTACTCCCTGGTGGTTTGGCCCAGTCCAAAGCTTTTGGGGTCACTCTGTGGGATGGAAGAAGTCCGTTTTTTTTTTTTTGATGTTGTTTTCTTTTTAACCTCAGGTGTCCCACCAAATGAGGGATTCCAGAGTAGAGCCCTGGGGGGGTGGTGATTGGACAATCAGAAATCTGGTTAAAAATTGAGGCCTAGGGACATATCAAGCCCATTATGACATCTAATGGTCCAGTCACTGAGAGGACTTACTAGAGGACAGGACTCATGTTGAGAGTCACAATGCGTGTTTATGCCCTTGTCGCACTCAAGAATGGGCGGGGCCTCAGGGTGAATGCTGGTTTCTCCTACACTGAACGTTGGACAACGTGCCAACCACAAGGTTTCTTACCATGGGTAAGGGGGTGTTCTGAATTCTGCATCACACTCACCCCTGGGCAGTGATTGGAGATAAAGTCTCTGTTCTGAGGCCTGAAAACTGAGGTAGGGAAAAGATGATGACCTAAGGCCATGGCCGGTCTTATGTGCTCAGTGTGTGGTCTGCTTTCCGGGTGTTGGTCAAGAGGTCCGGGCTCAGGTTGTGTCCGACACTGCATTAGTGCCCAGGTTAGACTGTATAATTTGGGTGAAGTCGAGTGCTGTGGAGGTTTATCCTCATTGAAGGTGCCTGGGCAGCTCATGAGGCAATAATTTTTTTCTAGAGGGCAGGCAGAGTGCTGCATTGTGGGTCCGGAATTGCCAAACTTGAGGGCTTCGGGGTCAGGAGTGTAAGGACGGAAGTCTGAGAAGACAAGCTAGACTTGGGTTTCAGGGCGAGGGCACGGCAGGTACCCCCTGCAGATCTGAACCAATACTCATGCATCTGAAGTCAGGGCGAGGATCAGACGTTGGCTCAGGTTGGAGTTTCCGTGCATGACGGCCGCTTCATGAAGGGAGCGGAATCTCGAGGCCATTGAGGTTTTCCCACGTTGGGAGTTGTGGGATGCCCCCTACAAAGATTCCTTCTGCGGGACAATTGAGACCTGTTGGACAGCTTCAGGACTTTCCATATGGAATGACTCCAGAGCACCGTTCGAGGATGGATGCCTGGGAGGCCAGCCTCGCATTCCAATTGTCTCCTAGCAACAAGACAGTTTAGATCTGATGGTTCTGCGGGAGCAACCGGGGTGGCTGAGTTGAAATGGACTTTCCTGAGGATGGGTCCTAATGTGTTTTTGTGTCCATGAGGGCCTTGGAATGGGGCGGTGGCACCGGGACCCTGAAGTACTCTCCTATGCTTTGGACATGGCTCCCATGCACAGGTTTCCTTGTGGAGACGAGATGAGTTCTGCTGGGTGCCTCAGCAAAACCCCTATGCTCGTATTGGAATCAGGCTTTTGAGGAGACATGCCTGTAAACCAAGGCAATGGATCCTATTATGGCCTAGGGTCCTGTCTGGTTCAATCTTCTCCTCTGGGGACATCCATTTATGGTATGAGTGGAGGTAGATTATCAGCTGGTGTCAGACAGCCCTTGTTTGTTCCGGGCGACCTACACGATTGGGATGGCCTCAGGGACTTTGGAGGTTTCTCCTAATTTGTACGATTTGGGACAATAGAATGGGCAGAATTCCCATGGATTGGTAGGCTCAGTCCTAATGTGTGGCTCCAGGGGCCCCAGCCTGGAGGGTGTGTGGCCCTGGACTTTGAGGACAGAAGTCTGAAAACACAAACTCAGCTTAGGTTTGGGGACGTAGGTATGGCAGGCCCGATCTACAAACCATGAGAAGAACTCTTCAGGTTATGAAGAAAGTGCGAGTCTGAGGCGCTTGCTCAGGTTTTTGTCTCTGGATTTTGTATCAGCGATGGCACAATCTACAGACCTGAATTGAGATCTCGTGCAACTGAAGTCACGGCCCAGATCAGACGATCGCTCAACTTGGTGTTTCTGTCCCTGATGGACCTTTCACGAAGGGTGGCATCACGAGGCCAAAGGGGTTTTCCCACGATGGGATTTGTGAGAAGCTCCAAACTGCAAAGTGTCTTCTGCAGGACAATTGAGACCTGTTGTTTGGCTCTAGGCCAATGATTCTGAGCAGGGTTCTAAGGATGCATGGCTGGGTAGCCCACCTCGCATTCCAATTGTCTCCTAGAAACAAGACAGGTTAGATCTGCTGGATCTGGGGGAGCAACCGAGGAGGCTGAGTTGAAATGGACTCTCCTATGGATGGGTCCTAATGTGCTTTTGTGTCGATGGAGACCTTGGAATAAAGCGGTGGCACTGGGGCCCTGAAGTGTTCTCCTAAACAGAGGCTTTGACACAGCTCCAACGTGCAAGTTTCCCATGGGTAGATGAGATGTTTTGTGATGGGTGAGTCAAGAAACAGCCATATGCTGGTTTTGAAATCCAGGCCTCTGAGGAGAGATGCCTGGAAACTAAAGCAATGGATATGATTAGTGCCTAGGGGCCTGTTCTTTCCTTTTTACCTCTGGGGACATCTGTCTATGGTTCTGAGTACAGGTAGGTGCTCAGATGGGCTCAGATTGCCCCTGTTTTACCTGGGAAGCCACCACTAATGAGATGGATCAGGGACTTTGGAGGTTTATCCTTTTAGAAGGGATGTGGCCATTGGAATGGGCACACACAATTCCCTTGGAGAGGGCAAGTACAGTCCTCAGGTTTGGCTCCAGGGGCCTGAGCCTGTAGGTTGTGTAGGCCAGGGCTGTTTGGACAGTTGTCTGAAAACACAAACTTGGCTTATGTTTCAGGTCATAGGTTGGCAGGACTTATCTACAGACCATGAGGAGAATTTTCGGGATTTGAGAAAAGTGCGAGTGTGAGGCTCTTGCTCAAGTTTTTGTCTCTGGATATCGTGTCACTCATGGTCGTGAAATTTCTGGGTGACTTCATGGGAAATGGACGAGTCTTACTCCCTGGTGGTTTGGCCCAGTCCAAATCTTTTGGGGTCACTCTGTGGGATGGAAGAAGTCCGTTTTTTTTTTTTGATGTTGTTTTCTTTTTAACCTCAGGTGTCCCACCAAATGAGGGATTCCAGAGTAGAGCCCTGGGGGGGTGGTGATTGGACAATCCGAAATCTGGTTAAAAATTGAGGCCTAGGGACATATCAAGCCCATTATGACATCTAATGGTCCAGTCACTGAGAGGACTTACTAGAGGACAGGACTCATGTTGAGAGTCACAATGCGTGTTTATGCCCTTGTCGCACTCAAGAATGGGCGGGGCCTCAGGGTGAATGCTGGTTTCTCCTACACTGAACGATGGACAACGTGCCAACCACAAGGTTTCTTACCATGGGTAAGGGGGTGTTCTGATTTCTGCATCACACTCACCCCTGGGCAGTGATTGGAGATAAAGTCTCTGTTCTGAGGCCTGAAAACTGAGGTAGGGAAAAGATGATGACCTAAGGCCATGGCCGGTCTTATGTGCTCAGTGTGCGGTCTGCTTTCCGGGTGTTGGTCAAGAGGTCCGGGCTCAGGTTGTGTCCGACAGTGCATTAGTGCCCAGGTTAGACTGTATAATTTGGGTGAAGTCGAGTGCTGTGGAGGTTTATCCTCATTGAAGGTGCCTGGGCAGCTCATGAGGCAATAATTTTTTTCTAGAGGGCAGGCAGAGTGCTGCATTGTGGGTCCGGAATTGCCAAACTTGAGGGCTTCGGGGTCAGGAGTGTAAGGACGGAAGTCTGAGAAGACAAGCTAGACTTGGGTTTCAGGGCGAGGGCACGGCAGGTACCCCCTGCAGATCTGAACCAATACTCATGCATCTGAAGTCAGGGCGAGGATCAGACGTTGGCTCAGGTTGGAGTTTCCGTGCATGACGGCCGCTTCATGAAGGGAGCGGAATCTCGAGGCCATTGAGGTTTTCCCACGTTGGGAGTTGTGGGATGCCCCCTACAAAGATTCCTTCTGCGGGACAATTGAGACCTGTTGGACAGCTTCAGGACATTCCATATGGAATGACTCCAGAGCACCGTTCGAGGATGGATGCCTGGGAGGCCAGCCTCGCATTCCAATTGTCTCCTAGCAACAAGACAGTTTAGATCTGATGGTTCTGCGGGAGCAACCGGGGTGGCTGAGTTGAAATGGACTTTCCTGAGGATGGGTCCTAATGTGTTTTTGTGTCCATGAGGGCCTTGGAATGGGGCGGTGGCACCGGGACCCTGAAGTACTCTCCTATGCTTTGGACATGGCTCCCATGCACAGGTTTCCTTGTGGAGACGAGATGAGTTCTGCTGGGTGCCTCAGCAAAACCCCTATGCTCGTATTGGAATCAGGCTTTTGAGGAGACATGCCTGTAAACCAAGGCAATGGATCCTATTATGGCCTAGGGTCCTGTCTGGTTCAATCTTCTCCTCTGGGGACATCCATTTATGGTATGAGTGGAGGTAGATTATCAGCTGGTGTCAGACAGCCCTTGTTTGTTCCGGGCGACCTACACGATTGGGATGGCCTCAGGGACTTTGGAGGTTTCTCCTAATTTGTACGATTTTGGACAATAGAATGGGCAGAATTCCCATGGATTGGTAGGCTCAGTCCTAATGTGTGGCTCCAGGGGCCCCAGCCTGGAGGGTGTGTGGCCCTGGACTTTGAGGACAGAAGTCTGAAAACACAAACTCAGCTTAGGTTTGGGGACGTAGGTATGGCAGGCCCGATCTACAAACCATGAGAAGAACTCTTCAGGTTATGAAGAAAGTGCGAGTCTGAGGCGCTTGCTCAGGTTTTTGTCTCTGGATTTTGTATCAGCGATGGCACAATCTACAAACCTGAATTGAGATCTCTTGCAACTGAAGTCACGGCGCAGATCAGACGATCGCTCAACTTGGTGTTTCTGTCCCTGATGGACCTTTCAGGAAGGGTGGCATCACGAGGCCAAAGGGGTTTTCCCACGATGGGATTTGTGAGAAGCTCCAAACTGCAAAGTGTCTTCTGCAGGACAATTGAGACCTGTTGTTTGGCTCCAGGCCAATGATTCTGAGCAGGGTTCTAAGGATGCATGGCTGGGTAGCCCACCTCGCATTCCAATTGTCTCCTAGAAACAAGACAGGTTAGATCTGCTGGATCTGGGGGAGCAACCGAGGAGGCTGAGTTGAAATGGACTCTCCTATGGATGGGTCCTAATGTGCTTTTGTGTCGATGGAGACCTTGGAATAAAGCGGTGGCACTGGGGCCCTGAAGTGTTCTCCTAAACAGAGGCTTTGGCACAGCTCCAACGTGCAAGTTTCCCATGGGTAGATGAGATGTTTTGTGATGGGTGAGTCAAGAAACAGCCATATGCTGGTTTTGAAATCCAGGCCTCTGAGGAGAGATGCCTGGAAACTAAAGCAATGGATATGATTAGTGCCTAGGGGCCTGTTCTTTCCTTTTTACCTCTGGGGACATCTGTCTATGGGTCTGAGTACAGGTAGGTGATCAGATGGGCTCAGATTGCCCCTGTTTTACCTGGGAAGCCACCACTAATGAGATGGATCAGGGACTTTGGAGGTTTATCCTTTTAGAAGGGATGTGGCCATTGGAATGGGCACACACAATTCCCTTGGAGAGGGCAAGTACAGTCCTCAGGTTTGGCTCCAGGGGCCTGAGCCTGTAGGTTGTGTAGGCCAGGGCTGTTTGGACAGTTGTCTGAAAACACAAACTTGGCTTATGTTTCAGGTCATAGGTTGGCAGGACTTATCTACAGACCATGAGGAGAATTTTCGGGATTTGAGAAAAGTGCGAGTGTGAGGCTCTTGCTCAAGTTTTTGTCTCTGGTTATCGTGTCACTCATGGTCGTGAAATTTCTGGGTGACTTCATGGGAAATGGACGAGTCTTACTCCCTGGTGGTTTGGCCCAGTCCAAAGCTTTTGGGGTCACTCTGTGGGATGGAAGAAGTCCGTTTTTTTTTTTTTGATGTTGTTTTCTTTTTAACCTCAGGTGTCCCACCAAATGAGGGATTCCAGAGTAGAGCCCTGGGGGGGTGGTGATTGGACAATCAGAAATCTGGTTAAAAATTGAGGCCTAGGGACATATCAAGCCCATTATGACATCTAATGGTCCAGTCACTGAGAGGACTTACTAGAGGACAGGACTCATGTTGAGAGTCACAATGCGTGTTTATGCCCTTGTCGCACTCAAGAATGGGCGGGGCCTCAGGGTGAATGCTGGTTTCTCCTACACTGAACGATGGACAACGTGCCAACCACAAGGTTTCTTACCATGGGTAAGGGGGTGTTCTGATTTCTGCATCACACTCACCCCTGGGCAGTGATTGGAGATAAAGTCTCTGTTCTGAGGCCTGAAAACTGAGGTAGGGAAAAGATGATGACCTAAGGCCATGGCCGGTCTTATGTGCTCAGTGTGCGGTCTGCTTTCCGAGTGTTGGTCAAGAGGTCCGGGCTCAGGTTGTGTCCGACAGTGCATTAGTGCCCAGGTTAGACTGTATAATTTGGGTGAAGTCGAGTGCTGTGGAGGTTTATCCTCATTGAAGGTGCCTGGGCAGCTCATGAGGCAATAATTTTTTTCTAGAGGGCAGGCAGAGTGCTGCATTGTGGGTCCGGAATTGCCAAACTTGAGGGCTTCGGGGTCAGGAGTGTAAGGACGGAAGTCTGAGAAGACAAGCTAGACTTGGGTTTCAGGGCGAGGGCACGGCAGGTACCCCCTGCAGATCTGAACCAATACTCATGCATCTGAAGTCAGGGCGAGGATCAGACGTTGGCTCAGGTTGGAGTTTCCGTGCATGACGGCCGCTTCATGAAGGGAGCGGAATCTCGAGGCCATTGAGGTTTTCCCACGTTGGGAGTTGTGGGATGCCCCCTACAAAGATTCCTTCTGCGGGACAATTGAGACCTGTTGGACAGCTTCAGGACATTCCATATGGAATGACTCCAGAGCACCGTTCGAGGATGGATGCCTGGGAGGCCAGCCTCGCATTCCAATTGTCTCCTAGCAACAAGACAGTTTAGATCTGATGGTTCTGCGGGAGCAACCGGGGTGGCTGAGTTGAAATGGACTTTCCTGAGGATGGGTCCTAATGTGTTTTTGTGTCCATGAGGGCCTTGGAATGGGGCGGTGGCACCGGGACCCTGAAGTACTCTCCTATGCTTTGGACATGGCTCCCATGCACAGGTTTCCTTGTGGAGACGAGATGAGTTCTGCTGGGTGCCTCAGCAAAACCCCTATGCTCGTATTGGAATCAGGCTTTTGAGGAGACATGCCTGTAAACCAAGGCAATGGATCCTATTATGGCCTAGGGTCCTGTCTGGTTCAATCTTCTCCTCTGGGGACATCCATTTATGGTATGAGTGGAGGTAGATTATCAGCTGGTGTCAGACAGCCCTTGTTTGTTCCGGGCGACCTACACGATTGGGATGGCCTCAGGGACTTTGGAGGTTTCTCCTAATTTGTACGATTTTGGACAATAGAATGGGCAGAATTCCCATGGATTGGTAGGCTCAGTCCTAATGTGTGGCTCCAGGGGCCCCAGCCTGGAGGGTGTGTGGCCCTGGACTTTGAGGACAGAAGTCTGAAAACACAAACTCAGCTTAGGTTTGGGGACGTAGGTATGGCAGGCCCGATCTACAAACCATGAGAAGAACTCTTCAGGTTATGAAGGAAGTGCGAGTCTGAGGCGCTTGCTCAGGTTTTTGTCTCTGGATTTTGTATCAGCGATGGCACAATCTACAGACCTGAATTGAGATCTCGTGCAACTGAAGTCACGGCGCAGATCAGACGATCGCTCAACTTGGTGTTTCTGTCCCTGATGGACCTTTCACGAAGGGTGGCATCACGAGGCCAAAGGGGTTTTCCCACGATGGGATTTGTGAGAAGCTCCAAACTGCAAAGTGTCTTCTGCAGGACAATTGAGACCTGTTGTTTGGCTCCAGGCCAATGATTCTGAGCAGGGTTCTAAGGATGCATGGCTGGGTAGCCCACCTCGCATTCCAATTATCTCCTAGAAACAAGACAGGTTAGATCTGCTGGATCTGGGGGAGCAACCGAGGAGGCTGAGTTGAAATGGACTCTCCTATGGATGGGTCCTAATGTGCTTTTGTGTCGATGGAGACCTTGGAATAAAGCGGTGGCACTGGGGCCCTGAAGTGTTCTCCTAAACAGAGGCTTTGACACAGCTCCAACGTGCAAGTTTCCCATGGGTAGATGAGATGTTTTGTGATGGGTGAGTCAAGAAACAGCCATATGCTGGTTTTGAAATCCAGGCCTCTGAGGAGAGATGCCTGGAAACTAAAGCAATGGATATGATTAGTGCCTAGGGGCCTGTTCTTTCCTTTTTACCTCTGGGGACATCTGTCTATGGGTCTGAGTACAGGTAGGTGATCAGATGGGCTCAGATTGCCCCTGTTTTACCTGGGAAGCCACCACTAATGAGATGGATCAGGGACTTTGGAGGTTTATCCTTTTAGAAGGGATGTGGCCATTGGAATGGGCACACACAATTCCCTTGGAGAGGGCAAGTACAGTCCTCAGGTTTGGCTCCAGGGGCCTGAGCCTGTAGGTTGTGTAGGCCAGGGCTGTTTGGACAGTTGTCTGAAAACACAAACTTGGCTTATGTTTCAGGTCATAGGTTGGCAGGACTTATCTACAGACCATGAGGAGAATTTTCGGGATTTGAGAAAAGTGCGAGTGTGAGGCTCTTGCTCAAGTTTTTGTCTCTGGATATCGTGTCACTCATGGTCGTGAAATTTCTGGGTGACTTCATGGGAAATGGACGAGTCTTACTCCCTGGTGGTTTGGCCCAGTCCAAATCTTTTGGGGTCACTCTGTGGGATGGAAGAAGTCCGTTTTTTTTTTTTTTGATGTTGTTTTCTTTTTAACCTCAGGTGTCCCACCAAATGATGGATTCCAGAGTAGAGCCCTGGGGGGGTGGTGATTGGACAATCAGAAATCTGGTTAAAAATTGAGGCCTAGGGACATATCAAGCCCATTATGACATCTAATGGTCCAGTCACTGAGAGGACTTACTAGAGGACAGGACTCATGTTGAGAGTCACAATGCGTGTTTATGCCCTTGTCGCACTCAAGAATGGGCGGGGCCTCAGGGTGAATGCTGGTTTCTCCTACACTGAACGATGGACAACGTGCCAACCACAAGGTTTCTTACCATGGGTAAGGGGGTGTTCTGATTTCTGCATCACACTCACCCCTGGGCAGTGATTGGAGATAAAGTCTCTGTTCTGAGGCCTGAAAACTGAGGTAGGGAAAAGATGATGACCTAAGGCCATGGCCGGTCTTATGTGCTCAGTGTGCGGTCTGCTTTCCGGGTGTTGGTCAAGAGGTCCGGGCTCAGGTTGTGTCCGACAGTGCATTAGTGCCCAGGTTAGACTGTATAATTTGGGTGAAGTCGAGTGCTGTGGAGGTTTATCCTCATTGAAGGTGCCTGGGCAGCTCATGAGGCAATAATTTTTTTCTAGAGGGCAGGCAGAGTGCTGCATTGTGGGTCCGGAATTGCCAAACTTGAGGGCTTCGGGGTCAGGAGTGTAAGGACGGAAGTCTGAGAAGACAAGCTAGACTTGGGTTTCAGGGCGAGGGCACGGCAGGTACCCCCTGCAGATCTGAACCAATACTCATGCATCTGAAGTCAGGGCGAGGATCAGACGTTGGCTCAGGTTGGAGTTTCCGTGCATGACGGCCGCTTCATGAAGGGAGCGGAATCTCGAGGCCATTGAGGTTTTCCCACGTTGGGAGTTGTGGGATGCCCCCTACAAAGATTCCTTCTGCGGGACAATTGAGACCTGTTGGACAGCTTCAGGACATTCCATATGGAATGACTCCAGAGCACCGTTCGAGGATGGATGCCTGGGAGGCCAGCCTCGCATTCCAATTGTCTCCTAGCAACAAGACAGTTTAGATCTGATGGTTCTGCGGGAGCAACCGGGGTGGCTGAGTTGAAATGGACTTTCCTGAGGATGGGTCCTAATGTGTTTTTGTGTCCATGAGGGCCTTGGAATGGGGCGGTGGCACCGGGACCCTGAAGTACTCTCCTATGCTTTGGACATGGCTCCCATGCACAGGTTTCCTTGTGGAGACGAGATGAGTTCTGCTGGGTGCCTCAGCAAAACCCCTATGCTCGTATTGGAATCAGGCTTTTGAGGAGACATGCCTGTAAACCAAGGCAATGGATCCTATTATGGCCTAGGGTCCTGTCTGGTTCAATCTTCTCCTCTGGGGACATCCATTTATGGTATGAGTGGAGGTAGATTATCAGCTGGTGTCAGACAGCCCTTGTTTGTTCCGGGCGACCTACACGATTGGGATGGCCTCAGGGACTTTGGAGGTTTCTCCTAATTTGTACGATTTTGGACAATAGAATGGGCAGAATTCCCATGGATTGGTAGGCTCAGTCCTAATGTGTGGCTCCAGGGGCCCCAGCCTGGAGGGTGTGTGGCCCTGGACTTTGAGGACAGAAGTCTGAAAACACAAACTCAGCTTAGGTTTGGGGACGTAGGTATGGCAGGCCCGATCTACAAACCATGAGAAGAACTCTTCAGGTTATGAAGAAAGTGCGAGTCTGAGGCGCTTGCTCAGGTTTTTGTCTCTGGATTTTGTATCAGCGATGGCACAATCTACAGACCTGAATTGAGATCTCGTGCATCTGAAGTCACGGCGCAGATCAGACGATCGCTCAAGTTGGTGTTTCTGTCCCTGATGGACCTTTCACGAAGGGTGGCATCACGAGGCCAAAGGGGTTTTCCCACGATGGGATTTGTGAGAAGCTCCAAACTGCAAAGTGTCTTCTGCAGGACAATTGAGACCTGTTGTTTGGCTCCAGGCCAATGATTCTGAGCAGGGTTCTAAGGATGCATGGCTGGGTAGCCCACCTCGCATTCCAATTATCTCCTAGAAACAAGACAGGTTAGATCTGCTGGATCTGGGGGAGCAACCGAGGAGGCTGAGTTGAAATGGACTCTCCTATGGATGGGTCCTAATGTGCTTTTGTGTCGATGGAGACCTTGGAATAAAGCGGTGGCACTGGGGCCCTGAAGTGTTCTCCTAAACAGAGGCTTTGACACAGCTCCAACGTGCAAGTTTCCCATGGGTAGATGAGATGTTTTGTGATGGGTGAGTCAAGAAACAGCCATATGCTGGTTTTGAAATCCAGGCCTCTGAGGAGAGATGCCTGGAAACTAAAGCAATGGATATGATTAGTGCCTAGGGGCCTGTTCTTTCCTTTTTACCTCTGGGGACATCTGTCTATGGGTCTGAGTACAGGTAGGTGCTCAGATGGGCTCAGATTGCCCCTGTTTTACCTGGGAAGCCACCACTAATGAGATGGATCAGGGACTTTGGAGGTTTATCCTTTTAGAAGGGATGTGGCCATTGGAATGGGCACACACAATTCCCTTGGAGAGGGCAAGTACAGTCCTCAGGTTTGGCTCCAGGGGCCTGAGCCTGTAGGTTGTGTAGGCCAGGGCTGTTTGGACAGTTGTCTGAAAACACAAACTTGGCTTATGTTTCAGGTCATAGGTTGGCAGGACTTATCTACAGACCATGAGGAGAATTTTCGGGATTTGAGAAAAGTGCGAGTGTGAGGCTTTTGCTCAAGTTTTTGTCTCTGGATATCGTGTCACTCATGGTCGTGAAATTTCTGGGTGACTTCATGGGAAATGGACGAGTCTTACTCCCTGGTGGTTTGGCCCAGTCCAAATCTTTTGGGGTCACTCTGTGGGATGGAAGAAGTCCGTTTTTTTTTTTTTTTTATGTTGTTTTCTTTTTAACCTCAGGTGTCCCACCAAATGATGGATTCCAGAGTAGAGCCCTGGGGGGGTGGTGATTGGACAATCAGAAATCTGGTTAAAAATTGAGGCCTAGGGACATATCAAGCCCATTATGACATCTAATGGTCCAGTCACTGAGAGGACTTACTAGAGGACAGGACTCATGTTGAGAGTCACAATGCGTGTTTATGCCCTTGTCGCACTCAAGAATGGGCGGGGCCTCAGGGTGAATGCTGGTTTCTCCTACACTGAACGATGGACAACGTGCCAACCACAAGGTTTCTTACCATGGGTAAGGGGGTGTTCTGATTTCTGCATCACACTCACCCCTGGGCAGTGATTGGAGATAAAGTCTCTGTTCTGAGGCCTGAAAACTGAGGTAGGGAAAAGATGATGACCTAAGGCCATGGCCGGTCTTATGTGCTCAGTGTGCGGTCTGCTTTCCGGGTGTTGGTCAAGAGGTCCGGGCTCAGGTTGTGTCCGACAGTGCATTAGTGCCCAGGTTAGACTGTATAATTTGGGTGAAGTCGAGTGCTGTGGAGGTTTATCCTCATTGAAGGTGCCTGGGCAGCTCATGAGGCAATAATTTTTTTCTAGAGGGCAGGCAGAGTGCTGCATTGTGGGTCCGGAATTGCCAAACTTGAGGGCTTCGGGGTCAGGAGTGTAAGGACGGAAGTCTGAGAAGACAAGCTAGACTTGGGTTTCAGGGCGAGGGCACGGCAGGTACCCCCTGCAGATCTGAACCAATACTCATGCATCTGAAGTCAGGGCGAGGATCAGACGTTGGCTCAGGTTGGAGTTTCCGTGCATGACGGCCGCTTCATGAAGGGAGCGGAATCTCGAGGCCATTGAGGTTTTCCCACGTTGGGAGTTGTGGGATGCCCCCTACAAAGATTCCTTCTGCGGGACAATTGAGACCTGTTGGACAGCTTCAGGACATTCCATATGGAATGACTCCAGAGCACCGTTCGAGGATGGATGCCTGGGAGGCCAGCCTCGCATTCCAATTGTCTCCTAGCAACAAGACAGTTTAGATCTGATGGTTCTGCGGGAGCAACCGGGGTGGCTGAGTTGAAATGGACTTTCCTGAGGATGGGTCCTAATGTGTTTTTGTGTCCATGAGGGCCTTGGAATGGGGCGGTGGCACCGGGACCCTGAAGTACTCTCCTATGCTTTGGACATGGCTCCCATGCACAGGTTTCCTTGTGGAGACGAGATGAGTTCTGCTGGGTGCCTCAGCAAAACCCCTATGCTCGTATTGGAATCAGGCTTTTGAGGAGACATGCCTGTAAACCAAGGCAATGGATCCTATTATGGCCTAGGGTCCTGTCTGGTTCAATCTTCTCCTCTGGGGACATCCATTTATGGTATGAGTGGAGGTAGATTATCAGCTGGTGTCAGACAGCCCTTGTTTGTTCCGGGCGACCTACACGATTGGGATGGCCTCAGGGACTTTGGAGGTTTCTCCTAATTTGTACGATTTTGGACAATAGAATGGGCAGAATTCCCATGGATTGGTAGGCTCAGTCCTAATGTGTGGCTCCAGGGGCCCCAGCCTGGAGGGTGTGTGGCCCTGGACTTTGAGGACAGAAGTCTGAAAACACAAACTCAGCTTAGGTTTGGGGACGTAGGTATGGCAGGCCCGATCTACAAACCATGAGAAGAACTCTTCAGGTTATGAAGGAAGTGCGAGTCTGAGGCGCTTGCTCAGGTTTTTGTCTCTGGATTTTGTATCAGCGATGGCACAATCTACAGACCTGAATTGAGATCTCGTGCATCTGAAGTCACGGCGCAGATCAGACGATCGCTCAAGTTGGTGTTTCTGTCCCTGATGGACCTTTCACGAAGGGTGGCATCACGAGGCCAAAGGGGTTTTCCCACGATGGGATTTGTGAGAAGCTCCAAACTGCAAAGTGTCTTCTGCAGGAAAATTGAGACCTCTTGTTTGGCTCCAGGCAATGATTCTGAGCAGGGTTCTAAGGATGCATGGCTGGGTAGCCCACCTCGCATTCCAATTGTCTCCTAGAAACAAGACAGGTTAGATCTGCTGGATCTGGGGGAGCAACCGAGGAGGCTGAGTTGAAATGGACTCTCCTATGGATGGGTCCTAATGTGCTTTTGTGTCGATGGAGACCTTGGAATAAAGCGGTGGCACTGGGGCCCTGAAGTGTTCTCCTAAACAGAGGCTTTGACACAGCTCCAACGTGCAAGTATCCCATGGGTAGATGAGATGTTTTGTGATGGGTGAGTCAAGAAACAGCCATATGCTGGTTTTGAAATCCAGGCCTCTGAGGAGAGATGCCTGGAAACTAAAGCAATGGATATGATTAGTGCCTAGGGGCCTGTTCTTTCCTTTTTACCTCTGGGGACATCTGTCTATGGGTCTGAGTACAGGTAGGTGCTCAGATGGGCTCAGATTGCCCCTGTTTTACCTGGGAAGCCACCACTAATGAGATGGATCAGGGACTTTGGAGGTTTATCCTTTTAGAAGGGATGTGGCCATTGGAAAGGGCACACACAATTCCCTTGGAGAGGGCAAGTACAGTCCTCAGGTTTGGCTCCAGGGGCCTGAGCCTGTAGGTTGTGTAGGCCAGGGCTGTTTGGACAGTTGTCTGAAAACGCAAACTTGGCTTATGTTTCAGGTCATAGGTTGGCAGGATTTATCTACAGACCATGAGGAGAATTTTTGGGATTTGAGAAAAGTGCGAGTGTGAGGCTCTTGCTCAAGTTTTTGTCTCTGGATATCGTGTCACTCATGGTCGTGAAATTTCTGGGTGACTTCATGGGAAATGGACGAGTCTTACTCCCTGGTGGTTTGGCCCAGTCCAAAGCTTTTGGGGTCACTCTGTGGGATGGAAGAAGTCCGTTTTTTTTTTTTTTGATGTTGTTTTCTTTTTAACCTCAGGTGTCCCACCAAATGATGGATTCCAGAGTAGAGCCCTGGGGGGGTGGTGATTGGACAATCAGAAATCTGGTTAAAAATTGAGGCCTAGGGACATATCAAGCCCATTATGACATCTAATGGTCCAGTCACTGAGAGGACTTACTAGAGGTAGGACTCATGTTGAGAGTCACAATGCGTGTTTATGCCCTTGTCGCACTCAAGAATGGGCGGGGCCTCAGGGTGAATGCTGGTTTCCCCTACACTGAACGTTGGACAACGTGCCAACCACAAGGTTTCTTACCATGGGTAAGGGGGTGTTCTGATTTCTGCATCACACTCACCCCTGGGCAGTGATTGGAGATAAAGTCTCTGTTCTGAGGCCTGAAAACTGAGGTAGGGAAAAGATGATGACCTAAGGCCATGGCCGGTCTTATGTGCTCAGTGTGCGGTCTGCTTTCCGGGTGTTGGTCAAGAGGTCCGGGCTCAGGTTGTGTCCGACAGTGCATTAGTGCCCAGGTTAGACTGTATAATTTGGGTGAAGTCGAGTGCTGTGGAGGTTTATCCTCATTGAAGGTGCCTGGGCAGCTCATGAGGCAATAATTTTTTTCTAGAGGGCGGGCAGAGTGCTGCATTGTGGGTCCGGAATTGCCAAACTTGAGGGCTTCGGGGTCAGGAGTGTAAGGACGGAAGTCTGAGAAGACAAGCTAGACTTGGGTTTCAGGGCGAGGGCACGGCAGGTACCCCCTGCAGATCTGAACCAATACTCATGCATCTGAAGTCAGGGCGAGGATTAGACGTTGGCTCAGGTTGGAGTTTCCGTGCATGACGGCCGCTTCATGAAGGGAGCGGAATCTCGAGGCCATTGAGGTTTTCCCACGTTGGGAGTTGTGGGATGCCCCCTACAAAGATTCCTTCTGCGGGACAATTGAGACCTGTTGGACAGCTTCAGGACATTCCATATGGAATGACTCCAGAGCACCGTTCGAGGATGGATGCCTGGGAGGCCAGCCTCGCATTCCAATTGTCTCCTAGCAACAAGACAGTTTAGATCTGATGGTTCTGCGGGAGCAACCGGGGTGGCTGAGTTGAAATGGACTTTCCTGAGGATGGGTCCTAATGTGTTTTTGTGTCCATGAGGGCCTTGGAATGGGGCGGTGGCACCGGGACCCTGAAGTACTCTCCTATGCTTTGGACATGGCTCCCATGCACAGGTTTCCTTGTGGAGACGAGATGAGTTCTGCTGGGTGCCTCAGCAAAACCCCTATGCTCGTATTGGAATCAGGCTTTTGAGGAGACATGCCTGTAAACCAAGGCAATGGATCCTATTATGGCCTAGGGTCCTGTCTGGTTCAATCTTCTCCTCTGGGGACATCCATTTATGGTATGAGTGGAGGTAGATTATCAGCTGGTGTCAGACAGCCCTTGTTTGTTCCGGGCGACCTACACGATTGGGATGGCCTCAGGGACTTTGGAGGTTTCTCCTAATTTGTACGATTTTGGACAATAGAATGGGCAGAATTCCCATGGATTGGTAGGCTCAGTCCTAATGTGTGGCTCCAGGGGCCCCAGCCTGGAGGGTGTGTGGCCCTGGACTTTGAGGACAGAAGTCTGAAAACACAAACTCAGCTTAGGTTTGGGGACGTAGGTATGGCAGGCCCGATCTACAAACCATGAGAAGAACTCTTCAGGTTATGAAGAAAGTGCGAGTCTGAGGCGCTTGCTCAGGTTTTTGTCTCTGGATTTTGTATCAGCGATGGCACAATCTACAGACCTGAATTGAGATCTCGTGCAACTGAAGTCACGGCCCAGATCAGACGATCGCTCAAGTTGGTGTTTCTGTCCCTGATGGACCTTTCACGAAGGGTGGCATCACGAGGCCAAAGGGGTTTTCCCACGATGGAATTTGTGAGAAGCTCCAAACTGCAAAGTGTCTTCTGCAGGACAATTGAGACCTGTTGTTTGGCTCCAGGCCAATGATTCTGAGCAGGGTTCTAAGGATGCATGGTTGGGTAGCCCACCTCGCATTCCAATTGTCTCCTAGAAACAAGACAGGTTAGATCTGCTGGATCTGGGGGAGCAACCGAGGAGGCTGAGTTGAAATGGACTCTCCTATGGATGGGTCCTAATGTGCTTTTGTGTCGATGGAGACCTTGGAATAAAGCGGTGGCACTGGGGCCCTGAAGTGTTCTCCTAAACAGAGGCTTTGACACAGCTCCAACGTGCAAGTTTCCCATGGGTAGATGAGATGTTTTGTGATGGGTGAGTCAAGAAACAGCCATATGCTGGTTTTGAAATCCAGGCCTCTGAGGAGAGATGCCTGGAAACTAAAGCAATGGATATGATTAGTGCCTAGGGGCCTGTTCTTTCCTTTTTACCTCTGGGGACATCTGTCTATGGGTCTGAGTACAGGTAGGTGATCAGATGGGCTCAGATTGCCCCTGTTTTACCTGGGAAGCCACCACTAATGACATGGATCAGGGACTTTGGAGGTTTATCCTTTTAGAAGGGATGTGGCCATTGGAATGGGCACACACAATTCCCTTGGAGAGGGCAAGTACAGTCCTCAGGTTTGGCTCCAGGGGCCTGAGCCTGTAGGTTGTGTAGGCCAGGGCTGTTTGGACAGTTGTCTGAAAACACAAACTTGGCTTATGTTTCAGGTCATAGGTTGGCAGGACTTATCTACAGACCATGAGGAGAATTTTCGGGATTTGAGAAAAGTGCGAGTGTGAGGCTCTTGCTCAAGTTTTTGTCTCTGGATATCGTGTCACTCATGGTCGTGAAATTTCTGGGTGACTTCATGGGAAATGGACGAGTCTTACTCCCTGGTGGTTTGGCCCAGTCCAAAGCTTTTGGGGTCACTCTGTGGGATGGAAGAAGTCCGTTTTTTTTTTTTTTGATGTTGTTTTCTTTTTAACCTCAGGTGTCCCACCAAATGAGGGATTCCAGAGTAGAGCCCTGGGGGGGTGGTGATTGGACAATCCGAAATCTGGTTAAAAATTGAGGCCTAGGGACATATCAAGCCCATTATGACATCTAATGGTCCAGTCACTGAGAGGACTTACTAGAGGACAGGACTCATGTTGAGAGTCACAATGCGTGTTTATGCCCTTGTCGCACTCAAGAATGGGCGGGGCCTCAGGGTGAATGCTGGTTTCTCCTACACTGAACGTTGGACAACGTGCCAACCACAAGGTTTCTTACCATGGGTAAGGGGGTGTTCTGATTTCTGCATCACACTCACCCCTGGGCAGTGATTGGAGATAAAGTCTCTGTTCTGAGGCCTGAAAACTGAGGTAGGGAAAAGATGATGACCTAAGGCCATGGCCGGTCTTATGTGCTCAGTGTGCGGTCTGCTTTCCAGGTGTTGGTCAAGAGGTCCGGGCTCAGGTTGTGTCCGACAGTGCATTAGTGCCCAGGTTAGACTGTATAATTTGGGTGAAGTCGAGTGCTGTGGAGGTTTATCCTCATTGAAGGTGCCTGGGCAGCTCATGAGGCAATAATTTTTTTCTAGAGGGCAGGCAGAGTGCTGCATTGTGGGTCCGGAATTGCCAAACTTGAGGGCTTCGGGGTCAGGAGTGTAAGGACGGAAGTCTGAGAAGACAAGCTAGACTTGGGTTTCAGGGCGAGGGCACGGCAGGTACCCCCTGCAGATCTGAACCAATACTCATGCATCTGAAGTCAGGGCGAGGATCAGACGTTGGCTCAGGTTGGAGTTTCCGTGCATGACGGCCGCTTCATGAAGGGAGCGGAATCTCGAGGCCATTGAGGTTTTCCCACGTTGGGAGTTGTGGGATGCCCCCTACAAAGATTCCTTCTGCGGGACAATTGAGACCTGTTGGACAGCTTCAGGACATTCCATATGGAATGACTCCAGAGCACCGTTCGAGGATGGATGCCTGGGAGGCCAGCCTCGCATTCCAATTGTCTCCTAGCAACAAGACAGTTTAGATCTGATGGTTCTGCGGGAGCAACCGGGGTGGCTGAGTTGAAATGGACTTTCCTGAGGATGGGTCCTAATGTGTTTTTGTGTCCATGAGGGCCTTGGAATGGGGCGGTGGCACCGGGACCCTGAAGTACTCTCCTATGCTTTGGACATGGCTCCCATGCACAGGTTTCCTTGTGGAGACGAGATGAGTTCTGCTGGGTGCCTCAGCAAAACCCCTATGCTCGTATTGGAATCAGGCTTTTGAGGAGACATGCCTGTAAACCAAGGCAATGGATCCTATTATGGCCTAGGGTCCTGTCTGGTTCAATCTTCTCCTCTGGGGACATCCATTTATGGTATGAGTGGAGGTAGATTATCAGCTGGTGTCAGACAGCCCTTGTTTGTTCCGGGCGACCTACACGATTGGGATGGCCTCAGGGACTTTGGAGGTTTCTCCTAATTTGTAAGATTTTGGACAATAGAATGGGCAGAATTCCCATGGATTGGTAGGCTCAGTCCTAATGTGTGGCTCCAGGGGCCCCAGCCTGGAGGGTGTGTGGCCCTGGACTTTGAGGACAGAAGTCTGAAAACACAAACTCAGCTTAGGTTTGGGGACGTAGGTATGGCAGGCCCGATCTACAAACCATGAGAAGAACTCTTCAGGTTATGAAGAAAGTGCGAGTCTGAGGCGCTTGCTCAGGTTTTTGTCTCTGGATTTTGTATCAGCGATGGCACAATCTACAGACCTGAATTGAGATCTCGTGCATCTGAAGTCACGGCGCAGATCAGACGATCGCTCAAGTTGGTGTTTCTGTCCCTGATGGACCTTTCACGAAGGGTGGCATCACGAGGCCAAAGGGGTTTTCCCACGATGGGATTTGTGAGAAGCTCCAAACTGCAAAGTGTCTTCTGCAGGACAATTGAGACCTCTTGTTTGGCTCCAGGCCAATGATTCTGAGCAGGGTTCTAAGGATGCATGGCTGGGTAGCCCACCTCGCATTCCAATTGTCTCCTAGAAACAAGACAGGTTAGATCTGCTGGATCTGGGGGAGCAACCGAGGAGGCTGAGTTGAAATGGACTCTCCTATGGATGGGTCCTAATGTGCTTTTGTGTCGATGGAGACCTTGGAATAAAGCGGTGGCACTGGGGCCCTGAAGTGTTCTCCTAAACAGAGGCTTTGACACAGCTCCAACGTGCAAGTTTCCCATGGGTAGATGAGATGTTTTGTGATGGGTGAGTCAAGAAACAGCCATATGCTGGTTTTGAAATCCAGGCCTCTGTGGAGAGATGCCTGGAAACTAAAGCAATGGATATGATTAGTGCCTAGGGGCCTGTTCTTTCCTTTTTACCTCTGGGGACATCTGTCTATGGGTCTGAGTACAGGTAGGTGCTCAGATGGGCTCAGATTGCCCCTGTTTTACCTGGGAAGCCACCACTAATGAGATGGATCAGGGACTTTGGAGGTTTATCCTTTTAGAAGGGATGTGGCCATTGGAATGGGCACACACAATTCCCTTGGAGAGGGCAAGTACAGTCCTCAGGTTTGGCTCCAGGGGCCTGAGCCTGTAGGTTGTGTAGGCCAGGGCTGTTTGGACAGTTGTCTGAAAACGCAAACTTGGCTTATGTTTCAGGTCATAGGTTGGCAGGACTTATCTACAGACCATGAGGAGAATTTTCGGGATTTGAGAAAAGTGCGAGTGTGAGGCTCTTGCTCAAGTTTTTGTCTCTGGATATCGTGTCACTCATGGTCGTGAAATTTCTGGGTGACTTCATGGGAAATGGACGAGTCTTACTCCCTGGTGGTTTGGCCCAGTCCAAAGCTTTTGGGGTCACTCTGTGGGATGGAAGAAGTCCGTTTTTTTTTTTTTTTGATGTTGTTTTCTTTTTAACCTCAGGTGTCCCACCAAATGATGGGTTCCAGAGTAGAGCCCTGGGGGGGTGGTGATTGGACAATCAGAAATCTGGTTAAAAATTGAGGCCTAGGGACATATCAAGCCCATTATGACATCTAATGGTCCAGTCACTGAGAGGACTTACTAGAGGACAGGACTCATGTTGAGAGTCACAATGCGTGTTTATGCCCTTGTTGCACTCAAGAATGGGCGGGGCCTCAGGGTGAATGCTGGTTTCTCCTACACTGAACGTTGGACAACGTGCCAACCACAAGGTTTCTTACCATGGGTAAGGGGGTGTTCTGATTTCTGCATCACACTCACCCCTGGGCAGTGATTGGAGATAAAGTCTCTGTTCTGAGGCCTGAAAACTGAGGTAGGGAAAAGATGATGACCTAAGGCCATGGCCGGTCTTATGTGCTCAGTGTGCGGTCTGCTTTCCGGGTGTTGGTCAAGAGGTCCGGGCTCAGGTTGTGTCCGACAGTGCATTAGTGCCCAGGTTAGACTGTATAATTTGGGTGAAGTCGAGTGCTGTGGAGGTTTATCCTCATTGAAGGTGCCTGGGCAGCTCATGAGGCAATAATTTTTTTCTAGAGGGCAGGCAGAGTGCTGCATTGTGGGTCCGGAATTGCCAAACTTGAGGGCTTCGGGGTCAGGAGTGTAAGGACGGAAGTCTGAGAAGACAAGCTAGACTTGGGTTTCAGGGCGAGGGCACGGCAGGTACCCCCTGCAGATCTGAACCAATACTCATGCATCTGAAGTCAGGGCGAGGATCAGACGTTGGCTCAGGTTGGAGTTTCCGTGCATGACGGCCGCTTCATGAAGGGAGCGGAATCTCGAGGCCATTGAGGTTTTCCCACGTTGGGAGTTGTGGGATGCCCCCTACAAAGATTCCTTCTGCGGGACAATTGAGACCTGTTGGACAGCTTCAGGACATTCCATATGGAATGACTCCAGAGCACCGTTCGAGGATGGATGCCTGGGAGGCCAGCCTCGCATTCCAATTGTCTCCTAGCAACAAGACAGTTTAGATCTGATGGTTCTGCGGGAGCAACCGGGGTGGCTGAGTTGAAATGGACTTTCCTGAGGATGGGTCCTAATGTGTTTTTGTGTCCATGAGGGCCTTGGAATGGGGCGGTGGCACCGGGACCCTGAAGTACTCTCCTATGCTTTGGACATGGCTCCCATGCACAGGTTTCCTTGTGGAGACGAGATGAGTTCTGCTGGGTGCCTCAGCAAAACCCCTATGCTCGTATTGGAATCAGGCTTTTGAGGAGACATGCCTGTAAACCAAGGCAATGGATCCTATTATGGCCTAGGGTCCTGTCTGGTTCAATCTTCTCCTCTGGGGACATCCATTTATGGTATGAGTGGAGGTAGATTATCAGCTGGTGTCAGACAGCCCTTGTTTGTTCCGGGCGACCTACACGATTGGGATGGCCTCAGGGACTTTGGAGGTTTCTCCTAATTTGTAAGATTTTGGACAATAGAATGGGCAGAATTCCCATGGATTGGTAGGCTCAGTCCTAATGTGTGGCTCCAGGGGCCCCAGCCTGGAGGGTGTGTGGCCCTGGACTTTGAGGACAGAAGTCTGAAAACACAAACTCAGCTTAGGTTTGGGGACGTAGGTATGGCAGGCCCGATCTACAAACCATGAGAAGAACTCTTCAGGTTATGAAGAAAGTGCGAGTCTGAGGCGCTTGCTCAGGTTTTTGTCTCTGGATTTTGTATCAGCGATGGCACAATCTACAGACCTGAATTGAGATCTCGTGCATCTGAAGTCACGGCGCAGATCAGACGATCGCTCAAGTTGGTGTTTCTGTCCCTGATGGACCTTTCACGAAGGGTGGCATCACGAGGCCAAAGGGGTTTTCCCACGATGGGATTTGTGAGAAGCTCCAAACTGCAAAGTGTCTTCTGCAGGACAATTGAGACCTGTTGTTTGGCTCCAGGCCAATGATTCTGAGCAGGGTTCTAAGGATGCATGGCTGGGTAGCCCACCTCGCATTCCAATTGTCTCCTAGAAACAAGACAGGTTAGATCTGCTGGATCTGGGGGAGCAACCGAGGAGGCTGAGTTGAAATGGACTCTCCTATGGATGGGTCCTAATGTGCTTTTGTGTCGATGGAGACCTTGGAATAAAGCGGTGGCACTGGGGCCCTGAAGTGTTCTCCTAAACAGAGGCTTTGACACAGCTCCAACGTGCAAGTTTCCCATGGGTAGATGAGATGTTTTGTGATGGGTGAGTCAAGAAACAGCCATATGCTGGTTTTGAAATCCAGGCCTCTGAGGAGAGATGCCTGGAAACTAAAGCAATGGATATGATTAGTGCCTAGGGGCCTGTTCTTTCCTTTTTACCTCTGGCGACATCTGTCTATTGGTCTGAGTACAGGTAGGTGCTCAGATGGGCTCAGATTGCCCCTGTTTTACCTGGGAAGCCACCACTAATGAGATGGATCAGGGACTTTGGAGGTTTATCCTTTTAGAAGGGATGTGGCCATTGGAATGGGCACACACAATTCCCTTGGAGAGGGCAAGTACAGTCCTCAGGTTTGGCTCCAGGGGCCTGAGCCTGTAGGTTGTGTAGGCCAGGGCTGTTTGGACAGTTGTCTGAAAACACAAACTTGGCTTATGTTTCAGGTCATAGGTTGGCAGGACTTATCTACAGACCATGAGGAGAATTTTCGGGATTTGAGAAAAGTGCGAGTGTGAGGCTCTTGCTCAAGTTTTTGTCTCTGGATATCGTGTCACTCATGGTCGTGAAATTCTGGGTGACTTCATGGGAAATGGACGAGTCTTACTCCCTGGTGGTTTGGCCCAGTCCAAAGCTTTTGGGGTCACTCTGTGGGATGGAAGAAGTCCGTTTTTTTTTTTTTTTTTGATGTTGTTTTCTTTTTAACCTCAGGTGTCCCACCAAATGATGGATTCCAGAGTAGAGCCCTGGGGGGGTGGTGATTGGACAATCAGAAATATGGTTAAAAATTGAGGCCTAGGGACATATCAAGCCCATTATGACATCTAATGGTCCAGTCACTGAGAGGACTTACTAGAGGACAGGACTCATGTTGAGAGTCACAATGCGTGTTTATGCCCTTGTCGCACTCAAGAATGGGCGGGGCCTCAGGGTGAATGCTGGTTTCTCCTACACTGAACGTTGGACAACGTGCCAACCACAAGGTTTCTTACCATGGGTAAGGGGGTGTTCTGATTTCTGCATCACACTCACCCCTGGGCAGTGATTGGAGATAAAGTCTCTGTTCTGAGGCCTGAAAACTGAGGTAGGGAAAAGATGATGACCTAAGGCCATGGCCGGTCTTATGTGCTCAGTGTGCGGTCTGCTTTCCGGGTGTTGGTCAAGAGGTCCGGGCTCAGGTTGTGTCCAACAGTGCATTAGTGCCCAGGTTAGACTGTATAATTTGGGTGAAGTCGAGTGCTGTGGAGGTTTATCCTCATTGAAGGTGCCTGGGCAGCTCATGAGGCAATAATTTTTTTCTAGAGGGCAGGCAGAGTGCTGCATTGTGGGTCCGGAATTGCCAAACTTGAGGGCTTCGGGGTCAGGAGTGTAAGGACGGAAGTCTGAGAAGACAAGCTAGACTTGGGTTTCAGGGCGAGGGCACGGCAGGTACCCCCTGCAGATCTGAACCAATACTCATGCATCTGAAGTCAGGGCGAGGATCAGACGTTGGCTCAGGTTGGAGTTTCCGTGCATGACGGCCGCTTCATGAAGGGAGCGGAATCTCGAGGCCATTGAGGTTTTCCCACGTTGGGAGTTGTGGGATGCCCCCTACAAAGATTCCTTCTGCGGGACAATTGAGACCTGTTGGACAGCTTCAGGACATTCCATATGGAATGACTCCAGAGCACCGTTCGAGGATGGATGCCTGGGAGGCCAGCCTCGCATTCCAATTGTCTCCTAGCAACAAGACAGTTTAGATCTGATGGTTCTGCGGGAGCAACCGGGGTGGCTGAGTTGAAATGGACTTTCCTGAGGATGGGTCCTAATGTGTTTTTGTGTCCATGAGGGCCTTGGAATGGGGCGGTGGCACCGGGACCCTGAAGTACTCTCCTATGCTTTGGACATGGCTCCCATGCACAGGTTTCCTTGTGGAGACGAGATGAGTTCTGCTGGGTGCCTCAGCAAAACCCCTATGCTCATATTGGAATCAGGCTTTTGAGGAGACATGCCTGTAAACCAAGGCAATGGATCCTATTATGGCCTAGGGTCCTGTCTGGTTCAATCTTCTCCTCTGGGGACATCCATTTATGGTATGAGTGGAGGTAGATTATCAGCTGGTGTCAGACAGCCCTTGTTTGTTCCGGGCGACCTACACGATTGGGATGGCCTCAGGGACTTTGGAGGTTTCTCCTAATTTGTACGATTTTGGACAATAGAATGGGCAGAATTCCCATGGATTGGTAGGCTCAGTCCTAATGTGTGGCTCCAGGGGCCCCAGCCTGGAGGGTGTGTGGCCCTGGACTTTGAGGACAGAAGTCTGAAAACACAAACTCAGCTTAGGTTTGGGGACGTAGGTATGGCAGGCCCGATCTACAAACCATGAGAAGAACTCTTCAGGTTATGAAGAAAGTGCGAGTCTGAGGTGCTTGCTCAGGTTTTGGTCTCTGGATTTTGTATCAGCGATGGCACAATCTACAGACCTGAATTGAGATCTCGTGCATCTGAAGTCACGGCGCAGATCAGACGATCGCTCAAGTTGGTGTTTCTGTCCCTGATGGACCTTTCACGAAGGGTGGCATCACGAGGCCAAAGGGGTTTTCCCACGATGGGATTTGTGAGAAGCTCCAAACTGCAAAGTGTCTTCTGCAGGACAATTGAGACCTGTTGTTTGGCTCCAGGCCAATGATTCTGAGCAGGGTTCTAAGGATGCATGGCTGGGTAGCCCACCTCGCATTCCAATTGTCTCCTAGAAACAAGACAGGTTAGATCTGCTGGATCTGGGGGAGCAACCGAGGAGGCTGAGTTGAAATGGACTCTCCTATGGATGGGTCCTAATGTGCTTTTGTGTCGATGGAGACCTTGGAATAAAGCGGTGGCACTGGGGCCCTGAAGTGTTCTCCTAAACAGAGGCTTTGACACAGCTCCAACGTGCAAGTTTCCCATGGGTAGATGAGATGTTTTGTGATGGGTGAGTCAAGAAACAGCCATATGCTGGTTTTGAAATCCAGGCCTCTGAGGAGAGATGCCTGGAAACTAAAGCAATGGATATGATTAGTGCCTAGGGGCCTGTTCTTTCCTTTTTACCTCTGGGGACATCTGCCTATGGGTCTGAGTACAGGTAGGTGCTCAGATGGGCTCAGATTGCCCCTGTTTTACCTGGGAAGCCACCACTAATGAGATGGATCAGGGACTTTGGAGGTTTATCCTTTTAGAAGGGATGTGGCCATTGGAATGGGCACACACAATTCCCTTGGAGAGGGCAAGTACAGTCCTCAGGTTTGGCTCCAGGGGCCTGAGCCTGTAGGTTGTGTAGGCCAGGGCTGTTTGGACAGTTGTCTGAAAACACAAACTTGGCTTATGTTTCAGGTCATAGGTTGGCAGGACTTATCTACAGACCATGAGGAGAATTTTCGGGATTTGAGAAAAGTGCGAGTGTGAGGCTCTTGCTCAAGTTTTTGTCTCTGGATATCGTGTCACTCATGGTCGTGAAATTTCTGGGTGACTTCATGGGAAATGGACGAGTCTTACTCCCTGGTGGTTTGGCCCAGTCCAAAGCTTTTGGGGTCACTCTGTGGGATGGAAGAAGTCCGTTTTTTTTTTTTGATGTTGTTTTCTTTTTAACCTCAGGTGTCCCACCAAATGATGGATTCCAGAGTAGAGCCCTGGGGGGGTGGTGATTGGACAATCAGAAATCTGGTTAAAAATTGAGGCCTAGGGACATATCAAGCCCATTATGACATCTAATGGTCCAGTCACTGAGAGGACTTACTAGAGGACAGGACTCATGTTGAGAGTCACAATGCGTGTTTATGCCCTTGTCGCACTCAAGAATGGGCGGGGCCTCAGGGTGAATGCTGGTTTCCCCTACACTGAACGTTGGACAACGTGCCAACCACAAGGTTTCTTACCATGGGTAAGGGGGTGTTCTGATTTCTGCATCACACTCACCCCTGGGCAGTGATTGGAGATAAAGTCTCTGTTCTGAGGCCTGAAAACTGAGGTAGGGAAAAGATGATGACCTAAGGCCATGGCCGGTCTTATGTGCTCAGTGTGCGGTCTGCTTTCCGGGTGTTGGTCAAGAGGTCCGGGCTCAGGTTGTGTCCAACAGTGCATTAGTGCCCAGGTTAGACTGTATAATTTGGGTGAAGTCGAGTGCTGTGGAGGTTTATCCTCATTGAAGGTGCCTGGGCAGCTCATGAGGCAATAATTTTTTTCTAGAGGGCAGGCAGAGTGCTGCATTGTGGGTCCGGAATTGCCAAACTTGAGGGCTTCGGGGTCAGGAGTGTAAGGACGGAAGTCTGAGAAGACAAGCTAGACTTGGGTTTCAGGGCGAGGGCACGGCAGGTACCCCCTGCAGATCTGAACCAATACTCATGCATCTGAAGTCAGGGCGAGGATCAGACGTTGGCTCAGGTTGGAGTTTCCGTGCATGACGGCCGCTTCATGAAGGGAGCGGAATCTCGAGGCCATTGAGGTTTTCCCACGTTGGGAGTTGTGGGATGCCCCCTACAAAGATTCCTTCTGCGGGACAATTGAGACCTGTTGGACAGCTTCAGGACATTCCATATGGAATGACTCCAGAGCACCGTTCGAGGATGGATGCCTGGGAGGCCAGCCTCGCATTCCAATTGTCTCCTAGCAACAAGACAGTTTAGATCTGATGGTTCTGCGGGAGCAACCGGGGTGGCTGAGTTGAAATGGACTTTCCTGAGGATGGGTCCTAATGTGTTTTTGTGTCCATGAGGGCCTTGGAATGGGGCGGTGGCACCGGGACCCTGAAGTACTCTCCTATGCTTTGGACATGGCTCCCATGCACAGGTTTCCTTGTGGAGACGAGATGAGTTCTGCTGGGTGCCTCAGCAAAACCCCTATGCTCGTATTGGAATCAGGCTTTTGAGGAGACATGCCTGTAAACCAAGGCAATGGATCCTATTATGGCCTAGGGTCCTGTCTGGTTCAATCTTCTCCTCTGGGGACATCCATTTATGGTATGAGTGGAGGTAGATTATCAGCTGGTGTCAGACAGCCCTTGTTTGTTCCGGGCGACCTACACGATTGGGATGGCCTCAGGGACTTTGGAGGTTTCTCCTAATTTGTAAGATTTTGGACAATAGAATGGGCAGAATTCCCATGGATTGGTAGGCTCAGTCCTAATGTGTGGCTCCAGGGGCCCCAGCCTGGAGGGTGTGTGGCCCTGGACTTTGAGGACAGAAGTCTGAAAACACAAACTCAGCTTAGGTTTGGGGACGTAGGTATGGCAGGCCCGATCTACAAACCATGAGAAGAACTCTTCAGGTTATGAAGAAAGTGCGAGTCTGAGGCGCTTGCTCAGGTTTTTGTCTCTGGATTTTTTATCAGCGATGGCACAATCTACAAACCTGAATTGAGATTTCGTGCAACTGAAGTCACGGCGCAGATCAGACGATCGCTCAAGTTGGTGTTTCTGTCCCTGATGGACCTTTCACGAAGGGTGGCATCACGAGGCCAAAGGGGTTTTCCCACGATGGGATTTGTGAGAAGCTCCAAACTGCAAAGTGTCTTCTGCAGGACAATTGAGACCTGTTGTTTGGCTCCAGGCCAATGATTCTGAGCAGGGTTCTAAGGATGCATGGCTGGGTAGCCCACCTCGCATTCCAATTGTCTCCTAGAAACAAGACAGGTTAGATCTGCTGGATCTGGGGGAGCAACCGAGGAGGCTGAGTTGAAATGGACTCTCCTATGGATGGGTCCTAATGTGCTTTTGTGTCGATGGAGACCTTGGAATAAAGCGGTGGCACTGGGGCCCTGAAGTGTTCTCCTAAACAGAGGCTTTGACACAGCTCCAACGTGCAAGTTTCCCATGGGTAGATGAGATGTTTTGTGATGGGTGAGTCAAGAAACAGCCATATGCTGGTTTTGAAATCCAGGCCTCTGAGGAGAGATGCCTGGAAACTAAAGCAATGGATATGATTAGTGCCTAGGGGCCTGTTCTTTCCTTTTTACCTCTGGGGACATCTGCCTATGGGTCTGAGTACAGGTAGGTGCTCAGATGGGCTCAGATTGCCCCTGTTTTACCTGGGAAGCCACCACTAATGAGATGGATCAGGGACTTTGGAGGTTTATCCTTTTAGAAGGGATGTGGCCATTGGAATGGGCACACACAATTCCCTTGGAGAGGGCAAGTACAGTCCTCAGGTTTGGCTCCAGGGGCCTGAGCCTGTAGGTTGTGTAGGCCAGGGCTGTTTGGACAGTTGTCTGAAAACACAAACTTGGCTTATGTTTCAGGTCATAGGTTGGCAGGACTTATCTACAGACCATGAGGAGAATTTTCGGGATTTGAGAAAAGTGCGAGTGTGAGGCTCTTGCTCAAGTTTTTGTCTCTGGATATCGTGTCACTCATGGTCGTGAAATTTCTGGGTGACTTCATGGGAAATGGACGAGTCTTACTCCCTGGTGGTTTGGCCCAGTCCAAAGCTTTTGGGGTCACTCTGTGGGATGGAAGAAGTCCGTTTTTTTTTTTTTTGATGTTGTTTTCTTTTTAACCTCAGGTGTCCCACCAAATGAGGGATTCCAGAGTAGAGCCCTGGGGGGGTAGTGATTGGACAATCAGAAATCTGGTTAAAAATTGAGGCCTAGGGACATATCAAGCCCATTATGACATCTAATGGTCCAGTCACTGAGAGGACTTACTAGAGGACAGGACTCATGTTGAGAGTCACAATGCGTGTTTATGCCCTTGTCGCACTCAAGAATGGGCGGGGCCTCAGGGTGAATGCTGGTTTCTCCTACACTGAACGATGGACAACGTGCCAACCACAAGGTTTCTTACCATGGGTAAGGGGGTGTTCTGATTTCTGCATCACACTCACCCCTGGGCAGTAATTGGAGATAAAGTCTCTGTTCTGAGGCCTGAAAACTGAGGTAGGGAAAAGATGATGACCTAAGGCCATGGCCGGTCTTATGTGCTCAGTGTGCGGTCTGCTTTCCGGGTGTTGGTCAAGAGGTCCGGGCTCAGGTTGTGTCCGACAGTGCATTAGTGCCCAGGTTAGACTGTATAATTTGGGTGAAGTCGAGTGCTGTGGAGGTTTATCCTCATTGAAGGTGCCTGGGCAGCTCATGAGGCAATAATTTTTTTCTAGAGGGCAGGCAGAGTGCTGCATTGTGGGTCCGGAATTGCCAAACTTGAGGGCTTCGGGGTCAGGAGTGTAAGGACGGAAGTCTGAGAAGACAAGCTAGACTTGGGTTTCAGGGCGAGGGCACGGCAGGTACCCCCTGCAGATCTGAACCAATACTCATGCATCTGAAGTCAGGGCGAGGATCAGACGTTGGCTCAGGTTGGAGTTTCCGTGCATGACGGCCGCTTCATGAAGGGAGCGGAATCTCGAGGCCATTGAGGTTTTCCCACGTTGGGAGTTGTGGGATGCCCCCTACAAAGATTCCTTCTGCGGGACAATTGAGACCTGTTGGACAGCTTCAGGACATTCCATATGGAATGACTCCAGAGCACCGTTCGAGGATGGATGCCTGGGAGGCCAGCCTCGCATTCCAATTGTCTCCTAGCAACAAGACAGTTTAGATCTGATGGTTCTGCGGGAGCAACCGGGGTGGCTGAGTTGAAATGGACTTTCCTGAGGATGGGTCCTAATGTGTTTTTGTGTCCATGAGGGCCTTGGAATGGGGCGGTGGCACCGGGACCCTGAAGTACTCTCCTATGCTTTGGACATGGCTCCCATGCACAGGTTTCCTTGTGGAGACGAGATGAGTTCTGCTGGGTGCCTCAGCAAAACCCCTATGCTCATATTGGAATCAGGCTTTTGAGGAGACATGCCTGTAAACCAAGGCAATGGATCCTATTATGGCCTAGGGTCCTGTCTGGTTCAATCTTCTCCTCTGGGGACATCCATTTATGGTATGAGTGGAGGTAGATTATCAGCTGGTGTCAGACAGCCCTTGTTTGTTCCGGGCGACCTACACGATTGGGATGGCCTCAGGGACTTTGGAGGTTTCTCCTAATTTGTACGATTTTGGACAATAGAATGGGCAGAATTCCCATGGATTGGTAGGCTCAGTCCTAATGTGTGGCTCCAGGGGCCCCAGCCTGGAGGGTGTGTGGCCCTGGACTTTGAGGACAGAAGTCTGAAAACACAAACTCAGCTTAGGTTTGGGGACGTAGGTATGGCAGGCCCGATCTACAAACCATGAGAAGAACTCTTCAGGTTATGAAGAAAGTGCGAGTCTGAGGCGCTTGCTCAGGTTTTTGTCTCTGGATTTTGTATCAGCGATGGCACAATCTACAGACCTGAATTGAGATCTCGTGCATCTGAAGTCACGGCGCAGATCAGACGATCGCTCAAGTTGGTGTTTCTGTCCCTGATGGACCTTTCACGAAGGGTGGCATCACGAGGCCAAAGGGGTTTTCCCACGATGGGATTTGTGAGAAGCTCCAAACTGCAAAGTGTCTTCTGCAGGACAATTGAGACCTGTTGTTTGGCTCCAGGCCAATGATTCTGAGCAGGGTTCTAAGGATGCATGGCTGGGTAGCCCACCTCGCATTCCAATTGTCTCCTAGAAACAAGACAGGTTAGATCTGCTGGATCTGGGGGAGCAACCGAGGAGGCTGAGTTGAAATGGACTCTCCTATGGATGGGTCCTAATGTGCTTTTGTGTCGATGGAGACCTTGGAATAAAGCGGTGGCACTGGGGCCCTGAAGTGTTCTCCTAAACAGAGGCTTTGACACAGCTCCAACGTGCAAGTTTCCCATGGGTAGATGAGATGTTTTGTGATGGGTGAGTCAAGAAACAGCCATATGCTGGTTTTGAAATCCAGGCCTCTGAGGAGAGATGCCTGGAAACTAAAGCAATGGATATGATTAGTGCCTAGGGGCCTGTTCTTTCCTTTTTACCTCTGGGGACATCTGTCTATGGGTCTGAGTACAGGTAGGTGCTCAGATGGGCTCAGATTGCCCCTGTTTTACCTGGGAAGCCACCACTAATGACATGGATCAGGGACTTTGGAGGTTTATCCTTTTAGAAGGGATGTGGCCATTGGAATGGGCACACACAATTCCCTTGGAGAGGGCAAGTACAGTCCTCAGGTTTGGCTCCAGGGGCCTGAGCCTGTAGGTTGTGTAGGCCAGGGCTGTTTGGACAGTTGTCTGAAAACACAAACTTGGCTTATGTTTCAGGTCATAGGTTGGCAGGACTTATCTACAGACCATGAGGAGCATTTTCGGGATTTGAGAAAAGTGCGAGTGTGAGGCTCTTGCTCAAGTTTTTGTCTCTGGATATCGTGTCACTCATGGTCGTGAAATTTCTGGGTGACTTCATGGGAAATGGACGAGTCTTACTCCCTGGTGGTTTGGCCCAGTCCAAAGCTTTTGGGGTCACTCTGTGGGATGGAAGAAGTCCGTTTTTTTTTTTTTTGATGTTGTTTTCTTTTTAACCTCAGGTGTCCCACCAAATGATGGGTTCCAGAGTAGAGCCCTGGGGGGGTGGTGATTGGACAATCAGAAATCTGGTTAAAAATTGAGGCCTAGGGACATATCAAGCCCATTATGACATCTAATGGTCCAGTCACTGAGAGGACTTACTAGAGGACAGGACTCATGTTGAGAGTCACAATGCGTGTTTATGCCCTTGTCGCACTCAAGAATGGGCGGGGCCTCAGGGTGAATGCTGGTTTCTCCTACACTGAACGTTGGACAACGTGCCAACCACAAGGTTTCTTACCATGGGTAAGGGGGTGTTCTGATTTCTGCATCACACTCACCCCTGGGCAGTGATTGGAGATAAAGTCTCTGTTCTGAGGCCTGAAAACTGAGGTAGGGAAAAGATGATGACCTAAGGCCATGGCCGGTCTTATGTGCTCAGTGTGCGGTCTGCTTTCCGGGTGTTGGTCAAGAGGTCCGGGCTCAGGTTGTGTCCGACAGTGCATTAGTGCCCAGGTTAGACTGTATAATTTGGGTGAAGTCGAGTGCTGTGGAGGTTTATCCTCATTGAAGGTGCCTGGGCAGCTCATGAGGCAATAATTTTTTTCTAGAGGGCAGGCAGAGTGCTGCATTGTGGGTCCGGAATTGCCAAACTTGAGGGCTTCGGGGTCAGGAGTGTAAGGACGGAAGTCTGAGAAGACAAGCTAGACTTGGGTTTCAGGGCGAGGGCACGGCAGGTACCCCCTGCAGATCTGAACCAATACTCATGCATCTGAAGTCAGGGCGAGGATCAGACGTTGGCTCAGGTTGGAGTTTCTGTGCATGACGGCCGCTTCATGAAGGGAGCGGAATCTCGAGGCCATTGAGGTTTTCCCACGTTGGGAGTTGTGGGATGCCCCCTACAAAGATTCCTTCTGCGGGACAATTGAGACCTGTTGGACAGCTTCAGGACATTCCATATGGAATGACTCCAGAGCACCGTTCGAGGATGGATGCCTGGGAGGCCAGCCTCGCATTCCAATTGTCTCCTAGCAACAAGACAGTTTAGATCTGATGGTTCTGCGGGAGCAACCGGGGTGGCTGAGTTGAAATGGACTTTCCTGAGGATGGGTCCTAATGTGTTTTTGTGTCCATGAGGGCCTTGGAATGGGGCGGTGGCACCGGGACCCTGAAGTACTCTCCTATGCTTTGGACATGGCTCCCATGCACAGGTTTCCTTGTGGAGACGAGATGAGTTCTGCTGGGTGCCTCAGCAAAACCCCTATGCTCGTATTGGAATCAGGCTTTTGAGGAGACATGCCTGTAAACCAAGGCAATGGATCCTATTATGGCCTAGGGTCCTGTCTGGTTCAATCTTCTCCTCTGGGGACATCCATTTATGGTATGAGTGGAGGTAGATTATCAGCTGGTGTCAGACAGCCCTTGTTTGTTCCGGGCGACCTACACGATTGGGATGGCCTCAGGGACTTTGGAGGTTTCTCCTAATTTGTACGATTTTGGACAATAGAATGGGCAGAATTCCCATGGATTGGTAGGCTCAGTCCTAATGTGTGGCTCCAGGGGCCCCAGCCTGGAGGGTGTGTGGCCCTGGACTTTGAGGACAGAAGTCTGAAAACACAAACTCAGCTTAGGTTTGGGGACGTAGGTATGGCAGGCCCGATCTACAAACCATGAGAAGAACTCTTCAGGTTATGAAGAAAGTGCGAGTCTGAGGCGCTTGCTCAGGTTTTTGTCTCTGGATTTTGTATCAGCGATGGCACAATCTACAGACCTGAATTGAGATCTCGTGCATCTGAAGTCACGGCGCAGATCAGACGATCGCTCAAGTTGGTGTTTCTGTCCCTGATGGACCTTTCACGAGGGTGGCATCACGAGGCCAAAGGGGTTTTCCCACGATGGGATTTGTGAGAAGCTCCAAACTGCAAAGTGTCTTCTGCAGGACAATTGAGACCTGTTGTTTGGCTCCAGGCCAATGATTCTGAGCAGGGTTCTAAGGATGCATGGCTGGGTAGCCCACCTCGCATTCCAATTGTCTCCTAGAAACAAGACAGGTTAGATCTGCTGGATCTGGGGGAGCAACCGAGGAGGCTGAGTTGAAATGGACTCTCCTATGGATGGGTCCTAATGTGCTTTTGTGTCGATGGAGACCTTGGAATAAAGCGGTGGCACTGGGGCCCTGAAGTGTTCTCCTAAACAGAGGCTTTGGCACAGCTCCAACGTGCAAGTTTCCCATGGGTAGATGAGATGTTTTGTGATGGGTGAGTCAAGAAACAGCCATATGCTGGTTTTGAAATCCAGGCCTCTGAGGAGAGATGCCTGGAAACTAAAGCAATGGATATGATTAGTGCCTAGGGGCCTGTTCTTTCCTTTTTACCTCTGGGGACATCTGTCTATGGGTCTGAGTACAGGTAGGTGCTCAGATGGGCTCAGATTGCCCCTGTTTTACCTGGGAAGCCACCACTAATGACATGGATCAGGGACTTTGGAGGTTTATCCTTTTAGAAGGGATGTGGCCATTGGAATGGGCACACACAATTCCCTTGGAGAGGGCAAGTACAGTCCTCAGGTTTGGCTCCAGGGGCCTGAGCCTGTAGGTTGTGTAGGCCAGGGCTGTTTGGACAGTTGTCTGAAAACACAAACTTGGCTTATGTTTCAGGTCATAGGTTGGCAGGACTTATCTACAGACCATGAGGAGAATTTTCGGGATTTGAGAAAAGTGCGAGTGTGAGGCTCTTGCTCAAGTTTTTGTCTCTGGATATCGTGTCACTCATGGTCGTGAAATTTCTGGGTGACTTCATGGGAAATGGACGAGTCTTACTCCCTGGTGGTTTGGCCCAGTCCAAAGCTTTTGGGGTCACTCTGTGGGATGGAAGAAGTCCGTTTTTTTTTTTTTTTGATGTTGTTTTCTTTTTAACCTCAGGTGTCCCACCAAATGAGGGATTCCAGAGTAGAGCCCTGGGGGGGTGGTGATTGGACAATCAGAAATCTGGTTAAAAATTGAGGCCTAGGGACATATCAAGCCCATTATGACATCTAATGGTCCAGTCACTGAGAGGACTTACTAGAGGACAGGACTCATGTTGAGAGTCACAATGCGTGTTTATGCCCTTGTCGCACTCAAGAATGGGCGGGGCCTCAGGGTGAATGCTGGTTTCTCCTACACTGAACGTTGGACAACGTGCCAACCACAAGGTTTCTTACCATGGGTAAGGGGGTGTTCTGATTTCTGCATCACACTCACCCCTGGGCAGTGATTGGAGATAAAGTCTCTGTTCTGAGGCCTGAAAACTGAGGTAGGGAAAAGATGATGACCTAAGGCCATGGCCGGTCTTATGTGCTCAGTGTGCGGTCTGCTTTCCGGGTGTTGGTCAAGAGGTCCGGGCTCAGGTTGTGTCCGACAGTGCATTACTGCCCAGGTTAGACTGTATAATTTGGGTGAAGTCGAGTGCTGTGGAGGTTTATCCTCATTGAAGGTGCCTGGGCAGCTCATGAGGCAATAATTTTTTTCTAGAGGGCAGGCAGAGTGCTGCATTGTGGGTCCGGAATTGCCAAACTTGAGGGCTTCGGGGTCAGGAGTGTAAGGACGGAAGTCTGAGAAGACAAGCTAGACTTGGGTTTCAGGGCGAGGGCACGGCAGGTACCCCCTGCAGATCTGAACCAATACTCATGCATCTGAAGTCAGGGCGAGGATCAGACGTTGGCTCAGGTTGGAGTTTCCGTGCATGACGGCCGCTTCATGAAGGGAGCGGAATCTCGAGGCCATTGAGGTTTTCCCACGTTGGGAGTTGTGGGATGCCCCCTACAAAGATTCCTTCTGCGGGACAATTGAGACCTGTTGGACAGCTTCAGGACATTCCATATGGAATGACTCCAGAGCACCGTTCGAGGATGGATGCCTGGGAGGCCAGCCTCGCATTCCAATTGTCTCCTAGCAACAAGACAGTTTAGATCTGATGGTTCTGCGGGAGCAACCGGGGTGGCTGAGTTGAAATGGACTTTCCTGAGGATGGGTCCTAATGTGTTTTTGTGTCCATGAGGGCCTTGGAATGGGGCGGTGGCACCGGGACCCTGAAGTACTCTCCTATGCTTTGGACATGGCTCCCATGCACAGGTTTCCTTGTGGAGACGAGATGAGTTCTGCTGGGTGCCTCAGCAAAACCCCTATGCTCGTATTGGAATCAGGCTTTTGAGGAGACATGCCTGTAAACCAAGGCAATGGATCCTATTATGGCCTAGGGTCCTGTCTGGTTCAATCTTCTCCTCTGGGGACATCCATTTATGGTATGAGTGGAGGTAGATTATCAGCTGGTGTCAGACAGCCCTTGTTTGTTCCGGGCGACCTACACGATTGGGATGGCCTCAGGGACTTTGGAGGTTTCTCCTAATTTGTACGATTTTGGACAATAGAATGGGCAGAATTCCCATGGATTGGTAGGCTCAGTCCTAATGTGTGGCTCCAGGGGCCCCAGCCTGGAGGGTGTGTGGCCCTGGACTTTGAGGACAGAAGTCTGAAAACACAAACTCAGCTTAGGTTTGGGGACGTAGGTATGGCAGGCCCGATCTACAAACCATGAGAAGAACTCTTCAGGTTATGAAGAAAGTGCGAGTCTGAGGCGCTTGCTCAGGTTTTTGTCTCTGGATTTTGTATCAGCGATGGCACAATCTACAGACCTGAATTGAGATCTCGTGCATCTGAAGTCACGGCGCAGATCAGACGATCGCTCAAGTTGGTGTTTCTGTCCCTGATGGACCTTTCACGAAGGGTGGCATCACGAGGCCAAAGGGGTTTTCCCACGATGGGATTTGTGAGAAGCTCCAAACTGCAAAGTGTCTTCTGCAGGACAATTGAGACCTGTTGTTTGGCTCCAGGCCAATGATTCTGAGCAGGGTTCTAAGGATGCATGGCTGGGTAGCCCACCTCGCATTCCAATTGTCTCCTAGAAACAAGACAGGTTAGATCTGCTGGATCTGGGGGAGCAACCGAGGAGGCTGAGTTGAAATGGACTCTCCTATGGATGGGTCCTAATGTGCTTTTGTGTCGATGGAGACCTTGGAATAAAGCGGTGGCACTGGGGCCCTGAAGTGTTCTCCTAAACAGAGGCTTTGGCACAGCTCCAACGTGCAAGTTTCCCATGGGTAGATGAGATGTTTTGTGATGGGTGAGTCAAGAAACAGCCATATGCTGGTTTTGAAATCCAGGCCTCTGAGGAGAGATGCCTGGAAACTAAAGCAATGGATATGATTAGTGCCTAGGGGCCTGTTCTTTCCTTTTTACCTCTGGGGACATCTGCCTATGGGTCTGAGTACAGGTAGGTGCTCAGATGGGCTCAGATTGCCCCTGTTTTACCTGGGAAGCCACCACTAATGACATGGATCAGGGACTTTGGAGGTTTATCCTTTTAGAAGGGATGTGGCCATTGGAATGGGCACACACAATTCCCTTGGAGAGGGCAAGTACAGTCCTCAGGTTTGGCTCCAGGGGCCTGAGCCTGTAGGTTGTGTAGGCCAGGGCTGTTTGGACAGTTGTCTGAAAACACAAACTTGGCTTATGTTTCAGGTCATAGGTTGGCAGGACTTATCTACAGACCATGAGGAGCATTTTCGGGATTTGAGAAAAGTGCGAGTGTGAGGCTCTTGCTCAAGTTTTTGTCTCTGGATATCGTGTCACTCATGGTCGTGAAATTTCTGGGTGACTTCATGGGAAATGGACGAGTCTTACTCCCTGGTGGTTTGGCCCAGTCCAAAGCTTTTGGGGTCACTCTGTGGGATGGAAGAAGTCCGTTTTTTTTTTTTTTTGATGTTGTTTTCTTTTTAACCTCAGGTGTCCCACCAAATGAGGGATTCCAGAGTAGAGCCCTGGGGGGGTGGTGATTGGACAATCAGAAATCTGGTTAAAAATTGAGGCCTAGGGACATATCAAGCCCATTATGACATCTAATGGTCCAGTCACTGAGAGGACTTACTAGAGGACAGGACTCATGTTGAGAGTCACAATGCGTGTTTATGCCCTTGTCGCACTCAAGAATGGGCGGGGCCTCAGGGTGAATGCTGGTTTCTCCTACACTGAACGTTGGACAACGTGCCAACCACAAGGTTTCTTACCATGGGTAAGGGGGTGTTCTGATTTCTGCATCACACTCACCCCTGGGCAGTGATTGGAGATAAAGTCTCTGTTCTGAGGCCTGAAAACTGAGGTAGGGAAAAGATGATGACCTAAGGCCATGGCCGGTCTTATGTGCTCAGTGTGCGGTCTGCTTTCCGGGTGTTGGTCAAGAGGTCCGGGCTCAGGTTGTGTCCGACAGTGCATTAGTGCCCAGGTTAGACTGTATAATTTGGGTGAAGTCGAGTGCTGTGGAGGTTTATCCTCATTGAAGGTGCCTGGGCAGCTCATGAGGCAATAATTTTTTTCTAGAGGGCAGGCAGAGTGCTGCATTGTGGGTCCGGAATTGCCAAACTTGAGGGCTTCGGGGTCAGGAGTGTAAGGACGGAAGTCTGAGAAGACAAGCTAGACTTGGGTTTCAGGGCGAGGGCACGGCAGGTACCCCCTGCAGATCTGAACCAATACTCATGCATCTGAAGTCAGGGCGAGGATCAGACGTTGGCTCAGGTTGGAGTTTCCGTGCATGACGGCCGCTTCATGAAGGGAGCGGAATCTCGAGGCCATTGAGGTTTTCCCACGTTGGGAGTTGTGGGATGCCCCCTACAAAGATTCCTTCTGCGGGACAATTGAGACCTGTTGGACAGCTTCAGGACATTCCATATGGAATGACTCCAGAGCACCGTTCGAGGATGGATGCCTGGGAGGCCAGCCTCGCATTCCAATTGTCTCCTAGCAACAAGACAGTTTAGATCTGATGGTTCTGCGGGAGCAACCGGGGTGGCTGAGTTGAAATGGACTTTCCTGAGGATGGGTCCTAATGTGTTTTTGTGTCCATGAGGGCCTTGGAATGGGGCGGTGGCACCGGGACCCTGAAGTACTCTCCTATGCTTTGGACATGGCTCCCATGCACAGGTTTCCTTGTGGAGACGAGATGAGTTCTGCTGGGTGCCTCAGCAAAACCCCTATGCTCATATTGGAATCAGGCTTTTGAGGAGACATGCCTGTAAACCAAGGCAATGGATCCTATTATGGCCTAGGGTCCTGTCTGGTTCAATCTTCTCCTCTGGGGACATCCATTTATGGTATGAGTGGAGGTAGATTATCAGCTGGTGTCAGACAGCCCTTGTTTGTTCCGGGCGACCTACACGATTGGGATGGCCTCAGGGACTTTGGAGGTTTCTCCTAATTTGTACGATTTTGGACAATAGAATGGGCAGAATTCCCATGGATTGGTAGGCTCAGTCCTAATGTGTGGCTCCAGGGGCCCCAGCCTGGAGGGTGTGTGGCCCTGGACTTTGAGGACAGAAGTCTGAAAACACAAACTCAGCTTAGGTTTGGGGACGTAGGTATGGCAGGCCCGATCTACAAACCATGAGAAGAACTCTTCAGGTTATGAAGAAAGTGCGAGTCTGAGGCGCTTGCTCAGGTTTTTGTCTCTGGATTTTGTATCAGCGATGGCACAATCTACAGACCTGAATTGAGATCTCGTGCATCTGAAGTCACGGCGCAGATCAGACGATCGCTCAAGTTGGTGTTTCTGTCCCTGATGGACCTTTCACGAAGGGTGGCATCACGAGGCCAAAGGGGTTTTCCCACGATGGGATTTGTGAGAAGCTCCAAACTGCAAAGTGTCTTCTGCAGGACAATTGAGACCTGTTGTTTGGCTCCAGGCCAATGATTCTGAGCAGGGTTCTAAGGATGCATGGCTGGGTAGCCCACCTCGCATTCCAATTGTCTCCTAGAAACAAGACAGGTTAGATCTGCTGGATCTGGGGGAGCAACCGAGGAGGCTGAGTTGAAATGGACTCTCCTATGGATGGGTCCTAATGTGCTTTTGTGTCGATGGAGACCTTGGAATAAAGCGGTGGCACTGGGGCCCTGAAGTGTTCTCCTAAACAGAGGCTTTGGCACAGCTCCAACGTGCAAGTTTCCCATGGGTAGATGAGATGTTTTGTGATGGGTGAGTCAAGAAACAGCCATATGCTGGTTTTGAAATCCAGGCCTCTGAGGAGAGATGCCTGGAAACTAAAGCAATGGATATGATTAGTGCCTAGGGGCCTGTTCTTTCCTTTTTACCTCTGGGGACATCTGCCTATGGGTCTGAGTACAGGTAGGTGCTCAGATGGGCTCAGATTGCCCCTGTTTTACCTGGGAAGCCACCACTAATGACATGGATCAGGGACTTTGGAGGTTTATCCTTTTAGAAGGGATGTGGCCATTGGAATGGGCACACACAATTCCCTTGGAGAGGGCAAGTACAGTCCTCAGGTTTGGCTCCAGGGGCCTGAGCCTGTAGGTTGTGTAGGCCAGGGCTGTTTGGACAGTTGTCTGAAAACACAAACTTGGCTTATGTTTCAGGTCATAGGTTGGCAGGACTTATCTACAGACCATGAGGAGAATTTTCGGGATTTGAGAAAAGTGCGAGTGTGAGGCTCTTGCTCAAGTTTTTGTCTCTGGATATCGTGTCACTCATGGTCGTGAAATTTCTGGGTGACTTCATGGGAAATGGACGAGTCTTACTCCCTGGTGGTTTGGCCCAGTCCAAAGCTTTTGGGGTCACTCTGTGGGATGGAAGAAGTCCGTTTTTTTTTTTTTTTGATGTTGTTTTCTTTTTAACCTCAGGTGTCCCACCAAATGAGGGATTCCAGAGTAGAGCCCTGGGGGGGGTGGTGATTGGACAATCAGAAATCTGGTTAAAAATTGAGGCCTAGGGACATATCAAGCCCATTATGACATCTAATGGTCCAGTCACTGAGAGGACTTACTAGAGGACAGGACTCATGTTGAGAGTCACAATGCGTGTTTATGCCCTTGTCGCACTCAAGAATGGGCGGGGCCTCAGGGTGAATGCTGGTTTCTCCTACACTGAACGTTGGACAACGTGCCAACCACAAGGTTTCTTACCATGGGTAAGGGGGTGTTCTGATTTCTGCATCACACTCACCCCTGGGCAGTGATTGGAGATAAAGTCTCTGTTCTGAGGCCTGAAAACTGAGGTAGGGAAAAGATGATGACCTAAGGCCATGGCCGGTCTTATGTGCTCAGTGTGCGGTCTGCTTTCCGGGTGTTGGTCAAGAGGTCCGGGCTCAGGTTGTGTCCGACAGTGCATTAGTGCCCAGGTTAGACTGTATAATTTGGGTGAAGTCGAGTGCTGTGGAGGTTTATCCTCATTGAAGGTGCCTGGGCAGCTCATGAGGCAATAATTTTTTTCTAGAGGGCAGGCAGAGTGCTGCATTGTGGGTCCGGAATTGCCAAACTTGAGGGCTTCGGGGTCAGGAGTGTAAGGACGGAAGTCTGAGAAGACAAGCTAGACTTGGGTTTCAGGGCGAGGGCACGGCAGGTACCCCCTGCAGATCTGAACCAATACTCATGCATCTGAAGTCAGGGCGAGGATCAGACGTTGGCTCAGGTTGGAGTTTCCGTGCATGACGGCCGCTTCATGAAGGGAGCGGAATCTCGAGGCCATTGAGGTTTTCCCACGTTGGGAGTTGTGGGATGCCCCCTACAAAGATTCCTTCTGCGGGACAATTGAGACCTGTTGGACAGCTTCAGGACATTCCATATGGAATGACTCCAGAGCACCGTTCGAGGATGGATGCCTGGGAGGCCAGCCTCGCATTCCAATTGTCTCCTAGCAACAAGACAGTTTAGATCTGATGGTTCTGCGGGAGCAACCGGGGTGGCTGAGTTGAAATGGACTTTCCTGAGGATGGGTCCTAATGTGTTTTTGTGTCCATGAGGGCCTTGGAATGGGGCGGTGGCACCGGGACCCTGAAGTACTCTCCTATGCTTTGGACATGGCTCCCATGCACAGGTTTCCTTGTGGAGACGAGATGAGTTCTGCTGGGTGCCTCAGCAAAACCCCTATGCTCGTATTGGAATCAGGCTTTTGAGGAGACATGCCTGTAAACCAAGGCAATGGATCCTATTATGGCCTAGGGTCCTGTCTGGTTCAATCTTCTCCTCTGGGGACATCCATTTATGGTATGAGTGGAGGTAGATTATCAGCTGGTGTCAGACAGCCCTTGTTTGTTCCGGGCGACCTACACGATTGGGATGGCCTCAGGGACTTTGGAGGTTTCTCCTAATTTGTACGATTTTGGACAATAGAATGGGCAGAATTCCCATGGATTGGTAGGCTCAGTCCTAATGTGTGGCTCCAGGGGCCCCAGCCTGGAGGGTGTGTGGCCCTGGACTTTGAGGACAGAAGTCTGAAAACACAAACTCAGCTTAGGTTTGGGGACGTAGGTATGGCAGGCCCGATCTACAAACCATGAGAAGAACTCTTCAGGTTATGAAGAAAGTGCGAGTCTGAGGCGCTTGCTCAGGTTTTTGTCTCTGGATTTTGTATCAGCGATGGCACAATCTACAGACCTGAATTGAGATCTCGTGCATCTGAAGTCACGGCGCAGATCAGACGATCGCTCAAGTTGGTGTTTCTGTCCCTGATGGACCTTTCACGAAGGGTGGCATCACGAGGCCAAAGGGGTTTTCCCACGATGGGATTTGTGAGAAGCTCCAAACTGCAAAGTGTCTTCTGCAGGACAATTGAGACCTGTTGTTTGGCTCCAGGCCAATGATTCTGAGCAGGGTTCTAAGGATGCATGGCTGGGTAGCCCACCTCGCATTCCAATTGTCTCCTAGAAACAAGACAGGTTAGATCTGCTGGATCTGGGGGAGCAACCGAGGAGGGTGAGTTGAAATGGACTCTCCTATGGATGGGTCCTAATGTGCTTTTGTGTCGATGGAGACCTTGGAATAAAGCGGTGGCACTGGGGCCCTGAAGTGTTCTCCTAAACAGAGGCTTTGACACAGCTCCAACGTGCAAGTTTCCCATGGGTAGATGAGATGTTTTGTGATGGGTGAGTCAAGAAACAGCCATATGCTGGTTTTGAAATCCAGGCCTCTGAGGAGAGATGCCTGGAAACTAAAGCAATGGATATGATTAGTGCCTAGGGGCCTGTTCTTTCCTTTTTACCTCTGGGGACATCTGTCTATGGGTCTGAGTACAGGTAGGTGCTCAGATGGGCTCAGATTGCCCCTGTTTTACCTGGGAAGCCACCACTAATGACATGGATCAGGGACTTTGGAGGTTTATCCTTTTAGAAGGGATGTGGCCATTGGAATGGGCACACACAATTCCCTTGGAGAGGGCAAGTACAGTCCTCAGGTTTGGCTCCAGGGGCCTGAGCCTGTAGGTTGTGTAGGCCAGGGCTGTTTGGACAGTTGTCTGAAAACACAAACTTGGCTTATGTTTCAGGTCATAGGTTGGCAGGACTTATCTACAGACCATGAGGAGCATTTTCGGGATTTGAGAAAAGTGCGAGTGTGAGGCTCTTGCTCAAGTTTTTGTCTCTGGATATCGTGTCACTCATGGTCGTGAAATTTCTGGGTGACTTCATGGGAAATGGACGAGTCTTACTCCCTGGTGGTTTGGCCCAGTCCAAAGCTTTTGGGGTCACTCTGTGGGATGGAAGAAGTCCGTTTTTTTTTTTTTTGATGTTGTTTTCTTTTTAACCTCAGGTGTCCCACCAAATGAGGGATTCCAGAGTAGAGCCCTGGGGGGGTGGTGATTGGACAATCAGAAATCTGGTTAAAAATTGAGGCCTAGGGACATATCAAGCCCATTATGACATCTAATGGTCCAGTCACTGAGAGGACTTACTAGAGGACAGGACTCATGTTGAGAGTCACAATGCGTGTTTATGCCCTTGTCGCACTCAAGAATGGGCGGGGCCTCAGGGTGAATGCTGGTTTCTCCTACACTGAACGTTGGACAACGTGCCAACCACAAGGTTTCTTACCATGGGTAAGGGGGTGTTCTGATTTCTGCATCACACTCACCCCTGGGCAGTGATTGGAGATAAAGTCTCTGTTCTGAGGCCTGAAAACTGAGGTAGGGAAAAGATGATGACCTAAGGCCATGGCCGGTCTTATGTGCTCAGTGTGCGGTCTGCTTTCCGGGTGTTGGTCAAGAGGTCCGGGCTCAGGTTGTGTCCGACAGTGCATTAGTGCCCAGGTTAGACTGTATAATTTGGGTGAAGTCGAGTGCTGTGGAGGTTTATCCTCATTGAAGGTGCCTGGGCAGCTCATGAGGCAATAATTTTTTTCTAGAGGGCAGGCAGAGTGCTGCATTGTGGGTCCGGAATTGCCAAACTTGAGGGCTTCGGGGTCAGGAGTGTAAGGACGGAAGTCTGAGAAGACAAGCTAGACTTGGGTTTCAGGGCGAGGGCACGGCAGGTACCCCCTGCAGATCTGAACCAATACTCATGCATCTGAAGTCAGGGCGAGGATCAGACGTTGGCTCAGGTTGGAGTTTCCGTGCATGACGGCCGCTTCATGAAGGGAGCGGAATCTCGAGGCCATTGAGGTTTTCCCACGTTGGGAGTTGTGGGATGCCCCCTACAAAGATTCCTTCTGCGGGACAATTGAGACCTGTTGGACAGCTTCAGGACATTCCATATGGAATGACTCCAGAGCACCGTTCGAGGATGGATGCCTGGGAGGCCAGCCTCGCATTCCAATTGTCTCCTAGCAACAAGACAGTTTAGATCTGATGGTTCTGCGGGAGCAACCGGGGTGGCTGAGTTGAAATGGACTTTCCTGAGGATGGGTCCTAATGTGTTTTTGTGTCCATGAGGGCCTTGGAATGGGGCGGTGGCACCGGGACCCTGAAGTACTCTCCTATGCTTTGGACATGGCTCCCATGCACAGGTTTCCTTGTGGAGACGAGATGAGTTCTGCTGGGTGCCTCAGCAAAACCCCTATGCTCGTATTGGAATCAGGCTTTTGAGGAGACATGCCTGTAAACCAAGGCAATGGATCCTATTATGGCCTAGGGTCCTGTCTGGTTCAATCTTCTCCTCTGGGGACATCCATTTATGGTATGAGTGGAGGTAGATTATCAGCTGGTGTCAGACAGCCCTTGTTTGTTCCGGGCGACCTACACGATTGGGATGGCCTCAGGGACTTTGGAGGTTTCTCCTAATTTGTACGATTTTGGACAATAGAATGGGCAGAATTCCCATGGATTGGTAGGCTCAGTCCTAATGTGTGGCTCCAGGGGCCCCAGCCTGGAGGGTGTGTGGCCCTGGACTTTGAGGACAGAAGTCTGAAAACACAAACTCAGCTTAGGTTTGGGGACGTAGGTATGGCAGGCCCGATCTACAAACCATGAGAAGAACTCTTCAGGTTATGAAGAAAGTGCGAGTCTGAGGCGCTTGCTCAGGTTTTTGTCTCTGGATTTTGTATCAGCGATGGCACAATCTACAGACCTGAATTGAGATCTCGTGCATCTGAAGTCACGGCGCAGATCAGACGATCGCTCAAGTTGGTGTTTCTGTCCCTGATGGACCTTTCACGAAGGGTGGCATCACGAGGCCAAAGGGGTTTTCCCACGATGGGATTTGTGAGAAGCTCCAAACTGCAAAGTGTCTTCTGCAGGACAATTGAGACCTGTTGTTTGGCTCCAGGCCAATGATTCTGAGCAGGGTTCTAAGGATGCATGGCTGGGTAGCCCACCTCGCATTCCAATTGTCTCCTAGAAACAAGACAGGTTAGATCTGCTGGATCTGGGGGAGCAACCGAGGAGGCTGAGTTGAAATGGACTCTCCTATGGATGGGTCCTAATGTGCTTTTGTGTCGATGGAGACCTTGGAATAAAGCGGTGGCACTGGGGCCCTGAAGTGTTCTCCTAAACAGAGGCTTTGGCACAGCTCCAACGTGCAAGTTTCCCATGGGTAGATGAGATGTTTTGTGATGGGTGAGTCAAGAAACAGCCATATGCTGGTTTTGAAATCCAGGCCTCTGAGGAGAGATGCCTGGAAACTAAAGCAATGGATATGATTAGTGCCTAGGGGCCTGTTCTTTCCTTTTTACCTCTGGGGACATCTGCCTATGGGTCTGAGTACAGGTAGGTGCTCAGATGGGCTCAGATTGCCCCTGTTTTACCTGGGAAGCCACCACTAATGACATGGATCAGGGACTTTGGAGGTTTATCCTTTTAGAAGGGATGTGGCCATTGGAATGGGCACACACAATTCCCTTGGAGAGGGCAAGTACAGTCCTCAGGTTTGGCTCCAGGGGCCTGAGCCTGTAGGTTGTGTAGGCCAGGGCTGTTTGGACAGTTGTCTGAAAACACAAACTTGGCTTATGTTTCAGGTCATAGGTTGGCAGGACTTATCTACAGACCATGAGGAGCATTTTCGGGATTTGAGAAAAGTGCGAGTGTGAGGCTCTTGCTCAAGTTTTTGTCTCTGGATATCGTGTCACTCATGGTCGTGAAATTTCTGGGTGACTTCATGGGAAATGGACGAGTCTTACTCCCTGGTGGTTTGGCCCAGTCCAAAGCTTTTGGGGTCACTCTGTGGGATGGAAGAAGTCCGTTTTTTTTTTTTTTTGATGTTGTTTTCTTTTTAACCTCAGGTGTCCCACCAAATGAGGGATTCCAGAGTAGAGCCCTGGGGGGGTGGTGATTGGACAATCAGAAATCTGGTTAAAAATTGAGGCCTAGGGACATATCAAGCCCATTATGACATCTAATGGTCCAGTCACTGAGAGGACTTACTAGAGGACAGGACTCATGTTGAGAGTCACAATGCGTGTTTATGCCCTTGTCGCACTCAAGAATGGGCGGGGCCTCAGGGTGAATGCTGGTTTCTCCTACACTGAACGTTGGACAACGTGCCAACCACAAGGTTTCTTACCATGGGTAAGGGGGTGTTCTGATTTCTGCATCACACTCACCCCTGGGCAGTGATTGGAGATAAAGTCTCTGTTCTGAGGCCTGAAAACTGAGGTAGGGAAAAGATGATGACCTAAGGCCATGGCCGGTCTTATGTGCTCAGTGTGCGGTCTGCTTTCCGGGTGTTGGTCAAGAGGTCCGGGCTCAGGTTGTGTCCGACAGTGCATTAGTGCCCAGGTTAGACTGTATAATTTGGGTGAAGTCGAGTGCTGTGGAGGTTTATCCTCATTGAAGGTGCCTGGGCAGCTCATGAGGCAATAATTTTTTTCTAGAGGGCAGGCAGAGTGCTGCATTGTGGGTCCGGAATTGCCAAACTTGAGGGCTTCGGGGTCAGGAGTGTAAGGACGGAAGTCTGAGAAGACAAGCTAGACTTGGGTTTCAGGGCGAGGGCACGGCAGGTACCCCCTGCAGATCTGAACCAATACTCATGCATCTGAAGTCAGGGCGAGGATCAGACGTTGGCTCAGGTTGGAGTTTCCGTGCATGACGGCCGCTTCATGAAGGGAGCGGAATCTCGAGGCCATTGAGGTTTTCCCACGTTGGGAGTTGTGGGATGCCCCCTACAAAGATTCCTTCTGCGGGACAATTGAGACCTGTTGGACAGCTTCAGGACATTCCATATGGAATGACTCCAGAGCACCGTTCGAGGATGGATGCCTGGGAGGCCAGCCTCTCATTCCAATTGTCTCCTAGCAACAAGACAGTTTAGATCTGATGGTTCTGCGGGAGCAACCGGGGTGGCTGAGTTGAAATGGACTTTCCTGAGGATGGGTCCTAATGTGTTTTTGTGTCCATGAGGGCCTTGGAATGGGGCGGTGGCACCGGGACCCTGAAGTACTCTCCTATGCTTTGGACATGGCTCCCATGCACAGGTTTCCTTGTGGAGACGAGATGAGTTCTGCTGGGTGCCTCAGCAAAACCCCTATGCTCGTATTGGAATCAGGCTTTTGAGGAGACATGCCTGTAAACCAAGGCAATGGATCCTATTATGGCCTAGGGTCCTGTCTGGTTCAATCTTCTCCTCTGGGGACATCCATTTATGGTATGAGTGGAGGTAGATTATCAGCTGGTGTCAGACAGCCCTTGTTTGTTCCGGGCGACCTACACGATTGGGATGGCCTCAGGGACTTTGGAGGTTTCTCCTAATTTGTACGATTTTGGACAATAGAATGGGCAGAATTCCCATGGATTGGTAGGCTCAGTCCTAATGTGTGGCTCCAGGGGCCCCAGCCTGGAGGGTGTGTGGCCCTGGACTTTGAGGACAGAAGTCTGAAAACACAAACTCAGCTTAGGTTTGGGGACGTAGGTATGGCAGGCCCGATCTACAAACCATGAGAAGAACTCTTCAGGTTATGAAGAAAGTGCGAGTCTGAGGCGCTTGCTCAGGTTTTTGTCTCTGGATTTTGTATCAGCGATGGCACAATCTACAGACCTGAATTGAGATCTCGTGCATCTGAAGTCACGGCGCAGATCAGACGATCGCTCAAGTTGGTGTTTCTGTCCCTGATGGACCTTTCACGAAGGGTGGCATCACGAGGCCAAAGGGGTTTTCCCACGATGGGATTTGTGAGAAGCTCCAAACTGCAAAGTGTCTTCTGCAGGACAATTGAGACCTGTTGTTTGGCTCCAGGCCAATGATTCTGAGCAGGGTTCTAAGGATGCATGGCTGGGTAGCCCACCTCGCATTCCAATTGTCTCCTAGAAACAAGACAGGTTAGATCTGCTGGATCTGGGGGAGCAACCGAGGAGGCTGAGTTGAAATGGACTCTCCTATGGATGGGTCCTAATGTGCTTTTGTGTCGATGGAGACCTTGGAATAAAGCGGTGGCACTGGGGCCCTGAAGTGTTCTCCTAAACAGAGGCTTTGGCACAGCTCCAACGTGCAAGTTTCCCATGGGTAGATGAGATGTTTTGTGATGGGTGAGTCAAGAAACAGCCATATGCTGGTTTTGAAATCCAGGCCTCTGAGGAGAGATGCCTGGAAACTAAAGCAATGGATATGATTAGTGCCTAGGGGCCTGTTCTTTCCTTTTTACCTCTGGGGACATCTGTCTATGGGTCTGAGTACAGGTAGGTGCTCAGATGGGCTCAGATTGCCCCTGTTTTACCTGGGAAGCCACCACTAATGACATGGATCAGGGACTTTGGAGGTTTATCCTTTTAGAAGGGATGTGGCCATTGGAATGGGCACACACAATTCCCTTGGAGAGGGCAAGTACAGTCCTCAGGTTTGGCTCCAGGGGCCTGAGCCTGTAGGTTGTGTAGGCCAGGGCTGTTTGGACAGTTGTCTGAAAACACAAACTTGGCTTATGTTTCAGGTCATAGGTTGGCAGGACTTATCTACAGACCATGAGGAGAATTTTCGGGATTTGAGAAAAGTGCGAGTGTGAGGCTCTTGCTCAAGTTTTTGTCTCTGGATATCGTGTCACTCATGGTCGTGAAATTTCTGGGTGACTTCATGGGAAATGGACGAGTCTTACTCCCTGGTGGTTTGGCCCAGTCCAAAGCTTTTGGGGTCACTCTGTGGGATGGAAGAAGTCCGTTTTTTTTTTTTTTTGATGTTGTTTTCTTTTTAACCTCAGGTGTCCCACCAAATGAGGGATTCCAGAGTAGAGCCCTGGGGGGGGTGGTGATTGGACAATCAGAAATCTGGTTAAAAATTGAGGCCTAGGGACATATCAAGCCCATTATGACATCTAATGGTCCAGTCACTGAGAGGACTTACTAGAGGACAGGACTCATGTTGAGAGTCACAATGCGTGTTTATGCCCTTGTCGCACTCAAGAATGGGCGGGGCCTCAGGGTGAATGCTGGTTTCTCCTACACTGAACGTTGGACAACGTGCCAACCACAAGGTTTCTTACCATGGGTAAGGGGGTGTTCTGATTTCTGCATCACACTCACCCCTGGGCAGTGATTGGAGATAAAGTCTCTGTTCTGAGGCCTGAAAACTGAGGTAGGGAAAAGATGATGACCTAAGGCCATGGCCGGTCTTATGTGCTCAGTGTGCGGTCTGCTTTCCGGGTGTTGGTCAAGAGGTCCGGGCTCAGGTTGTGTCCGACAGTGCATTAGTGCCCAGGTTAGACTGTATAATTTGGGTGAAGTCGAGTGCTGTGGAGGTTTATCCTCATTGAAGGTGCCTGGGCAGCTCATGAGGCAATAATTTTTTTCTAGAGGGCAGGCAGAGTGCTGCATTGTGGGTCCGGAATTGCCAAACTTGAGGGCTTCGGGGTCAGGAGTGTAAGGACGGAAGTCTGAGAAGACAAGCTAGACTTGGGTTTCAGGGCGAGGGCACGGCAGGTACCCCCTGCAGATCTGAACCAATACTCATGCATCTGAAGTCAGGGCGAGGATCAGACGTTGGCTCAGGTTGGAGTTTCCGTGCATGACGGCCGCTTCATGAAGGGAGCGGAATCTCGAGGCCATTGAGGTTTTCCCACGTTGGGAGTTGTGGGATGCCCCCTACAAAGATTCCTTCTGCGGGACAATTGAGACCTGTTGGACAGCTTCAGGACATTCCATATGGAATGACTCCAGAGCACCGTTCGAGGATGGATGCCTGGGAGGCCAGCCTCGCATTCCAATTGTCTCCTAGCAACAAGACAGTTTAGATCTGATGGTTCTGCGGGAGCAACCGGGGTGGCTGAGTTGAAATGGACTTTCCTGAGGATGGGTCCTAATGTGTTTTTGTGTCCATGAGGGCCTTGGAATGGGGCGGTGGCACCGGGACCCTGAAGTACTCTCCTATGCTTTGGACATGGCTCCCATGCACAGGTTTCCTTGTGGAGACGAGATGAGTTCTGCTGGGTGCCTCAGCAAAACCCCTATGCTCGTATTGGAATCAGGCTTTTGAGGAGACATGCCTGTAAACCAAGGCAATGGATCCTATTATGGCCTAGGGTCCTGTCTGGTTCAATCTTCTCCTCTGGGGACATCCATTTATGGTATGAGTGGAGGTAGATTATCAGCTGGTGTCAGACAGCCCTTGTTTGTTCCGGGCGACCTACACGATTGGGATGGCCTCAGGGACTTTGGAGGTTTCTCCTAATTTGTACGATTTTGGACAATAGAATGGGCAGAATTCCCATGGATTGGTAGGCTCAGTCCTAATGTGTGGCTCCAGGGGCCCCAGCCTGGAGGGTGTGTGGCCCTGGACTTTGAGGACAGAAGTCTGAAAACACAAACTCAGCTTAGGTTTGGGGACGTAGGTATGGCAGGCCCGATCTACAAACCATGAGAAGAACTCTTCAGGTTATGAAGAAAGTGCGAGTCTGAGGCGCTTGCTCAGGTTTTTGTCTCTGGATTTTGTATCAGCGATGGCACAATCTACAGACCTGAATTGAGATCTCGTGCATCTGAAGTCACGGCGCAGATCAGACGATCGCTCAAGTTGGTGTTTCTGTCCCTGATGGACCTTTCACGAAGGGTGGCATCACGAGGCCAAAGGGGTTTTCCCACGATGGGATTTGTGAGAAGCTCCAAACTGCAAAGTGTCTTCTGCAGGACAATTGAGACCTGTTGTTTGGCTCCAGGCCAATGATTCTGAGCAGGGTTCTAAGGATGCATGGCTGGGTAGCCCACCTCGCATTCCAATTGTCTCCTAGAAACAAGACAGGTTAGATCTGCTGGATCTGGGGGAGCAACCGAGGAGGCTGAGTTGAAATGGACTCTCCTATGGATGGGTCCTAATGTGCTTTTGTGTCGATGGAGACCTTGGAATAAAGCGGTGGCACTGGGGCCCTGAAGTGTTCTCCTAAACAGAGGCTTTGACACAGCTCCAACGTGCAAGTTTCCCATGGGTAGATGAGATGTTTTGTGATGGGTGAGTCAAGAAACAGCCATATGCTGGTTTTGAAATCCAGGCCTCTGAGGAGAGATGCCTGGAAACTAAAGCAATGGATATGATTAGTGCCTAGGGGCCTGTTCTTTCCTTTTTACCTCTGGGGACATCTGTCTATGGGTCTGAGTACAGGTAGGTGCTCAGATGGGCTCAGATTGCCCCTGTTTTACCTGGGAAGCCACCACTAATGACATGGATCAGGGACTTTGGAGGTTTATCCTTTTAGAAGGGATGTGGCCATTGGAATGGGCACACACAATTCCCTTGGAGAGGGCAAGTACAGTCCTCAGGTTTGGCTCCAGGGGCCTGAGCCTGTAGGTTGTGTAGGCCAGGGCTGTTTGGACAGTTGTCTGAAAACACAAACTTGGCTTATGTTTCAGGTCATAGGTTGGCAGGACTTATCTACAGACCATGAGGAGCATTTTCGGGATTTGAGAAAAGTGCGAGTGTGAGGCTCTTGCTCAAGTTTTTGTCTCTGGATATCGTGTCACTCATGGTCGTGAAATTTCTGGGTGACTTCATGGGAAATGGACGAGTCTTACTCCCTGGTGGTTTGGCCCAGTCCAAAGCTTTTGGGGTCACTCTGTGGGATGGAAGAAGTCCGTTTTTTTTTTTTTTGATGTTGTTTTCTTTTTAACCTCAGGTGTCCCACCAAATGAGGGATTCCAGAGTAGAGCCCTGGGGGGGTGGTGATTGGACAATCAGAAATCTGGTTAAAAATTGAGGCCTAGGGACATATCAAGCCCATTATGACATCTAATGGTCCAGTCACTGAGAGGACTTACTAGAGGACAGGACTCATGTTGAGAGTCACAATGCGTGTTTATGCCCTTGTCGCACTCAAGAATGGGCGGGGCCTCAGGGTGAATGCTGGTTTCTCCTACACTGAACGTTGGACAACGTGCCAACCACAAGGTTTCTTACCATGGGTAAGGGGGTGTTCTGATTTCTGCATCACACTCACCCCTGGGCAGTGATTGGAGATAAAGTCTCTGTTCTGAGGCCTGAAAACTGAGGTAGGGAAAAGATGATGACCTAAGGCCATGGCCGGTCTTATGTGCTCAGTGTGCGGTCTGCTTTCCGGGTGTTGGTCAAGAGGTCCGGGCTCAGGTTGTGTCCGACAGTGCATTAGTGCCCAGGTTAGACTGTATAATTTGGGTGAAGTCGAGTGCTGTGGAGGTTTATCCTCATTGAAGGTGCCTGGGCAGCTCATGAGGCAATAATTTTTTTCTAGAGGGCAGGCAGAGTGCTGCATTGTGGGTCCGGAATTGCCAAACTTGAGGGCTTCGGGGTCAGGAGTGTAAGGACGGAAGTCTGAGAAGACAAGCTAGACTTGGGTTTCAGGGCGAGGGCACGGCAGGTACCCCCTGCAGATCTGAACCAATACTCATGCATCTGAAGTCAGGGCGAGGATCAGACGTTGGCTCAGGTTGGAGTTTCCGTGCATGACGGCCGCTTCATGAAGGGAGCGGAATCTCGAGGCCATTGAGGTTTTCCCACGTGGGGAGTTGTGGGATGCCCCCTACAAAGATTCCTTCTGCGGGACAATTGAGACCTGTTGGACAGCTTCAGGACATTCCATATGGAATGACTCCAGAGCACCGTTCGAGGATGGATGCCTGGGAGGCCAGCCTCGCATTCCAATTGTCTCCTAGCAACAAGACAGTTTAGATCTGATGGTTCTGCGGGAGCAACCGGGGTGGCTGAGTTGAAATGGACTTTCCTGAGGATGGGTCCTAATGTGTTTTTGTGTCCATGAGGGCCTTGGAATGGGGCGGTGGCACCGGGACCCTGAAGTACTCTCCTATGCTTTGGACATGGCTCCCATGCACAGGTTTCCTTGTGGAGACGAGATGAGTTCTGCTGGGTGCCTCAGCAAAACCCCTATGCTCGTATTGGAATCAGGCTTTTGAGGAGACATGCCTGTAAACCAAGGCAATGGATCCTATTATGGCCTAGGGTCCTGTCTGGTTCAATCTTCTCCTCTGGGGACATCCATTTATGGTATGAGTGGAGGTAGATTATCAGCTGGTGTCAGACAGCCCTTGTTTGTTCCGGGCGACCTACACGATTGGGATGGCCTCAGGGACTTTGGAGGTTTCTCCTAATTTGTACGATTTTGGACAATAGAATGGGCAGAATTCCCATGGATTGGTAGGCTCAGTCCTAATGTGTGGCTCCAGGGGCCCCAGCCTGGAGGGTGTGTGGCCCTGGACTTTGAGGACAGAAGTCTGAAAACACAAACTCAGCTTAGGTTTGGGGACGTAGGTATGGCAGGCCCGATCTACAAACCATGAGAAGAACTCTTCAGGTTATGAAGAAAGTGCGAGTCTGAGGCGCTTGCTCAGGTTTTTGTCTCTGGATTTTGTATCAGCGATGGCACAATCTACAGACCTGAATTGAGATCTCGTGCATCTGAAGTCACGGCGCAGATCAGACGATCGCTCAAGTTGGTGTTTCTGTCCCTGATGGACCTTTCACGAAGGGTGGCATCACGAGGCCAAAGGGGTTTTCCCACGATGGGATTTGTGAGAAGCTCCAAACTGCAAAGTGTCTTCTGCAGGACAATTGAGACCTGTTGTTTGGCTCCAGGCCAATGATTCTGAGCAGGGTTCTAAGGATGCATGGCTGGGTAGCCCACCTCGCATTCCAATTGTCTCCTAGAAACAAGACAGGTTAGATCTGCTGGATCTGGGGGAGCAACCGAGGAGGCTGAGTTGAAATGGACTCTCCTATGGATGGGTCCTAATGTGCTTTTGTGTCGATGGAGACCTTGGAATAAAGCGGTGGCACTGGGGCCCTGAAGTGTTCTCCTAAACAGAGGCTTTGACACAGCTCCAACGTGCAAGTTTCCCATGGGTAGATGAGATGTTTTGTGATGGGTGAGTCAAGAAACAGCCATATGCTGGTTTTGAAATCCAGGCCTCTGAGGAGAGATGCCTGGAAACTAAAGCAATGGATATGATTAGTGCCTAGGGGCCTGTTCTTTCCTTTTTACCTCTGGGGACATCTGTCTATGGGTCTGAGTACAGGTAGGTGCTCAGATGGGCTCAGATTGCCCCTGTTTTACCTGGGAAGCCACCACTAATGACATGGATCAGGGACTTTGGAGGTTTATCCTTTTAGAAGGGATGTGGCCATTGGAATGGGCACACACAATTCCCTTGGAGAGGGCAAGTACAGTCCTCAGGTTTGGCTCCAGGGGCCTGAGCCTGTAGGTTGTGTAGGCCAGGGCTGTTTGGACAGTTGTCTGAAAACACAAACTTGGCTTATGTTTCAGGTCATAGGTTGGCAGGACTTATCTACAGACCATGAGGAGCATTTTCGGGATTTGAGAAAAGTGCGAGTGTGAGGCTCTTGCTCAAGTTTTTGTCTCTGGATATCGTGTCACTCATGGTCGTGAAATTTCTGGGTGACTTCATGGGAAATGGACGAGTCTTACTCCCTGGTGGTTTGGCCCAGTCCAAAGCTTTTGGGGTCACTCTGTGGGATGGAAGAAGTCCGTTTTTTTTTTTTTTGATGTTGTTTTCTTTTTAACCTCAGGTGTCCCACCAAATGAGGGATTCCAGAGTAGAGCCCTGGGGGGGTGGTGATTGGACAATCAGAAATCTGGTTAAAAATTGAGGCCTAGGGACATATCAAGCCCATTATGACATCTAATGGTCCAGTCACTGAGAGGACTTACTAGAGGACAGGACTCATGTTGAGAGTCACAATGCGTGTTTATGCCCTTGTCGCACTCAAGAATGGGCGGGGCCTCAGGGTGAATGCTGGTTTCTCCTACACTGAACGTTGGACAACGTGCCAACCACAAGGTTTCTTACCATGGGTAAGGGGGTGTTCTGATTTCTGCATCACACTCACCCCTGGGCAGTGATTGGAGATAAAGTCTCTGTTCTGAGGCCTGAAAACTGAGGTAGGGAAAAGATGATGACCTAAGGCCATGGCCGGTCTTATGTGCTCAGTGTGCGGTCTGCTTTCCGGGTGTTGGTCAAGAGGTCCGGGCTCAGGTTGTGTCCGACAGTGCATTAGTGCCCAGGTTAGACTGTATAATTTGGGTGAAGTCGAGTGCTGTGGAGGTTTATCCTCATTGAAGGTGCCTGGGCAGCTCATGAGGCAATAATTTTTTTCTAGAGGGCAGGCAGAGTGCTGCATTGTGGGTCCGGAATTGCCAAACTTGAGGGCTTCGGGGTCAGGAGTGTAAGGACGGAAGTCTGAGAAGACAAGCTAGACTTGGGTTTCAGGGCGAGGGCACGGCAGGTACCCCCTGCAGATCTGAACCAATACTCATGCATCTGAAGTCAGGGCGAGGATCAGACGTTGGCTCAGGTTGGAGTTTCCGTGCATGACGGCCGCTTCATGAAGGGAGCGGAATCTCGAGGCCATTGAGGTTTTCCCACGTGGGGAGTTGTGGGATGCCCCCTACAAAGATTCCTTCTGCGGGACAATTGAGACCTGTTGGACAGCTTCAGGACATTCCATATGGAATGACTCCAGAGCACCGTTCGAGGATGGATGCCTGGGAGGCCAGCCTCGCATTCCAATTGTCTCCTAGCAACAAGACAGTTTAGATCTGATGGTTCTGCGGGAGCAACCGGGGTGGCTGAGTTGAAATGGACTTTCCTGAGGATGGGTCCTAATGTGTTTTTGTGTCCATGAGGGCCTTGGAATGGGGCGGTGGCACCGGGACCCTGAAGTACTCTCCTATGCTTTGGACATGGCTCCCATGCACAGGTTTCCTTGTGGAGACGAGATGAGTTCTGCTGGGTGCCTCAGCAAAACCCCTATGCTCGTATTGGAATCAGGCTTTTGAGGAGACATGCCTGTAAACCAAGGCAATGGATCCTATTATGGCCTAGGGTCCTGTCTGGTTCAATCTTCTCCTCTGGGGACATCCATTTATGGTATGAGTGGAGGTAGATTATCAGCTGGTGTCAGACAGCCCTTGTTTGTTCCGGGCGACCTACACGATTGGGATGGCCTCAGGGACTTTGGAGGTTTCTCCTAATTTGTACGATTTTGGACAATAGAATGGGCAGAATTCCCATGGATTGGTAGGCTCAGTCCTAATGTGTGGCTCCAGGGGCCCCAGCCTGGAGGGTGTGTGGCCCTGGACTTTGAGGACAGAAGTCTGAAAACACAAACTCAGCTTAGGTTTGGGGACGTAGGTATGGCAGGCCCGATCTACAAACCATGAGAAGAACTCTTCAGGTTATGAAGAAAGTGCGAGTCTGAGGCGCTTGCTCAGGTTTTTGTCTCTGGATTTTGTATCAGCGATGGCACAATCTACAGACCTGAATTGAGATCTCGTGCATCTGAAGTCACGGCGCAGATCAGACGATCGCTCAAGTTGGTGTTTCTGTCCCTGATGGACCTTTCACGAAGGGTGGCATCACGAGGCCAAAGGGGTTTTCCCACGATGGGATTTGTGAGAAGCTCCAAACTGCAAAGTGTCTTCTGCAGGACAATTGAGACCTGTTGTTTGGCTCCAGGCCAATGATTCTGAGCAGGGTTCTAAGGATGCATGGCTGGGTAGCCCACCTCGCATTCCAATTGTCTCCTAGAAACAAGACAGGTTAGATCTGCTGGATCTGGGGGAGCAACCGAGGAGGCTGAGTTGAAATGGACTCTCCTATGGATGGGTCCTAATGTGCTTTTGTGTCGATGGAGACCTTGGAATAAAGCGGTGGCACTGGGGCCCTGAAGTGTTCTCCTAAACAGAGGCTTTGACACAGCTCCAACGTGCAAGTTTCCCATGGGTAGATGAGATGTTTTGTGATGGGTGAGTCAAGAAACAGCCATATGCTGGTTTTGAAATCCAGGCCTCTGAGGAGAGATGCCTGGAAACTAAAGCAATGGATATGATTAGTGCCTAGGGGCCTGTTCTTTCCTTTTTACCTCTGGGGACATCTGTCTATGGGTCTGAGTACAGGTAGGTGCTCAGATGGGCTCAGATTGCCCCTGTTTTACCTGGGAAGCCACCACTAATGACATGGATCAGGGACTTTGGAGGTTTATCCTTTTAGAAGGGATGTGGCCATTGGAATGGGCACACACAATTCCCTTGGAGAGGGCAAGTACAGTCCTCAGGTTTGGCTCCAGGGGCCTGAGCCTGTAGGTTGTGTAGGCCAGGGCTGTTTGGACAGTTGTCTGAAAACACAAACTTGGCTTATGTTTCAGGTCATAGGTTGGCAGGACTTATCTACAGACCATGAGGAGAATTTTCGGGATTTGAGAAAAGTGCGAGTGTGAGGCTCTTGCTCAAGTTTTTGTCTCTGGATATCGTGTCACTCATGGTCGTGAAATTTCTGGGTGACTTCATGGGAAATGGACGAGTCTTACTCCCTGGTGGTTTGGCCCAGTCCAAAGCTTTTGGGGTCACTCTGTGGGATGGAAGAAGTCCGTTTTTTTTTTTTTTTTGATGTTGTTTTCTTTTTAACCTCAGGTGTCCCACCAAATGAGGGATTCCAGAGTAGAGCCCTGGGGGGGTGGTGTTGGACAATCAGAAATCTGGTTAAAAATTGAGGCCTAGGGACATATCAAGCCCATTATGACATCTAATGGTCCAGTCACTGAGAGGACTTACTAGAGGACAGGACTCATGTTGAGAGTCACAATGCGTGTTTATGCCCTTGTCGCACTCAAGAATGGGCGGGGCCTCAGGGTGAATGCTGGTTTCTCCTACACTGAACGTTGGACAACGTGCCAACCACAAGGTTTCTTACCATGGGTAAGGGGGTGTTCTGATTTCTGCATCACACTCACCCCTGGGCAGTGATTGGAGATAAAGTCTCTGTTCTGAGGCCTGAAAACTGAGGTAGGGAAAAGATGATGACCTAAGGCCATGGCCGGTCTTATGTGCTCAGTGTGCGGTCTGCTTTCCGGGTGTTGGTCAAGAGGTCCGGGCTCAGGTTGTGTCCGACAGTGCATTAGTGCCCAGGTTAGACTGTATAATTTGGGTGAAGTCGAGTGCTGTGGAGGTTTATCCTCATTGAAGGTGCCTGGGCAGCTCATGAGGCAATAATTTTTTTCTAGAGGGCAGGCAGAGTGCTGCATTGTGGGTCCGGAATTGCCAAACTTGAGGGCTTCGGGGTCAGGAGTGTAAGGACGGAAGTCTGAGAAGACAAGCTAGACTTGGGTTTCAGGGCGAGGGCACGGCAGGTACCCCCTGCAGATCTGAACCAATACTCATGCATCTGAAGTCAGGGCGAGGATCAGACGTTGGCTCAGGTTGGAGTTTCCGTGCATGACGGCCGCTTCATGAAGGGAGCGGAATCTCGAGGCCATTGAGGTTTTCCCACGTTGGGAGTTGTGGGATGCCCCCTACAAAGATTCCTTCTGCGGGACAATTGAGACCTGTTGGACAGCTTCAGGACATTCCATATGGAATGACTCCAGAGCACCGTTCGAGGATGGATGCCTGGGAGGCCAGCCTCGCATTCCAATTGTCTCCTAGCAACAAGACAGTTTAGATCTGATGGTTCTGCGGGAGCAACCGGGGTGGCTGAGTTGAAATGGACTTTCCTGAGGATGGGTCCTAATGTGTTTTTGTGTCCATGAGGGCCTTGGAATGGGGCGGTGGCACCGGGACCCTGAAGTACTCTCCTATGCTTTGGACATGGCTCCCATGCACAGGTTTCCTTGTGGAGACGAGATGAGTTCTGCTGGGTGCCTCAGCAAAACACCTATGCTCATATTGGAATCAGGCTTTTGAGGAGACATGCCTGTAAACCAAGGCAATGGATCCTATTATGGCCTAGGGTCCTGTCTGGTTCAATCTTCTCCTCTGGGGACATCCATTTATGGTATGAGTGGAGGTAGATTATCAGCTGGTGTCAGACAGCCCTTGTTTGTTCCGGGCGACCTACACGATTGGGATGGCCTCAGGGACTTTGGAGGTTTCTCCTAATTTGTACGATTTTGGACAATAGAATGGGCAGAATTCCCATGGATTGGTAGGCTCAGTCCTAATGTGTGGCTCCAGGGGCCCCAGCCTGGAGGGTGTGTGGCCCTGGACTTTGAGGACAGAAGTCTGAAAACACAAACTCAGCTTAGGTTTGGGGACGTAGGTATGGCAGGCCCGATCTACAAACCATGAGAAGAACTCTTCAGGTTATGAAGAAAGTGCGAGTCTGAGGCGCTTGCTCAGGTTTTTGTCTCTGGATTTTGTATCAGCGATGGCACAATCTACAGACCTGAATTGAGATCTCGTGCATCTGAAGTCACGGCGCAGATCAGACGATCGCTCAAGTTGGTGTTTCTGTCCCTGATGGATCTTTCATGAAGGGTGGCATCACGAGGCCAAAGGGGTTTTCCCACGATGGGATCTGTGAGAAGCTCCAAACTGCAAAGTGTCTTCTGCAGGACAATTGAGACCTGTTGTTTGGCTCCAGGCCAATGATTCTGAGCAGGGTTCTAAGGATGCATGGCTGGGTAGCCCACCTCGCATTCCAATTGTCTCCTAGAAACAAGACAGGTTAGATCTGCTGGATCTGGGGGAGCAACCGAGGAGGCTGAGTTGAAATGGACTCTCCTATGGATGGGTCCTAATGTGCTTTTGTGTCGATGGAGACCTTGGAATAAAGCGGTGGCACTGGGGCCCTGAAGTGTTCTCCTAAACAGAGGCTTTGACACAGCTCCAACGTGCAAGTTTCCCATGGGTAGATGAGATGTTTTGTGATGGGTGAGTCAAGAAACAGCCATATGCTGGTTTTGAAATCCAGGCCTCTGAGGAGAGATGCCTGGAAACTAAAGCAATGGATATGATTAGTGCCTAGGGGCCTGTTCTTTCCTTTTTACCTCTGGGGACATCTGTCTATGGGTCTGAGTACAGGTAGGTGCTCAGATGGGCTCAGATTGCCCCTGTTTTACCTGGGAAGCCACCACTAATGACATGGATCAGGGACTTTGGAGGTTTATCCTTTTAGAAGGGATGTGGCCATTGGAATGGGCACACACAATTCCCTTGGAGAGGGCAAGTACAGTCCTCAGGTTTGGCTCCAGGGGCCTGAGCCTGTAGGTTGTGTAGGCCAGGGCTGTTTGGACAGTTGTCTGAAAACACAAACTTGGCTTATGTTTCAGGTCATAGGTTGGCAGGACTTATCTACAGACCATGAGGAGAATTTTCGGGATTTGAGAAAAGTGCGAGTGTGAGGCTCTTGCTCAAGTTTTTGTCTCTGGATATCGTGTCACTCATGGTCGTGAAATTTCTGGGTGACTTCATGGGAAATGGACGAGTCTTACTCCCTGGTGGTTTGGCCCAGTCCAAAGCTTTTGGGGTCACTCTGTGGGATGGAAGAAGTCCGTTTTTTTTTTTTTTTGATGTTGTTTTCTTTTTAACCTCAGGTGTCCCACCAAATGATGGATTCCAGAGTAGAGCCCTGGGGGGGTGGTGATTGGACAATCCGAAATCTGGTTAAAAATTGAGGCCTAGGGACATATCAAGCCCATTATGACATCTAATGGTCCAGTCACTGAGAGGACTTACTAGAGGACAGGACTCATGTTGAGAGTCACAATGCGTGTTTATGCCCTTGTCGCACTCAAGAATGGGCGGGGCCTCAGGGTGAATGCTGGTTTCTCCTACACTGAACGTTGGACAACGTGCCAACCACAAGGTTTCTTACCATGGGTAAGGGGGTGTTCTGATTTCTGCATCACACTCACCCCTGGGCAGTGATTGGAGATAAAGTCTCTGTTCTGAGGCCTGAAAACTGAGGTAGGGAAAAGATGATGACCTAAGGCCATGGCCGGTCTTATGTGCTCAGTGTGCGGTCTGCTTTCCGGGTGTTGGTCAAGAGGTCCGGGCTCAGGTTGTGTCCGACAGTGCATTAGTGCCCAGGTTAGACTGTATAATTTGGGTGAAGTCGAGTGCTGTGGAGGTTTATCCTCATTGAAGGTGCCTGGGCAGCTCATGAGGCAATAATTTTTTTCTAGAGGGCAGGCAGAGTGCTGCATTGTGGGTCCGGAATTGCCAAACTTGAGGGCTTCGGGGTCAGGAGTGTAAGGACGGAAGTCTGAGAAGACAAGCTAGACTTGGGTTTCAGGGCGAGGGCACGGCAGGTACCCCCTGCAGATCTGAACCAATACTCATGCATCTGAAGTCAGGGCGAGGATCAGACGTTGGCTCAGGTTGGAGTTTCCGTGCATGACGGCCGCTTCATGAAGGGAGCGGAATCTCGAGGCCATTGAGGTTTTCCCACGTTGGGAGTTGTGGGATGCCCCCTACAAAGATTCCTTCTGCGGGACAATTGAGACCTGTTGGACAGCTTCAGGACATTCCATATGGAATGACTCCAGAGCACCGTTCGAGGATGGATGCCTGGGAGGCCAGCCTCGCATTCCAATTGTCTCCTAGCAACAAGACAGTTTAGATCTGATGGTTCTGCGGGAGCAACCGGGGTGGCTGAGTTGAAATGGACTTTCCTGAGGATGGGTCCTAATGTGTTTTTGTGTCCATGAGGGCCTTGGAATGGGGCGGTGGCACCGGGACCCTGAAGTACTCTCCTATGCTTTGGACATGGCTCCCATGCACAGGTTTCCTTGTGGAGACGAGATGAGTTCTGCTGGGTGCCTCAGCAAAACCCCTATGCTCGTATTGGAATCAGGCTTTTGAGGAGACATGCCTGTAAACCAAGGCAATGGATCCTATTATGGCCTAGGGTCCTGTCTGGTTCAATCTTCTCCTCTGGGGACATCCATTTATGGTATGAGTGGAGGTAGATTATCAGCTGGTGTCAGACAGCCCTTGTTTGTTCCGGGCGACCTACACGATTGGGATGGCCTCAGGGACTTTGGAGGTTTCTCCTAATTTGTACGATTTTGGACAATAGAATGGGCAGAATTCCCATGGATTGGTAGGCTCAGTCCTAATGTGTGGCTCCAGGGGCCCCAGCCTGGAGGGTGTGTGGCCCTGGACTTTGAGGACAGAAGTCTGAAAACACAAACTCAGCTTAGGTTTGGGGACGTAGGTATGGCAGGCCCGATCTACAAACCATGAGAAGAACTCTTCAGGTTATGAAGAAAGTGCGAGTCTGAGGCGCTTGCTCAGGTTTTTGTCTCTGGATTTTGTATCAGCGATGGCACAATCTACAGACCTGAATTGAGATCTCGTGCATCTGAAGTCACGGCGCAGATCAGACGATCGCTCAAGTTGGTGTTTCTGTCCCTGATGGACCTTTCACGAAGGGTGGCATCACGAGGCCAAAGGGGTTTTCCCACGATGGGATCTGTGAGAAGCTCCAAACTGCAAAGTGTCTTCTGCAGGACAATTGAGACCTGTTGTTTGGCTCCAGGCCAATGATTCTGAGCAGGGTTCTAAGGATGCATGGCTGGGTAGCCCACCTCGCATTCCAATTGTCTCCTAGAAACAAGACAGGTTAGATCTGCTGGATCTGGGGGAGCAACCGAGGAGGCTGAGTTGAAATGGACTCTCCTATGGATGGGTCCTAATGTGCTTTTGTGTCGATGGAGACCTTGGAATAAAGCGGTGGCACTGGGGCCCTGAAGTGTTCTCCTAAACAGAGGCTTTGACACAGCTCCAACGTGCAAGTTTCCCATGGGTAGATGAGATGTTTTGTGATGGGTGAGTCAAGAAACAGCCATATGCTGGTTTTGAAATCCAGGCCTCTGAGGAGAGATGCCTGGAAACTAAAGCAATGGATATGATTAGTGCCTAGGGGCCTGTTCTTTCCTTTTTACCTCTGGGGACATCTGTCTATGGGTCTGAGTACAGGTAGGTGCTCAGATGGGCTCAGATTGCCCCTGTTTTACCTGGGAAGCCACCACTAATGACATGGATCAGGGACTTTGGAGGTTTATCCTTTTAGAAGGGATGTGGCCATTGGAATGGGCACACACAATTCCCTTGGAGAGGGCAAGTACAGTCCTCAGGTTTGGCTCCAGGGGCCTGAGCCTGTAGGTTGTGTAGGCCAGGGCTGTTTGGACAGTTGTCTGAAAACACAAACTTGGCTTATGTTTCAGGTCATAGGTTGGCAGGACTTATCTACAGACCATGAGGAGAATTTTCGGGATTTGAGAAAAGTGCGAGTGTGAGGCTCTTGCTCAAGTTTTTGTCTCTGGATATCGTGTCACTCATGGTCGTGAAATTTCTGGGTGACTTCATGGGAAATGGACGAGTCTTACTCCCTGGTGGTTTGGCCCAGTCCAAAGCTTTTGGGGTCACTCTGTGGGATGGAAGAAGTCCGTTTTTTTTTTTTTGATGTTGTTTTCTTTTTAACCTCAGGTGTCCCACCAAATGAGGGATTCCAGAGTAGAGCCCTGGGGGGGTGGTGATTGGACAATCCGAAATCTGGTTAAAAATTGAGGCCTAGGGACATATCAAGCCCATTATGACATCTAATGGTCCAGTCACTGAGAGGACTTACTAGAGGACAGGACTCATGTTGAGAGTCACAATGCGTGTTTATGCCCTTGTCGCACTCAAGAATGGGCGGGGCCTCAGGGTGAATGCTGGTTTCTCCTACACTGAACGTTGGACAACGTGCCAACCACAAGGTTTCTTACCATGGGTAAGGGGGTGTTCTGATTTCTGCATCACACTCACCCCTGGGCAGTGATTGGAGATAAAGTCTCTGTTCTGAGGCCTGAAAACTGAGGTAGGGAAAAGATGATGACCTAAGGCCATGGCCGGTCTTATGTGCTCAGTGTGCGGTCTGCTTTCCGGGTGTTGGTCAAGAGGTCCGGGCTCAGGTTGTGTCCGACAGTGCATTAGTGCCCAGGTTAGACTGTATAATTTGGGTGAAGTCGAGTGCTGTGGAGGTTTATCCTCATTGAAGGTGCCTGGGCAGCTCATGAGGCAATAATTTTTTTCTAGAGGGCAGGCAGAGTGCTGCATTGTGGGTCCGGAATTGCCAAACTTGAGGGCTTCGGGGTCAGGAGTGTAAGGACGGAAGTCTGAGAAGACAAGCTAGACTTGGGTTTCAGGGCGAGGGCACGGCAGGTACCCCCTGCAGATCTGAACCAATACTCATGCATCTGAAGTCAGGGCGAGGATCAGACGTTGGCTCAGGTTGGAGTTTCCGTGCATGACGGCCGCTTCATGAAGGGAGCGGAATCTCGAGGCCATTGAGGTTTTCCCACGTTGGGAGTTGTGGGATGCCCCCTACAAAGATTCCTTCTGCGGGACAATTGAGACCTGTTGGACAGCTTCAGGACATTCCATATGGAATGACTCCAGAGCACCGTTCGAGGATGGATGCCTGGGAGGCCAGCCTCGCATTCCAATTGTCTCCTAGCAACAAGACAGTTTAGATCTGATGGTTCTGCGGGAGCAACCGGGGTGGCTGAGTTGAAATGGACTTTCCTGAGGATGGGTCCTAATGTGTTTTTGTGTCCATGAGGGCCTTGGAATGGGGCGGTGGCACCGGGACCCTGAAGTACTCTCCTATGCTTTGGACATGGCTCCCATGCACAGGTTTCCTTGTGGAGACGAGATGAGTTCTGCTGGGTGCCTCAGCAAAACCCCTATGCTCGTATTGGAATCAGGCTTTTGAGGAGACATGCCTGTAAACCAAGGCAATGGATCCTATTATGGCCTAGGGTCCTGTCTGGTTCAATCTTCTCCTCTGGGGACATCCATTTATGGTATGAGTGGAGGTAGATTATCAGCTGGTGTCAGACAGCCCTTGTTTGTTCCGGGCGACCTACACGATTGGGATGGCCTCAGGGACTTTGGAGGTTTCTCCTAATTTGTACGATTTTGGACAATAGAATGGGCAGAATTCCCATGGATTGGTAGGCTCAGTCCTAATGTGTGGCTCCAGGGGCCCCAGCCTGGAGGGTGTGTGGCCCTGGACTTTGAGGACAGAAGTCTGAAAACACAAACTCAGCTTAGGTTTGGGGACGTAGGTATGGCAGGCCCGATCTACAAACCATGAGAAGAACTCTTCAGGTTATGAAGAAAGTGCGAGTCTGAGGCGCTTGCTCAGGTTTTTGTCTCTGGATTTTGTATCAGCGATGGCACAATCTACAGACCTGAATTGAGATCTCGTGCATCTGAAGTCACGGCGCAGATCAGACGATCGCTCAAGTTGGTGTTTCTGTCCCTGATGGACCTTTCACGAAGGGTGGCATCACGAGGCCAAAGGGGTTTTCCCACGATGGGATCTGTGAGAAGCTCCAAACTGCAAAGTGTCTTCTGCAGGACAATTGAGACCTGTTGTTTGGCTCCAGGCCAATGATTCTGAGCAGGGTTCTAAGGATGCATGGCTGGGTAGCCCACCTCGCATTCCAATTGTCTCCTAGAAACAAGACAGGTTAGATCTGCTGGATCTGGGGGAGCAACCGAGGAGGCTGAGTTGAAATGGACTCTCCTATGGATGGGTCCTAATGTGCTTTTGTGTCGATGGAGACCTTGGAATAAAGCGGTGGCACTGGGGCCCTGAAGTGTTCTCCTAAACAGAGGCTTTGACACAGCTCCAACGTGCAAGTTTCCCATGGGTAGATGAGATGTTTTGTGATGGGTGAGTCAAGAAACAGCCATATGCTGGTTTTGAAATCCAGGCCTCTGAGGAGAGATGCCTGGAAACTAAAGCAATGGATATGATTAGTGCCTAGGGGCCTGTTCTTTCCTTTTTACCTCTGGGGACATCTGTCTATGGGTCTGAGTACAGGTAGGTGCTCAGATGGGCTCAGATTGCCCCTGTTTTACCTGGGAAGCCACCACTAATGACATGGATCAGGGACTTTGGAGGTTTATCCTTTTAGAAGGGATGTGGCCATTGGAATGGGCACACACAATTCCCTTGGAGAGGGCAAGTACAGTCCTCAGGTTTGGCTCCAGGGGCCTGAGCCTGTAGGTTGTGTAGGCCAGGGCTGTTTGGACAGTTGTCTGAAAACACAAACTTGGCTTATGTTTCAGGTCATAGGTTGGCAGGACTTATCTACAGACCATGAGGAGAATTTTCGGGATTTGAGAAAAGTGCGAGTGTGAGGCTCTTGCTCAAGTTTTTGTCTCTGGATATCGTGTCACTCATGGTCGTGAAATTTCTGGGTGACTTCATGGGAAATGGACGAGTCTTACTCCCTGGTGGTTTGGCCCAGTCCAAAGCTTTTGGGGTCACTCTGTGGGATGGAAGAAGTCCGTTTTTTTTTTTTTTTGATGTTGTTTTCTTTTTAACCTCAGGTGTCCCACCAAATGAGGGATTCCAGAGTAGAGCCCTGGGGGGGTGGTGATTGGACAATCAGAAATCTGGTTAAAAATTGAGGCCTAGGGACATATCAAGCCCATTATGACATCTAATGGTCCAGTCACTGAGAGGACTTACTAGAGGACAGGACTCATGTTGAGAGTCACAATGCGTGTTTATGCCCTTGTCGCACTCAAGAATGGGCGGGGCCTCAGGGTGAATGCTGGTTTCTCCTACACTGAACGTTGGACAACGTGCCAACCACAAGGTTTCTTACCATGGGTAAGGGGGTGTTCTGATTTCTGCATCACACTCACCCCTGGGCAGTGATTGGAGATAAAGTCTCTGTTCTGAGGCCTGAAAACTGAGGTAGGGAAAAGATGATGACCTAAGGCCATGGCCGGTCTTATGTGCTCAGTGTGCGGTCTGCTTTCCGGGTGTTGGTCAAGAGGTCCGGGCTCAGGTTGTGTCCGACAGTGCATTAGTGCCCAGGTTAGACTGTATAATTTGGGTGAAGTCGAGTGCTGTGGAGGTTTATCCTCATTGAAGGTGCCTGGGCAGCTCATGAGGCAATAATTTTTTTCTAGAGGGCAGGCAGAGTGCTGCATTGTGGGTCCGGAATTGCCAAACTTGAGGGCTTCGGGGTCAGGAGTGTAAGGACGGAAGTCTGAGAAGACAAGCTAGACTTGGGTTTCAGGGCGAGGGCACGGCAGGTACCCCCTGCAGATCTGAACCAATACTCATGCATCTGAAGTCAGGGCGAGGATCAGACGTTGGCTCAGGTTGGAGTTTCCGTGCATGACGGCCGCTTCATGAAGGGAGCGGAATCTCGAGGCCATTGAGGTTTTCCCACGTTGGGAGTTGTGGGATGCCCCCTACAAAGATTCCTTCTGCGGGACAATTGAGACCTGTTGGACAGCTTCAGGACATTCCATATGGAATGACTCCAGAGCACCGTTCGAGGATGGATGCCTGGGAGGCCAGCCTCGCATTCCAATTGTCTCCTAGCAACAAGACAGTTTAGATCTGATGGTTCTGCGGGAGCAACCGGGGTGGCTGAGTTGAAATGGACTTTCCTGAGGATGGGTCCTAATGTGTTTTTGTGTCCATGAGGGCCTTGGAATGGGGCGGTGGCACCGGGACCCTGAAGTACTCTCCTATGCTTTGGACATGGCTCCCATGCACAGGTTTCCTTGTGGAGACGAGATGAGTTCTGCTGGGTGCCTCAGCAAAACCCCTATGCTCGTATTGGAATCAGGCTTTTGAGGAGACATGCCTGTAAACCAAGGCAATGGATCCTATTATGGCCTAGGGTCCTGTCTGGTTCAATCTTCTCCTCTGGGGACATCCATTTATGGTATGAGTGGAGGTAGATTATCAGCTGGTGTCAGACAGCCCTTGTTTGTTCCGGGCGACCTACACGATTGGGATGGCCTCAGGGACTTTGGAGGTTTCTCCTAATTTGTACGATTTTGGACAATAGAATGGGCAGAATTCCCATGGATTGGTAGGCTCAGTCCTAATGTGTGGCTCCAGGGGCCCCAGCCTGGAGGGTGTGTGGCCCTGGACTTTGAGGACAGAAGTCTGAAAACACAAACTCAGCTTAGGTTTGGGGACGTAGGTATGGCAGGCCCGATCTACAAACCATGAGAAGAACTCTTCAGGTTATGAAGAAAGTGCGAGTCTGAGGCGCTTGCTCAGGTTTTTGTCTCTGGATTTTGTATCAGCGATGGCACAATCTACAGACCTGAATTGAGATCTCGTGCATCTGAAGTCACGGCGCAGATCAGACGATCGCTCAAGTTGGTGTTTCTGTCCCTGATGGACCTTTCACGAAGGGTGGCATCACGAGGCCAAAGGGGTTTTCCCACGATGGGATCTGTGAGAAGCTCCAAACTGCAAAGTGTCTTCTGCAGGACAATTGAGACCTGTTGTTTGGCTCCAGGCCAATGATTCTGAGCAGGGTTCTAAGGATGCATGGCTGGGTAGCCCACCTCGCATTCCAATTGTCTCCTAGAAACAAGACAGGTTAGATCTGCTGGATCTGGGGGAGCAACCGAGGAGGCTGAGTTGAAATGGACTCTCCTATGGATGGGTCCTAATGTGCTTTTGTGTCGATGGAGACCTTGGAATAAAGCGGTGGCACTGGGGCCCTGAAGTGTTCTCCTAAACAGAGGCTTTGACACAGCTCCAACGTGCAAGTTTCCCATGGGTAGATGAGATGTTTTGTGATGGGTGAGTCAAGAAACAGCCATATGCTGGTTTTGAAATCCAGGCCTCTGAGGAGAGATGCCTGGAAACTAAAGCAATGGATATGATTAGTGCCTAGGGGCCTGTTCTTTCCTTTTTACCTCTGGGGACATCTGTCTATGGGTCTGAGTACAGGTAGGTGCTCAGATGGGCTCAGATTGCCCCTGTTTTACCTGGGAAGCCACCACTAATGACATGGATCAGGGACTTTGGAGGTTTATCCTTTTAGAAGGGATGTGGCCATTGGAATGGGCACACACAATTCCCTTGGAGAGGGCAAGTACAGTCCTCAGGTTTGGCTCCAGGGGCCTGAGCCTGTAGGTTGTGTAGGCCAGGGCTGTTTGGACAGTTGTCTGAAAACACAAACTTGGCTTATGTTTCAGGTCATAGGTTGGCAGGACTTATCTACAGACCATGAGGAGCATTTTCGGGATTTGAGAAAAGTGCGAGTGTGAGGCTCTTGCTCAAGTTTTTGTCTCTGGATATCGTGTCACTCATGGTCGTGAAATTTCTGGGTGACTTCATGGGAAATGGACGAGTCTTACTCCCTGGTGGTTTGGCCCAGTCCAAAGCTTTTGGGGTCACTCTGTGGGATGGAAGAAGTCCGTTTTTTTTTTTTTTTTGATGTTGTTTTCTTTTTAACCTCAGGTGTCCCACCAAATGAGGGATTCCAGAGTAGAGCCCTGGGGGGGTGGTGATTGGACAATCAGAAATCTGGTTAAAAATTGAGGCCTAGGGACATATCAAGCCCATTATGACATCTAATGGTCCAGTCACTGAGAGGACTTACTAGAGGACAGGACTCATGTTGAGAGTCACAATGCGTGTTTATGCCCTTGTCGCACTCAAGAATGGGCGGGGCCTCAGGGTGAATGCTGGTTTCTCCTACACTGAACGTTGGACAACGTGCCAACCACAAGGTTTCTTACCATGGGTAAGGGGGTGTTCTGATTTCTGCATCACACTCACCCCTGGGCAGTGATTGGAGATAAAGTCTCTGTTCTGAGGCCTGAAAACTGAGGTAGGGAAAAGATGATGACCTAAGGCCATGGCCGGTCTTATGTGCTCAGTGTGCGGTCTGCTTTCCGGGTGTTGGTCAAGAGGTCCGGGCTCAGGTTGTGTCCGACAGTGCATTAGTGCCCAGGTTAGACTGTATAATTTGGGTGAAGTCGAGTGCTGTGGAGGTTTATCCTCATTGAAGGTGCCTGGGCAGCTCATGAGGCAATAATTTTTTTCTAGAGGGCAGGCAGAGTGCTGCATTGTGGGTCCGGAATTGCCAAACTTGAGGGCTTCGGGGTCAGGAGTGTAAGGACGGAAGTCTGAGAAGACAAGCTAGACTTGGGTTTCAGGGCGAGGGCACGGCAGGTACCCCCTGCAGATCTGAACCAATACTCATGCATCTGAAGTCAGGGCGAGGATCAGACGTTGGCTCAGGTTGGAGTTTCCGTGCATGACGGCCGCTTCATGAAGGGAGCGGAATCTCGAGGCCATTGAGGTTTTCCCACGTTGGGAGTTGTGGGATGCCCCCTACAAAGATTCCTTCTGCGGGACAATTGAGACCTGTTGGACAGCTTCAGGACATTCCATATGGAATGACTCCAGAGCACCGTTCGAGGATGGATGCCTGGGAGGCCAGCCTCGCATTCCAATTGTCTCCTAGCAACAAGACAGTTTAGATCTGATGGTTCTGCGGGAGCAACCGGGGTGGCTGAGTTGAAATGGACTTTCCTGAGGATGGGTCCTAATGTGTTTTTGTGTCCATGAGGGCCTTGGAATGGGGCGGTGGCACCGGGACCCTGAAGTACTCTCCTATGCTTTGGACATGGCTCCCATGCACAGGTTTCCTTGTGGAGACGAGATGAGTTCTGCTGGGTGCCTCAGCAAAACCCCTATGCTCGTATTGGAATCAGGCTTTTGAGGAGACATGCCTGTAAACCAAGGCAATGGATCCTATTATGGCCTAGGGTCCTGTCTGGTTCAATCTTCTCCTCTGGGGACATCCATTTATGGTATGAGTGGAGGTAGATTATCAGCTGGTGTCAGACAGCCCTTGTTTGTTCCGGGCGACCTACACGATTGGGATGGCCTCAGGGACTTTGGAGGTTTCTCCTAATTTGTACGATTTTGGACAATAGAATGGGCAGAATTCCCATGGATTGGTAGGCTCAGTCCTAATGTGTGGCTCCAGGGGCCCCAGCCTGGAGGGTGTGTGGCCCTGGACTTTGAGGACAGAAGTCTGAAAACACAAACTCAGCTTAGGTTTGGGGACGTAGGTATGGCAGGCCCGATCTACAAACCATGAGAAGAACTCTTCAGGTTATGAAGAAAGTGCGAGTCTGAGGCGCTTGCTCAGGTTTTTGTCTCTGGATTTTGTATCAGCGATGGCACAATCTACAGACCTGAATTGAGATCTCGTGCATCTGAAGTCACGGCGCAGATCAGACGATCGCTCAAGTTGGTGTTTCTCTCCCTGATGGACCTTTCACGAAGGGTGGCATCACGAGGCCAAAGGGGTTTTCCCACGATGGGATCTGTGAGAAGCTCCAAACTGCAAAGTGTCTTCTGCAGGACAATTGAGACCTGTTGTTTGGCTCCAGGCCAATGATTCTGAGCAGGGTTCTAAGGATGCATGGCTGGGTAGCCCACCTCGCATTCCAATTGTCTCCTAGAAACAAGACAGGTTAGATCTGCTGGATCTGGGGGAGCAACCGAGGAGGCTGAGTTGAAATGGACTCTCCTATGGATGGGTCCTAATGTGCTTTTGTGTCGATGGAGACCTTGGAATAAAGCGGTGGCACTGGGGCCCTGAAGTGTTCTCCTAAACAGAGGCTTTGACACAGCTCCAACGTGCAAGTTTCCCATGGGTAGATGAGATGTTTTGTGATGGGTGAGTCAAGAAACAGCCATATGCTGGTTTTGAAATCCAGGCCTCTGAGGAGAGATGCCTGGAAACTAAAGCAATGGATATGATTAGTGCCTAGGGGCCTGTTCTTTCCTTTTTACCTCTGGGGACATCTGTCTATGGGTCTGAGTACAGGTAGGTGCTCAGATGGGCTCAGATTGCCCCTGTTTTACCTGGGAAGCCACCACTAATGACATGGATCAGGGACTTTGGAGGTTTATCCTTTTAGAAGGGATGTGGCCATTGGAATGGGCACACACAATTCCCTTGGAGAGGGCAAGTACAGTCCTCAGGTTTGGCTCCAGGGGCCTGAGCCTGTAGGTTGTGTAGGCCAGGGCTGTTTGGACAGTTGTCTGAAAACACAAACTTGGCTTATGTTTCAGGTCATAGGTTGGCAGGACTTATCTACAGACCATGAGGAGAATTTTCGGGATTTGAGAAAAGTGCGAGTGTGAGGCTCTTGCTCAAGTTTTTGTCTCTGGATATCGTGTCACTCATGGTCGTGAAATTTCTGGGTGACTTCATGGGAAATGGACGAGTCTTACTCCCTGGTGGTTTGGCCCAGTCCAAAGCTTTTGGGGTCACTCTGTGGGATGGAAGAAGTCCGTTTTTTTTTTTTTTTGATGTTGTTTTCTTTTTAACCTCAGGTGTCCCACCAAATGAGGGATTCCAGAGTAGAGCCCTGGGGGGGTGGTGATTGGACAATCAGAAATCTGGTTAAAAATTGAGGCCTAGGGACATATCAAGCCCATTATGACATCTAATGGTCCAGTCACTGAGAGGACTTACTAGAGGACAGGACTCATGTTGAGAGTCACAATGCGTGTTTATGCCCTTGTCGCACTCAAGAATGGGCGGGGCCTCAGGGTGAATGCTGGTTTCTCCTACACTGAACGTTGGACAACGTGCCAACCACAAGGTTTCTTACCATGGGTAAGGGGGTGTTCTGATTTCTGCATCACACTCACCCCTGGGCAGTGATTGGAGATAAAGTCTCTGTTCTGAGGCCTGAAAACTGAGGTAGGGAAAAGATGATGACCTAAGGCCATGGCCGGTCTTATGTGCTCAGTGTGCGGTCTGCTTTCCGGGTGTTGGTCAAGAGGTCCGGGCTCAGGTTGTGTCCGACAGTGCATTAGTGCCCAGGTTAGACTGTATAATTTGGGTGAAGTCGAGTGCTGTGGAGGTTTATCCTCATTGAAGGTGCCTGGGCAGCTCATGAGGCAATAATTTTTTTCTAGAGGGCAGGCAGAGTGCTGCATTGTGGGTCCGGAATTGCCAAACTTGAGGGCTTCGGGGTCAGGAGTGTAAGGACGGAAGTCTGAGAAGACAAGCTAGACTTGGGTTTCAGGGCGAGGGCACGGCAGGTACCCCCTGCAGATCTGAACCAATACTCATGCATCTGAAGTCAGGGCGAGGATCAGACATTGGCTCAGGTTGGAGTTTCCGTGCATGACGGCCGCTTCATGAAGGGAGCGGAATCTCGAGGCCATTGAGGTTTTCCCACGTTGGGAGTTGTGGGATGCCCCCTACAAAGATTCCTTCTGCGGGACAATTGAGACCTGTTGGACAGCTTCAGGACATTCCATATGGAATGACTCCAGAGCACCGTTCGAGGATGGATGCCTGGGAGGCCAGCCTCGCATTCCAATTGTCTCCTAGCAACAAGACAGTTTAGATCTGATGGTTCTGCGGGAGCAACCGGGGTGGCTGAGTTGAAATGGACTTTCCTGAGGATGGGTCCTAATGTGTTTTTGTGTCCATGAGGGCCTTGGAATGGGGCGGTGGCACCGGGACCCTGAAGTACTCTCCTATGCTTTGGACATGGCTCCCATGCACAGGTTTCCTTGTGGAGACGAGATGAGTTCTGCTGGGTGCCTCAGCAAAACCCCTATGCTCGTATTGGAATCAGGCTTTTGAGGAGACATGCCTGTAAACCAAGGCAATGGATCCTATTATGGCCTAGGGTCCTGTCTGGTTCAATCTTCTCCTCTGGGGACATCCATTTATGGTATGAGTGGAGGTAGATTATCAGCTGGTGTCAGACAGCCCTTGTTTGTTCCGGGCGACCTACACGATTGGGATGGCCTCAGGGACTTTGGAGGTTTCTCCTAATTTGTACGATTTTGGACAATAGAATGGGCAGAATTCCCATGGATTGGTAGGCTAAGTCCAAATGTGTGGCTCCAGGGGCCCCAGCCTGGAGGGTGTGTGGCCCTGGACTTTGAGGACAGAAGTCTGAAAACACAAACTCAGCTTAGGTTTGGGGACGTAGGTATGGCAGGCCCGATCTACAAACCATGAGAAGAACTCTTCAGGTTATGAAGAAAGTGCGAGTCTGAGGCGCTTGCTCAGGTTTTTGTCTCTGGATTTTGTATCAGCGATGGCACAATCTACAGACCTGAATTGAGATCTCGTGCATCTGAAGTCACGGCGCAGATCAGACGATCGCTCAAGTTGGTGTTTCTGTCCCTGATGGACCTTTCACGAAGGGTGGCATCACGAGGCCAAAGGGGTTTTCCCACGATGGGATTTGTGAGAAGCTCCAAACTGCAAAGTGTCTTCTGCAGGACAATTGAGACCTGTTGTTTGGCTCCAGGCCAATGATTCTGAGCAGGGTTCTAAGGATGCATGGCTGGGTAGCCCACCTCGCATTCCAATTGTCTCCTAGAAACAAGACAGGTTAGATCTGCTGGATCTGGGGGAGCAACCGAGGAGGCTGAGTTGAAATGGACTCTCCTATGGATGGGTCCTAATGTGCTTTTGTGTCGATGGAGACCTTGGAATAAAGCGGTGGCACTGGGGCCCTGAAGTGTTCTCCTAAACAGAGGCTTTGACACAGCTCCAACGTGCAAGTTTCCCATGGGTAGATGAGATGTTTTGTGATGGGTGAGTCAAGAAACAGCCATATGCTGGTTTTGAAATCCAGGCCTCTGAGGAGAGATGCCTGGAAACTAAAGCAATGGATATGATTAGTGCCTAGGGGCCTGTTCTTTCCTTTTTACCTCTGGGGACATCTGTCTATGGGTCTGAGTACAGGTAGGTGCTCAGATGGGCTCAGATTGCCCCTGTTTTACCTGGGAAGCCACCACTAATGACATGGATCAGGGACTTTGGAGGTTTATCCTTTTAGAAGGGATGTGGCCATTGGAATGGGCACACACAATTCCCTTGGAGAGGGCAAGTACAGTCCTCAGGTTTGGCTCCAGGGGCCTGAGCCTGTAGGTTGTGTAGGCCAGGGCTGTTTGGACAGTTGTCTGAAAACACAAACTTGGCTTATGTTTCAGGTCATAGGTTGGCAGGACTTATCTACAGACCATGAGGAGAATTTTCGGGATTTGAGAAAAGTGCGAGTGTGAGGCTCTTGCTCAAGTTTTTGTCTCTGGATATCGTGTCACTCATGGTCGTGAAATTTCTGGGTGACTTCATGGGAAATGGACGAGTCTTACTCCCTGGTGGTTTGGCCCAGTCCAAAGCTTTTGGGGTCACTCTGTGGGATGGAAGATGTCCGTTTTTTTTTTTTTTTGATGTTGTTTTCTTTTTAACCTCAGGTGTCCCACCAAATGAGGGATTCCAGAGTAGAGCCCTGGGGGGGTGGTGATTGGACAATCAGAAATCTGGTTAAAAATTGAGGCCTAGGGACATATCAAGCCCATTATGACATCTAATGGTCCAGTCACTGAGAGGACTTACTAGAGGACAGGACTCATGTTGAGAGTCACAATGCGTGTTTATGCCCTTGTCGCACTCAAGAATGGGCGGGGCCTCAGGGTGAATGCTGGTTTCTCCTACACTGAACGTTGGACAACGTGCCAACCACAAGGTTTCTTACCATGGGTAAGGGGGTGTTCTGATTTCTGCATCACACTCACCCCTGGGCAGTGATTGGAGATAAAGTCTCTGTTCTGAGGCCTGAAAACTGAGGTAGGGAAAAGATGATGACCTAAGGCCATGGCCGGTCTTATGTGCTCAGTGTGCGGTCTGCTTTCCGGGTGTTGGTCAAGAGGTCCGGGCTCAGGTTGTGTCCGACAGTGCATTAGTGCCCAGGTTAGACTGTATAATTTGGGTGAAGTCGAGTGCTGTGGAGGTTTATCCTCATTGAAGGTGCCTGGGCAGCTCATGAGGCAATAATTTTTTTCTAGAGGGCAGGCAGAGTGCTGCATTGTGGGTCCGGAATTGCCAAACTTGAGGGCTTCGGGGTCAGGAGTGTAAGGACGGAAGTCTGAGAAGACAAGCTAGACTTGGGTTTCAGGGCGAGGGCACGGCAGGTACCCCCTGCAGATCTGAACCAATACTCATGCATCTGAAGTCAGGGCGAGGATCAGACGTTGGCTCAGGTTGGAGTTTCCGTGCATGACGGCCGCTTCATGAAGGGAGCGGAATCTCGAGGCCATTGAGGTTTTCCCACGTTGGGAGTTGTGGGATGCCCCCTACAAAGATTCCTTCTGCGGGACAATTGAGACCTGTTGGACAGCTTCAGGACATTCCATATGGAATGACTCCAGAGCACCGTTCGAGGATGGATGCCTGGGAGGCCAGCCTCGCATTCCAATTGTCTCCTAGCAACAAGACAGTTTAGATCTGATGGGTCTGCGGGAGCAACCGGGGTGGCTGAGTTGAAATGGACTTTCCTGAGGATGGGTCCTAATGTGTTTTTGTGTCCATGAGGGCCTTGGAATGGGGCGGTGGCACCGGGACCCTGAAGTACTCTCCTATGCTTTGGGCATGGCTCCCATGCACAGGTTTCCTTGTGGAGACGAGATGAGTTCTGCTGGGTGCCTCAGCAAAACCCCTATGCTCGTATTGGAATCAGGCTTTTGAGGAGACATGCCTGTAAACCAAGGCAATGGATCCTATTATGGCCTAGGGTCCTGTCTGGTTCAATCTTCTCCTCTGGGGACATCCATTTATGGTATGAGTGGAGGTAGATTATCAGCTGGTGTCAGACAGCCCTTGTTTGTTCCGGGCGACCTACACGATTGGGATGGCCTCAGGGACTTTGGAGGTTTCTCCTAATTTGTACGATTTTGGACAATAGAATGGGCAGAATTCCCATGGATTGGTAGGCTCAGTCCTAATGTGTGGCTCCAGGGGCCCCAGCCTGGAGGGTGTGTGGCCCTGGACTTTGAGGACAGAAGTCTGAAAACACAAACTCAGCTTAGGTTTGGGGACGTAGGTATGGCAGGCCCGATCTACAAACCATGAGAAGAACTCTTCAGGTTATGAAGAAAGTGCGAGTCTGAGGCGCTTGCTCAGGTTTTTGTCTCTGGATTTTGTATCAGCGATGGCACAATCTACAGACCTGAATTGAGATCTCGTGCATCTGAAGTCACGGCGCAGATCAGACGATCGCTCAAGTTGGTGTTTCTGTCCCTGATGGACCTTTCACGAAGGGTGGCATCACGAGGCCAAAGGGGTTTTCCCACGATGGGATTTGTGAGAAGCTCCAAACTGCAAAGTGTCTTCTGCAGGACAATTGAGACCTGTTGTTTGGCTCCAGGCCAATGATTCTGAGCAGGGTTCTAAGGATGCATGGCTGGGTAGCCCACCTCGCATTCCAATTGTCTCCTAGAAACAAGACAGGTTAGATCTGCTGGATCTGGGGGAGCAACCGAGGAGGCTGAGTTGAAATGGACTCTCCTATGGATGGGTCCTAATGTGCTTTTGTGTCGATGGAGACCTTGGAATAAAGCGGTGGCACTGGGGCCCTGAAGTGTTCTCCTAAACAGAGGCTTTGACACAGCTCCAACGTGCAAGTTTCCCATGGGTAGATGAGATGTTTTGTGATGGGTGAGTCAAGAAACAGCCATATGCTGGTTTTGAAATCCAGGCCTCTGAGGAGAGATGCCTGGAAACTAAAGCAATGGATATGATTAGTGCCTAGGGGCCTGTTCTTTCCTTTTTACCTCTGGGGACATCTGCCTATGGGTCTGAGTACAGGTAGGTGCTCAGATGGGCTCAGATTGCCCCTGTTTTACCTGGGAAGCCACCACTAATGACATGGATCAGGGACTTTGGAGGTTTATCCTTTTAGAAGGGATGTGGCCATTGGAATGGGCACACACAATTCCCTTGGAGAGGGCAAGTACAGTCCTCAGGTTTGGCTCCAGGGGCCTGAGCCTGTAGGTTGTGTAGGCCAGGGCTGTTTGGACAGTTGTCTGAAAACACAAACTTGGCTTATGTTTCAGGTCATAGGTTGGCAGGACTTATCTACAGACCATGAGGAGAATTTTCGGGATTTGAGAAAAGTGCGAGTGTGAGGCTCTTGCTCAAGTTTTTGTCTCTGGATATCGTGTCACTCATGGTCGTGAAATTTCTGGGTGACTTCATGGGAAATGGACGAGTCTTACTCCCTGGTGGTTTGGCCCAGTCCAAAGCTTTTGGGGTCACTCTGTGGGATGGAAGAAGTCCGTTTTTTTTTTTTTGATGTTGTTTTCTTTTTAACCTCAGGTGTCCCACCAAATGAGGGATTCCAGAGTAGAGCCCTGGGGGGGTGGTGATTGGACAATCAGAAATCTGGTTAAAAATTGAGGCCTAGGGACATATCAAGCCCATTATGACATCTAATGGTCCAGTCACTGAGAGGACTTACTAGAGGACAGGACTCATGTTGAGAGTCACAATGCGTGTTTATGCCCTTGTCGCACTCAAGAATGGGCGGGGCCTCAGGGTGAATGCTGGTTTCTCCTACACTGAACGTTGGACAACGTGCCAACCACAAGGTTTCTTACCATGGGTAAGGGGGTGTTCTGATTTCTGCATCACACTCACCCCTGGGCAGTGATTGGAGATAAAGTCTCTGTTCTGAGGCCTGAAAACTGAGGTAGGGAAAAGATGATGACCTAAGGCCATGGCCGGTCTTATGTGCTCAGTGTGCGGTCTGCTTTCCGGGTGTTGGTCAAGAGGTCCGGGCTCAGGTTGTGTCCGACAGTGCATTAGTGCCCAGGTTAGACTGTATAATTTGGGTGAAGTCGAGTGCTGTGGAGGTTTATCCTCATTGAAGGTGCCTGGGCAGCTCATGAGGCAATAATTTTTTTCTAGAGGGCAGGCAGAGTGCTGCATTGTGGGTCCGGAATTGCCAAACTTGAGGGCTTCGGGGTCAGGAGTGTAAGGACGGAAGTCTGAGAAGACAAGCTAGACTTGGGTTTCAGGGCGAGGGCACGGCAGGTACCCCCTGCAGATCTGAACCAATACTCATGCATCTGAAGTCAGGGCGAGGATCAGACGTTGGCTCAGGTTGGAGTTTCCGTGCATGACGGCCGCTTCATGAAGGGAGCGGAATCTCGAGGCCATTGAGGTTTTCCCACGTTGGGAGTTGTGGGATGCCCCCTACAAAGATTCCTTCTGCGGGACAATTGAGACCTGTTGGACAGCTTCAGGACATTCCATATGGAATGACTCCAGAGCACCGTTCGAGGATGGATGCCTGGGAGGCCAGCCTCGCATTCCAATTGTCTCCTAGCAACAAGACAGTTTAGATCTGATGGTTCTGCGGGAGCAACCGGGGTGGCTGAGTTGAAATGGACTTTCCTGAGGATGGGTCCTAATGTGTTTTTGTGTCCATGAGGGCCTTGGAATGGGGCGGTGGCACCGGGACCCTGAAGTACTCTCCTATGCTTTGGACATGGCTCCCATGCACAGGTTTCCTTGTGGAGACGAGATGAGTTCTGCTGGGTGCCTCAGCAAAACCCCTATGCTCGTATTGGAATCAGGCTTTTGAGGAGACATGCCTGTAAACCAAGGCAATGGATCCTATTATGGCCTAGGGTCCTGTCTGGTTCAATCTTCTCCTCTGGGGACATCCATTTATGGTATGAGTGGAGGTAGATTATCAGCTGGTGTCAGACAGCCCTTGTTTGTTCCGGGCGACCTACACGATTGGGATGGCCTCAGGGACTTTGGAGGTTTCTCCTAATTTGTACGATTTTGGACAATAGAATGGGCAGAATTCCCATGGATTGGTAGGCTCAGTCCTAATGTGTGGCTCCAGGGGCCCCAGCCTGGAGGGTGTGTGGCCCTGGACTTTGAGGACAGAAGTCTGAAAACACAAACTCAGCTTAGGTTTGGGGACGTAGGTATGGCAGGCCCGATCTACAAACCATGAGAAGAACTCTTCAGGTTATGAAGAAAGTGCGAGTCTGAGGCGCTTGCTCAGGTTTTTGTCTCTGGATTTTGTATCAGCGATGGCACAATCTACAGACCTGAATTGAGATCTCGTGCATCTGAAGTCACGGCGCAGATCAGACGATCGCTCAAGTTGGTGTTTCTGTCCCTGATGGACCTTTCACGAAGGGTGGCATCACGAGGCCAAAGGGGTTTTCCCACGATGGGATTTGTGAGAAGCTCCAAACTGCAAAGTGTCTTCTGCAGGACAATTGAGACCTGTTGTTTGGCTCCAGGCCAATGATTCTGAGCAGGGTTCTAAGGATGCATGGCTGGGTAGCCCACCTCGCATTCCAATTGTCTCCTAGAAACAAGACAGGTTAGATCTGCTGGATCTGGGGGAGCAACCGAGGAGGCTGAGTTGAAATGGACTCTCCTATGGATGGGTCCTAATGTGCTTTTGTGTCGATGGAGACCTTGGAATAAAGCGGTGGCACTGGGGCCCTGAAGTGTTCTCCTAAACAGAGGCTTTGACACAGCTCCAACGTGCAAGTTTCCCATGGGTAGATGAGATGTTTTGTGATGGGTGAGTCAAGAAACAGCCATATGCTGGTTTTGAAATCCAGGCCTCTGAGGAGAGATGCCTGGAAACTAAAGCAATGGATATGATTAGTGCCTAGGGGCCTGTTCTTTCCTTTTTACCTCTGGGGACATCTGTCTATGGGTCTGAGTACAGGTAGGTGCTCAGATGGGCTCAGATTGCCCCTGTTTTACCTGGGAAGCCACCACTAATGACATGGATCAGGGACTTTGGAGGTTTATCCTTTTAGAAGGGATGTGGCCATTGGAATGGGCACACACAATTCCCTTGGAGAGGGCAAGTACAGTCCTCAGGTTTGGCTCCAGGGGCCTGAGCCTGTAGGTTGTGTAGGCCAGGGCTGTTTGGACAGTTGTCTGAAAACACAAACTTGGCTTATGTTTCAGGTCATAGGTTGGCAGGACTTATCTACAGACCATGAGGAGAATTTTCGGGATTTGAGAAAAGTGCGAGTGTGAGGCTCTTGCTCAAGTTTTTGTCTCTGGATATCGTGTCACTCATGGTCGTGAAATTTCTGGGTGACTTCATGGGAAATGGACGAGTCTTACTCCCTGGTGGTTTGGCCCAGTCCAAAGCTTTTGGGGTCACTCTGTGGGATGGAAGAAGTCCGTTTTTTTTTTCTTTTTGATGTTGTTTTCTTTTTAACCTCAGGTGTCCCACCAAATGATGGGTTCCAGAGTAGAGCCCTGGGGGGGTGGTGATTGGACAATCAGAAATCTGGTTAAAAATTGAGGCCTAGGGACATATCAAGCCCATTATGACATCTAATGGTCCAGTCACTGAGAGGACTTACTAGAGGACAGGACTCATGTTGAGAGTCACAATGCGTGTTTATGCCCTTGTCGCACTCAAGAATGGGCGGGGCCTCAGGGTGAATGCTGGTTTCTCCTACACTGAACGTTGGACAACGTGCCAACCACAAGGTTTCTTACCATGGGTAAGGGGGTGTTCTGATTTCTGCATCACACTCACCCCTGGGCAGTGATTGGAGATAAAGTCTCTGTTCTGAGGCCTGAAAACTGAGGTAGGGAAAAGATGATGACCTAAGGCCATGGCCGGTCTTATGTGCTCAGTGTGCGGTCTGCTTTCCGGGTGTTGGTCAAGAGGTCCGGGCTCAGGTTGTGTCCGACAGTGCATTAGTGCCCAGGTTAGACTGTATAATTTGGGTGAAGTCGAGTGCTGTGGAGGTTTATCCTCATTGAAGGTGCCTGGGCAGCTCATGAGGCAATAATTTTTTTCTAGAGGGCAGGCAGAGTGCTGCATTGTGGGTCCGGAATTGCCAAACTTGAGGGCTTCGGGGTCAGGAGTGTAAGGACGGAAGTCTGAGAAGACAAGCTAGACTTGGGTTTCAGGGCGAGGGCACGGCAGGTACCCCCTGCAGATCTGAACCAATACTCATGCATCTGAAGTCAGGGCGAGGATCAGACGTTGGCTCAGGTTGGAGTTTCCGTGCATGACGGCCGCTTCATGAAGGGAGCGGAATCTCGAGGCCATTGAGGTTTTCCCACGTTGGGAGTTGTGGGATGCCCCCTACAAAGATTCCTTCTGCGGGACAATTGAGACCTGTTGGACAGCTTCAGGACATTCCATATGGAATGACTCCAGAGCACCGTTCGAGGATGGATGCCTGGGAGGCCAGCCTCGCATTCCAATTGTCTCCTAGCAACAAGACAGTTTAGATCTGATGGTTCTGCGGGAGCAACCGGGGTGGCTGAGTTGAAATGGACTTTCCTGAGGATGGGTCCTAATGTGTTTTTGTGTCCATGAGGGCCTTGGAATGGGGCGGTGGCACCGGGACCCTGAAGTACTCTCCTATGCTTTGGACATGGCTCCCATGCACAGGTTTCCTTGTGGAGACGAGATGAGTTCTGCTGGGTGCCTCAGCAAAACCCCTATGCTCGTATTGGAATCAGGCTTTTGAGGAGACATGCCTGTAAACCAAGGCAATGGATCCTATTATGGCCTAGGGTCCTGTCTGGTTCAATCTTCTCCTCTGGGGACATCCATTTATGGTATGAGTGGAGGTAGATTATCAGCTGGTGTCAGACAGCCCTTGTTTGTTCCGGGCGACCTACACGATTGGGATGGCCTCAGGGACTTTGGAGGTTTCTCCTAATTTGTACGATTTTGGACAATAGAATGGGCAGAATTCCCATGGATTGGTAGGCTCAGTCCTAATGTGTGGCTCCAGGGGCCCCAGCCTGGAGGGTGTGTGGCCCTGGACTTTGAGGACAGAAGTCTGAAAACACAAACTCAGCTTAGGTTTGGGGACGTAGGTATGGCAGGCCCGATCTACAAACCATGAGAAGAACTCTTCAGGTTATGAAGAAAGTGCGAGTCTGAGGCGCTTGCTCAGGTTTTTGTCTCTGGATTTTGTATCAGCGATGGCACAATCTACAGACCTGAATTGAGATCTCGTGCATCTGAAGTCACGGCGCAGATCAGACGATCGCTCAAGTTGGTGTTTCTGTCCCTGATGGACCTTTCACGAAGGGTGGCATCACGAGGCCAAAGGGGTTTTCCCACGATGGGATTTGTGAGAAGCTCCAAACTGCAAAGTGTCTTCTGCAGGACAATTGAGACCTGTTGTTTGGCTCCAGGCCAATGATTCTGAGCAGGGTTCTAAGGATGCATGGCTGGGTAGCCCACCTCGCATTCCAATTGTCTCCTAGAAACAAGACAGGTTAGATCTGCTGGATCTGGGGGAGCAACCGAGGAGGCTGAGTTGAAATGGACTCTCCTATGGATGGGTCCTAATGTGCTTTTGTGTCGATGGAGACCTTGGAATAAAGCGGTGGCACTGGGGCCCTGAAGTGTTCTCCTAAACAGAGGCTTTGACACAGCTCCAACGTGCAAGTTTCCCATGGGTAGATGAGATGTTTTGTGATGGGTGAGTCAAGAAACAGCCATATGCTGGTTTTGAAATCCAGGCCTCTGAGGAGAGATGCCTGGAAACTAAAGCAATGGATATGATTAGTGCCTAGGGGCCTGTTCTTTCCTTTTTACCTCTGGGGACATCTGTCTATGGGTCTGAGTACAGGTAGGTGCTCAGATGGGCTCAGATTGCCCCTGTTTTACCTGGGAAGCCACCACTAATGACATGGATCAGGGACTTTGGAGGTTTATCCTTTTAGAAGGGATGTGGCCATTGGAATGGGCACACACAATTCCCTTGGAGAGGGCAAGTACAGTCCTCAGGTTTGGCTCCAGGGGCCTGAGCCTGTAGGTTGTGTAGGCCAGGGCTGTTTGGACAGTTGTCTGAAAACACAAACTTGGCTTATGTTTCAGGTCATAGGTTGGCAGGACTTATCTACAGACCATGAGGAGCATTTTCGGGATTTGAGAAAAGTGCGAGTGTGAGGCTCTTGCTCAAGTTTTTGTCTCTGGATATCGTGTCACTCATGGTCGTGAAATTTCTGGGTGACTTCATGGGAAATGGACGAGTCTTACTCCCTGGTGGTTTGGCCCAGTCCAAAGCTTTTGGGGTCACTCTGTGGGATGGAAGAAGTCCGTTTTTTTTTTTTTTTGATGTTGTTTTCTTTTTAACCTCAGGTGTCCCACCAAATGATGGGTTCCAGAGTAGAGCCCTGGGGGGGTGGTGATTGGACAATCAGAAATCTGGTTAAAAATTGAGGCCTAGGGACATATCAAGCCCATTATGACATCTAATGGTCCAGTCACTGAGAGGACTTACTAGAGGACAGGACTCATGTTGAGAGTCACAATGCGTGTTTATGCCCTTGTCGCACTCAAGAATGGGCGGGGCCTCAGGGTGAATGCTGGTTTCTCCTACACTGAACGTTGGACAACGTGCCAACCACAAGGTTTCTTACCATGGGTAAGGGGGTGTTCTGATTTCTGCATCACACTCACCCCTGGGCAGTGATTGGAGATAAAGTCTCTGTTCTGAGGCCTGAAAACTGAGGTAGGGAAAAGATGATGACCTAAGGCCATGGCCGGTCTTATGTGCTCAGTGTGCGGTCTGCTTTCCGGGTGTTGGTCAAGAGGTCCGGGCTCAGGTTGTGTCCGACAGTGCATTAGTGCCCAGGTTAGACTGTATAATTTGGGTGAAGTCGAGTGCTGTGGAGGTTTATCCTCATTGAAGGTGCCTGGGCAGCTCATGAGGCAATAATTTTTTTCTAGAGGGCAGGCAGAGTGCTGCATTGTGGGTCCGGAATTGCCAAACTTGAGGGCTTCGGGGTCAGGAGTGTAAGGACGGAAGTCTGAGAAGACAAGCTAGACTTGGGTTTCAGGGCGAGGGCACGGCAGGTACCCCCTGCAGATCTGAACCAATACTCATGCATCTGAAGTCAGGGCGAGGATCAGACGTTGGCTCAGGTTGGAGTTTCCGTGCATGATGGCCGCTTCATGAAGGGAGCGGAATCTCGAGGCCATTGAGGTTTTCCCACGTTGGGAGTTGTGGGATGCCCCCTACAAAGATTCCTTCTGCGGGACAATTGAGACCTGTTGGACAGCTTCAGGACATTCCATATGGAATGACTCCAGAGCACCGTTCGAGGATGGATGCCTGGGAGGCCAGCCTCGCATTCCAATTGTCTCCTAGCAACAAGACAGTTTAGATCTGATGGTTCTGCGGGAGCAACCGGGGTGGCTGAGTTGAAATGGACTTTCCTGAGGATGGGTCCTAATGTGTTTTTGTGTCCATGAGGGCCTTGGTATGGGGCGGTGGCACCGGGACCCTGAAGTACTCTCCTATGCTTTGGACATGGCTCCCATGCACAGGTTTCCTTGTGGAGACGAGATGAGTTCTGCTGGGTGCCTCAGCAAAACCCCTATGCTCGTATTGGAATCAGGATTTTGAGGAGACAGGTCTGTAAACCAAAGCAATGGATCCGATTATGGCCTAGGGTCCTGTCAGGTTCCATCTCCTTCTCTGGGGACATCCATCTATGGTCTGAGTGGAGGTAGATGCTCAGCTGGTGTCAGACCCCCCTTGTTTGTCCACAGAAACCTACATATTGGGATGGCCTCGGGGACTTTGGAGGGTTCTCCTAATTTGTACGATTTTGGACAATGGAATGGGAAGAATTCCCATGAATGGGGTAGGCACAGTCCTAATGTGTGGCTCCAGGGGCCCCAGCCTGGAGGGTGTGTGGCCCAGGACTTTGAGGACAGAAGTCTGAAAACACAAACTCAGCTTAGGTTTGGGGACGTAGGTATGGCAGGCCCGATCTACAAACCATGAGAAGAACTCTTCAGGATATGAAAAAGAGCGAGTCTGAGGCGCTTGCTCAGGTTTTTGTCTCTGGATTTTGTATCAGCGATGGCCGTGGAATGTCGGGGAGGCCTCATGGGCCATGGACGAATCTTCCTCTCTGAGGATTTGGCCCGATTCCCAATTGCTTTTCGTCAATCTGTGGGATGGGAGGACTCATTTCAGTTTTGTTACCTCAGGTGTCCCACCAAAAGAGGAATTCCAAAGCCAAGCCATGGGGAAGACTGAAGGGACAACCCGAACTATGGTTAAAAATTGGGGCCTAGGGGAATGGCAAGCCCAATATGCTATCTCTTCATCCAGCCACTGAGTGGCCTTACTTGAGGACTCGGCTCAGCCAGAGGGTCACAATGTGTGTTTGTGACCAATGTGGCCCGCGAGCATGGGCGGGGCCTCAAGGGCCACACTGGTTTCAACTACACTGAACGTTGGACAACATGCCAACAAAGGGTTTCTTGCCATGGGGAAGGAGTTCTGATTTCTGCATCACCTTCAACCCTGGGCAGTGATTGGAGATAAGGTCTACGTTCTGAAACCTGAAAACCGAGGTTGGGAAGAGATGACGACCTAAGGCCATGGCGGCTCGATGTGCTCAGTGTGCGGCAAGCTGTCTGGGAGGGGTCAGGAGGTCCAGGCTCAGCCTGTGTCAGAAAGGACATTAGTGCCCTGGTTAGCCTATGTATTTGGGGTACAGCCAAGTTCGGTGCAGGTTGATCCTCATTTGGGGTTACTGGGTAGCCCCAGAGGACAATGTTTTTTCTTCTGGAGGGCAGGCAGAGTGCTGCATTGTAGTTCTGGATTGCCAAACTGGAGGGCTTGTGGGCCAGTAGTCTGACGACAAAAGTCTGAGAACACAAGCTAGGCTTAGGTTTCTGGGTGAGGCCATGGCAGGCAAAATCTACAGCCCTGAATCGAGATCTCGTGCATCTGAAGTCAGGGCGAGGTTCAGACGATTGCTCAGGTTGGAGTTTCTGCCCCTGATGGCCCCTTCATGAATGGGGGGGGCATCTGGAGGCCATCGGGGTTTTCCCACGATGGGAGTTGTGAGAAGCTCCAAACTGCAGAGAGTCTTCTGCAGGACAATTGAGACCTGTTGTATGGCTCCAGGCCAATGATTCTGAGCAGGGTTCTAAGGATGGATGGCTGGGTAGCCCACCTCGCATTCAAATTGTCTCCTAGCAACAAGACAGGTTAGATCTCCTGGATCTGTGGGGAGCAACTGAGGACGCTGAGTTGAAATGGACACACCTGGGGATGGGTCCTAATGTGCTTTTGTGTCTATGGAGACCTTGGAATGAAGCGGTGGCACTGGGGCCCTAAAGGGTTCTCCTAAACAGAGGCTTTGACACAGCTCCAACGTGCAAGTTTCCCATGTGTAGATGAGATGTTTTCTGATGGGTGAGTGTAGAAACAGCTATATGCTGCTTTTGAAATCCAGGCCTCTGAGGAGAGATGACTGGAAACAAAAGCAATGGATCTGATTAGGGCCTAGGGGCCTGTTCTTTCCTTTTTACCTCTGGGGACATCTGTCTATGGGTCTGAGTGCAGGTAGGTGCTCAGTTGGGCTCAGATTGCCCCTGTTTTTTCCTGGGAAGCCACCACTATTGAGATGGATCAGGAACCTTGGAGGTTTATCCTATTAGAAGGGTTGTGGCCATTGGAATGGGCACACACAATTCCCTTGGAGAGGGCAAGTACAGTCCTCAGGTTTGGCTCCAGGGGCCTGAGCCTGTAGGTTGTGTAGGCCAGGGCTGTTTGGACAGTTGTCTGAAAACACAAACTCGGCTTATGTTTCGGGTCATAGGTATGGCAGGACTGACCTACAGACCATGAGGAGAACTCTTCGGGATTTGAAAGAAGGGCGAGTGTGAGGCTCCTGCTCAAGTTTTTGTCTCTGGATATCGTGTCACTCATGGTCGTGGAATTTCTGGGTGACTTCATGGGAAATGGACGAGTCTTACTCTCTGGTGGTTTGGCCCCGTCCAAAGAGTTTGGGGTCATTCTGTGGGCTGGAAGAAGTCCGTTTTGTTGTTGTTGTTGTTGTTGTTGTTTTCTTTTTTAACCTCAGGTGTCCCACCAAATGAGGGATTCCAGAGTAGAGCCCTGGGGAGGGGCGACTGGACAATCAGAAATCTGGTTAAAAATTGGGGCCTCGGGACATGTCAAGCCCATTATGACATCTAATGGTCCAGCCACTGAGAGGACTTACTAGAGGACAGGACTCATGCTGAGGGTCACAATGCGTGTGTATGCCCTCGTCGCACTCAAGAATGGGCGGGGCCTCAGGGTGAATGCTGGTTTCTCCTACACTGAACGTTGGACAACGTGACAACCACAGGGTTCTTGCCATGGGTAAGGAGGAGTTCTGATTTCTGCATCACACTCACCCTTGGGCAGTGATTGGAGATAAGGTCTCGGTTCTGAAGCCTGAAAACTGAGGTAGGGAAGAGATGATGACCTAAGGCCATGGCGGGTTTTATGTGCTCAGTGTGCGGTCAGCTTTCTGGGTGTTGGTCAGGAGGTCCGGGCTCAGGTTGTGTTCGACAGTGCATTAGTGCCCAGGTTAGACTATATCATTTGGGTAAAGTCGAGTGCTGTGTAGGTTTACCCTCATTTAAGGTGCCTGGCCAGCTCATGAGGCAATCATTTTTTTTCTAGAGGGCAGGCAGAGTGCTGCATTGTGGGTCCGGAATTGCCAAACTTGAGGGCTTCGGGGCCAGGAGTGTGAGGACGGAAGTCTGAAAGACAAGCTAGACTTGGGTTTCAGGGCGAGGGCACGGCAGGTACCCCCTGCAAATCTGAACCAATATCTCATGCATCTGAAGTCAGGGCGAGGATCAGACGTTGGCTCAGTTTGGATTTTCTGAGTATGACGGCCGCTTCATGAAGTAAGCGGAAACTCGAGGCCATTGAGGTTTTCCCACGTTGGGAGTTGTGGGATGCCCCCTTCATGGATTCCTTCTGCAGGCCAATTGAGACCTGTTGGACAGCTCCAGGATATCCCATATGGAATGACTCCAGAGCACCGTTTGCGGATGGATGCCTGGGAAGCCCGCCTCGCATTCCAATTGTCTCCTAGCAACAAGACAGTTTAGATCTGATGGCTCTGCGGGAGCAACCGGGGTGGCTGAGTTGAAATGGACTTTCCTAAGGATGGGTCCTAATGTGTTTTTGTGTCCATGAGGGCTTTGGAATGGGGCGGTGGCACCGGCACCCTGAAGTACTCTCCTAAGCTTTGGACATGGCTCCCATGCGCAGGTTTCCTTGTGGAGACGAGATGAGTTCTGATGGGTGCCTCAGGAAAACACCTATGCTCGTATTGGAATCAGGCTTTTGAGGACACATGCCCGTAACCCAGAGCAATGGATCCTATTATGGCCTAGGGTCCTGTCTGGTTCAATCTTCTTCTCTGGGGACATCCATCTATGGTATGAGTGGACGTCGATTATCAGATGGTGTCAGACAGCCCATGTTTGTTCCGGGCGACCTACACTATTGGGATGGCCTCAGGGACTTTGGAGATTTCTCCTAATTTGTACGATTTTGGACCATGTAATGGGCAGAATTCCCATGGATTGGTAGGCACAGTCCTAATGTGTGGCTCCAGGGGCCCAGCCTGGAGGGTGTGTGGCCCAAGACTTTGAGGACAGAAGTCTGAAAACACAAACTCAGCTTAGGTTTGGGGACGTAGGTATGGCAGGCCCGATCTACAAACCACGAGATGAACTCTTCAGGATATGAAGAATGTTTGAGTCTGAGGCTCTTGCTCAGACTTTTGTCTCTGGATTTTGTATCAGCGATGGCCGTGGAATGTCGGGGACGCCTCATGGGCCATAGACGAATCTTCCTCTCTGAGGCTTTGGCCCGATTCCCAATTGCTTTTCGTCAATCTGTGGGATGGGAGGACTCATTTCAGTTTTGTTACCTCAGGTGTACCACCAAAAGAGGAATTCCAAAGCCAAGCCGTGGGGAAGACTGAAGGGACAACCCGAACTATGGTTAAAAATTGTGGCTTAGGGGCATGGCAAGCCCAATATGATATCTCTTCATCCAGTCACTGAGTGGCCTTACTTGAGGACTGGGCTCAGCTTGAGCGTCACAATGTGTGTTTGTGACCAATGTGGCCCGCGAGCATGGGCGGGGCCTCATGGGCCACACTGGTTTCAACTACACTGAACGTTGGACAACATGCCAACCACAAGGTTTCTTGCCATGGGGAAGGAGTTCTGATTTCTGCATCACCTTCAACCCTGGGCAGTGATTGGAGATAAGGTCTAGGTTCTGAAACCTGAAAACTGATGTTGGGAAGAGATGACGACCTAAGGCCATGGCGGATAGATGTGCTCAGTGTGCGGCCAGCTGTCTGGGAGGGGCCAGGGGGTCCAGGCTCAGGCTGTGTCAGAAAGGGCATTAGTGCCCTGGTCAGCCTATGTATTTGGGTACAGCCAAGGTCGGTGCAGGTTGATCCTCATTTGGGATTACTGGGTAGCTCCAGAGGACAATGTTTTTCTTCTGGAGGGCCGGCAGAGTGCTGCATTGTAGTTCTGGATTGCCAAACTGGAGGGCTTGTGGGCCAGTAGTCTGACGACAAAAGTCTGAGAACACAAGCTAGGCTTAGGTTTCTGGGTGAGGCCATGGCACGCACAATCTACAGACCTGAATCGAGATCTCGTGCATCTGAAGTCAGGGCGAGGATCAGACGGTTGCTCAGGTTGGAGTTTCTGTCCCTGATGGCCCCTTCATTAATGGGAGGGGCATCACGAGGCCATGGGGGTTTTCCCACGATGGGAGTTGTGAGAAGCTCCAAACTGCAGAGAGTCTTCTGCAGGACAATTGAGACCTGTTGTTTGGCTCCAGGCCAATGATTCTGAGCAGGGTTCTAAGGATGGATGGCTGGGTAGCCCACCTCGCATTCCAATTGTCTCCTAGCAACAAGACAGGTTAGATCTCCTGGATCTGTGGGGAGCAACCGAGGACGCTGAGTTGAAATGGACACCCCTGGGGATGGGTCCTAACGTGCTTTTGTGTCTATGGAGACCTTGGAATGAAGCGGTGGCACTGGGGCCCTAAAAGGTTCTCCTAAACAGAGGCTTTGACACAGCTCCAACGTGCAAGTTCCCATGTGTAGATGAGATGTTTTCTGATGGGTGAGTCAAGAAACAGCTATATGCTGCTTTTGAAATCCAGGCCTCTGAGGAGAGATGCCTGGAAACCAAAGCAATGGTTCTGATTAGTGCTTAGGGGCCTGTTCTTTCCTTTTTACCTCTGGGGACATCTGTCTATGGGTCTGAGTGCAGGTAGGTGCTCAGTTGGGCTCAGATTGCCCCTGTTTTTTCCTGGGAAGCCACCACTATTGAGATGGATCAGGGACCTTGGAGGTTTATCCTATTTGAAGGGTTGTGGCCATTGGAATGGGCACACACAATTCCCTTGGAGAGGGCAAGTACAGTCCTCATGTTTGGCTCCAGTTGCCTGAGCCTGTAGGGTGTGTAGGCCAGGGCTGTTTGGACAGTTGTCTGAAAATACAAACTCGGCTTATGTTTCGGGTCATAGGTATGGCAGGACTGATCTACAGACCATGAGGAGAACTCTCGGGATTTGAAAGAAGGGCGAGTGTGAGGCTCCTGCTCAAGTTTTTGTCTCTGGATATCGTGTCACTCACGGTCGTGGAATTTCTGGGTGACTTCATGTGAAATGGACGAGTCTTACTCTCTGGTGGTTTGGCCCCGTCCAAAGAGTTTGGGGTCATTCTGTGGGCTGGAAGAAGTCCGTTTTGTTGTTGTTGTTGTTGTTGTTGTTGTTTTCTTTTTTAACCTCAGGTGTCCCACCAAATGAGGGATTCCAGAGTAGAGCCCTGGGGAGGGGCGACTGGACAATCAGAAATCTGGTTAAAAATTGGGGCCTAGGGACATGTCAAGCCCATTATGACATCTAATGGTCCAGCCACTGAGAGGACTTACTAGAGGACAGGACTCATGCTGAGGGTCACAATGCGTGTGTATGCCCTCGTCGCACTCAAGAATGGGCGGGGCCTCAGGGTGAAAGCTGGTTTCTCCCACACTGAACGTTGGACAACGTGCCAACCACAAGGGTTCTTGCCATGGGTAAGGAGGAGTTCTGATTTCTGCGTCACACTCACCCCTGGGCAGTGATTGGAGATAAGGTCTCGGATCTGAAGCCTGAAAACTGAGGTAGGGAAGGGATGATGACCTAAGGCCATGGCGGGTTTTATGTGCTCAGTGTGGGGTAAGCTTTCTGGGTGTTGGTCAGGAGGTCCGGGCTCAGGTGGTGTTCCACAGTGCATTAGTGCCCAGGTTAGACTATATCATTTGGGTAAAGTCGAGTGCTGTGTAGGTTTATCCTCATTTAAGGTGCCTGGGCAGCTCATGAGGCAATAATTTTTTTTCTAGAGGGCAGGAAGAGTGCTGCATTGTGGGTCCGGAATTGCCAAACTTGAGGGCTTCGGGGCCAGGAGTGTGAGGACGGAAGTCTGAGAAGACAAGCTAACTTGGGTTTCAGGGCGAGGGCACGGCAGGTACCCCCTGCAGATCTGAACCAATCTCATGCATCTGAAGTCAGGGCGAGGATCAGACGTTGGCTCAGGTTGGAGTTTCTGTGTATGACGGCCGCTTCATGGAGGGAGCGGAATCTCGGGGCCATTGAGGTTTTCCCACGTTGGGAGTTGTGGGATGCCCCCTTCAAGGATTCCTTCTGCGGGACAATTGAGACCTGTTGGACAGCTCCAGGACATCCCATATGGAATGACTCCAGAGCACCGTTCGTGGATGGATGCCTGGGAAGCCCGCCTCGCATTCCAATTGTCTCCTAGCAACAAGACAGTTTAGATCTGATGGCTCTGCCGGAGCAACCGGGGTGGCTGAGTTGAAATGGACTTTCCTGAGGATGGGCCCTAATGTGTTTTTCTGACCATGAGGGCCTTGGAATGGGGCGGTGGCACCGGGACCCTGAAGTACTCTCCTAAGCTTTGGACATGGCTCCCATGCACAGGTTTCCTTGTGGAGACGAGATGAGTTCTGATGGGTGCCTCAGGAAAACACCTATGCTCGTATTGGAATCAGGCTTTTGAGGACACATTCCTGTAACCCAAAGCAATGGATCCTATTATGGCCTAGGGTCCTGTCTGGTTCAATCTTCTTCTCTGGGGACATCCATCTATGGTATGAGTGGAGGTCGATTATCAGCTGGTGTCAGACAGCCCTTGTTTGTTCCGGGCGTCCTACACTATTGGGATGGCCTCAGGGACTTTGGAGGTTTCTCCTAATTTGTACGATATTGGTCCATGGAATGGGCAGAATTCCCATGGATTGGTAGGCACAGTCCTAATGTGTGGCTCCAAGGGCCCAGCCTGGAGGGTGTGTGGCCCAAGACTTTGAGGGCAGAAGTCTGAAAACACAAACTCGGCTTAGGTTTGGGGACGTAGGTATGGCATGCCCGATCTACAAACCATGAGAAGAACTCTTCTGGATATGAAGAAAGTGCGAGTCTGAGGTGCTTGCTCAGGCTTTTGTCTCTGGATTTTGTATCAGCGATGGCCGTGGAATGTCGGGGAGGCCTCATGTGCCATGGACGAATCTTCCTCTCTGAGGATTTGGCCCGATTCCCAATTGCTTTTCGTCAATCTGTGGGATGGGAGGACTCATTTCAGTTTTGTTACCTCAGGTGTCCCACCAAAAGAGGAATTCCAAAGCCAAGCCGTGGGGAAGACTGAAGGGACAACCCGAACTATGGTTAAAAATTGGGGCCTAGGGGAATGGCAAGCCCAATATGCTATCTCTTCATCCAGCCACTGAGTGGCCTTACTTGAGGACTCGGCTCAGCCAGAGGGTCACAATGTGTGTTTGTGACCAATGTGGCCCGCGAGCATGGGCGGGGCCTCAAGGGCCACACTGGTTTCAACTACACTGAACGTTGGACAACATGCCAACAAAGGGTTTCTTGCCATGGGGAAGGAGTTCTGATTTCTGCATCACCTTCAACCCTGGGCAGTGATTGGAGATAAGGTCTACGTTCTGAAACCTGAAAACCGAGGTTGGGAAGAGATGACGACCTAAGGCCATGGCGGCTCGATGTGCTCAGTGTGCGGCAAGCTGTCTGGGAGGGGTCAGGAGGTCCAGGCTCAGCCTGTGTCAGAAAGGACATTAGTGCCCTGGTCAGCCTATGTATTTGGGGTACAGCCAAGTTCGGTGCAGGTTGATCCTCATTTGGGGTTACTGGGTAGCCCCAGAGGACAATATTTTTTCTTCTGGAGGGCAGGCAGAGTGCTGCATTGTAGTTCTGGATTGCCAAACTGGAGGGCTTGTGGGCCGGTAGTCTGACGACAAAAGTCTGAGAACACAAGCTAGGCTTAGGTTTCTGGGTGAGGCCATGGCAGGCACAATCTACAGCCCTGAATCGAGATCTCGTGCATCTGAAGTCAGGGCGAGGTTCAGACGATTGCTCAGGTTGGAGTTTCTGCCCCTGATGGCCCCTTCATGAATGGGGGGGGGCATCTGGAGGCCATCGGGGTTTTCCCACGATGGGAGTTGTGAGAAGCTCCAAACTGCAGAGAGTCTTCTGCAGGACAATTGAGACCTGTTGTATGGCTCCAGGCCAATGATTCTGAGCAGGGTTCTAAGGATAGATGGCTGGGTAGCCCACCTCGCATTCCAATTGTCTCCTAGCTACAAGACAGGTTAGATCTCCTGGATCTGTGGGGAGCAACTGAGGACGCTGAGTTGAAATGGACACACCTGGGGATGGGTCCTAATGTGCTTTTGTGTCTATGGAGACCTTGGAATGAAGCGGTGGCACTGGGGCCCTAAAGGGTTCTCCTAAACAGAGGCTTTGACACAGCTCCAACGTGCAAGTTTCCCATGTGTAGATGAGATGTTTTCTGATGGGTGAGTGTAGAAACAGCTATATGCTGCTTTTGAAATCCAGGCCTCTGAGGAGAGATGACTGGAAACAAAAGCAATGGATCTGATTAGGGCCTAGGGGCCTGTTCTTTCCTTTTTACCTCTGGGGACATCTGTCTATGGGTCTGAGTGCAGGTAGGTGCTCAGTTGGGCTCAGATTGCCCCTGTTTTTTCCTGGGAAGCCACCACTATTGAGATGGATCAGGGACCTTGGAGGTTTATCCTATTAGAAGGGTTGTGGCCATTGGAATGGGCACACACAATTCCCTTGGAGAGGGCAAGTACAGTCCTCAGGTTTGGCTCCAGGGGCCTGAGCCTGTAGGTTGTGTAGGCCAGGGCTGTTTGGACAGTTGTCTGAAAACACAAACTTGGCTTATGTTTCAGGTCATAGGTTGGCAGGACTTATCTACAGACCATGAGGAGCATTTTCGGGATTTGAGAAAAGTGCGAGTGTGAGGCTCTTGCTCAAGTTTTTGTCTCTGGATATCGTGTCACTCATGGTCGTGAAATTTCTGGGTGACTTCATGGGAAATGGACGAGTCTTACTCCCTGGTGGTTTGGCCCAGTCCAAAGCTTTTGGGGTCACTCTGTGGGATGGAAGAAGTCCGTTTTTTTTTTTTTTTGATGTTGTTTTCTTTTTAACCTCAGGTGTCCCACCAAATGATGGGTTCCAGAGTAGAGCCCTGGGGGGGTGGTGATTGGACAATCAGAAATCTGGTTAAAAATTGAGGCCTAGGGACATATCAAGCCCATTATGACATCTAATGGTCCAGTCACTGAGAGGACTTACTAGAGGACAGGACTCATGTTGAGAGTCACAATGCGTGTTTATGCCCTTGTCGCACTCAAGAATGGGCGGGGCCTCAGGGTGAATGCTGGTTTCTCCTACACTGAACGTTGGACAACGTGCCAACCACAAGGTTTCTTACCATGGGTAAGGGGGTGTTCTGATTTCTGCATCACACTCACCCCTGGGCAGTGATTGGAGATAAAGTCTCTGTTCTGAGGCCTGAAAACTGAGGTAGGGAAAAGATGATGACCTAAGGCCATGGCCGGTCTTATGTGCTCAGTGTGCGGTCTGCTTTCCGGGTGTTGGTCAAGAGGTCCGGGCTCAGGTTGTGTCCGACAGTGCATTAGTGCCCAGGTTAGACTGTATAATTTGGGTGAAGTCGAGTGCTGTGGAGGTTTATCCTCATTGAAGGTGCCTGGGCAGCTCATGAGGCAATAATTTTTTTCTAGAGGGCAGGCAGAGTGCTGCATTGTGGGTCCGGAATTGCCAAACTTGAGGGCTTCGGGGTCAGGAGTGTAAGGACGGAAGTCTGAGAAGACAAGCTAGACTTGGGTTTCAGGGCGAGGGCACGGCAGGTACCCCCTGCAGATCTGAACCAATACTCATGCATCTGAAGTCAGGGCGAGGATCAGACGTTGGCTCAGGTTGGAGTTTCCGTGCATGACGGCCGCTTCATGAAGGGAGCGGAATCTCGAGGCCATTGAGGTTTTCCCACGTTGGGAGTTGTGGGATGCCCCCTACAAAGATTCCTTCTGCGGGACAATTGAGACCTGTTGGACAGCTTCAGGACATTCCATATGGAATGACTCCAGAGCACCGTTCGAGGATGGATGCCTGGGAGGCCAGCCTCGCATTCCAATTGTCTCCTAGCAACAAGACAGTTTAGATCTGATGGTTCTGCGGGAGCAACCGGGGTGGCTGAGTTGAAATGGACTTTCCTGAGGATGGGTCCTAATGTGTTTTTGTGTCCATGAGGGCCTTGGAATGGGGCGGTGGCACCGGGACCCTGAAGTACTCTCCTATGCTTTGGACATGGCTCCCATGCACAGGTTTCCTTGTGGAGACGAGATGAGTTCTGCTGGGTGCCTCAGCAAAACCCCTATGCTCGTATTGGAATCAGGCTTTTGAGGAGACATGCCTGTAAACCAAGGCAATGGATCCTATTATGGCCTAGGGTCCTGTCTGGTTCAATCTTCTCCTCTGGGGACATCCATTTATGGTATGAGTGGAGGTAGATTATCAGCTGGTGTCAGACAGCCCTTGTTTGTTCCGGGCGACCTACACGATTGGGATGGCCTCAGGGACTTTGGAGGTTTCTCCTAATTTGTACGATTTTGGACAATAGAATGGGCAGAATTCCCATGGATTGGTAGGCTCAGTCCTAATGTGTGGCTCCAGGGGCCCCAGCCTGGAGGGTGTGTGGCCCTGGACTTTGAGGACAGAAGTCTGAAAACACAAACTCAGCTTAGGTTTGGGGACGTAGGTATGGCAGGCCCGATCTACAAACCATGAGAAGAACTCTTCAGGTTATGAAGAAAGTGCGAGTCTGAGGCGCTTGCTCAGGTTTTTGTCTCTGGATTTTGTATCAGCGATGGCCGTGGAATGTCGGGGAGGCCTCATGGGCCATGGACGAATCTTCCTCTCTGAGGATTTGGCCCGATTCCCAATTGCTTTTCGTCAATCTGTGGGATGGGAGGACTCATTTCAGTTTTGTTACCTCAGGTGTCCCACCAAAAGAGGAATTCCAAAGCCAAGCCATGGGGAAGACTGAAGGGACAACCCGAACTATGGTTAAAAATTGGGGCCTAGGGGAATGGCAAGCCCAATATGCTATCTCTTCATCCAGCCACTGAGTGGCCTTACTTGAGGACTCGGCTCAGCCAGAGGGTCACAATGTGTGTTTGTGACCAATGTGGCCCGCGAGCATGGGCGGGGCCTCAAGGGCCACACTGGTTTCAACTACACTGAACGTTGGACAACATGCCAACAAAGGGTTTCTTGCCATGGGGAAGGAGTTCTGATTTCTGCATCACCTTCAACCCTGGGCAGTGATTGGAGATAAGGTCTACGTTCTGAAACCTGAAAACCGAGGTTGGGAAGAGATGACGACCTAAGGCCATGGCGGCTCGATGTGCTCAGTGTGCGGCAAGCTGTCTGGGAGGGGTCAGGAGGTCCAGGCTCAGCCTGTGTCAGAAAGGACATTAGTGCCCTGGTTAGCCTATGTATTTGGGGTACAGCCAAGTTCGATGCAGGTTGATCCTCATTTGGGGTTACTGGGTAGCCCCAGAGGACAATGTTTTTTCTTCTGGAGGGCAGGCAGAGTGCTGCATTGTAGTTCTGGATTGCCAAACTGGAGGGCTTGTGGGCCAGTAGTCTGACGACAAAAGTCTGAGAACACAAGCTAGGCTTAGGTTTCTGGGTGAGGCCATGGCAGGCAAAATCTACAGCCCTGAATCGAGATCTCGTGCATCTGAAGTCAGGGCGAGGTTCAGACGATTGCTCAGGTTGGAGTTTCTGCCCCTGATGGCCCCTTCATGAATGGGGGGGGCATCTGGAGGCCATCGGGGTTTTCCCACGATGGGAGTTGTGAGAAGCTCCAAACTGCAGAGAGTCTTCTGCAGGACAATTGAGACCTGTTGTATGGCTCCAGGCCAATGATTCTGAGCAGGGTTCTAAGGATGGATGGCTGGGTAGCCCACCTCGCATTCCAATTGTCTCCTAGCAACAAGACAGGTTAGATCTCCTGGATCTGTGGGGAGCAACTGAGGACGCTGAGTTGAAATGGACACACCTGGGGATGGGTCCTAATGTGCTTTTGTGTCTATGGAGACCTTGGAATGAAGCGGTGGCACTGGGGCCCTAAAGGGTTCTCCTAAACAGAGGCTTTGACACAGCTCCAACGTGCAAGTTTCCCATGTGTAGATGAGATGTTTTCTGATGGGTGAGTGTAGAAACAGCTATATGCTGCTTTTGAAATCCAGGCCTCTGAGGAGAGATGACTGGAAACAAAAGCAATGGATCTGATTAGGGCCTAGGGGCCTGTTCTTTCCTTTTTACCTCTGGGGACATCTGTCTATGGGTCTGAGTGCAGGTAGGTGCTCAGTTGGGCTCAGATTGTCCCTGTTTTTTCCTGGGAAGCCACCACTATTGAGATGGATCAGGGACCTTGGAGGTTTATCCTATTAGAAGGGTTGTGGCCATTGGAATGGGCACACACAATTCCCTTGGAGAGGGCAAGTACAGTCCTCAGGTTTGGCTCCAGGGGCCTGAGCCTGTAGGTTGTGTAGGCCAGGGCTGTTTGGACAGTTGTCTGAAAACACAAACTCGGCTTATGTTTCGGGTCATAGGTATGGCAGGACTGACCTAGAGACCATGAGGAGAACTCTTCGGGATTTGAAAGAAGGGTGAGTGTGAGGCTCCTGCTCAAGTTTTTGTCTCTGGATATCGTGTCACTCATGGTCGTGGAATTTCTGGGTGACTTCATGGGAAATGGACGAGTCTTACTCTCTGGTGGTTTGGCCCCGTCCAAAGAGTTTGGGGTCATTCTGTGGGCTGGAAGAAGTCCGTTTTGTTGTTGTTGTTGTTGTTGTTGTTTTCTTTTTTAACCTCAGGTGTCCCACCAAATGAGGGATTCCAGAGTAGAGCCCTGGGGAGGGGCGACTGGACAATCAGAAATCTGGTTAAAAATTGGGGCCTCGGGACATGTCAAGCCCATTATGACATCTAATGGTCCAGCCACTGAGAGGACTTACTAGAGGACAGGACTCATGCTGAGGGTCACAATGCGTGTGTATGCCCTCGTCGCACTCAAGAATGGGCGGGGCCTCAGGGTGAATGCTGGTTTCTCCTACACTGAACGTTGGACAACGTGACAACCACAGGGTTCTTGCCATGGGTAAGGAGGAGTTCTGATTTCTGCATCACACTCACCCTTGGGCAGTGATTGGAGATAAGGTCTCGGTTCTGAAGCCTGAAAACTGAGGTAGGGAAGAGATGATGACCTAAGGCCATGGCGGGTTTTATGTGCTCAGTGTGCGGTCAGCTTTCTGGGTGTTGGTCAGGAGGTCCGGGCTCAGGTTGTGTTCGACAGTGCATTAGTGCCCAGGTTAGACTATATCATTTGGGTAAAGTCGAGTGCTGTGTAGGTTTACCCTCATTTAAGGTGCCTGGGCAGCTCATGAGGCAATCATTTTTTTTCTAGAGGGCAGGCAGAGTGCTGCATTGTGGGTCCGGAATTGCCAAACTTGAGGGCTTCGGGGCCAGGAGTGTGAGGACGGAAGTCTGAGAAGACAAGCTAGACTTGGGTTTCAGGGCGAGGGCACGGCAGGTACCCCCTGCAAATCTGAACCAATATCTCATGCATCTGAAGTCAGGGCGAGGATCAGACGTTGGCTCAGGTTGGAGTTTCTGTGCATGACGGCCGCTTCATGAAGGGAGCGGAATCTCGAGGCCATTGAGGTTTTCCCACGTTGGGAGTTGTGGGATGCCCCCTTCATGGATTCCTTCTGCGGGCCAATTGAGACCTGTTGGACAGCTCCAGGATATCCCATATGGAATGACTCCAGAGCACCGTTTGCGGATGGATGCCTGGGAAGCCCGCCTCGCATTCCAATTGTCTCCTAGCAACAAGACAGTTTAGATCTGATGGCTCTGCGGGAGCAACCGGGGTGGCTGAGTTGAAATGGACTTTCCTAAGGATGGGTCCTAATGTGTTTTTGTGTCCATGAGGGCTTTGGAATGGGGCGGTGGCACCGGCACCCTGAAGTACTCTCCTAAGCTTTGGACATGGCTCCCATGCGCAGGTTTCCTTGTGGAGACGAGATGAGTTCTGATGGGTGCCTCAGGAAAACCCCTATGCTCGTATTGGAATCAGGCTTTTGAGGACACATGCCCGTAACCCAGAGCAATGGATCCTATTATGGCCTAGGGTCCTGTCTGGTTCAATCTTCTTCTCTGGGGACATCCATCTATGGTATGAGTGGAGGTCGATTATCAGATGGTGTCAGACAGCCCATGTTTGTTCCGGGCGACCTACACTATTGGGATGGCCTCAGGGACTTTGGAGATTTCTCCTAATTTGTACGATTTTGGACCATGGAATGGGCAGAATTCCCATGGATTGGTAGGCACAGTCCTAATGTGTGGCTCCAGGGGCCCAGCCTGGAGGGTGTGTGGCCCAAGACTTTGAGGACAGAAGTCTGAAAACACAAACTCAGCTTAGGTTTGGGGACGTAGGTATGGCAGGCCCGATCTACAAACCACGAGATGAACTCTTCAGGATATGAAGAATGTTTGAGTCTGAGGCTCTTGCTCAGACTTTTGTCTCTGGATTTTGTATCAGCGATGGCCGTGGAATGTCGGGGACGCCTCATGGGCCATAGACGAATCTTCCTCTCTGAGGCTTTGGCCCGATTCCCAATTGCTTTTCGTCAATCTGTGGGATGGGAGGACTCATTTCAGTTTTGTTACCTCAGGTGTCCCACCAAAAGAGGAATTCCAAAGCCAAGCCGTGGGGAAGACTGAAGGGACAACCCGAACTATGGTTAAAAATTGGGGCCTAGGGGCATGGCAAGCCCAGTATGCTATCTCTTCATCCAGCCACTGAGTGGCCTTACTTGAGGACTGGGCTCAGCCTGAGGGTCACAATGTGTGTTTGTGACCAATGTGGCCCGCGAGCATGGGCGGGGCCTCATGGGCCACACTGGTTTCAACTACTCTGAACGTTGGACAGCATGCCAACCACAAGGTTTCTTGCCATGGGGAAGGAGTTCTGATTTCTGCATCACCTTCAATCCTGGGCAGTTATAGGAGATAAGGTCTAGGTTCTGAAACCTGAAAACCGAGGTTGGGAAGAGATGACGACCTAAGGCCATGGCGGCTCGATGTGCTCAGTGTGCGGCCCGCTGTCTGGGAGGGGCCAGGGGGTCCAGGCTCAGGCTGTGTCAGAAAGGACATTAGTGCCCTGGTCAGCCTATGTATTTGGGGTACAGCCAAGGTCGGTGCAGGTTGATCCTCATTTGGGGTTACTGGGTAGCCCCAGAGGACAATGATTTTCTTCTGGAGGGCAGGCAGAGTGCTGCATTGTAGTTCTGGATTGCCAAACTGGAGGGCTTGTGGGCCAGTAGTCTGACGACAAAAGTCTGAGAACACAAGCTAGGCTTAGGTTTCTGGGTGAGGCCATGGCAGGCACAATCTACAGACCTGAATCGAGATCTCGTGCATCTGAAGACAGGGCGAGGATCAGACGATCGCTCAGGATGGAGTTTGTGTCCCTGATGGCCCCTTCATGAATGGGGGGGCATCACGAGGCCATGGGGGTTTTCCCACGATGGGAGTTGTGAGAAGCTCCAAAGTGCAGAGAGTCTTCTGCAGAACAATTGAGACCTGTTGTTTGGCTCCAGGCCAATGATTCTGAGCAGGGTTCTAAGGATGGATGGCTGGGTAGCCCACCTCGCATTCCAATTGTCTCCTAGCAACAAGACAGGTTAGATCTCCTGGATCTGTGGGGAGCAACCGAGGACGCTGAGTTGAAATGGACACCCCAGGGGATGGGTCCTAATGTGCTTTCGTGTTTATGGAGACCTTGGAATGAAGCGGTGGCACTGGGGCCCTAAAGGGTTCTCCTAAACAGAGGCTTTGACACAGCTCCAACGTGCAAGTTTCCCATGTGTAGATGAGATGTTTTCTGATGGGTGAGTCAAGAAACAGCTATATGCTGCTTTTGAAATCCAGGCCTCTGAGGAGAGATGCCTGGAAACCAAAGCAATGGATCTGATTAGTGCCTAGGGTCCTGTTCTTTCGTTTTTACCTCTGGGGACATTTGTCTATGGGTCTGAGTGCAGGTAGGTGCTCAGTTGGGCTCAGATTGTCCCTAGATCAAGGACTTTTGAGGTTTATCCTATTAGGAGGGTTGAGGCCATTGGAATGGGCACACACAATTCCCTTGGATAGGCCAAGTACAGTCCTCAGGTTTGGCTCCAGGGGCCTGAGCCTGTAGGTTGTGTAGGCCAGGGCTGTTTGGACAGTTGTCTGAAAACACAAACTCGGCTTATGTTTCGGGTCATAGGTATGGCAGGACTGATCTACAGACCATGAGGAGAACTCTTCGGGATTTGAAAGAAGGGCGAGTGTGAGGCTCCTGCTCAAGTTTTTGTCTCTGGATATCGTGTCACTCATGGTCGTGGAATTTCTGGGTGACTTCATGGGAAATGGACGAGTCTTACTCTCTGGTGGTTTGGCCCCGTCCAAAGAGTTTGGGGTCATTCTGTGGGCTGGAAGAAGTCCGTTTTTTGTTGTTGTTGTTGTTGTTGTTTTCTTTTTTAACCTCAGGTGTCCCACCAAATGAGGGATTCCAGAGCAGAGCCCTGGGGAGGGGCGACTGGACAATCAGAAATCTGGTTAAAAATTGGGGCCTAGGGACATGTCAAGCCCATTATGACATCTAATGGTCCAGCCACTAAGAGGACTTACTAGAGGACAGGACTCATGCTGAGGGTCACAATGCGTGTGTATGCCCTGGTCGCACCCAAGAATGGGCGGGGCCTCAGGGTGAATGCTGTTTCTCCTACACTGAACGTTGGACAACGTGCCAACCACAAGGGTTATTGCCATGGGTAAGGAAGAGTTCTGATTTCTGCATCACACTCACCCCTGGTCAGTGATTGGAGATAAGGTCTCGGTTCTGAAGCCTGAAAACTGAGGTACAGAAGAGAGGTTACCTAAGGCCATGGCGGGTTTTATGTGCTCAGCGTGCGGTCAGCTTTCTGGGTGTTGGTCAGGAGGTCTGGGCTCAGGTTGTGTTCGACAGTGCATTAGTGACCAGGTTAGACTATATTATTTCGGTAAAGTCGAGTGCTGTGTAGGTTTCTCCTCATTTAAGGTACCTGGGCAGCTCATGAGGCAATAATTTTTTTTCTAGAGGGCAGGCAGAGTGCTGCATTGTGGGTCCACAATTGCCAAACTTGAGGGCTTCGGGGCCAGGAGTGTGAGGACGGAAGTGTGAGAAGACAAGGTAGACTTGGGTTTCAGGGCGAGGGCACGGCAGGTACCCCCTGCAGATCTGAACCAATATCTCATGCATCTGAAGTCAGGGTGAGGATCAGACGTTGGCTCAGGTTGGAGTTTCTGTGCATGACGGCCGCTTCATGAAGGGAGCGGAATCTCGAGGCCATTGAGGTTTTCCCACGGTGGGACTTGTGGGATGCCCCCTTCAAGGATTCCTTCTGCGGGACAATTTAGACCTGTTGGACAGCTCCAGGACAAAGCATATGGAATGACTCCAGAGCACCGTTCGCGGATGGATCACTGGGAAGCTCCCCTCCCATTCCAATTGTCTCCTAGCAACAAGACAGTTTAGAGTTGATGGCTCTGCCGGAGCAACCAGGGTGGCTGAGTTGAAATGGACTTTCCTGAGGATGGGTCCTAATGTGTTTTTGTGTCCATGAGGGCCTTGGAATGGGGCGGTGGCACCGGGACCCTGAAGTACTCTCCTAAGCTTTGGACATGGCTCCCATGCACAGGTTTCCTTGTGGAGACGAGATGAGTTCTGATGGGTGCCTCAGGAAAAACCCTATGCTCGTATTGGAATCAGGCTTTTGAGGACACATGCCCGTAACCCAAAGCAATGGATCTTAATATGGCCTAGGGTCCTGTCTGGTTCAATCTTCTTCTCTAGGGACATCCAACTATGGTATGAGTGGAGGTCGATTATCAGCTGGTGTCAGACAGCCCTTGTTTGTTCCGGGCGACCTACACTATTGGGATGACCTCTGGGACTTTGGAGGTTTCTCCTAATTTGTAAGATTTTGGACCATGGAATGGGCAGAATTCCCATGGATTGGTAGGCACAGTCCTAATGTGTGGCTCTAGGTGCCCAGCCTGGAGGGTGTGTGGCCCAAGACTTTGAGGACAGAAGTCTGAAAACACAAACTCAACTTAGGTTTGGGGACGTAGGTATGGCAGGCCCGATCTACAAACCACGAGATGAACTCTTCAGGATATGAAGAATGTTTGAGTCTGAGGCTCTTGCTCAGACTTTTGTCTCTGGATTTTGTATCAGCGATGGCCGTGGAATGTCGGGGACGCCTCATGGGCCATAGACGAATCTTCCTCTCTGAGGCTTTGGCCCGATTCCCAATTGCTTTTCGTCAATCTGTGGGATGGGAGGACTCATTTCAGTTTTGTTACCTCAGGTGTACCACCAAAAGAGGAATTCCAAAGTCAAGCCGTGGGGAAGACTGAAGGGACAACCCGAACTATGGTTAAAAATTGGGGCCTAGGGGCATGGCAAGCCCAGTATGCTATCTCTTCATCCAGCCACTGAGTGGCCTTACTTGAGGACTGGGCTCAGCCTGAGGGTCACAATGTGTGTTTGTGACCAATGTGGCCCGCGAGCATGGGCGGGGCCTCATGGGCCACACTGGTTTCAACTACTCTGAACGTTGGACAGCATGCCAACCACAAGGTTTCTTGCCATGGGGAAGGAGTTCTGATTTCTGCATCACCTTCAATCCTGGGCAGTTATAGGAGATAAGGTCTAGGTTCTGAAACCTGAAAACCGAGGTTGGGAAGAGATGACGACCTAAGGCCATGGCGGCTCGATGTGCTCAGTGTGCGGCCCGCTGTCTGGGAGGGGCCAGGGGGTCCAGGCTCAGGCTGTGTCAGAAAGGACATTAGTGCCCTGGTCAGCCTATGTATTTGGGGTACAGCCAAGGTCGGTGCAGGTTGATCCTCATTTGGGGTTACTGGGTAGCCCCAGAGGACAATGATTTTCTTCTGGAGGGCAGGCAGAGTGCTGCATTGTAGTTCTGGATTGCCAAACTGGAGGGCTTGTGGGCCAGTAGTCTGACGACAAAAGTCTGAGAACACAAGCTAGGCTTAGGTTTCTGGGTGAGGCCATGGCAGGCACAATCTACAGACCTGAATCGAGATCTCGTGCATCTGAAGACAGGGCGAGGATCAGACGATCGCTCAGGATGGAGTTTGTGTCCCTGATGGCCCCTTCATGAATGGTGGGGCATCACGAGGCCATGGGGGTTTTCCCACGATGGGAGTTGTGAGAAGCTCCAAAGTGCAGAGAGTCTTCTGCAGAACAATTGAGACCTGTTGTATGGCTCCAGGCCAATGATTCTGAGCAGGGTTCTAAGGATGGATGGCTGGGTAGCCCACCTCGCATTCCAATTGTCTCCTAGCAACAAGACAGGTTAGATCTCCTGGATCTGTGGGGAGCAACCGAGGACGCTGAGTTGAAATGGACACCCCTGGGGATGGGTCCTAATGTGCTTTTGTGTCTATGGAGACCTTGGAATGAAGCGGTGGCATTGGGGCCCTAAAGGGTTCTCCTAAACAGAGGCTTTGACACAGCTCCAACGTGCAAGTTTCCCATGTGTAGATGAGATGGTTTCTGATGGGTGAGTCAAGAAACAGCTATATGCTGCTTTTGAAATCCAGGCCTCTGAGGAGAGATGCCTGGAAACCAAAGCAATGGATCTGATTAGTGCCTAGGGTCCTGTTCTTTCGTTTTTACCTCTGGGGACATCTGTCTATGGGTCTGAGTGCAGGTAGGTGCTCAGTTGGGCTCAGATTGTCCCTGGATCAGGGACTTTTGAGGTTTATCCTATTAGGAGGGTTGAGGCCATTGGAATGGGCACACACAATTCTTTTGGAGAGGCCAAGTACAGTCCTCAGGTTTGGCTCCAGGGGCCTGAGCCTGTTGGTTGTGTAGGCCAGGGCTGTTTGGACAGTTGTCTGAAAACACAAACTCGGCTTATGTTTCGGGTCATAGGTATGGCAGGACTGATCTACAGACCATGAGGAGAACCTTTCGGGATTTGAAAGAAGGGTGAGTTTGAGGCTCCTGCTCAAGTTTTTGTCTCTGGACATCGTGTCACTCATGGTCGTGGAATTTTTGGGTGACTTCATGGGAAATGGACGAGTCTTACTCTCTGGTGGTTTGGCCCTGTCCAAAGAGTTTGGGGTCATTCTGTGGGCTGGAAGAAGTCCGTTTTGTTGTTGTTGTTGTTGTTTTTGTTGTTGTTTTCTTTTTTAACCTCAGGTGTCCCACCAAATGAGGGATTCCAGAGCAGAGCCCTGGGGAGGGGCGACTGGACAATCAGAAATCTGGTTAAAAATTGGGGCCTAGGGACATGTCAAGCCCATTATGACATCTAATGATCCAGCCACAAAGAGGACTTACTAGAGGACAGGACTCGTGCTGTGGGTCACAATGCGTGTGTATGCCCTCGTCGCACTCAAGAATGGGCGGGGCCTCAGGGTGAATGCTGGTTTCTCCTTCACTGAACGTTGGACAAAGTGCCAACCACAAGGGTTCTTGCCATGGGTAAGGAGGAGTTCTGATTTCTGCATCACACTCACCCCTGGGCAGTGATTGGAGATAAGGTCTCGGTTCTGAAGCCTGAAAACTGAGGTACAGAAGAGAGGATACCTAAGGCCATGGCGGGTTTTATGTGCTCAGTGTGCAGTCAGCTTTCTCGGTGTTGGTCAGGAGATCCGGGCTCAGGTTGTGTTCGACAGTGCATTAGTGCCAAGCTTAGACTATATTATTTCGGTAAAGTCGAGTGCTGTGTAGGTTGATCCTCATTTAAGGTGCCTGGGCAGCTCATGAGGCACTAATTTTTTTTCTAGAGGGCAGGTAGAATGCTGCATTGTGGGTCCGCAATTGCCAAACTTGAGGGCTTCGGGGCCAGGAGTGTGAGGACGGAAGTGTGAGAAGACAAGGCAGACTTGGGTTTCAGGGCGAGGGCACGGCAGGTACCCCCTGCAGATCTGAACCAATATCTCATGCATCTGAAGTCAGGGCGAGGATCAGACGTTGGCTGAAATTGGAGTTTCTGTGCATGACGGCCGCTTCATGAAGGGAGCGGAATCTCGAGGCCATTGAGGTTTTCCCACGTTGGGAGTTGTGGGATGCCCCCTTCAAGGATTCCTTCTGCGGGACAATTGAGACCTGTTGGACAGCTCCAGGACATCCCATATGGAATGACTCCAGAGCACCGTTCGCGGATGGATGCCTGGGAAGCCCGCCTCCCATTCCAATTGTCTCCTAGCAACAAGACAGTTTAGAGTTGATGGCTCTGCCGGAGCAACCAGGGTGGCTGAGTTGAAATGGACTTTCCTGAGGATGGGTCCTAATGTGTTTTTGTGTCCATGAGGGCCTTGGAATGGGGCGGTGGCACCGGGACCCTGAAGTACTCTCCTAAGCTTTGGACATGGCTCCCATGCACAGGTTTCCTTGTGGAGACGAGATGAGTTCTGATGGGTGCCACAGGAAAACCCATATGCTCGTATTGGAATCAGGCTTTTGAGGACACATGCCCGTAACCCAAAGCAATGGATCTTAATATGGCCTAGGGTCCTGTCTGGTTCAATCTTCTTCTCTAGGTACATCCAACTATGGTATGAGTGGAGGTCGATTATCAGCTGGTGTCAGACAGCCCTTGTTTGTTCCGGGCGACCTACACTATTGGGATGACCTCAGGGACTTTGGAGGTTTCTCCTAATTTGTACGATTTTGGACCATGGAATGGGCAGAATTCCCATGGATTGGTAGGCACAGTCCTAATGTGTGGCTCTAGGGGCCCAGCCTGGAGGGTGTGTGGCCCAAGACTTTGAGGACAGAAGTCTGAAAACACAAACTCAACTTAGGTTTGGGATGTAGGTATGGCAGGCCCGATCTACAAACCATGAGAAAAACTCTTCAGGATATGAAGAAAGTGCGAGTCTGAGGTGCTTGCTCAGGCTTTTGTCTCTGGATTTTGTATCAGTGATGGCCGTGGAATGTCGGGGAGGCCTCATGGGCCATGGACGAATCTTCCTCTCTGAGGCTTTGGCCCGATTCCCAATTGCTTTTCGTCAATCTGTGGGATGGGAGGACTCCTTTCAGTTTTGTTACCTCAGGTGTCCCACCAAAAGAGGAATTCCAAAGGAAAGCCGTGGGGAAGACTGAAGGGACAACCCGAATATGGTTAAAAATTGGGGCCTAGGGGCATGGCAAGCCCAATATGCTATCTCTTCATCCAGCCACTGAGTGGCCTTACTTGAGGACTGGGCTCAGCCTGAGGGTCACAATGTGTGTTTGTGACCAATGTGGCCCGCGAGCATGGGCGGGGCCTCATGGGACACACTGGTTTCAACTACTCTGAACGTTGGACAGCATGCCAACCACAAGGTTTCTTGCCATGGGGAAGGAGTTCTGATTTCTGCATCACCTTCAATCCTGGTCAGTGATAGGAGATAAGGTCTAGGTTCTGAAACCTGAAAACCGAGGTTGGGAAGAGATGACACCTAAGGCCATGGCGGCTCGATGTGCTCAGTGTGCGGCCAGCTGTCTGGGAGGGGCCAGGGGGTCCAGGCTCAGGCTGTGTCAGAAAGGACATTAGTGCCCTGGTCAGCCTATGTATTGGGGGTACAGCCAAGGTCGGTGCAGGTTGATCCTCATTTGGGGTTACTGGGTAGCCCCAGAGGACAATGTTTTTCTTCTGGAGGGCAGGAAGAGTGCTGCATTGTAGTTCTGGATTGCCAAACTGGAGGGCTTGTGGGCCAGTAGACTGACGACAAACGTCTGAGAACACAAGCTAGGCTTAGGTTTCTGGGTTAGGCCATGGCAGGCACAATCTATAGACCTGAATTGAGATCTTGTGTATCTGAAGACAGGGCGAGGATCAGACGATCGCTCAGGTTGGAGTTTCTGTCCCTGATGGCCCCTTCATGAATGGGGGGGCATCACGAGGCCATGGGGGTTTTCCCACGATGGGAGTTGTGAGAAGCTCCAAAGTGCAGAGAGTCTTCTGCAGAACAATTGAGACCTGTTGTTTGGCTCCAGGCCAATGATTCTGAGCAGGGTTCTAAGGATGGATGGCTGGGTAGCCCACCTCGCATTCCAATTGTCTCCTAGCAACAAGACAGGTTAGATCTCCTGGATCTGTGGGGAGCAACCGAGGACGCTGAGTTGAAATGGACACCCCTGGGGATGGGTCCTAATGTGCTTTTGTGTCTATGGAGACCTTGGAATGAAGCGGTTGCACTGGGGCCCTAAAGGGTTCTCCTAAACAGAGTCTTTGACACAGCTCCAACGTGCAAGTTTCCCATGTGTAGATGAGATATTTTCTGATGGGTGAGTCAAGAAACAGCTATATGCTGCTTTTGAAATCCAGGCCTCTGAGGAGAGATGCCTGGAAACCAAAGCAATGGATCTGATTAGTGCCTAGGGTCCTGTTCTTTCGTTTTTACCTCTGGGGACATCTGTCTATGGGTCTGAGTGCAGGTAGGTGCTCAGTTGGGCTCAGATTGTCCCTGGATCAGGGACTTTTGAGGTTTATCCTATTAGGAGGGTTGAGGCCATTGGAATGGGCACACACAATTCCCTTGGAGAGGCCAAGTACAGTCCTCAGTTTTGGCTCCAGGGGCCTGGACCTGTAGGTTGTGTAGGCCAGGGCTGTTTGGACAGTTGTCTGAAAACACAAACTTGTCTTATGTTTCGGGTCATAGGTATGGCAGGACTGATCTACAGACCATGAGGAGAACTTTTCGGGATTTGAAAGAAGGGTGAGTGTGAAGCTCCTGCTCAAGTTTTTGTCTCTGGATATCGTGTCACTCATGGTCGTGGAATTTCTGGGTGACTTCATGGGAAATGGACGAGTCTTACTCTCTGGTGGCTTGGTCCTGTCCAAAGAGTTTGGGGTCATTCTGTGGGCTGGAAGAAGTCCGTTTGTTGTTGTTGTTCTTGTTGTTGTTGTTGTTGTTTTTTTCTTTTTTAACCTCAGGTGTACCACCAAATGAGGGATTCCAGAGCAGAGCCCTGGGGAGGGGCGACTGGACAATCAGAAATCTGGTTAAAAATTGGGGCCTAGTGCCATGTCAAGCCCATTATGACATCTAATTGTCCAGCCACAAAGAGGACTTACTAGAGGACAGGACTCATGCTGTGGGTCACAATGCGTGTGTATGCCCTCGTCGCACTCAAGAATGGGCGGGGCCTCAGTGTGAATGCTGGTTTCTCCTTCACTGAACGTTGGACAAAGTGCCAACCACAAGGGTTCTTGCCATGGGTAAGGAGGAGTTCTGATTTCTGCATCACACTCACCGCTGGGGAGTGATTGGAGATAAGGTCTCGGTTCTGAAGCCTGAAAACTGAGGTACAGAAGAGAGGATACCTAAGGCCATGGCGGGTTTTATGTGCTCAGTGTGCAGTCAGCTTTCTCGATGTTGGTCAGGAGATCCGGGCTCAGGTTGTGTTCGACAGAGCATTAGTGCCCAGGTTAGACTATATAATTTCGGTAAAGTCGAGTGCTGTGTAGGGTGATCCTCATTTAACGTTCCTGGGCAGCTCATGAGGCACTAATTTGTTTTCTAGAGGGCAGGCAGAGTGCTGCATTGTGGGTCCGGAATTGCCAAACTTGAGGGCTTTTGGGCCAGGAGTATGAGGACGGAAGTGTGAAAAGACAAGGTAGACTTGGGTTTCAGGGCGAGGGCACGGCAGGTACCCCCTGCAGATCTGAACCAATATCTCACGCATCTGAAGTCAGGGCGAGGATCAGACGTTGGCTCAGGTTGGAGTTTCTGTGCATGACGGCCGCTTCATGAAGGGAGAGGAATCTCGAGGCCATTGAGTTTTTCCCACGTTGGGAGTTGTGGGATGCCCCCTTCAAGGATTCCTTCTGCGGGACAATTGAGACCTGTTGGACAGCTCCAGGACATCCCATAAGGAATGACTCCAGAGCACCGTTCGCGGATGGATGCCTGGGAAGCCCGCCTCCCATTCCAATTGTCTCCTAGCAACAAGACAGTTTAGAGTTGATGGCTCTACCGGAGCAACCAGGGTGGCTGAGTTGAAATGGACTTTCCTGAGGATGGGTCCTAATGTGTTTTTGTGTCCATGAGGGCCTTGGAATGGGGCGGTGGCACCGGGACCCTGAAGTACTCTCCTAAGCTTTGGACATGGCTCCCATGCACAGGTTTCCATGTGGAGACGAGATGAGTTCTGATGGGTGCCTCAGGAAAACCCCTATGCTCGTATTGGAATCAGGCTTTTGAGGACACATGCGCGTAACCCAAAGAAATGGATCTTAATATGGCCTAGGGTCCTTTCTGGTTCAATATTCTTCTCTAGGGACATCCAACTATGGTATGAGTGGAGGTCGATTATCAGCTGGTGTCAGACAGCCCTTGTTTGTTCCGGGCGACCTACACTATTGGGATGACCTCAGGGACTTTGGAGGTTTCTCCTAATTTGTACGATTTTCGACCATGGAATGGGCAGAATTCCCATGGATTGGTAGGCACAGTCCTAATGTGTGGCTCTAGAGTTCCAGCCTGGAGGGTGTGTGGCCCAAGACTTTGAGGACAGAAGTCTGAAAACACAAACTCAACTTAGGTTTGGGGACGTTGGTATGGCAGGCCCGATCTACAAACCATGAGAAAAACTCTTCAGGATATAAAGAAAGTGCGAGTCTGAGGTGCTTGCTCAGGCTTTTGTCTCTGGATTTTGTATCAGCGATGGCCGTGGAATGTCGGGGAGGCCTCATGGGCCATGGACGAATCTTCCTCTCTGAGGATTTGGCCCGATTCCCAATTGCTTTTCGTCAATCTGTGGGATGGGAGGACTACTTTCAGTTTTGTTACCTCAGGTGTCCCACCAAAAGAGGAATTCCAAAGCAAAGCCGTGGGGAAGACTGAAGGGACAACCCGAACTATGGTTAAAAATTGGGGCCTAGGGGCATGGCAAGCCCAATATGCTATCTCTTCATCCAGCCACTGAGTGGCCTTACTTGAGGACTGGGCTCAGCCTGAGGGTCACAATGTGTGTTTGTGACCAATGTGGCCCGTGAGCATGGGCGGGGCCTCATGGGCCACACTGGTTTCAACTACTCTGAACGTTGGACAGCATGCCAACCACAAGGTTTCTTGCCATGGGGAAGGAGTTCTGATTTCTGCATCACCTTCAACCCTGGTCAGTGATAGGAGATAAGGTCTAGGTTCTGAAACCTGAAAACCGAGGTTGGGAAGAGATGACACCTAAGGCCATGGCGGCTCGATGTGCTCAGTGTGCGGCCAGCTGTCTGGGAGGGGCCAGGGGGTCCAGGCTCAGGCTGTGTCAGAAAGGACATTAGTGCCCTGGTCAGCCTATGTATTGGGGGTACAGCCAAGGTCGGTGCAGGTTGATCCTCATTTGGGGTTACTGGGTAGCCCCAGAGGACAATGTTTTTCTTCTGGAGGGCAGGAAGAGTGCTGCATTGTAGTTCTGGATTGCCAAACTGGAGGGCTTGTGGGCCATTAGACTGACGACAAACGTCTGAGAACACAAGCTAGGCTTAGGTTTCTGGGTTAGGCCATGGCAGGCACAATCTACAGACCTGAATTGAGATCTTGTGTATCTGAAGACAGGGCGAGGATCAGACGATTGCTCAGGTTGGAGTTTCTGTCCCTGATGGCCCCTACATGAATGGGGGGCATCACGAGGCCATGGGGGTTTTCCCACGATGGGAGTTGTGAGAAGCTCCAAAGTGCAGAGAGTCTTCTGCAGAACAATTGAGACCTGTTGTTTGGCTCCAGGCCAATGATTCTGAGCAGGGTTCTAAGGATGGATGGCTGGGTAGCCCACCTCGCATTCCAATTGTCTCCTAGCAACAAGACAGGTTAGATCTCCTGGATCTGTGGGGAGCAACCGAGGATGCTGAGTTGAAATGGACACCCCTGGGGATGGGTCCTAAAGTGCTTTTGTGTCTATGGAGACCTTGGAATGAAGCGGTGGCACTGGGGCCCTAAAGGGTTCTCCTAAACAGAGGCTTTGACACCGCTCCAACGTGCAAGTTTCCCATGTGTAGATGAGATATTTTCTGATGGGTGAGTCAAGAAACACCTATATGCTGCTTTTGAAAACCAGGCCTCTGAGGAGAGATGCCTGGAAACCAAAGCAATGGATCTGATTAGTGCCTAGGGTCCTGTTCTTTCCTTTTTACCTCTGGGGACATCTGTCTATGGGTCTGAGTGCAGGTAGGTGCTCAGTTGGGCTCAGATTGTCCCTGGATCAGGGACTTAAGTGGTTTATCCTATTAGGAGGGTTGAGGCCTTTGGAATGGGCACACACAATTCCATTGGAGAGGCCAAGTACAGTCCTCAGGTTTGGCTCCAGGGGCCTGAGCCTGTAGGTTGTGTAGGCCAGGGCTGTTTGGACAGTTGTCAGAAAACACAAACTCGGCTTATGTTTCGGGTCATAGGTATGGCAGGACTGATCTACAGACCATGAGGAGAACTCTTCGGGATTTGAAAGAAGGGCGAGTGTGAGGCTCCTGCTCAAGTTTTTGTCTCTGGATATCGTGTCACTCATGGTCGTGGAATTTCTGGGTGACTTCATGGGAAATGGACGAGTCTTACTCTCTGCTGGTTGGGTCCCGTCCAAAGAGTTTGGGGTCATTCTGTGGGCTGGAGGAAGTCCGTTTGTTGTTGTTGTTGTTGTTGTTGTTGTTTTCTTTTTTAACCTCAGGTGTCCCACCAAATGAGGGATTCCAGAGCAGAGCCCTGGGGAGGGGCGACTGGACAATCAGAAATCTGGTTAAAAATTGGGGCCTAGGGACATGTCAAGCCCATTATGACATCTAATGGTCCAGCCACTAAGAGGACTTACTAGAGGACAGGACTCATGCTGTGGGTCACAATGCGTGTGTATGCCCTCGTCGCACTCAAGAATGGGTGGGGCCTCAGTGTGAATGCTGGTTTCTCCTTCACTGAACGTTGGACAAAGTGCCAACCACAAGGGTTCTTGCCATGAGTAAGAAGGAGTTCTGATTTCTGCATCACACTCACCCCTGGGCAGTGTTTGGAAATATGGTCTCGGTTCTGAAACCTGAAAACTGAGGTACAGAAGAGAGGATACCTAAGGCCATGGCGGGTTTTATGTGCTCAGTGTGCAGTCAGCTTTCTCGGTGTTGGTCAGGAGATCCGGGCTCAGGTTGTGTTCGACAGAGCATTAGTGCCCAGGTTAGACTATATTATTTCGGTAAAGTCGAGTGCTGTGTAGGTTTATCTTCATTTAAGGTGCCTGGGCAGCTCATGAGGCACTAATTTGTTTTCTAGAGGGCAGGCAGAGTGCTGCATTGTGGGTCCGGAATTGCCAAACTTGAGGGCTTTTGGGCCAGGAGTATGAGGACGGAAGTGTGAGAAGACAAGGTAGACTTGGGTTTCAGGGCGAGGGCACGGCAGGTACCCCCTGCAGATCTGAACCAATATCTCATGCATCTGAAGTCATGGCGAGGATCAGACGTTGGCTCAGGTTGGAGTTTCTGTGCATGACGGCCGCTTCATGAAGGGAGCGGAATCTCGAGGCCATTGAGGTTTTCCCACATTGGGAGTTGTGGGATGCCCCCTTCAAGGATTCCTTCTGCGGGACAATTGAGACCTGTTGGGCAGCTCCAGGACATCCCATATAGAATGACTCCAGAGCACCATTCGCGGATGGATGCCTGGGAAGCCCGCCTCCCATTCCAATTGTCTCCTAGCAACAAGACATTTTAGAGTTGATGGCTCTGCCGGAGCAACCAGGGTCGCTGAGTTGAAATGGACTTTCCTGAGGATGGGTCCTAATGTGTTTTTGTGTCCATGAGGGCCTTGGAATGGGGCGGTGGCTCCGGGAACCTGAAGTACTCTCCTAAGCTTTGGACATGGCTCCCATTCACAGGTTTCCTTGTGGAGACGAGATGAGTACTGATGGGTGCCTCAGGAAAACCCCTATGCTCGTATTGGAATCAGGCTTTTGAGGAGACATGCCCGTAACCCAAAGCAATGGATCTTAATATGGCCTAGGGTCCTGTCTGGTTCAATATTCTTCTCTAGGGACATCCAACTATGGTATGAGTGGAGGTCGATTATCAGCTGGTGTCAGACAGCCCTTGTTTGTTCCGGGCGACCTTCTCTATTGGGATGACCTCAGGGACTTTGGAGGTTTCTCCTAATTTGTACGATTTTGGACCATGGAATGGGCAGAATTCCCATGGATTGGTAGGCACAGTCCTAATGTGTGGCTCCAGGTGCCCCAGCCTGGAGGGTTTGTGGCCCAGGAATTTGAGGACAGAAGTCTGAAAACACAAACTCAACTTAGGTTTGGGGACGTAGGTATGGCAGGCCCGATCTACAAACCATGAGAAGAACTCTTTAGGATATGAAGAAAGTGCGAGTCTGAGGCGCTTGCTCAGGTTTTTGTCTCTGGATTTTGTATCAGCGATGGTAGAATCTACAGACCTGAATCGACTTCTCTTGCATCTGAAGTCAAGTCGAGGATCAGTCGATCGCTCAAGTTGGTGTTTCTGTCCCTGATGGCCCCTTCACGAAGGGGGGGCATTAAGAGGCCATGGGGGTTTTCCCACGATGGGATTTGTGAGAAGCTCCAAACTGCAAAGTGACTTCTGCAGGACAATTGATTCCTATTGATTGGCTCCAGGCCAATGATTCTGAGCAGGGTTTTAAGGATGCATGGCTGGGTAGCCCACCTCGCATTCCAATTGTCTCCTAGAAACAAGACAGGTTAGATCTGCTGGATCTGGTGGAGCAACCGAGGAGGCTTAGTTGAAATGGACTCTCCTATGGATGGGTCCTAATGTGCTTTTGTGTCTATGGAGACCTTGGAATGAAGCGGTGGCACTGGGGCCCTGAAGGGTTCTCCTAAACAGCGGCTTTGACACAGCTCCAACGTGCAAGTTTCCCATGTGTAGATGAGATGTTTTCTGATGGGTGAGTCATGAAACAGCCATATGCTGGTTTTTAAATCCAGGCCTCTGAGGAGAGATGCCTGGAAACAAAAGCAATGGATATGATTAGTGCCTAGGGCCTGTTCTTTCCTTTTTACCTCTGGGGACATCTGTCTATGGGTCTGAGTACAGCTAGGTGCTCAGATGGGCTCAGATTGCCCCTGTTTTACCTGTGAAGCCACCACTAATGAGATGGATCAGGGACCTTGGAGGTTTATCCTATTAGAAGGGATGTGGCCATTGGAATGGGCACACACAATTCCCTTGGAGAGGGCAAGTACAGTCCTCAGGTTTGGCTCCAGGGGCCTGAGCCTGTAGGTTGTGTAGGCCAGGTCTGTCGCTCTCGACTTGCAAGAACGACCCGCAGACGAGGTGGGTGGCAAACTTCTTTATTCAATCTTAGCCCCGGGACCCCGTACACCGATTATAGCCCCAAGTTATAGAACACAGTGGATAGAAAGCAACCAATCACCACATAACACAACTACTATAACATCCAATCAGAAGAGATACAGATGACTTCAATCCAGATCATGCGGGGAGCTCGTGCCTACTGACGTGAGCCCCTGAAACTTATTGTTCACTCTGTTTTTGTGCCGTTCCCATGGTCCCTGGTTAATCTTATACTAGTCCCGATACTTCAGTAGAGGTTGTGCGTTGCCTGGAGCGCTCCCACATAAACATTCACCTGCCCTTCTCCTCAAGCCTCGCCTAGTACGTGACTCCCAGCTTCTGCTTCATGGCTCTCCACAGCTCCCCCTTTTTTATTTATTACATGGCATGGATCGTGCCTGTCTTAGGTTGCCAATCCTCAACACACATGCTTACCCGTCATCGGGTACTCCCCTTCACCGAGGAGCCCCTGTCTTAGGTTGCTATGGTGAGGGACCAGTCTTACCCGTCTTTGGCTACCGACCCAGCATACAGAGCCATATTCAGGGGGAGGCATCCTTTTAGGCAGCAAAGCCAGTTTTGAGACGCTTGAGGCAGCAGGGTACTAGCTATGGTGGGAGCAACCCATAATCAAGGTTGCCGTGTAGTTTTGTCACGAGCAGCTCGTTGCTGATTCCGCACAATGGCTCGCACTTTATATAATTCTGCAAGCATGAATTTCACCACACAGGGAAAGAGGCACATGAATAAAAGCATAAGTATTAACACTCCTATAATAGAGCCTATAGCATACCAAGTACGTGATAGCAAAGGAATATGAGAAAATAGCGAATTTACAAAATTGTCAGCAAGCTGAGCCACGGGCAGCTTGGCATGCGGAGCTTCTGCAATATTCAAAATCTCTTGATGTAACTGCAGCAAGTCAAGGGACACATTAGAGTTAGACCATGCCCCTTCAAGGTGGTACAACACTCGACCCCAGGAAGTTTCTGTGACATTATAGCGCTTGGGGGTGACACAGATCCAGTGGTAGTCACTATGGCATTGGATCCTAGTTCGCAATTTCAAACTTTGACGTTCGTCCCCCAGAAACTTCACAGCATCATATAAGGCATTTAGTCTGGTTTCAACCCTTTTGTCTATATCCTCTTGTGTTCCCAAGGCCAGAGAAGTATTATGTGCCAGATGATCTACAGTATCTGCAGCTTGCACTGCTTGAGTTAAAGAAATAGATGCAGTAACAGTTGTAGCAATTATTGTTATAAGAGAAACTATACCTAAGATCAACAATCCTAATTCTCGTCTAGGCCGACTAAGGGCATTCTGTACCCGATCCCACAATTCTAACCCAGGGTTAGAGTACCATGGCTTAGATATATTAACAGGAAGCATGATAAAGGGGGGTTGTCGAACTACTAATACACCATCATCTACCGAGACACCCTGAATGCAGTTAGTTAAAGTACAATTCGGACAGAGCAGGTGATATGTAGCTTTATCTTTTTTAATGGTGAGATCCTCTACTAGCAGCATAAAAGGTCTAGGCACACACGCTTGAGGGTATCTATCCTCTAGATCTTGGGCTTCCTTGTTCCAACGGGTTGCTTTTCCAAAAGCGGCTAAAAGCTTCCATATTTCCGTTTGTACTGGATACCCTCTTGGCGGAGCAAGTATAGGAGGTACCTTTGGCTTAAAAGCCTGGGTAGGTGCCCTAGATCCCCAATCTAAAAGTGTAAATCCCTCCTCAAGGGTGTAAGCAGTGGCCTTCTTTTCCACACATAACCTCCAGGGAACGTCTATTCCTTTAGATATTCCCAACTGAGCTGCACATAATGGGATATCCCGGGGAATCTTACCTATTGATGTTGCATGGCCAGCAGTTACCCCTGCTATAGTCACATCATCATAATAAACTAGTGTAAACACCCACAAGCAATGTGATCGTCTACCATTCATGGAGAAGCACATAGGATACATGTCAGAATAGCCCTTATAAGAAATATTCGCCTGTTGCGGCTGTATATGTACTGAGGAAGGGGATCCTAGTAAAACAGTATCATTAACATAGACAGGGACAGAACTCATTTCCCAACTTACAGGTTGCAGTAAAGGCGGATCAGGAACCTATGCCCAGTATACAGAGCCTTGAACCGTTAACACTTGCATACAAATGAACAGTAATGACAGGTACAAGTCCAAAAGAGAAAATTGCGCTTTAGACTGAGTCATTTGAGGAAGGAGTCGAAGCTTGGTGATCTTCTGCCTCGGCGGCAGTTGGGTCGGTTCCAGGTCCCCGGGGGCAGGCTGCAGGATGATCATCATCACTGTCATCCGCAGTAGCAGCATCTTCCACAGGTTCCACGGCCACCAGCCTGGTGAGACGTTCCGGCACCCAGAGCGGGACAGGCGCATCCTGTGGAAAAACACAAAGGGAACCTCGGTGCCACCGGAGCACCGGGTCAGGGCCCTTCCATGAACCAGTAAGGACATCCTTCCACTTCACCATAGATTGTTGCGTTTTCTGTTGGCCCCAATGGCGCTCTGCGGCTGAAACGCCGTCTTTGTCAAGTGTGAGAAAATTTAAAATAAAAGTGGTCAAGTTGGTAAGGTCTGTAGGCGTGTGATGCTCCTCTCCAATTCCCCCTTTTTGTATTTTTTGCAAGGTAGTTTTAAAGGTCAGGTGAGTGCGCTCTATGACACCCTGGCCTCGAGGGTTATAAGGAATGCCTGTAACATGGTGAATATCATAACAGGCTAGAAAGTTTGAAAAGCTTTTAGAAGTATAAGCAGGAGCATTGTCTGTCTTTAATTGTTTAGGCACTCCCCAGCAGGCAAAGCTGCGCAGGCAATGAGATATCACGTTTTTAACATTTTCTCCTCGCAGGGGGGTTGCGCTAACGACCCCTGAGCAGGTATCCACACTCACATGAACGCATTTTTGTTGCCCAAAAGAAGGTATATGTGTTACATCCATTTGCCACAGATGGTTGGGCAATAGTCCCTTAGGATTTACCCCGAAGGAGGGCATGGGCAAGTGTACCACACAATTGCCACAAGACTTTACGATATCTCGTGCGTCAGCTCTGGAGATATGAAAGCGTGCCTTTAATGTTTGGGCATTCACATGCCATTTATCATGATATCTTTTAGCATCTTCTAGAGCATTACAAACATAAAAGCGCGCAGCTGAATCAGCCATTCGGTTTCCCTCAGCCATAGGTCCTGGAAGGTCTGAATGTGCTCTAAGATGTCCAATATAAAAAGGGGCACCACGGGAGAGTATAAGGTGTTGCAATTCAGCCAGCAGGGAGGAAATTTCTGACTGGCTGGCTGAAATAATAGCAGTTTCTATAGACCTGGTGGCTGCAACTGCATATTTGCTATCTGAGATAATATTAAAGGGTTGATTTAGAAACCTTTGTAAAACACACATAATCACCAACAATTCTGTTCTCTGGGCTGAAGTCGAGGGCACAACAACAGGAATTATTTTTCCTTCCACCACATAAGCGCCAGTTCCTGCTTTACTGCCATCTGTAAATACTGTGAGGGCCCCGATTAATGGCTCCAATCGACAGGATTTAGGCCAAATAAGGGGTGTATTTTTATAAAACTCAATGAGAGGGTGTGAGGGATAATGATTATTAAATATAACAGGATAAGCAACTGTCAGGATGGCCCAATCGTCATTTTCATGCGTTAAAATGCTTATTTGGGTTTTATCATAAGGGATTATGCAAACATCGGGCAGTTTCCCTAGGACCTGTATGCTGGCTTTAAAGGCTTTATTTGCCACTGTAGCTACAGCTGTAGCATACGGGGTGATGACACAGCTAAGATTATGGGGTAGATAAATCCATAGTAGGGGTCCTCCTTGCCATAAGGCCCCCGTGGGTGATCCAGGGGATGGAATAATTATGACACTTATAGGCTTTTCCGGGTCACATCTATCTGCTGCTGTTAAAGCTAGCCTGCTTTCAACTAACTGTAATGATTCAATAGCAGCTGGAGTGAGTACTCTTGGGGAGTCTAATGCAGGGTCCCCAGGCAGAATATCGAATAAAGGTTTCAGCTCTGCAGTAGTAATTTTTATGTATGGTCGAATCCAGTTAATGTCCCCTAAAAGTTTTTGGAAATCATTCAATGTATGCAAGTGATCTCTACGGATTTGAATTAGCTGAGGCTTTACTGACGTTTTAGAGAGCTGCATACCAAGGTAATTTTGTAGGCCGCCTGCTTGGATTTTTTCAGGGGATATAGTTAGACCCCATTTTGCTAACTGTTCCTGTAGGAAGGTTAGAGCTGAAGGAAGAGACCTCTCATTTGGCCCACAAATCAAGATATCATCCATATAATGATAACAAAGCAGGTCTGGAAATGCTTTTCGGAAAGGCTCTAGTGCTTGGCTTACATACAACTGACACAAGGTGGGGCTATTGGCCATCCCCTGAGGAAGTACTTTCCATTCATACCTTTGATCTGGCTCAGCATGATTAATTGATGGCAGAGTAAATGCAAAGCGCTCTATATCTGCAGGGTGTAGTGGAATGGAAAAGAAACAGTCTTTGATGTCAATTACAATAGAAGGCCAGTTTCTTGGCAACGCCCTCACGACTGGGAGCCCTAACTGAATGGGTCCCATGACCTGCATTTGATCATTAATCTGTCGTAGGTCATGTAGCAATCGCCAGTTGCCTGATTTCTTTCTTATTACAAATATGGGTGTATTCCATGGGGATGTGGATTTTTGAATATGTCCTGCTTTGAGTTGTTCTTGAACTAGCTCTTTTGCCGCTTGTAATTTTTCTTTTGTTAAAGGCCACTGAGGCACCCAGCGCGGCTCTGGTGTTATCCAAGTTATGCGAATTGCCTCAGTGGCCGCTAGGAAAAAACCTGACCCCCCATAGAAGGCGGATTGGGATCTCCCTGGCCCTTGGTCCCAAGCCCTTGGCCAGGCTTATATTCCATGTTTCTCATCATGCTTTGGGAGGCCTCACTGTATAACTTTTCTGTAGTAAGTTTGATATTCATTTGCTCCAGCACATCGCGCCCCCACAAAGAAACAGGGGTGGAACAGACATATGGTTGTAAAATGCCTTTATGTCCTTCCTCATCCTCCCAGTCCAAAGATGCAGCACTAATATCAGGACTGGTAGCTATCCCTAGTCCCCGGAGGGTCTGGCTGGCTTTAACTAGAGCCCAGGCTTTAGGCCAATCTAGACAATTTATAATGCTTTTGTCTGCTCCTGTATCTAGGAGTCCCCAGAATAGTTTACCTCTAATCTTTAATTTAAGCATAGGTCTCTCTTTCATGCTCATAGTAAGGCATGCGAGGGAGGATCCCGTGGATCCGAAACCTCCTTTTCTAGTCTGGCCTGTAGAGGGATATTTTTCATGATTACTAGGCAAAATCAAAAGCTGTGCAATTCTGTCCCCTGGATTTATAATATTAATTCCCTTAGGAGATGATATCAGAATTTTAACTTCCCCTTCAAAATCAGGATCAATCACTCCCGGATGGACCTGAAGCCCTCGTAAAGTACAAGAACTTCTGCCAAGAAGGAGTCCCACCGTTCCTTTTGGAGGCCCTCCAGACAGGTCAGATGGCACAGCCTGCACCCCCATCTCAGGTGTTAAGACCATTCGGGTGGTGGCACAGACGTCAAGTCCGGCGGAGCCTGTTGTGGCTCCCCGGGGCCCTGCAGGAATTGACTCCCCTGATCGGTGGGTGGGTACAGCCATCGTGGCTTGACTGGCAGGGACATCGCCACCCCGTACATTTGATTCGGGCCCCGGGGGCTGGGGCCCTGCCCCTCGTTTTTTGGACTCCCCCAATTATTAGGTGGTAACGGATTTCCTTGTATATCCGCCACAGATCGGCATTCTTGTGCCCAATGATTTCCTTTTCTACATCGTGGACACAGTTGAGGTTTTTTCCTTGCCGGCTTATTCGGGGAGGCTTTTCCAAATGGAACTCCTCTTTGGGGGCAGTCTCTTTTTAGATGGCCCTCCTGTCTGCACTGGAAACATTTCCGGGGGTGGGCTCCTTGCTGTCCTTGCATAGCCTGAGCAAAGGCTGCAGCCATACCTGCCCCTGAATTACTGGCCCTGTAATGTCTCTGCAGACCTTGATATAGGCAGAAAGATCTTTAGCCCTCCATGGCCTAATGGCTTTACGGCACCATTTATTAGCATTTTCATAGGCTAATTGTTTAATTAAAGGCATAGCAGAGTCAGTATCTCCAAACATCCTGCCCGCAACCTGCATCAGCCTGTCCACAAAATCAGCATAGGGCTCATTTGGCCCCTGTACTACTCTAGACAGTTGTCCTTGCAAATCATTTACACCCCTCAATGTTTTCCAGGCCCTAACGGCCGCTGTAGCAATCTGTTGAAATATGGCAGGGTTGTAGGTGGCCTGTACCTGAGCCTCGAGATATGGTCCAGTGCCTGTCAGCATTTCTGAGTTCCACTGGGGATTTCCCGTAGCTGCATTTCTCCGCGCTGTATCCTGGCAATTATCCTGATTTTGAATTTTCCATTCCAGATATTGCCCTCCGCTCAAAACTGCTCTAGCTAAATTGCTCCAATCCTCAGGAGTGAGGGTGAGCGCTCCCAGCGATTCCACAAGGGAGACAGTAAAGGCTGCCTGGGGTCCGTAGGCACTAACTGCTTCCTTAAGTTGTTTCACCAGTTTAAAATCTAGCGGCTGATGATATCTCTGCTGATTTTGATCTTCCAGTACTGGGAAAAACCCTTTTCCTGGACCTAAGACCTCTCTCCAGTTTGCCGCGGTGCAGTCTGAGCAATGGCAGACTTTTGCACAGCCTGACCGATATGGTGGGGGCCATTCATAAGGTGGCGCCGTGGGGCTGGAATGAGGAGTCGGCGCACGGTCTATTTCTGCTTCTGGTTGTTTCACAGCTATGGGTTTTGCCTCTGTTGGTAAGCCTAAAGCCTCTGGATTCTTTTTCTCCTTACCCCCTTTTTGATTTTGAGTTAGTTCATCTGGAAGTCCCTCTGAACTCTCACTATCCGCCTCAGAGCCCTGGGAGGAGCCCTTATAGGATTCCTCCTTTAATTGTTCTAATATTTCCCCTCCTTGCTGAATCACCTGTTTTAGCCGCTCCCGAGATGACTACAAACATACTTTCACAAGGGACCACACGGCAAGAGTGCCGGCGTTCACGGTGGGGTTCTGCCTTAAATCCTCTCCTAGATGTTCCCACTGAGGCACATTCAGAAGTCCCTCCTCTATAAACCAAGGGGCGATTTCTCCTACTTCCTTTAAAAAGGCACGATCTGTTTGTGATTTTAAAGGCGTGCCATTTGCTTTGAGAATGTCCTTTAAAGGACCTTCCATCCTATATCTAGTAAGCTCGTTTCCCAATCTGGAAATCTTTTGCTATCCAGGTCTCCGTGAACTTTTAAAACTACAGCTATACTCGTCCAGAGACCTGTCCTGTCCGTAGACAGAGATGGTGGCCAACTTCCCCTTTTGTTGCTCTTACCCCAATCCTCGTTCTGCGCTCGGCGTCGGGTCCCGGGTTTTCGGCACCAGATGTCGCTCTCGACCCGCAAGAACGACCCGCAGTCGAGGTGGGTGGCAAACTTCTTTATTCAATCTTCAGCCGCAGGAACCCGTACACCGATTATAGCCCCAAGTTATAGAACACAGGGGATAGAAAGCAACCAATCACCACATAACACAAATACTATAACATCCAATCAGAAGGGATACAGATAACTTCAATCCAGATCATGCGGGGAGCTCGTGCCTACTGACGTGAGCCCCCGAAACTTATTGTTCACTCTTTTTTTGTGCCGTTCCCATGGTCCCTGGTTAATCTTATACTAGTCCCAATACGTCAGTACAGGTTGTGCGTTGCCTGGAGCGCTCCCACATAAACATTCACCTGCCCTTCTCCTCAAGCCTCGCCTAGTACGTGACTCCCAGCTTCTGCTGCATGGCTCTCCTCAAGGTCTGTTTGGACAGTTGTCTGAAAACACAAACTTGGCTTATGTTTCAGGTCATAGGTATGGCAGGACTTATCTACAGACCATGAGGAGAACTTTTCGGGATTTGAGAAAAGGGCGAGTGTGAGGCTCTTGCTCAAGTTTTTGTCTCTGGATATCGTGTCACTTATTGTCGTGAAATATCTGGGTGACTTCATGGGAAATGGACGAGTCTTACTCCCTGGTGGTTTGGCTCAGTCCAAAGCGTTTGGGGTCACTCTGTGGGATGGAAGAAGTCCGTTTTTTTTTTTTTTTATGTTGTTTTCTTTTTAACCTCAGGGGTCCCAACAAATGAGGGATTCCAGAGTAGAGCCTTGGGGGGGGGGTGACTGGACAATCAGAAATCTGGTTAAAAATTGGCGCCTAGGGACATATCAAGCCCATTATGACATCTAATGGTCCAGTCACTGAGAGGACTTACTAGAGGACAGGACTCATGAGGGTCACAATGCGTGTATATGCGCTTGTCGAACTCAAGAATGGGCGGGGCCTCAGGGTGAATGCTGGTTTCTCCTACACTGAACGTTGGACGACGTGCCAACCACAAGGTTTCTTACCATGGGTAAGGAGGTGTTCTGATTTCTGCATCACACTCACCCCTGGGCAGTGATTGGAGATAATGTCTAGGTTCTGAGGCCTGAAAACTGAGGCAGGGAAGAGAGGATACCTAAGGCCATGGCGGGTTTTATGTGCTCAGTGTGCGGTCTGCTTTCCGGGTTTGGTCAGGAGGTCCGGGCTCAGGTTGTGTCCGACAGTGCATTAGTGCCCAGGTTAGACTATATAATTTGGGTGAAGTCGACTGCTGTGGAGGTTTATCCTCATTTAAGGTGCCTGGGCAGCTCATGAGGCAACAATTTTTTTCTAGAGGGCAGGCAGAGTGCTGCATTGTGGGTCCGGAATTGCCAAACTTGAGGGCTTCGGGGCCAGGAGTGTGAGGACGGAAGTCTGAGAAGACAAACTAGACTTCGGTTTCAGGGCGAGGGCTACGGCAGGTACCCCCTACAGATCTGAACCAATACTCATGCATCTGAAGTCAGGGCGAGGATCAGACGTTGGCTCAGGTTGGAGTTTCCGTGCATGACGGCCACTTCATGAAGGGAGCGGAATCTCAAGGCCATTGAGGTTTTCCCACGTTGGGAGTTGTGGGATGCACCCTTCAAGGATTCCTTCTGCGCAACAATTGAGACCTGTTGGACAGCTCCAGGACATCCCATATGGAATGACTCCAGAACACCGTTCGAGGATGGATGCCTGGGAAGCCCGCCTCGCATTCCAATTGTCTCCTAGCAACAAGACAGTTTAGATCTGATGGCTCTGCGGGAGCAACCCGGGTGGCTGAGTTGAAATGGACTTTCCTGAGGATGGGTCCTAATGTGTTTTTGTGCCCATGAGGGCCTTGGAATGGGGTGGTGGCACCGGGACCCTGAAGAACCCTATGCTTTGGACATGGCTCCCATGCACAGGTTTCCTTTTGGAGACGAGATGAGTTCTGCTGGGTGCCTCAGCAAAACCCCTATGCTCGTATTGGATTCAGGCTTTTGAGGAGACATGCCTGTAAACCAAGGCAATGGATCCTATTATGGCCTAGGGTCCTGTCTGGTTCAATCTTCTCCTCTGGGGACATCCATTTATGGTATGAGTGGAGGTAGATTATCATCTGGTGTCAGACAGCCCTTGTTTGTTCCGGGCGACCTACACTATTGGGATGGCCTCATGGACTTTGGAGGTTTCTCCTAATTTGTACGATTTTGGACAATGGAATGGGCAGAATTCCCATGGATTGGTAGGCACAGTCCTAATGTGTGGCTCCAGGGGCCCCAGCCTGGAGGGTGTGGGGCACAGGACTTTGTGGACAGAAGTCTGAAAACACACACTCAGCTTACGTTTGGGGACGTAGGTATGGCAGGCCCGATCTACAAACCATGAGAAGAACTCTTCAGGATATGAAGAAAGTGCGAGTCTGAGGCGCTTGCTCAGGTTTTTGTATCTGGATTTTGTATCAGCGATGGCACAATCTACAGACCTGAATCGAGATCTCGTGCATCTGAAGTCAGGGCGAGGATCAGACTACCGCTTAAGTTGGTGTTTCTGTCCCTAATGGCCCCTTCACGAAAGGGCGGCATCACGAGGCCATGGGGGTTTTCCCAAGATGGGATTTGTGAGAAGCTCCAAACTGCAAAGTGTCTTCTGCAGGACAATTGAGACCTGTTTTTTGGCTCCAGGCCAATGATTCTGAGCAGGGTTCTAAGGATGCATGGCTGGCTAGCCCACCTCGCATTCCAATTGTCTCCTAGAAACAAGACAGGTTAGATCTGCTGGATCTGGGGGAGCAACCGAGGATGCTGAGTTGAAATGGACACCCCTGGGGATGGGTCCTAATGTGCTTTTGTGTCTATGGAGACCTTGGAATGAAGCGGTGGCACTGGGGCCCTGAAGGGTTCTCCTAAACAGAGGCTTTGACACAGCTCCAACGTGCAATTTTCCCATGTGTAGATGAGATGTTTTCTGATGGGTGAGTCAAGAAACAGCCATATGCTGGTTTTGAATTCCAGGCCTCTGATGAGAGATGCCTGGAAACCAAAGCAATGGATATGATTAGTGCCTAGGGGCCTGTTCTTTCCTTTTTACCTCTGGGGACATCTGTCTATGGGTCTGAGTACAGGTAGTTGCTCAGATGGGCTCAGATTGCCCCTGTTTTACCTGGGAAGCCACCACTAATGAGATGGATCAGCGACTTTGGAGGTTTATCCTATTAGAAGGGATGTGGCCATTGGAATGGGCACACACAATTCCCTTGGAGAAGGCAAGTACATTCCTCAGGTTTGGCTCCAGGGGCCTGAGCCTGTAGGCTGTGTAGGCCAGGGCTGTTTGGACAGTTGTCTGAAAACACAAACGTGGCTTATGTTTCAGGTCATAGGTATGGCAGGACTTATCTACAGACCATGAGGAGAACTTTTCAGGATTTGAGAAAAGGGCGAGTGTGAGGCTCTTGCTCAAGATTTTGTCTCTGGATATCGTGTCACTCATGGTCGTGAAATTTCTGGGTGACTTTATGGGAAATGGACGGGTCTTACTCCCTGGTGGTTTGGCCCAGTCCAAAGCGTTTGGGGTCACTCTGTGGGATGGAAGAAGTCCGTTTTTTTTTTTTTGATGTTGTTTTCTTTTTAACCTCAGGTGTCCCACCAAATGAGGGATTCCAGAGTAGAGCCCTGGGAGGGAGTGACTGGACAATCTGAAATCTGTTTAAAAATTGGGGCCTAGGGACATATCAAGCCCATTATGACATCTAATGGTCCAGTAACTGAGAGGACTTACTAGAGGACAGGACTCATGCTGAGGGTCACCATGCGTGTTTATGCCCTTGTCGCACTCAAGAATGGGCGGGGCCTCAGGGTGAATGCTTGTTTCTCCTACACTGAACGTTGGACGACATGCCAATCACAAGGTTTTTTACCATGGGTAAATAGGTGTTCTGATTTCAGCATCACACTCATCCCTGGGCAGTGATTGGAGATAATGTCTCGGTTCTGAGGCCTGAAAACTGAGGTAGGGAAGAGATGATGACCTAAGGCCATGGCGGGTCTTATGTGCTCAGTGTGTGGTCTGCTTTCCGGGTGTTGGTCAGGAGGTCCGGGCTCAGGTTGTGTCCGACAGTGTATTAGTGCCCAGGTTAGACTATATAATTTGGGTGAAGTCGAGTGCTGTGGATGTTTATCCTCATTGAAGGTGCCTGGGCAGCTCATGAGGAAATAATTTTTTTCTAGAGGGCAGGTAGAGTGCTGCATTGTGGGTTCGGAATTGCCAAACTTGAGGGCCTCGGGGCCAGGAGTGTGAGGACGGAAGTCTGAGAACACAAGCTAGACTTGGGTTTCAGGTCGAGGGCACGGCAGGTACCCCATGCAGATCTGAACCAATAGTCATGCATCTGAAGTCAGGGCAAGGATCAGACGTTGGCTCAGGTTGGAGTTTCCGTGCATGACGGCCGCTTCATGAAGGGAGCAGAATCTCGAGGCCATTGATGTTTTCCCACGTTGGGAGTTGTGGGATGCCCCCTTCAAGGATTCCTTCTGCGCGACAATTGAGACCTGTTGGACAGCTCCAGGACATCCCATATGGAATGACTCCAGAGCATCGTTCGAGGATGGATGCCTGGGAAGCCCGCCTCGCATTCCAATTGTCTCCTAGCAACAAGACAGTTTAGATCTGATGGATCTGCGGGAGCACCGGGGTGGCTGAGTTGAAATGGACTTTCCTGAGGATGGGTCCTAATGTGTTTTTGTGTCCATGAGGGCCTTGGAATGGGGTGGTGGCACCGGGACCCTGAGGTACCCTATGCTTTGGACATGGCTCCCATGCACAGGTTTCCTTGTGGAGACGAGATGAGTTCTGCTGGGTGCCTCAGCAAAAAACCTATGCTCGTATGGGAATCAAGCTTTTGAGGAGACATGCCTGTAAACCAAGGCAATGGATCCTATTATGGAATCAGGCTTTTGAGGAGACATGCCTGTAAACCAAGGCAATGGATTCTATTATGTCCTAGGGTCCTGTCTGGTTCAATCTTCTCCTCTGGGGACATCTACTTATGGTATGAGTGGAGGTAAATAAATTATCAGCTGGTGTCAGAAAGCCCTTGTTTGTTCCGGGCGACCTACACTATTGGGATGGCCTCAGGGACTTTGGAGGTTTTTCCTAATTTGTACGATTTTGGACGATGGAATGGGCAGAATTCCCATGGATTGGTAGGCACAGTCCTAATGTGTGGCTCCATGGGGCCCAGCCTGAAGGGTGTGTGGCCCAGGACTTTGAGGACAGAAGTCTGAAAACACAAACTCAGCTTAGGTTTGGGGACGTAGGTATGGCAGGCCCAATCTACAAACAATGAGAATAACTCTTCAGGATATGAAGAAAGTGCGAGTCTATGGCGCTTGCTCAGGTTTGTGTCTCTGGATTTTGTATCAGCGATGGCACAATCTACAGACCTGAATCGAGATCTCCTGCATCTGAAGTCAGGGCGAGGATCAGACGACTGCTCAAGTTGGTGTTTCTGTCCCTGATGGCCCCTTCACGAAGGGGTGGCATTACGAGGCCATGGGGGTTTTCCCACGATGGGATTTGTGAGAAGCTCCAAACTGCAAAGTGTCTTCGGCAGGACAATTGAGACCTGTTTGTTTGGCTCCAGGCCAATGATTCTGAGCAGGGTTCTAAGGATGCATGGCTGGGTAGCCCACCTCGCATTCCAATAGTCTCCTAGAAACAAGACAAGTTAGATCTGCTGGATCTGGGGGAGCAATCGAGGAGGCTGAGTTGAAATGGACTTTCCTATGGATGGGTCCTAATGTGCTTTTAAGTGTATGGACACCTTGGAATGAAGAGGTGGCACTGGGGCCCTGTAGGGTTCTCCTAAACAGAGGCTTTGACTCAGCTCCAACGTGCAAGTTTCCCATGTGTAGATGAGATGTTTTCTGATGGGTTAGTCAAGAAACAGCCATATGCTGGTTTTGAAATCCAGGCCTCTGAGGAGAGATGCCTAGAAACCAAAGCAATGGATATGATTAGTGCCTAAGGGCCTGTTCTTTCCTTTTTACCTCTGGGGACAACTGTCTTTCGGTCTGAGTACAGGTAGGTGCTCAGATGGGCTCAGATTGCCCCTGTTTTACCTGGGAAGCCACCACTAATGAGATGGATCAGGGACTTTGGAGGTTTATCCTATTAGAAGGGATGTGGCCATTGGAATGGGCACACACAATTCCCTTGGAGAGGGCAAGTACAGTCCTCAGGTTTGGCTCCAGGGGCCTGAGCCTGCAGGTTGTGTAGGCCAGGGCTGTTTGGACAGTTGTCTGAAAACACAAACTTGGCTTATGTTTCAGGTCATAGGTATGGCAGGACTTATCTACAGACCATGAGGAGAACTTTTCGGGATTTGAGAAAAGGGCGAGTGTGAGGCTCTTGCTCAAGTTTTTGTCTCTGGATATCGTGTTAATCATGGTCGTGAAATTTCTGGGTGACTTCATGGGAAATGGACGAGTCTTACTCCCTGGTGGTTTGGCCCAGTCCAAAGCGTTTGGGGTCACTCTGTGGGATGGAAGATGTCCGTTTTTGTTTTTTTTTTTGATGTTGTTTTCTTTTTAACCTCAGGTGTCCCACCAAATGAGGGATTCCAGAGTAGAGCCCTGGGGGGTGGTGACTGGACAGTCAGAAATCTGGTTAAAAATTGGGGCCTAGGGACATATCAATCCCATTATGACATCTAATGGTCCAGTAACTGAGAGGACTTACTAGAGTATAGGACTCATGCTGAGGGTCACAATGCGTGTGTATGCCCTTGTCGCACTCAAGAATGGGCGAGGCCTCAGGGTGAATGCTGGTTTCTCCTACACTGAACGGTGGACGACGTGCCAACCACAAGTTTTCTTACTATGGGTAAGGAGGTGTTCTGATTTCTGCATCACACTCACCCATGGGCAGTGATTGGAGATAATGTCTCGGTTCTGAGACCTGAAAACTGAGGTAGGGAAGAGATGATGAACTAAGGCCATGGCGGGTCTTATGTGCTCAGTGTGCGGTCTGCTTTCCGGGTGTTGGTCAGGAGGTCCGGGCTCAGGTTGTGTCCGACAGTGCATTAGTGCCCAAGTTAGACTATATAATTTGGGTGAAGTCGACTGCTGTGGAGGTTTATCCTCATTGAAGGTGACTGGGCAGCTCATGAGGCAATAATTTTTTTCTAGAGGGCAGGCAGAGTGCTGCATTGTGGGTCCGGAATTGCCAAACTTGAGGGCTTCAGGGCCAGGAGTGTGAGGACGGAAGTCTGAGAAGACAAGCTAGACTTGGGTTTCAGGGCGAGGGCACGGCAGGTACCCCCTGCAGATCTGAACCAATACTCATGCATCTGAAGTCAGGGCAAGGATCAGACGTTGGCTCAGGTTGGAGTTTCCGTGCATGACGGCCGTTCATGAAGGGAGCGGAATCTCGAGGCCATTGAGGTTTTCGCACGTTGGGAGTTGTGGGATGCCCCCTCAAGGATTCCTTCTGCTGGACAATTGAGACCAGTTGGACAGCTCCAGGACATCCCATATGGAATGACTCCAGAGCACCGTTCGAAAATGGAGCCTGGGAAGCCAGCCTCGCATTCCAATTGTCTCCTAGCAACAAGACAGTTTATATCTGATGGCTCTGCGGGAGCAACCGGCGTGGCTGAGTTGAAATGGACTTTCCTGAGGATGGGTCCTAATGTGTTTTTGTGTCCATGAGGGCCTTGGAATGGGGCGGTGGCACCGGGACCCTGAAGAATTCTCCTATGCTTTGGACATGGCTCCCATGCACAGGTTTCCTTGTGGAGACGAGATTTGTTCTGATGGGTGCCTCAGGAAACCACTTATGCTGGTATTGGAATCCAGGCTTTTGAGGAGATATGCCTGTAAACCAAAGCAATGGATCCGATTATGGCCTAGGGTCCTGTCTGGTTCAATCTTCTTCTCTGGCGATATCCCTCTATGGAATGAGTGGAGGTAGATGCTCAACTGGTGTCAGACCGCCCTTGTTGTACCCGGATACCTACACTATTGGGATTGCCTCGGGTACTTTGGAGAGTTCCCCTAATTTGTACGATTTTGGACAGTGGAATGGGCAGAATTCTCATGGATTGGGTAGGCACTGTCCTAATGTGTGGCTCCAGGGGCCCCAGCATGGAGGGTGTGTGGCCCAGGACTTTGAGGACAGAAGTCTGAAAACACAAACTCAGCTTAGGTTTGGGGACATAGGTATGGCAGGCCCAATCACAAACCATGAGAAGAACTCTTAAGGATATGAAGAAAGAGCGAGTCTGAGGCACTTGCTCAGGATTTTGTCTCTGGATTTTCTATCAACGATGGCCGTGGAATGTGGGGAGGCCTCATGGGCCATGAACGAAACTTCCTTTCTGTGGATATGGCCCAGTCCAAATTGTTTTTCGTCAATCTGTGGGATGGGAGGTCTCCTTTCAGGTTTGTTACCTCAGGTGTCCCAACTAAGAGGAATTCCAAGGGAGAGCCCTGGTGAAGAGTGAAGGGACAACCCAAACTTGGTTAAAAATTGGGGCCTAGGTGCATGTAGTCCCAGTAGCTGTCTCTTTTCTAGCCACTGAGAGGCCTTACTTGAGGACTGGGCTCAGGCTGAGGGTTAAAATGTGTGTTTGTGACCAATGTGCCCCACGAGCATGGGCCACAATGGTTTCAACTACACTGAACTTTGGACAACATGCCAATCATAAGGATTCTTGCCATGGGGAATGAGTTCTGATTTCTGCATCATTTTCAACCCTGGGCAGTGGTTGGAGATAAGGTCTAGGTTGTAATGTCTGAAAATTACCGTTGGGAAGAGATGGCGACCTAAGTCCATGGCGGGTCTGATGTGCTCAGTGTGCGGTCAGCTGCCTTGGTGTTGGTCAGAAAGTTCGAGCTCAGGTTGTGTCAGACAGTGCATTAGTGCCCAGGTTAGACTGTATAATTTGGGTACAGTCGAGTGCCGTGTAGGTTTTCTGCCTTTGAGGTGCCTGGGGAGATCATTAGGCAAGATATTTTTCTAGAGGGCAGGCAGGGTGCTGCATTGTGTGTCCGGAATTGCCAAACGTGAGGGCTTCTGGGCCACGAGTGTGAGGACATAAGTCTGAGAACACAAGCTAGACATTGGCTTCAGGCCGAGGGCACGGCAGGTACCCCCTGCACATCTGAATTACATCTCATGCATCTGAAGTCACGGCGAGGATCAGACGTTGGCTCAGCTTAGAGTTTCTGTGCATGACTGCCCCTTCATGAACGGAGGGGAATCTCAAGGACATGGAGGTTTTCCCATGTTGGGACTTGTGGGATGCCCCCTTCAAGGATTCCTTCTGAGGCACAATTGAGATCTGTTTGGCAGCTCCAGGACATCCCATATGGAATGAATCCAGAGCACCGTTCGAGGATGGATGCCAGGGAAGCCCGGCTCGCATTCCAATTGTCTCCTAGCAACAAGACAGTTGAGATCGGAATCTCAGCGGGAGTAACCGCGGTGGCTGAGTTAAAATGGATTTTCTTGAGGATGGGGCTTAATGTGTGTTTGTGTTCATGAGGGCCTTGGAATGGGGCGGTGGCACCGGGACCCCGAAGTATTCTCCTAAGCTTTTGACATAGCTCCCAGCACAAGTTTCCTTGTGGAGCCGAGATTTGTTCTGATGTGTGTCTCACGAAACCCCCTATGCTGGTCTTGGAATCCAGGCTTTTGAGGAGACATGCCTGTAAACCAAATCAATGGATCCGATTATGGCCTACGGTTGTCTGGTTCCATCTTCTTCTCTGGGGACATCCATCTATGGTATGTGGAGGTAGATGCTCTGTTGGTGTCAGACCGCCCTTGTTTGACCCGGGAGACCTACACTATTGGTATGGCCTCAGGGAATTTGGAGCTTTCTCCTAATTTGTACGATTTTGGACAATGGATGGGCAGGTTTCCTATGCATTGGGTAGGAAAAGTCCTAACGTCTGGATTCAGGGGCCCCAGCCTGGATGGTGTGTGGCCCAGGACTTTGAGGACAGAAGTCTGAATACACAAACTCAACTTAGGTTTTGGGGACGTAGGTATGGCAGGCCCAATATACAAACCATGAGAATAAATCTTCAGGATATGAAGAAAGAGCGAGTCTGAGGCACTTGCTCAGGCTTTTGTCTCTGGATTTTGTATCAATGATGGCCGTGGTATGTGGTGAGGCTTCAAGGGCCATGGACGAATCTTTGTCTTTGTGGATTTGGCCCGGTCCCAATTGTTTTTCGTCAATCTGTGGGATGGGAGGTGTTCTTTCAGTTCTATTTCCTCTGGTGTTCCAACCACAGAAGAATTCCAAAGCAGAACCCTTGGAGATTGAAGGGACAACACAAAATATGTTTAAAAATTGAGGCCTAAGGTCATGGCAGGCCCAATATGCTGTCTCTTCATCCAGCCACTAAGAGGCCTTACTTGAGGACTGGGCTCAGGCCGAGGGTCACAATTTGTGTTTATGACCAATGTGGCCTGCGAGCATGGGCGGGGCCTCATGGGCCAATCTGGTTTCAAGTACACTGAACTTTGGACAACATGCCAATCATAAGGTTTCTTGCCATGGGGATGGAGTTCTTATTTCTGCATCATTTTCAACCCTGGGCCGTAGTAGGAGATAAGGTCTAGGTTCTGAAGCCTGAAAACCGCCTTTGGGAAGAGATGACGACCTAAGGCCATGGAAGGTCTGATGTGCGCAGTATGCGGTCAGCTGCCTGGGTGTTGGTCAGGAAGTTCGGGCTCAGGTTGTGTCAGACAGTGCATTAGTGCCCAGGTTAGACTGTATAATTTGGATGCAGTCGAGTTCAGTGTATGGTGTTCCGCAATGAGGAGCCTGGGCAGCTCATTAGGCAAGATATTTTTCTAGAGGGCAGGCAGAGTGCTGCATTGTGGGTCCGGAATTGCCAAACTTGAGGGCTTCTGGGCCAGGAGTGTGAGGACAGAAGTCTGAGAACACAAGCTAAACTTGGGCTTCAGGCCGAGGGCACGGCAGGTACCCCCTGCAAATCTGAAACGATATCTCATGCATCAGAAGTCACGGTGAGGATCAGACGTAAGCTCTGGTTGGAGTTTCTGTGCATGACTGCCCCTTCATGAACGGAGCGGAATCTCAAGGCCATGGAGGTTTTCCCACGTTGGGAGTTGTGGGATGCCCCCTTCAAGCATTCCTTCTGCGGGACAAAGGAGAATTGTTAGGCAGCTGCAAAACAGCACATATGGAATGACTCCAGAGCACCGTTCGAGGATGGATGCCAGGTAAGCCTGCCTCGCATTCCAATTGTCTCCTAGCAACAAGACAGTTGAGATAGGATGGCTCTGCGGGATCAATCGGGGTGGCTGAGTTGAAATGGACTTTCCAGAGGATGGGGCCTAATGTGTGTTTTTGTCCATGAGGGCCTTGGAATGGGGCGGTGACACCGGGACCCTGAAGTATTCTCCTAAGCTTTTGACATAGGTCCCATGCACAGTTTCCTTGTGGAGACGAGATTTGTTCTGATGGGTGCCTCAGGAAACCCCCTATGCTGGTCTTCGAAACCAGGCATTTGAGGAGACATGCCTGTAAACCAAAGCAATAGATCCGATTTTGGCCTAGGGTCCTGTCTGTTTCCATCTCCTTCTCTGGGGACATCCATCTATGGTATGAGTGGATGTAGATGCTCACCTGGTGTCAGACCGCCCTTGTTTGTCCCGGGAAACGTACACTATAGGGATGGCCTCGGGGACTTTGGAGAATTCTCCTAATTTGTACGATTTTGGACAATGAATGGGCAGAATTCCTATTCATTGGGTAGGCACAATCCTAATGGGTGGCTTCAGGGGCCCCAGCCTGGATGGTGTGTGGCCCAGGACTTTGAGGACAGAAGTCTGAAAACACAAACTCAGCTTAGGTTTTGGGACGTAGGTATGGCAGGCCCAATCTACAAACCATGAGAAGAACTCTTCAGGATATGAAGAAAGAGCGAGTCTGAGGCGCTTGCTCAGGGTATGGTCTCTGGATTTTGTGTCAAAGAAGGCCGTGGATTGTGGGGAGGCCTCATGGGCCATGGACGAATCTTCTTCTCTGTGGATTTGGCCCGGTCCCAATTGTTTTTCGTCAATCTGTGGGATGGGAGGTCTCCTTTCAGGTTTGTTACCTCAGGTGTCCCAACCAAAGAGGAATTCCAAAGCAGAGCCCTGGGGAAGAGTGAAGGGACAACCCAAAATATGGTTAAAAATTGGGGCCAAGGGGCATGACTGGCCAAATATGCTGTCTCTTCATCGAGCCACTGAGAGGCCTGTGTTCAGGCTGAGGGTCACAATGTGTGTTTGTGACCAATATGGCCCGCGAGCATGGGCGGGGCCTCATGGGCCACACTGGTTTCAACTACACTGAACTTTGGACAACATGCCAATCATAAGGATTCTTGCCATGGGGAAGGAGTTCTGATTTCTGCATCATTTTCAACCCTGGGCAGTGGTTGGAGATAAGGTCTAGGTTCTGAAGCCTGAAAAGCAATTGGGAAGAGATGACGACCTAAGGCTATGGCAGGTCTATTGTGCTCAGTGTGCGGTCAGCTGCCTGGGTGTTGGTCAGGAAGTTCGGGCTCATGTTGTGTCAGACAGTTCATTAGTGCGAGTTTAGACTGTATAATTTGGGTACAGTCGAGTGCCTGTAGGTTGTTCCGCATTTGAGGAGCTGGGCAGCTCATTAGGCAAGATATTTTTCTAGAGGGCAGGCAGAGTGCTGCATTTTGGGTCCGGAATTGCCAAACGTGAGGGCTTCTGGGCCAGGAGTGTGAGGACAGAAGTCTGAGAACACGAGCTAGACTTGGGCTTCAGGCCGTGGTCACGGTAGGTACTCCCTGCAAATCTGAAACGATATCTCATGCATCAGAAGTCACGGCGAGGATCAGGCGTTGGCTCTGGTTGGAGTTTCTGTGCATGACTGCCCCTTCATGAACGGAGCGAAATCTCAAGGCCATGGAGGTTTTCCCACGTTGGGAGTTGTGGGATGCCCACTTCAAGCATTCCTTCTGCGGGACAATTGAGACCTGTTGGGCAGCTCCATGACATCCCATATGGAATGACTCCAGAGCACCGTTCGAGGATGGATGCCAGGGAAGCCCGCCTCGCATTCCAATTGTCTCCTAGCAACAAGACAGTTGAGATAGGATGGCTCTGCTGGAGCAACAGGGGTGGCTGAGTTAAAATGGACGTTCCTGAGGATGGGGCCTAATGTGTGTTTGTGTCCATGAGGGCGTTGGAATGGGGCGGTGGCACCGGGACCCTGAAGTATTCTCCTAAGCTTTTGACATAGCTCCCATGCACAGTTTCCTTGTGGAGACGAGATTTGTTCTGATGGGTGCCTCAGGAAACCCCCTATGCTGGGCTTGGAATTCAGGCATTTGAGGAGACATGCCTGTAATCCAAAGCAATGGATCCTATTTTGGCCTAGGGTCCTGTCTGTTTCCATCTCCTTCTCTGGGGACATCCATCTATGGTATGAGAGGAGGTAGATGCTCAGCTGGTGTCAGACCGCCCTCGTTTGTCCCGGGAGACCTACACTATACGGATGGCCTCGGGGACTTTGGAGGGTTCTCCTAATTTGTACGATTTTGGATAATGGAATGGGCAGAATTCATATTCATTGGGTAGGCACAGTCCTAATGAGTGGCTTCAGGGTTCCCAGCCTGGATGGTGTATGGCCCAGGAATTTTGAGGACAGAAGTCTGAAAACACAAACTCAGCTTAGGTTTTGGGGACGTAGGTATGGCAGGCCCAATCTACAAACCATGAGAAGAACTCTTCAGGATATGAAGAAAGAGCGAGTCTGAGGTGCTTGCTCAGGCTTTTGTCCCTGGATTTTGTATCAACGATGGCCGTGGAATGTGGGGAGGCCTCATGGGCCATGGACGAATCTTCCTCTCTGTGGATTTGGCCCAGTCCCAAATGTTTTTCGTCAATCTGTGGGATGGGAGGTCTCCTTTCAGGTTTGTTACCTCAGGTGTCCCAACCAAAGAGGAATTCCAAAGCAGAGCCCTGGGGAAGAGTGAAGGGACAACCCAAAATATGGTTAAAAATTGGGGCCTAGGGGCATGACAGGCCAAATATGCTGTCTCTTAATCGAGCCACTGAGAGGCCTGGGTTCAGGCTGAGGGTCACAATGTGTGTTTGTGACCAATGTGGCCCGCGAGCATGGGCGGGGCCTCATGGGCCACATTGGTTTCAACTACACTGAACTTTGGACGACATGCCAATCATAAGGATTCTTGCCATTGGGAAGGAGTTCTGATTTCTGCATCATTTTCAACCCTGGGCCGTAGTAGGAGATAAGGTCTAGGTTCTGAAGCCAGAAAAGCAATTGGGAAGAATGACGACCTAAGGCGATGGCAGGTTTGTTGTCCTCAAGGTGCGGTCACCTGCCTTGGTGTTGGTCAGGAAGGTCGGGCTCTTTTTGTGTTATTCAGTGCATTAGTGCCCAGTTTAGACTGTATAATTTGGGTACAGTCGAGTGCCTGTAGGTTGTTCCGCATTTGAGGAGCCTGGGCAGCTCATTAGGCAAGATATTTTTCTAGAGGTCAGGCAGAGTGCTGCATTGTGGGTCCGGAATTGCCAAACTTGAGGGCTTCTGGGCCAGGAGTGTGAGGACAGAAGTCTGAGAACACAAGCTAGACTTGGGCTTCAGGCCGAGGGCACGGCAGGTACCCCCTGCACATCTGAAACGATATCTCATGCATCAGTAGTCACAGCGAGGATCAGGCGTTGGCTCTGGTTGGAGTTTCTGTGCATGACTCCCCCTTCATGAATGGAGCGGAATCTCAAGGCCATGGAAGTTTGCCCACGTTGGGAGTTGTGGGATGGCCCCTTCAAGGATTCCTTCTGCGGGACATTTGAGACCTGTTGGGCAGCTCCAAAATATCCCATATGGAATGACTCTAGAGCACCGTTTGAGGATGGATGCCAGGGAAGCCCGCCTCGCATTCCAATTGTCTCCTAGCAACAAGACAGTTGAGATCGGATGGCTCTGTGGGAGCAACCGGGGTGGCTGAGTTGAAATGGACTTTCCTGAGCATGGGGCCTAATGTGTGTTTGTGTCCATGAGGACCTTGGAATGGGGCGGTGGCACTGGGACTCTGAAGTATTCTCCTAAGGTTTTGACATAGGTCCCATGCACAAGTTTCCTCGTGCAGACGAGATTTTTTCTGATGGGTGCCTCAGGAAACCCCCTAAGCTGGTATTGGTATCCAGGATTTTGAGGAGACAGGCCTATAAACCAAAGCAATGGATCCGATTATGGCCTAGGGTCCTGTCTGGTTTCATCTCCTTCTCTGGGGACATCCATCTATGGTCTGAGTGGAGGTAGATGCTCAGCTGGTGTCAGACCCCCCCTTGTTTGTCCACAGAAACCTACATATTGGGATGGCCTCGGGGACTTTGGAGGGTTCTCCTAATTTGTACGATTTTGGACAATGGAAGGGGCAGAATTCCCATGCATGGGGTAGGCACAGTCCTAATGTGTGGCTCCAGGGGCCCCAGCCTGGAGGGTGTGTGGCCCAGGACTTGAGGACAGAAGTCTGAAAACACAGACTCAGCTTAGGTTTGGGGACGTAGGTATGGCAGGCCCAATCTACAAACCATGAGAAGAACTCTTAAGGATATGAAGATGGAGCGAGTCTGAGGTGTTGCTCAGGCTTTTGTGTCTGTATTTTGTATCAACGATGGCCGTGGAATGTGGGGAGGCCTCATGTGCCAAGGACGAATCTTCCTCTCTGTGGATTTGGCCCAGTCCCAATTGTTTTTCGTCAATCTGTGGGATGGGAAGTCTCCTTTCAGGTTTGTTACCTCAGGTGTCCCAACCAACGAGGAATTCCAAAGCGGAGCCCTGGGGAAGAGTGAAGTGAAAACCCAAATATGGTAAAAAATTGGGGCCTAGGGGCATGACAGGCCAAATATGCTGTCTCTTAATCGAGCCACTGAGAGGCCCGGGTTCAGGCTGAGGGTCACAATGTGTGTTTGTGACCAATGTGGCCCGCGAGCATGGGCGGGGCCTCATGGGCCACACTGGTTTCAACTACACTGAACTTTGGACAAACTGCCAATCATAAGGATTCTTGCCATGGGGAAGGAGTTCTGACTTCGCATCATTTTCAACCCTGGGCAGTGGTTGGAGATAAGGTCTAGGTTCTGAAGCCTGAAAAGCAATTGGGAAGAGATGACGACCTAAGGCCATGGCAGGTCTGTTGTGCTCAGTGTGCGGTCAGCTGCCTGGGTGTTGGTCAGGAAGTTCGGGCTCATGTTGTTTTAGACAGTGAATTAGTGCCCAGTTTAGACTGTATAATTTGGGTACAGTCGAGTGCCTGTAGGTTGTTCCGCATTTGATAAGCCTGGGCAGCTCATTAGGCAAGATATTTTTCTAGAAGTCAGGCAGAGTGCTGCATTGTGGGTCCGGAATTGCCAAACTTGAGGGCTTCTGGGCCAGGAGTGTGAGGACAGAAGTCTGAGAACACAAGCTAGACTTGGGCTTCAGGCCGAGGGCACGGCAGGTACCCCCTGCACATCTGAAACGATATCTCATGCATCAGAAGTCACGGCGAGGATCAGGCGTTGGCTCTGGTTGGAGTTTCTGTGCATGACTCCCCCTTCATGAATGGAGCGGAATCTCAAGGCCATGGAGGTTTTCCCAAGTTGGGAGTTGTGGGATGCCCCCTTCAAGGATTCCTTTTGCGGGACAATTGAGACCTGTTGGGCAGTTCCAAAACATCCCATATGGAATGACTCTAGAGCACCGTTCGAGGATGGATGCCGGGGAAGTACGCCTCGCATTCCATTTGTCTCCTAGCAACAAGACAGTTGAGATCGGATGGCTCTGCGGGAGCAACCGGGGTGGCTGAGTTGAAATGGACTTTCCTGAGCATGGGGCCTAATGTGTGTTTGTGTCCATGAGGACCTTGGAATGCGGCGGTGGCACCGGGACTCTGAAGTATTCTCCTAAGGTTTTGACATAGGTCCCTTGCACAAGTCTCCTCGTGGAGACGAGATTTTTTCTGATGGGTGCCTCAGGAAACCCCCTAAGCTGGTATTGGTATCCAGGATTTTGAGGAGACAGGCCTGTAAACCAAAGCAATGGATCCGATTATGGCCTAGGGTCCTGTCAGGTTCCATCTCCTTCTCTGGGGACATCCATCTATGGTCTGAGTGGAGGTAGATGCTCAGCTGGTGTCAGACCCCCCCTTGTTTGTCCACAGAAACCTACATATTGGGATGGCCTCGGGGACTTTGGAGGGTTCTCCTAATTTGTACGATTTTGGACAATAAAATGGGAAGAATTCCCATGCATGGTGTAGGCACAGTCCTAATGTGTGGCTCCAGGGGCCCCAGCCTGGAGGTTGTGTGGCCCAGGACTTTGAGGACAGAAGTCTGAAAACACAAACTCAGCTTAGGTTTGGGGACGTAGGTATGGCAGGCCCAATCTACAAACCATGAGAAGAACTCTTCAGGATATGAAGAAAGAGCGAATCTGAGGCACTTGCTCAGGTTTTGGTCTCTGGATTTTGTGTCAAAGATGGCCGTGGATTGTGGGGAAGCCTCATGGGCCATGGACGAATCTTTTTCTCTGTGGATTTGGCCCGGTCCCAATTGTTTTTCGTCAATCTGTGGGATGGGAGGTCTCCTTTCAGGTTTGTTACCTCAGGTGTCCCAACCAAAGAGGAATTCCAAAGCAGTGAAGGGACAAAGAGTGAAGGGACAACCCAAACTATGGTTAAAATTGGGGGCCAAGGGCATGGAAGGCCCCATAGGCTGTCTCTTCATCCAGCCACTAAGAGGCCATACTTGAGGACTGGGCTCAGGCTGAGGGTCACAATGTGTGTTTGTGACCAATGTGGACCGCGACCATGGGCAGGGACTCATGGGCCACACTGGTTTCAACTACACTGAAATTTGGACAACATGCCAATCACAAGGTCTGTTGCCATGGGGAAGGAGTGCTGATTTCTGCATCATTTTCAACCCTGGGCAGTGTTTGGAGATAAGGTCTAGGTTCGTAAGCCTGAAAACCGCAGTTGGGAAGAGATGATGACCTAAGGCCATGGTGGGTCTGATGTGCTCAGTGTGCGGTCAGCTGCCTGGTTGTTGGACAGGAGTTTCGGGCTCAGGTTGTGTCAGACAGTGCATTAGTGCCCAGGTTAGGCTATATAATTTGGGTACAGTCGAGTGCCGTGTATATTGATCCTCATTTGAGGTGACTGGGCAGCTCAATAGGCAAGATATTTTTTCTAAGGGTAGGCAGAGTGCTGCATTGTGGGTCTGGAATTACCAAACTTGAGGGCTTCTGGGCTAGTAGTGTGAGGACAGAAGTCTGAGAACACAAGCTAGACTTGGGCTTCAGGCCGAGGGCAAGGCAGGTACCCCTTGCACATCTGAACCAATATCTCATGCATCTGAAGTCACGGAGAGGATCAGACGTTGGCTCAGGTTGTAGTTTCTGTGCATGACTGCCCCTTCATGAACGGAGAGGAATTTCAAGGCCAAGGAGGTTTTCCCACGTGGGAGGTGTGGGTTGCCCCCTTCAAGGATTCCTTCTGCGGGACAATTGAGTCCTGTTGTGCAGCTTAAAAACTATGCATATGGAATGACTCCAGAGGACTGTTTGAGGATGGATGCCAGGGAAGCCCGCCTCGCATTCCATTTGTCTCCTAGCAACATGACAGTTGAGATCGGATGACTCTGTGGGAGCAACCGGGGTGGCTGTGTTGAAATGGACTTTCCTGAGCATGGGGCCTAATGTGTGTTTGTGTCCATGAGGACCTTGAAATGGGGCGGTGGCACCGGGACTCTGAAGTATTCTCCTAAGATTTTGACATAGGTCCCATGCACAAGTTTCCTCCTGGTGAAGATTTTTTCTGATGGGTGCCTCAGGAAACCCCCTATGCTGATATTGGAATCCAGGATTTTGAGGAGACATGCCTGTAAACAAAGCAATGGATCCGATTATGGCCTAGGGTCCTGTCTGGTTCCATCTCCTTCTCTGGGGACGTCCATCTATGGTATGTGTGGAGGTAGATGCTCAGCAGGTGTCAGACCGCCCTTGTTTGTCCACAGAGACCTACATATTGGGATGGCCTCAGGGAATTTGGAGGGTTCTCCTAATTTGTACAATTTTGGACAATGCAATGGGCAGAATTCCCAAGCATGGGGTAGGCACAGTCCTAATGTGTGGCTCCAGGGGCCCCAGCCTGGAGGGTGTGTGGCCCAGGAATTTGAGGACAGAAGTCGGAAAACACAAACTCAGCTTAGGTTTGGGGACATAGGTATGGCAGGCCCAATCTCAAACCATAATAAGAACTCTTCAGGATATGAAGAAAGAGCGAATCTGAGGCGCTTGCTCAGGCTTTGTTCTCTGGATTTTGTGTCAACGATGGCCGTGGAATGTGGGGAGGCCTCATGGGACATGGACGTATCTTCCTCTCTGTGGATTTGGCCCGGTCCCAATAGTTTTTCGTCAATCTGTGTGATGGGAGGTCTCCTTTCAGGTTTGTTACCTCAGGTGTACCACCAAAGAGGAATTCCAAAGCAGAGCCCTGGGGAAGAGTGAAGGGACAACCTAAATTATGGTTAAAATTTGGGGCCTAGGGGCATGGCAGGTCCCATATGCTGTCTCTTCATCCAGCCACTGAGAGGCATTCCTTGAGGACTGGGCTCAGGCTGAGGGTCACAATGTGTGTTTGTGACCAATGTGGCCCGCGAGCATGGGCGGGGCCTCATGGGCCACACTGGTTTAAACTACACTGATGTTTGGACAACATGCCAATCACAAGGTCTCTTGCCATGGGGAATGAGTTCTGATTTCTGCATCATTTTCAATCCTGGGCAGTGGTTGGAGATAAGGTCTAGGTTCTGAATACTGAAAACAGCAGTTGGGAAGAGATGATGACCTAAGGCCATGGCGGGTCTGATGTGCTAAATGTGCGGTCAACTGCCTGGTTGATGGTCAGGAATTTCGGGCTCAGGTTGAGTCAGACAGTGCATTAGTGCTCATGTTAGACTATATAATTTGGGTACAGTCGAGTGCCGTATAGGTTGATCCTTATTTTAGGTGCCCGGGCAGTTCATTAGGCAAGATATTTTTTCTAGAGGGCAGGCAGAGTGCTGCATTTTGGGTCCGGAATTGCCAAACGTGAGGGCTTCTGGGCCAGTAGTGTGAGGACAGAAGTCTGAGACCACAAGCTAGATTTGGGCTTCAGGCCGAGGGCAAGGCAGGTACGCCCTGCACATCTGAACCAATATCTCATGCATCTGAAGTCACGGCGAGGATCAGACGTTGGCTCAGGTTGTAGTTTCTGTGCATTACTGCCCCTTCATGAACAGAGAGGCATCTCAAGGCCATGGAGGTTTTCCCTCGTTGGGAGTTGTGGGATGCCCCCTTCAAGTATTCCTTCTGCGACACAATTGAGACCTTTTGGGCAGCTCCAAAACATCCCACATGGAATGACTCCAGAGCACCATTCAAGGATGGATGCCAGGGAAGCCCTCCTCGCATTCCAATTGCCTCTAGCAACAAGACAGTTGAGGTCGGATGGCTCTGGGGGAGTAACCGGGGTGGCTGAGTTGAAATGGACGTTCGTGAGTATGGGGCCTAATGTGTGTTTGTGTCCATGAGGACATTGGAATGGGGCGGTGGCACCGGGACTCTGAAGTATTTTCCTAAGGTTTTGACATAGGTCCCATGCACAAGTTTCCTCGTGGAGGCGAGATTTTTTCTGATGGGTGCCTAAGGAAACCCCCTATACTGGTATTGGAATCCAGGCTTTTGAGGAGACATGCCTGTAAACCAAAGCAATGGATCCGATTATGGCCTAGGGTCCTGTCTGGTACCATATCCTTCTCTGGGGACGTCCATCTATGGTATGAGTGGAGGTAGATGCTCAGCTGATGTCACACCGCCCTTGTTTGTCCACAGAGACCTACATATTGGGATGGCCTCGGGGACATTGGAGGGTTCTTTTAATTTGTACAATTTTGGACAATGGAATGGGCAGAATTCCCATGCATGGGGTAGGCACAGTCCTAATTTGTGGCTCCAGGGGCCCCAGCCTTGAGGGTGTGTGGCCCAGGACTTCGAGGACAGAAGTCTGAAAACACAGACTCAGCTTAGGTTTGGGGACATAGGTATGGCAGACCCAATCTACAAACCATGAGAAGAACTCTTCAGGATATGAAGAAAGAGCGAGTCTGAGGCGCTTGCTCAGGCTTTGGTCTCCGGATTTTGTGTCAACGATGGCCGTGGAATGAGGGGAGGCCTCATGGGCAATGTACGAATCTTCCTCTCTGTGGATTTGGCCCATCCCCAATAGTTTTTCGTCAATCTGTGTGATGGGAGGTCTCCTTTCAGGTTTGTTACCTCAGGTGTCCCAACCAAAGAGGAATTCCAAAGCAGAGCCCTGGCAAGAGTGAAGGGACAACCCAAACTATGGTTAAAATTTGGGGCCTACGGGCATGGCCGGTCCCATATGCTGTCTCTTCATCCAGCCACTGAGAGGCCTTACTTGAGTACTGCGATCAGGCTGAGGGTCCCAATGTGTGTTTGTGACCAATGTGGCTCGCGAGCATGGTCGGGGCCTCATGGGCCACACTGGTTTCAAGTACACTGAAGTTTGGACAACATGCCAATCAAAAGGTCTCTTGCCTTGGGGAAGGAGTTCTGATTTCTGCATCATTTTCAACCCTGGGCAGTGGTTGGAGATAAGGTCTAGGTTCGGAAGCCTGAAAACCACAGTTGGGAGGAGAAGATGACCTAAGGCCATGGTGGGTCTGATGTGCTCAGTGTGCGGTCAGCTACCTGGTTGTTGGTCAGGAGTTTCGGGCTCAGGTTGTGTCAGACAGTGCATTAGTGCCCAGGTTAGGCTATATAATTTGGGTACAGTCGAGTGCCGTGTATATTGATCCTCATTTGAGGTGACTGGGCAGCTCAATAGGCAAGATATTTTCTAAGGGCAGGCAGAGTGCTGCATTGTGGGTCCGGAATTACCAAACTTGAGGGCTTCTGGGCTAGTAGTGTGAGGACAGAAGTCTGAGAACACAAGCTAGACTTGGGCTTCAGGCCGAGGGCAAGGCAGGTACCCCTTGCACATCTGAACCAATATCTCATGCATCTGAAGTCACGGAGAGGATCAGACGTTGGCTCAGGTTGTAGTTTCTGTGCATGACTGCCCCTTCATGAACGGAGAGGAATTTCAAGGCCAAGGAGGTTTTCCCACGTGGGAGTTGTGGTTTTCCCCCTTCAAGGATTCCTTCTGCGTGACAATTGAGACCTGTTGTGCAGCTTAAAAACTATCCATATGGAATGACTCCAGAGGACTGTTCGAGGATGGATGCCAGGGAAGCCCGCCTCGCATTCCATTTGTCTCCTAGCAACATGACAGTTGAGATCGGATGGCTCTGTGGGAGCAACCGGGGTGGCTGTGTTGAAATGGACTTTCCTGAGCATGGGGCCTAATGTGTGTTTGTGTCCATGAGGACCTTGGAATGGGGTGGTGGCACCGGGACTCTGAAGTATTCTCCTAAGATTTTGACATAGGTCCCATGCACAAGTTTCCTCCTGGTGAAGATTTTTTCTGATGGGTGCCTCAGGAAACCCCCTATGCTGATATTGGAATCCAGGATTTTGAGGAGACATGCCTGTAAACAAAAGCAATGGATCCGATTATGGCCTAGGGTCCTGTCTGGTTCCATCTCCTTCTCTGGGGACGTCCATCTATGGTATGAGTGGAGGTAGATGCTCAGCACGTGTCAGACCGCCCTTGTTTGTCCACAGAGACCTACATATTGGGATGGCCTCAGGGAATTTGGAGGGTTCTCCTAATTTGTACAATTTTGGACAATGGAATGGGCAGAATTCCCATGCATTGGGTAGGCACAGTCCTAATGTGTGGCTCCAGGGGCCCCAGCCTGGAGGGTGTGTGGCCCAGGAATTTGAGGACAGAAGTCGGAAAACACAAAATCAGCTTAGGTTTGGGGACATAGGTATGGCAGGCCCAATCTCAAACCATAAGAAGAACTCTTCAGGATATGAAGAAAGAGCGAATCTGAGGCGCTTGCTCAGGCTTTGGTCTCTGGATTTTGTGTCAACGATGGCCGTGGAATGTGGGGAGGCTTCATGGGACATGGACGTATCTTCCTCTCTGTGGATTTGGCCCGGCCCCAATAGTTTTTCGTCAATCTGTGTGATGGGAGGTCTCCTTTCAGGTTTGTTACCTCAGGTGTACCAACCAAAGAGGAATTCCAAAGCAGAGCCCTGGGGAAGAGTGAAGGGACAACCCAAATTATGGTTAAAATTTGGGGCCTAAGGCCATGGCAGGTCCCATATGCTGTCTCTTCATCCAGCCACTGAGAGGCATTCCTTGAGGACTGGGCTCAGGCTGAGGGTCAAAATGTGTGTTTGTGACCAATGTGGCCCGTGAGCATGGGCGGGGCCTCATGGGCCACACTGGTTTAAACTACACTGAAGTTTGGACAACATGCCAATCACAAGGTCTCTTGCCATGGGGAAAGAGTTCTGATTTCTGCATCATTTTCAATCCTGGGCAGTGGTTGGAGATAAGTTCTAGGTTCTGAATACTGAAAACCGCAGTTGGGAAGAGATGATGACCTAAGGCCATGGCGGGTCTGATGTGCTAAATGTGCGGTCAGCTGCCTGGTTGATGGTCAGGAATTTCGGGCTCAGGTTGAGTCAGACAGTGCATTAGTGCTCTGGTTAGACTATATAATTTGGGTACAGTCGAGTGCCGTATAGGTTGATCCTTATTTGAGGTGCCCGGGCAGTTCATTAGGCAAGATATTTTTTCTAGAGGGAAGGCAGAGTGCTGCATTTTGAATCCGGAATTGCCAAACGTGAGGGCTTCTGGGCCAGTAGTGTGAGGACAGAATTCTGAGACCACAAGCTAGATTTGGGCTTCAGGCCGAGGGCAAGGCAGGTACGCCCTGCACATCTGAACCCATATCTCATGCATCTGAAGTCACGGCGAGGATCAGACGTTGGCTCAGGTTGAAGTTTCTTTGCATGACTGCCCCTTCATGAACGGAGAGGAATCTAAAGGCCATGGAGTTTTTCCCACGCTGGGAGTTGTGGGATGCCCCCTTCAAGGATTCCTTCTGCGGGACAATTGAGACCTGTTGGGCAGCTCCAAAACATCCCATATGGAATGACTCCAGAGCACCGTTCGAGGATGGATGCCAGGGAAGACCGCCTCGCATTCCAATTGTCTCCTAGCAACAAGACAGTGGAGATCGGATGGCTCTGCGGGAGCAACCAGGGTGGCTGAGTTGAAATGGACTTTCCTGAGCATGGGGCCTAATTTGTGTTTGTGTCCATGAGGACCTTGGAATGGGGCGGTGGCACTGGGACTCTGAAGTATTCTCCTACGATATTTACATAGGTCCCATGCACAAGTTTCCTCGTGGAGACGAGATTTTTTCTGATGGGTGCCTCAGGAAACCCCCTATGCTGGTATTGGAATCCAGGCTTTTGAGGAGACATGCTTTTAAAGCAAAGCAATGGATCCGATTATGGCGTAGGGTCCTCTCTGGTTCCATCTCCTTCTCTGGGGACATCCATCTATAGTATGAGTGGAGGTAGATGCTAAGCTGGTGTCAGACCGCCCTTCTTTGACCACAGAGACCTAGATATTGGGATGGCCTCGGGGACTTTGGAGGGTTCTCCTAATTTGTACAATTTTGGACAAAGAAGGGGCAGAATTCCCATGCATGGGGTAGGCACAGTCCTAATGTGTGGCTCCAGGGGCCCCAGCCTGGAGGGTGTGTGGTCAGGACTTGAGGACAGAAGTCTGAAAACACAGACTCAGCTTAGGTTTGGGGACGTAGGTATGGCAGGCCCAATCTACAAACCATATGAAGAACTCTTCACGATATGAAGAAAGAGCGAGTCTGAGGCGTTGCTCAGGCTTTTGTGTCTGTATTTTGTATCAACGATGGCCGTGGAATGTGGGGAGGCCTCATGGGCCAAGGACGAATCTTCCTCTCTGTGGATTTGGCCCAGTCCCAATAGTTTTTCGTCAATCTGTGGGATGGGAGGTCTCCTTTCAGGTTTGTTACCTCAGGTGTCCCAACCAAAGAGGAATTCCAAAGCAGAGCCCTGGGGAAGAGTGAAGGGACAACCCAAATATGGTTAACAATTGGGGCCTAGGGGCATGACAGGCCAAATATGCTGTCTCTTAATCGAGCCACTGAGAGGCCCGGGTTCAGGCTGAGGGTCACAATGTGTGTTTGTAACCAATGTGGCCCGCGAGCATGGGCGGGGCCTCATGGGCCACACTGGTTTCAACTACACTGAACTTTGGACCACATGCCAATCATAAGGATTCTTGCCATGGGGAAGGAGTACTGATTCTGCATCATTTTCAACCCTGGGCAGTGGTTGGTGATAAGGTCTAGGTTCTGAAGCCTGAAAAGCAATTGGGAAGAGATGACGACCTAAGGCCATGGCAGGTCTGTTGTGCTCAGTGTGCTGTCAGCTTCCTGGGTGTTGGTTAGGAAGATCGGGCTCATGTTGTGTTAGACAGTGCATTACTGCCCAGTTTAGACTGTATAATTTGGGTACAGTCGAGTGCCTGTACTTTGTTCCGCATTTGAGGAGCCTGGGCAGCTCATTAGGCAAGATATTTTTCTAGAGGTCAGGCAGAGTGCTGCATTGTGGGTCCGGAATTGCCAAACTTGAGGGCTTCTGGGCCAGGAGTGTTAGGACAGAAGTCTGAGAACACAAGCTAGACTTGGGCTTCAGGCCGAGGGCACGGCAGGTACCCCCTGCACATCTGAAACGATATCTCATGCATCAGAAGTCACGGCGAGGATCAGGCGTTGGCTCTGGTTGGAGTTTCTGTGCATGACTCCCCCTTCATGAATGGAGCGGAATCTCAAGGCCATGGAGGTTTTCCCAAGTTGTGAGTTGTGGGATGCCCCCTTCAAGGATTCCTTTTGCGGGACAATTGAGACCTGTTGGGCAGCTCCAAAACAACCCATATGGAATGACTCTAGAGCACCGTTCGAGGATGGATGCCGGGGAAGCCCGCCTCACATTCCAAATGTCTCCTAGCAACAAGACAGTTGAGATCGGATGGCTCTGCGGGAGCAACCGGGGTGGCTGAGTTGAAATGGACTTTCCTGAGCATGGGGCCTAATGTGTGTTTGTGTCCATGAGGACCTTGGAATGGGGCGGTGGCACTGGGACTCTGAAGTATTCTCCTAAGGTTTTGACATAGGTCCCATGCACAAGTCTCCTCGTGGAGACGAGATTTTTTCTGATGGGTGCCTCAGGAAACCTCCTAAGCTGGATTTGGTATCCAGGATTTTGAGGAGACAGGTCTGTAAACCAAAGCAATGGATCCGATTATGGCCTAGGGTCCTGTCAGGTTCCATCTCCTTCTCTGGGGACATCCATCTATGGTCTGAGTGGAGGTAGATGCTCAGCTGGTGTCAGACCCCCCTTGTTTGTCCACAGAAACCTACATATTGGGATGGCCTCGGGGACTTTGGAGGGTTCTCCTAATTTGTACGATTTTGGACAATGGAATGGGAAGAATTCCCATGAATGGGGTAGGCACAGTCCTAATGTGTGGCTCCAGGGGCCCCAGCCTGGAGGGTGTGTGGCCCAGGACTTTGAGGACAGAAGTCTGAAAACACAAACTCAGCTTAGGTTTGGGGACGTAGGTATGGCAGGCCCAATCTACAAACCATGAGAAGAACTCTTCAGGATATGAAAAAGAGCGAGTCTGAGGCGCTTGCTCAGGTTTTGGTCTCTGGATTTTGTGTCAAAGATGGCCGTGGATTGTGGGGAAGCCTCATGGGCCATGGACGAATCTTCTTCTCTGTGGATTTGGCCCAGTCCCAATAGTTTTTCGTCAATCTGTGTGATGGGAGGTCTCCTTTCAGGTTTGTTACCTCAGGTGTCCCAACCAAAGAGGAATTCCAAAGCAGAGCCCTGGGGAAGAGTGAAGGGACAACCCAAACTATGGTTAAAATTTGGGGCCTACGGGCATGGCAGGCCCCATAGGCTGTCTCTTCATCCAGCCACTAAGAGGCCATACTTGAGGACTGGGCTCAGGCTGAGGGTCACAATGTGTGTTTGTGACCAATGTGGACCGCGACCATGGGCAGGGACTCATGGGCCACACTGGTTTCAACTTCACTCAACTTTGGACAACATGCCAATTACAAGGTCTGTTGCCATGGGGAAGGAGTGCTGATTTCTGCATCATTTTCAACCCTGGGCAGTGTTTGGAGATAAGGTCTAGGTTCGTAAGCCTGAAAACCGCAGTTGGGAAGAGATGATGACCTAAGGCCATGGTGGGTCTGATGTGCTCAGTGTGCGGTCAGCTGCCTGGTTGTTGGTCAGGAGTTTCGGGCTCAGGTTGTGTCAGACAGTGCATTAGTGCCCAGGTTAGGCTATATAATTTGGGTACAGTCGAGTGCCGTGTATATTGATCCTCATTTGAGGTGACTGGGCAGCTCAATAGGCAAGATATTTTTTCTAAGGGCAGGCAGAGTGCTGCATTGTGGGTCTGGAATTACCAAACTTGAGGGCTTCTGGGCTAGTAGTGTGAGGACAGAAGTCTGAGAACACAAGCTAGACTTGGGCTTCAGGCCGAGGGCAAGGCAGGTACCCCTTGCACATCTGAACCAATATCTCATGCATTTGAAGTCACGGAGAGGATCAGACGTTGGCTCAGGTTGTAGTTTCTGTGCATGACTGCCCCTTCATGAACGGAGAGGAATTTCAAGGCCAAGGAGGTTTTCCCACGTGGGAGTTGTGGTTTGCCCCCTTCAAGGATTCCTTCTGCGGGACAATTGAGACCTGTTGTGCAGCTTAAAATCTATCCATATGGAATGACTCCAGAGGACTGTTCGAGCATGGATGCCAGGGAAGCCCGCCTCGCATTCCATTTGTCTCCTAGCAACATGACAGTTGAGATCGGATGGCTCTGTGGGAGCTACCGGGGTGGCTGTGTTGAAATGGACTTTCCTGAGCATGGGGCCTAATGTGTGTTTGTGTCCATGAGGACCTTGGAATGGGGCGGTGGCACCGGGACTCTGAAGTAATCTCCTAAGATTTTGACATAGGTCCCATTCACAAGATTCCTCCTGGTGAAGATTTTTTCTGATGGGTGCCTCAGGAAACCCCCTATGCTGATATTGGAATCCAGGATTTTGAGGAGACATGTCTGTAAACAAAAGCAATGGATCCGATTATGGCCTAGGGTCCTGTCTGGTTCCATCTCCTTCTCTGGGGACGTCCATCTATGGTATGAGTGGAGGTAGATGCTCAGCAGGTGTCAGACCGCCCTTGTTTGTCCACAGAGACCTACATATTGGGATGGCCTCAGGGAATTTGGAGGGTTCTCCTAATTTGTACAATTTTGGACAATGGAATGGGCAGGATTCCCATGCATGGGGTAGGCACAGTCCTAATGTGTGGCTCCAGGGGCCCCAGCCTGGAGGGTGTGTGGCCCAGGAATTTGAGGACAGAAGTCGGAAAACACAAACTCAGCTTAGGTTTGGGGACATAGGTATGGCAGGCCCAATCTCAAACCATAAGAAGAACTCTTCAGGATATGAAGAAAGAGCGAATCTGAGGCGCTTGCTCAGGCTTTGGTCTCTGGATTTTGTGTCAACAATGGCCGTGGAATGTGGGGAGGCTTCATGGGACATGGACGTATCTTCCTCTCTGTGGATTTGGCCCGGTCCCAATAGTTTTTCGTCAATCTGTGTGATGGGAGGTCTCCTTTCAGGTTTGTTACCTCAGGTGTACCAACCAAAGAGGAATTCCAAAGCAGAGCCCTGGGGAAGAGTGAAGGGACAACCCAAATTATGGTTAAAATTTGGGGCCTAGGGGCATGGCAGGTCCAATATGCTGTCTCTTCATCCAGCCACTGAGAGGCATTCCTAGAGGACTGGGCTCAGGCTGAGGGTCACAATGTGTGTTTGTGACCAATGTGGCCCGCGAGCATGGGCGGGGCCTCATGGGCCACACTGGTTTAAACTACACTGACGTTTGGACAACATGCCAATCACAAGGTCTCTTGCCATGGGGAAAGAGTTCTGATTTCTTCATCATTTTCAATCCTGGGCAGTGGTTGGAGATAAGGTCTAGGTTATGAATACTGAAAACCGCAGTTGGGAAGAGATGATGACCTAAGGCCATGGCGGGTCTGATGTGCTAAATGTGCGGTCAGCTGCCTGGTTGATGGTCAGGAATTTCGGGCTCAGGTTGAGTCAGACAGTGCATTAGTGCTCAGGTTAGACTATATAATTTGGGTAAAGTCGAGTGCCGTATAGGTTGATCCTTATTTGAGGTGCCCGGGCAGTTCATTAGGCAAGATATTTTTTCTAGAGGGTAGGCAGAGTGCTGCATTTTGGGTCCGGAATTGCCAAACTTGAGGGCTTCTGGGCCAGTAGTGTGAGGACAGAAGTCTGAGACCACAAGCTAGACTTGGGCTTCAGGCCGAGGGCAAGGCAGGTACCCCCTGCACATCTGAACCAATATCTCATGCATCTGAAGTCACGGAGAGGATCAGACGTTGTCTCAGGTTGTAGTTTCTGTGCATGACTGCCCCTTCATGAACGGAGAGGAATCTCAAGGCCATGGACCTTTTCCCACGTTGGGAGTTGTGGGATGCCCCCTTCAAAGATTCCTTCTGCGGCACAATTGAGACCTGTTGGGCAGCACCACCACATCCCTTATGGAATGACTCCAGAGTACCGTGCGAGGATGGATGACAGGGAAGCCCTCCTCGCATTCCAATTGTCTCCTAGCTACAAGACAGTTGAGATCGGATGGCTCTGCGGGAGCAACCGGGGTGTCTGAGTTGATATGGACTTTCCTGAGCATGGAACCTAATGTGTGTTTGTGTCCATGAGGACCTTGGAATGGGGCGGTGGCACCAGGACTCTGAAGTATTCTCCTAAGATTTTGACATAGGTCCCATGCACAAGTTTTTCGTGGAGACGAGATTTTTTCTGATGGGTGCCTCAGGAAACCCCCTATGCTGGTATTGGAATCCAGGATTTTGAGGAGACATGCCTGTAAACCAAAGCAATGGATCCGATTATGGCCTACGGTCCTGTCTGGTACCATATCCTTTTCTTGGGACATCCATCTATGGTATGAGTGGAGGTAGATGCTAAGCTGATGTCAGTCTGCCTTTGTTTGTCCACAGAGACCTAGATATTGGGATGGCCTCGGGGACTTTGGAGGGTTCTCCTAATTTGTACAATTTTGGACAATGGAAGGGGCAGAATTCCCATGCATGGGGTAGACACAGTCCTAATGTGTGGCTCCAGGGTCCTCAGCCTGGAGGGTTTGTGGTTCAGGACTTTGAGGACAGAAGTCTGAAAACAGACTCAGCTAGGTTTGGGGACGTAGGTATGGCAGACCCAATCTACAAACCATGAGAAGAACTCTTCAGGACATGAAGAAAGAGCGAGTCTCAGGTGCTTGCTCAGGCTTTGGTCTGGATTTTGTGTCAACGATGGCCGTGGAATGTGGGGAGACCTCATGGGCCATGGACGAATCATCCTCTCTGTGGCTTTGGACCGGTCCTAATTGTTTTTCGTCAATCTGTGGGATGGTAGGTCTCCTTTCAGGTATGTTACCTCAGGTGTCCCAACCAAAGAGGAATTCCAAAGCAGAGACCTGGGGAAGAGTGAAGGGACAACCGAAACTATGGATAAATTTTGGGGCCTAGGGGCATGGCAGGCCCCATATGCTGTCTCTTCATCCAGCCACTGAGAGGCCTTACTTGAGGACTGGGCTCAGGCTGAGGGTTACAATGTGTGTTGGTGACCAATGTAGCTCACGAGCATGGGCGGGGCCTCATGGGCCACACTGGTTTCATCTACACTGAACTTTGGACAACATGCCAATCACAAGGTCTCTTGTCATGGTGAAGGAGTTTTGATTTCTGCATCATTTTCAACCCTGGGCAGTGGTTGGAGATAAGGTCTAGGTTCGGAAGCCTGAAAACCGCAGTTGGGAAGAGATGATGACCTAAGGCCATGGTGGGTCTGATGTGCTCAGTGTGCGGTCAGCTGCCCGGTTGTTGGTCAGGAGGTTCGGCCTCAGGTTGTGTCAGACAGTGCATTAGTGCCCAGGTTAGACTTTATAATTTGGGTACAGTCGAGTGCCGTGTAAGTTGATTCTCATTTGAGGTGCCCTGGCAGCTCATTGGGCAAGATATTTTTTTCTAGATCGCAGGCAGAGTGCTGCATTGTGTGTCCAGAATTGCCAAACGTGAGGGCTTCTGGGCCAGCAGTGTGAGGACAGAATTCTGAGAACACAAGCTAGACTTGGGCTTCAGGCCGAGGGCAAGGCAGGTACCCCCTGCACATCTGAACCAATATCTCATGCATCTGAAGTCACGGCGAGGATCAGACGTTGGCTCAGGTTGAAGTTTCTTTGCATGACTGCCCCTTCATGAACGGAGAGGAATCTAAAGGCCATGGAGTTTTTCCCACGTTGGGAGTTGTGGTTTGCCCCCTTCAATGATTCCTTCTGCGGGACAATTGAGACCTGTTGGGCAGCTCCAAAACATCCCATATGGAATGACTCCAGAGCACCGTTCGAGGATGGATGCCAGGGAAGCCCGCCTCACATTCACATTGTCTCCTAGCAACAAGACAGTTGAGATCGGATGGCTCTGCAGGAGCAACCAGGGTGGCTGAGTTGAAATGGACTTTCCTGAGCATGGGGCCTAATGTGTGCTTGTGTCCATGAGGACCTTGGAATGGGGCGGTGGCACCGGGACTCTGAAGTATTCTCCTAAGATTTTGACATAGGTCCCATGCACAACTTTCCTCGTGGAGACGAGATTTATTCTGATGGGTGCCTCAGGAAACCCCCTATGCTGGTATTGGAATCCAGGCTTTTGAGGAGACATGCTTTTAAACCAAAGAAATGGATCCGATTATGGCCTAGGGTCCTCTCTGGTTCCATCTCCTTCTCTGGGGACATCCATCTATAGTATGAGTGGAGGTAGATGCTAAGCTGGTGTCAGACCGCCCTTCTTTGACCACAGAGACCTAGATATTGGGATGGCCTCGGGGACTTTGGAGGGTTCTCCTAATTTGTACAATTTTGGACAATGGAAGGGGCAGAATTCCCATGCATGGGGTAGGCACAGTCCTAATGTGGGGCTCCAGGGGCCCCAGCCTGGAGGGTGTGTGGCCCAGGACTTGAGGACAGAAGTCTGAAAACACAGACTCAGCTTAGGTTTGGGGACGTAGGTATGGCAGGCCCAATCTACAAACCATGAGAAGAACTCTTCAGGATATGAAGAAAGAGCGAGTCTGAGGCGTTGCTCAGGCTTTTGTGTCTGTATTTTGTATCAACGATGGCCGTGGAATGTGGGGAGGCCTCATGGGCCAAGGACGAATCTTCCTCTCTGTGGATTTGGCCCAGTCCCAATTGTTTTTCGTCAATCTGTGGGATGGGAGGTCTCCTTTCAGGTTTGTTACCTCAGGTGTCCCAACCAAAGAGGAATTCCAAAGCAGAGCCCTGGGGAAGAGTGAAGGGACAACCCAAATATGGTTAAAAATTGGGGCCTAGGGGCATGACAGGCCAAATATGCTGTCTCTTAATCGAGCCACTGAGAGGCCTGGGTTCAGGCTGAGGGTCACAATGTGTGTTTGTGACCAATGTGGCCCACGAGCATGGGCGGGGCCTCATGGGCCACACTGGTTTCAACTACACTGTACTTTGGACCACATGCCAATCATAAGGATTCTTGCCATGGGGAAGGAGTTCTGATTCTGCATCATTTTCAACCCTGGGCAGTGGTTGGAGATAAGGTCTAGGTTCTGAAGCCTGAAAAGCAATTGGGAAGAGATGACGACCTAAGGCCATGGCAGGTTTGTTGTGCTCAGTGTGCGGTCAGCTGCCTGGGTGTTGGTCAAAAAGTTCGGGCTCATGTTGTGTTAGACAGTGCATTAGTGCCCAGTTTAGACTGTATAATTTGGGTACAGTCAAGTGCCTGTAGGTTGTTCCGCATTTGAGGAGCCTGGGCAGCTCATTAGGCAAGATATTTTTCTAGAGGTCAGGCAGAGTGCTGCATTGTGGGCCCGGAATTGCCAAACTTGAGGGCTTCTGGGCCAGGAGTGTGAGGACAGAAGTCTGAGAACACAAGCTAAACTTGGGCTTCAGGCCGAGGGCACGGCAGGTACCCCCTGCACATCTGAAACGATATCTCATGCATCAGAAGTCACGGCGAGGATCAGGCGTTGGCTCTGGTTGGAGTTTCTGTGCATGACTCCCCCGTCATGAATGGAGCGGAATCTCAAGGCCATGGAGGTTTTCCCAAGTTGGGAGTTGTGGGATGCCCCCTTCAAGGATTCCTTTTGCGGGACAATTGAGACCTGTTGGGCAGCTCCAAAACAACCCATATGGAATGACTCTAGAGCACCGTTCGAGGATGGATGCCGGGGAAGCCCGCCTCACATTCCAAATGTCTCCTAGCAACAAGACAGTTGAGATCGGATGGCTCTGCGGGAGCAACCGGGGTGGCTGAGTTGAAATGGACTTTCCTGAGCATGGGGCCTAATGTGTGTTTGTGTCCATGAGGACCTTGGAATGGGGCGGTGGCACTGGGACTCTGAAGTATTCTCCTAAGGTTTTGACATAGGTCCCATGCACAAGTCTCCTCGTGGAGACGAGATTTTTTCTGATGGGTGCCTCAGGAAACCTCCTAAGCTGGTATTGGTAGCCAGGATTTTGAGGAGACAGGTCTGTAAACCAAAGCAATGGATCCGATTATGGCCTAGGGTCCTGTCAGGTTCCATCTCCTTCTCTGGGGACATCCATCTATGGTCTGAGTGGAGGTAGATGCTCAGCTGGTGTCAGACCCCCCTTGTTTGTCCACAGAAACCTACATATTGGGATGGCCTCGGGGACTTTGGAGGGTTCTCCTAATTTGTACGATTTTGGACAATGGAATGGGAAGAATTCCCATGAATGGGGTAGGCACAGTCCTAATGTGTGGCTCCAGGGGCCCCAGCCTGGAGGGTGTGTGGCCCAGGACTTTGAGGACAGAAGTCTGAAAACACAAACTCAGCTTAGGTTTGGGGACGTAGGTATGGCAGGCCCAATCTACAAACCATGAGAAGAACTCTTCAGGATATGAAAAAGAGCGAGTCTGAGGCGCTTGCTCAGGTTTTGGTCTCTGGATTTTGTGTCAAAGATGGCCGTGGATTGTGGGGAAGCCTCATGGGCCATGGACGAATCTTCTTCTCTGTGGATTTGGCCCAGTCCCAATTGTTTTTCGTCAATCTGTGGGATGGGAGGTCTCCTTTCAGGTTTGTTACCTCAGGTGTCCCAACCAAAGAGGAATTCCAAAGCAGAGCCCTGGAGAAGAGTGAAGGGACAACCCAAACTATGGTTAAAATTTGGGGCCTACGGGCATGGCAGGCCCCATAGGCTGTCTCTTCATCCAGCCACTAAGAGGCCATACTTGAGGACTGGGCTCAGGCTGAGGGTCACAATGTGTGTTTGTGACCAATGTGGACTGCGACCATGGGCAGGGACTCATGGGCCACACTGGTTTCAACTACACTCAACTTTGGACAACATGCCAATTACAAGGTCTGTTGCCATGGGGAAGGAGTGCTGATTTCTGCATCATTTTCAACCCTGGGCAGTGTTTGGAGATAAGGTCTAGGTTCGTAAGCCTGAAAACCACAGTTGGGAAGAGATGATGACCTAAGGCCATGGTGGGTCTGATGTGCTCAGTGTGCGGTCAGCTGCCTGGTTGTTGGTCAGGAGTTTCGGGCTCAGGTTGTGTCAGACAGTGCATTAGTGCCCAGGTTAGGCTATATAATTTGGGTACAGTCGAGTGCCGTGTATATTGATCCTCATTTGAGGTGACTGGGCAGCTCAATAGGCAAGATATTTTTTCTAAGGGCAGGCAGAGTGCTGCATTGTGGGTCTGGAATTACCAAACTTGAGGGCTTCTGGGCTAGTAGTGTGAGGACAGAAGTCTGAGAACACAAGCTAGACTTGGGCTTCAGGCCGAGGGCAAGGCAGGTACCCCTTGCACATCTGAACCAATATCTCATGCATTTGAAGTCACGGAGAGGATCAGACGTTGGCTCAGGTTGTAGTTTCTGTGCATGACTGCCCCTTCATGAACGGAGAGGAATTTCAAGGCCAAGGAGGTTTTTCCACGTGGGAGTTGTGGTTTGCCCCCTTCAAGGATTCCTTCTGCGGGACAATTGAGACCTGTTGTGCAGCTTAAAATCTATCCATATGGAATGACTCCAGAGGACTGTTCGAGCATGGATGCCAGGGAAGCCCGCCTCGCATTCCATTTGTCTCCTAGCAACATGACAGTTGAGATCGGATGGCTCTGAGGGAGCAACCGGGGTGGCTGTGTTGAAATGGACTTTCCTGAGCATGGGGCCTAATGTGTGTTTGTGTCCATGAGGACCTTGGAATGGGGCGGTGGCACCGGGACTCTGAAGTATTCTCCTAAGATTTTGACATAGGTCCCATGCACAAGTTTCCTCCTGGTGAAGATTTTTTCTGATGGGTGCCTCAGGAAACCCCCTATGCTGATATTGGAATCCAGGATTTTCAGGAGACATGTCTGTAAACAAAAGCAATGGATCCGATTATGGCCTAGGGTCCTGTCTGGTTCCATCTCCTTCTCTGGGGACGTCCATCTATGGTATGAGTGGAGGTAGATGCTCAGCACGTGTCAGACCGCCCCTGTTTGTCCACAGAGACCTACATATTGGGATGGCCTCAGGGAATTTGGAGGGTTCTCCTAATTTGTACAATTTTGGACAATGGAATGGGCAGAATTCCCATGCATGGGGTAGGCACAGTCCTAATGTGTGGCTCCAGGGGCCCCAGCCTGGAGGGTGTGTGGCCCATGAATTTGAGGACAGAAGTCGGAAAACACAAACTCAGCTTAGGTTTGGGGACATAGGTATGGCAGGCCCAATCTCAAACCATAAGAAGAACTCTTCAGGATATGAAGAAAGAGCGAATCTGAGGCCCTTGCTCAGGCTTTGGTCTCTGGATTTTGTGTCAACGATGGCCGTGGAATGTGGGGAGGCTTCATGGGACATGGACGTATCTTCCTCTCTGTGGATTTGGCCCGGCCCCAATAGTTTTTCGTCAATCTGTGTGATGGGAGGTCTCCTTTCAGGTTTGTTACCTCAGGTGTACCAACCAAAGAGGAATTCCAAAGCAGAGCCCTGGGGAAGAGTGAAGGGACAACCCAAATTATGGTTAAAATTTGGGGCCTAAGGGCATGGCCGGTCCCATATGCTGTTTCTTCATCCAGCCACTGAGAGGCATTCCTTGAGGACTGGGCTCAGGCTGAGGGTCAAAATGTGTGTTTGTGACCAATGTGGCCCGTGAGCATGGGCGGGGCCTCATGGGCCACACTGGTTTAAACTACACTGAAGTTTGGACAACATGCCAATCACAAGGTCTCTTGCCATGGGGAAAGAGTTCTGATTTCTGCATCATTTTCAATCCTGGGCAGTGGTTGGAGATAAGGTCTAGGTTCTGAATACTGAAAACCGCAGTTGGGAAGAGATGATGACCTAAGGCCATGGCGGGTCTGATGTGCTAAATGTGCGGTCAGCTGCCTGGTTGATGGTCAGGAATTTCGGGCTCAGGTTGAGTCAGACAGTGCATTAGTGCTCAGGTTAGACTATATAATTTGGGTACAGTCGAGTGCCGTATCGGTTGATCCTTATTTGAGGTGCCCGGGCAGTTCATTAGGCAAGATATTTTTTCTAGAGGGAAGGCAGAGTGCTCCATTTTGAATCCGGAATTGCCAAACGTGAGGGCTTCTGGGCCAGTAGTGTGAGGACAGAATTCTGAGACCACAAGCTAGATTTGGGCTTCAGGCCGAGGGCAAGGCAGGTACCCCCTGCACATCTGAACCAATATCTCATGCATCTGAAGTCACTGCGAGGATCAGACGTTGGCTCAGGTTGAAGTTTCTTTGCATGACTGCCCCTTCATGAACGGAGAGGAATCTAAAGGCCATGGAGTTTTTCCCACGTTGGGAGTTGTGGGATGCCCCCTTCAAGGATTCCTTCTGCGGGACAATTGAGACCTGTTGGGCAGCTCCAAAACATCCCATATGGAATGACTCCAGAGCACCGTTCGAGGATGGATGCCAGGGAAGACCGCCTCGCATTCCAATTGTCTCCTAGCAACAAGACAGTGGAGATCGGATGGCTCTGCGGGAGCAACCAGGGTGGCTGAGTTGAAATGGACTTTCCTGAGCATGGGGCCTAATTTGTGTTTGTGTCCATGAGGACCTTGGAATGGGTCGTGGCACCGGGACTCTGAAGTATTCTCCTAAGATATTGACATAGGTCCCATGCACAAGTTTCCTCGTGGAGACGAGATTTTTTCTGATGGGTGCCTCAGGAAACCCCCTATGCTGGTATTGGAATCCAGGCTTTTGAGGAGACATGCTTTTAAACCAAAGCAATGGATCCGATTATGGCGTAGGGTCCTCTCTGATTCCATCTCCTTCTCTGGGGACATCCATCTATAGTATGAGTGGAGGTAGATGCTAAGCTGGTGTCAGACCGCCCTTCTTTGACCACAGAGACCTAGATATTGGGATGGCCTCGGGGACTTTGGAGGGTTCTCCTAATTTGTACAATTTTGGACAAAGAAGGGGCAGAATTCCCATGCATGGGGTAGGCACAGTCCTAATGTGTGGCTCCAGGGGCCCCAGCCTGGAGGGTGTGTGGCCCAGGACTTGAGGACAGAAGTCTGAAAACACAGACTCAGCTTAGGTTTGGGGACGTAGGTATGGCAGGCCCAATCTACAAACCATGAGAAGAACTCTTCAGGATATGAAGAAAGAGCGAGTCTGAGGCGTTGCTCAGGCTTTTGTGTCTGTATTTTGTATCAACGATGGCCGTGGAATGTGGGGAGGCCTCATGGGCCAAGGACGAATCTTCCTCTCTGTGGATTTGGCCCAGTCCCAATTGTTTTTCGTCAATCTGTGGGATGGGAGGTCTCCTTTCAGGTTTGTTACCTCAGGTGTCCCAACCAAAGAGGAATTCCAAAGCAGAGCCCTGGGGAAGAGTGAAGGGACAACCCAAATATGGTTAAAAATTGGGGCCTAGGGGCATGACAGGCCAAATATGCTGTCTCTTAATCGAGCCACTGAGAGGCCTGGGTTCAGGCTGAGGGTCACAATGTGTGTTTGTGACCAATGTGGCCCGCGAGCATGGGCGGGGCCTCATGGGCCACACTGGTTTCAACTACACTGAACTTTGGACCACATGCCAATCATAAGGATTCTTGCCATGGGGAAGGAGTTCTGATTCTGCATCATTTTCAACCCTGGGCAGTGGTTGGTGATAAGGTCTAGGTTCTGAAGCCTGAAAAGCAATTGGGAAGAGATGACGACCTAAGGCCATGGCAGGTCTGTTGTGCTCAGTGTGCGGTCAGCAGCCTGGGTGTTGGTCAGGAAGTTCGGGCTCATGTTGTGTTAGACAGTGCATTAGTGCCCAGTTTAGACTGTATAATTTGGGTACAGTCGAGTGCCTGTAGGTTGTTCCGCATTTGAGGAGCCTGGGCAGCTCATTAGGCAAGATATTTTTCTAGAGGTCAGGCAGAGTGCTGCATTGTGGGTCCGGAATTGCCAAACTTGAGGGCTTCTGGGCCAGGAGTGTTAGGACAGAAGTCTGAGAACACAAGCTAGACTTGGGCTTCAGGCCGAGGGCACGGCAGGTACCCCCTGCACATCTGAAACGATATCTCATGCATCAGAAGTCACGGCGAGGATCAGGCGTTGGCTCTGGTTGGAGTTTCTGTGCATGACTCCCCCTTCATGAATGGAGCAGAATCTCAAGGCCATGGAGGTTTTCCCAAGTTGTGAGTTGTGGGATGCCCCCTTCAAGGATTCCTTTTGCGGGACAATTGAGACCTGTTGGGCAGCTCCAAAACAACCCATATGGAATGACTCTAGAGCACCGTTCGAGGATGGATGCCGGGGAAGCCCGCCTCACATTCCAAATGTCTCCTAGCAACAAGACAGTTGAGATCGGATGGCTCTGCGGGAGCAACCGGGGTGGCTGAGTTGAAATGGACTTTCCTGAGCATGGGGCCTAATGTGTGTTTGTGTCCATGAGGACCTTGGAATGGGGCGGTGGCACTGGGACTCTGAAGTATTCTCCTAAGGTTTTGACATAGGTCCCATGCACAAGTCTCCTCGTGGAGACGAGATTTTTTCTGATGGGTGCCTCAGGAAACCTCCTAAGCTGGTATTGGTATCCAGGATTTTGAGGAGACAGGTCTGTAAACCAAAGCAATGGATCTGATTATGGCCTAGGGTCCTGTCAGGTTCCATCTCCTTCTCTGGGGACATCCATCTATGGTCTGAGTGGAGGTAGATGCTCAGCTGGTGTCAGACCCCCCCTTGTTTGTCCACAGAAACCTACATATTGGGATGGCCTCGGGGACTTTGGAGGGTTCTCCTAATTTGTACGATTTTGGACAATGGAATGGGAAGAATTCCCATGAATGGGGTAGGCACAGTCCTAATGTGTGGCTCCAGGGGCCCCAGCCTGGAGGGTGTGTGGCCCAGGACTTTGAGGACAGAAGTCTGAAAACACAAACTCAGCTTAGGTTTGGGGACGTAGGTATGGCAGGCCCAATCTACAAACCATGAGAAGAACTCTTCAGGATATGAAAAAGAGCGAGTCTGAGGCGCTTGCTCAGGTTTTGGTCTCTGGATTTTGTGTCAAAGATGGCCGTGGATTGTGGGGAAGCCTCATGGGCCATGGACGAATCTTCTTCTCTGTGGATTTGGCCCAGTCCCAATTGTTTTTCGTCAATCTGTGGGATGGGAGGTCTCCTTTCAGGTTTGTTACCTCAGGTGTCCCAACCAAAGAGGAATTCCAAAGCAGAGCCCTGGGGAAGAGTGAAGGGACAACCCAAACTATGGTTAAAATTTGGGGCCTACGGGCATGGCAGGCCCCATAGGCTGTCTCTTCATCCAGCCACTAAGAGGCCATACTTGAGGACTGGGCTCAGGCTGAGGGTCACAATGTGTGTTTGTGACCAATGTGGACCGCGACCATGGGCAGGGACTCATGGGCCACACTGGTTTCAACTACACTCAACTTTGGACAACATGCCAATTACAAGGTCTGTTGCCATGGGGAAGGAGTGCTGATTTCTGCATCATTTTCAACCCTGGGCAGTGTTTGGAGATAAGGTCTAGGTTCGTAAGCCTGAAAACCACAGTTGGGAAGAGATGATGACCTAAGGCCATGGTGGGTCTGATGTGCTCAGTGTGCGGTCAGCTGCCTGTTTGTTGGTCAGGAGTTTCGGGCTCAGGTTGTGTCAGACAGTGCATTAGTGCCCAGGTTAGGCTATATAATTTGGGTACAGTCGAGTGCCGTGTATATTGATCCTCATTTGAGGTGACTGGGCAGCTCAATAGGCAAGATATTTTTTCTAAGGGCAGGCAGAGTGCTGCATTGTGGGTCCGGAATTACCAAACTTGAGGGCTTCTGGGCTATAGTGTGAGGACAGAAGTCTGAGAACACAAGCTAGACTTGGGCTTCAGGCCGAGGGCAAGGCAGGTACCCCTTGCACATCTGAACCAATATCTCATGCATCTGAAGTCACGGAGAGGATCAGACGTTGGCTCAGGTTGTAGTTTCTGTGCATGACTGCCCCTTCATGAACGGAGAGGAATTTCAAGGCCAAGGAGGTTTTCCCACGTGGGAGTTGTGGTTTGCCCCCTTCAAGGATTCCTTCTGCGGGACAATTGAGACCTGTTGTGCAGCTTAAAATCTATCCATATGGAATGACTCCAGAGGACTGTTCGAGCATGGATGCCAGGGAAGCCCGCCTCGCATTCCATTTATCTCCTAGCAACATGACAGTTGAGATCAGATGGCTCTGTGGGAGCAACCGGGGTGGCTGTGTTGAAATGGACTTTCCTGAGGATGGGGCCTAATGTGTGTTTGTGTCCATGAGGACCTTGGAATGGGGCGGTGGCACCGGGACTCTGAAGTATTCTCCTAAGATTTTGACATAGGTCCCATGCACAAGTTTCCTCCTGGTGAAGATTTTTTCTGATAGGTGCCTCAGGAAACCCCCTATGCTAATATTGGAATCCAGGATTATCAGGAGACATGTCTGTAAACAAAAGCAATGGATCTGATTATGGCCTAGGGTCCTGTCTGGTTCCATCTCCTTCTCTGGGGACGTCCATCTATGGTATGAGTGGAGGTAGATGCTCAGCACGTGTCAGACCGCCCCTGTTTGTCCACAGAGACCTACATATTGGGATGGCCTCAGGGAATTTGGAGGGTTCTCCTAAAATGTACAATTTTGGACAATGGAATGGGCAGAATTCCCATGCATTGGGTAGGCACAGTCCTAATGTGTGGCTCCAGGGGCCCCAGCCTGGAGGGTGTGTGGCCCAGGAATTTGAGGACAGAAGTCGGAAAACACAAAATCAGCTTAGGTTTGGGGACATAGGTATGGCAGGCCCAATCTCAAACCATAAGAAGAACTCTTCAGGATATGAAGAAAGAGCGAATCTGAGGCGCTTGCTCAGGCTTTGGTCTCTGGATTTTGTGTCAACGATGGCCGTGGAATGTGGGGAGGCTTCATGGGACATGGACGTATCTTCCTCTCTGTGGATTTGGCCCGGCCCCAATAGTTTTTCGTCAATCTGTGTGATGGGAGGTCTCCTTTCAGGTTTGTTACCTCAGGTGTACCAACCAAAGAGGAATTCCAAAGCAGAGCCCTGGGGAAGAGTGAAGGGACAACCCAAATTATGGTTAAAATTTGGGGCCTAAGGGCATGGCCGGTCCCATATGCTGTCTCTTCATCCAGCCACTGAGAGGCATTCCTTGAGGACTGGGCTCAGGCTGAGGGTCACAATGTGTGTTTGTGACCAATGTGGCCCGTGAGCATGGGCGGGGCCTCATGGGCCACACTGGTTTAAACTACACTGAAGTTTGGACAACATGCCAATCACAAGGTCTCTTGCCATGGGGAAAGAATTCTGATTTCTGCATCATTTTCAATCCTGGGCAGTGGTTGGAGATAAGGTCTAGGTTCTGAATACTGAAAACCGCAGTTGGGAAGAGATGATGACCTAAGGCCATGGCGGGTCTGATGTGCTAAATGTGCGGTCAGCTGCCTGGTTGATGGTCAGGAATTTCGGGCTCAGGTTGAGTCAGACAGTGCATTAGTGCTCAGGTTAGACTATATAATTTGGGTACAGTCGAGTGCCGTATAGGTTGATCCCTATTTGAGGTGCCCGGGCAGTTCATTAGGCAAGATATTTTTTCTAGAGGGAAGGCAGAGTGCTCCATTTTGAATCCGGAATTGCCAAACGTGAGGGCTTCTGGGCCAGTAGTGTGAGGACAGAATTCTGAGACCACAAGCTAGATTTGGGCTTCAGGCCGAGGGCAAGGCAGGTACCCCCTGCACATCTGAACCAATATCTCATGCATCTGAAGTCACGGAGAGGATCAGACGTTGTATCAGGTTGTAGTTTCTGTGCATGACTGCCCCTTCATGAACGGAGAGGAATCTCAAGGCCATGGACCTTTTCCCACGTTGGGAGTTGTGGGATGCCCCCTTCAAAGATTCCTTCTGCGGCACAATTGAGACCTGTTGGGCAGCACCACCACATCCCTTATGGAATGACTCCAGAGTACCGTGCGAGGATGGATGACAGGGATGCCCTCCTCGCATTCCAATTGTCTCCTAGCTACAAGACAGTTGAGATCGGATGGCTCTGCGGGAGCAACCGGGGTGTCTGAGTTGATATGGACTTTCCTGAGCATGGGGCCTAATGTGTGTTTGTGTCCATGAGGACCTTGGAATGGGGCGGTGGCACCAGGACTCTGAAGTATTCTCCTAAGATTTTGACATAGGTCCCATGCACAAGTTTTTCGTGGAGACGAGATTTTTTCTGATGGGTGCCTCAGGAAACCCCCTATGCTGGTATTGGAATCCAGGATTTTGAGGAGACATGCCTGTAAACCAAAGCAATGGATCCGATTATGGCCTACGGTCCTGTGTGGTACCATATCCTTTTCTTGGGACATCCATCTATGGTATGAGTGGAGGTAGATGCTAAGCTGATGTCAGTCCGCCTTTGTTTGTCCACAAGACCTAGATATTGGGATGGCCTCGGGGACTTTGGAGGGTTCTCCTAATTTGTACAATTTTGGACAATGGAAGGGGCAGAATTCCCATGCATGGGGTAGACACAGTCCTAATGTGTGGCTCCAGGGTCCTCAGCCTGGAGGGTTTGTGGTTCAGGACTTTGAGGACAGAAGTCTGAAAACAGACTCAGCTAGGTTTGGGGACGTAGGTATGGCAGGCCCAATCTACAAACCATGAGAAGAACTCTTCAGGACATGAAGAAAGAGCGAGTCTCAGGTGCTTGCTCAGGCTTTGGTCTGGATATTGTGTCAACGATGGCCGTGGAATGTGGGGAGACCTCATGGGCCATGGACGAATCTTCCTCTCTGTGGATTTGGACCGGTCCCAATTGTTTTTCGTCAATCTGTGGGATGGGAGGTCTCCTTTCAGGTTTGTTACCTCAGGTGTCCCAACCAAAGAGGAATTCCAAAGCAGAGCCCTGGGGAAGAGTGAAGGGACAACCGAAACTATGGTTAAATTTTGGGGCCTAGGGGCATGGCAGGCCCCATATGCTGTCTCTTCATCCAGCCACTGAGAGGCCTTACTTGAGGACTGGGCTCAGGCTGAGGGTTACAATGTGTGTTGGTGACCAATGTAGCTCACGAGCATGGGCGGGGCCTCATGGGCCACACTGGTTTCATCTACACTGAACTTTGGACAACATGCCAATCACAAGGTCTCTTGTCATGGTGAAGGAGTTTTGATTTCTGCATCATTTTCAACCCTGGGCAGTGGTTGGAGATAAGGTCTAGGTTCGGAAGCCTGAAAACCGCAGTTGGGAATAGATTATGACCTAAGGCCATGGTGGGTCTGATGTGCTCAGTGTGCGGTCAGCTGCCCGGTTGTTGGTCAGGAGGTTCGGCCTCAGGTTGTGTCAGACAGTGCATTAGTGCCCAGGTTAGACTCTATAATTTGGGTACAGTCGAGTGCCGTGTAAGTTGATTCTCATTTGAGGTGCCCTGGCAGCTCATTGGGCAAGATATTTTTTTCTAGATCGCAGGCAGAGTGCTGCATTGTGGGTCCAGAATTGCCAAACGTGAGGGCTTCTGGGCCAGTAGTGTGAGGACAGAAGTCTGAGAACACAAGCTAGACTTGGGCTTCAGGCCGAGGGCAAGGCAGGTACCCCCTGCACATCTGAACCAATATCTCATGCATCTGAAGTCACGGCGAGGATCAGACGTTGGCTCAGGTTGAAGTTTCTTTGCATGACTGCCCCTTCATGAACGGAGAGGAATCTAAAGGCCATGGAGTTTTTCCCACGTTGGGAGTTGTGGGATGCCCCCTTCAAGGATTCCTTCTGCGGGACAATTGAGACCTGTTGGGCAGCTCCAAAACATCCCATATGGAATGACTCCAGAGCACCGTTCGAGGATGGATGCCAGGGAAGCCCGCCTCACATTCACATAGTCTCTTAACAACAAGACAGTTGAGATCGGATGGCTCTGCGGGAGCAACCAGGGTGGCTGAGTTGAAATGGACTTTCCTGAGCATGGGGCCTAATGTGTGCTTGTGTCCATGAGGACCTTGGAATGGGGCGGTGGCACCGGGACTCTGAAGTATTCTCCTAAGATTTTGACATAGGTCCCATGCACAACTTTCCTCGTGGAGATGAGATTTTTTCTGATGGGTGCCTCAGGAAACCCCCTATGCTGGTATTGGAATCCAGGCTTTTGAGGAGACATGCTTTTATTCCAAAGAAATGGATCCGATTATGGCCTAGGGTCCTCTCTGGTTCCATCTCCTTCTCTGGGGACATCCATCTATAGTATGAGTGGAGGTAGATGCTAAGCTGGTGTCAGACCGCCCTTGTTTGACCATAGAGACCTAGATATTGGGATGGCCTCGGGGACTTTGGAGGGTTCTCCTAATTTGTACAATTTTGGACAATGGAAGGGGCAGAATTCCAATGCATGGGGTAGGCACAGTCCTAATGTGTGGCTCCAGGGGCCCCAGCCTGGAGGGTGTGTGGCCCAGGACTTGAGGACAGAAGTCTGAAAACACAGACTCAGCTTAGGTTTGGGGACGTAGGTATGGCAGGCCCAATCTACAAACCATGAGAAGAACTCTTCACGATATGAAGAAAGAGCGAGTCTGAGGTGTTGCTCAGGCTTTTGTGTCTGGATTTTGTATCAACGATGGCCGTGGAATGTGGGGAGGCCTCATGGGCCAAGGACGAATCTTCCTCTCTGTGGATTTGGCCCAGTCCCAATTGTTTTTCGTCAATCTGTGGGATGGGAGGTCTCCTTTCAGGTTTGTTACCTCAGGTGTCCCAACCAAAGAGGAATTCCAAAGCAGAGCCCTGGGGAAGAGTGAAGGGACAACCCAAACTATGGTTAAAATTTGGGGCCTACGGGCATGGCAGGCCCCATAGGCTGTCTCTTCAACCAGCCACTAAGAGGCCATACTTGAGGACTGGGCTCAGGCTGAGGGTCACAGTGTGTGTTTGTGACCAATGTGGACCGCGACCATGGGCAGGGACTCATGGGCCACACTGGTTTCAACTACACGAACTTTGGACAACATGCCAATCACAAGGTCTGTTGCCATGGGGAAGGAGTGCTGATTTCTGCATCATTTTCATCCCTGGGCAGTGTTTGGAGATAAGGTCTAGGTTCGTAAGCCTGAAAACCACAGTTGGGAAGAGATGATGACCTAAGGCCATGGTGGGTCTGATGTGCTCAGTGTGCGGTCAGCTGCCTGTTTGTTGGTCAGGAGTTTCGGGCTCAGGTTGTGTCAGACAGTGCATTAGTGCCCAGGTTAGGCTATATAATTTGGGTACAGTCGAGTGCCGTGTATATTGATCCTCATTTGAGTTGACTGGGCAGCTCAATAGGCAAGATATTTTTTCTAAGGGCAGGCAGAGTGCTGCATTGTGGGTCCGGAATTACCAAACTTGAGGGCTTCTGGGCTAGTAGTGTGAGGACAGAAGTCTGAGAACACAAGCTAGACTTGGGCTTCAGGCCGAGGGCAAGGCAGGTACCCCTTGCACATCTGAACCAATATCTCATGCATCTGAAGTCACGGAGAGGATCAGACGTTGGCTCAGGTTGTAGTTTCTGTGCATGACTGCCCCTTCATGAACGGAGAGGAATTTCAAGGCCAAGGAGGTTTTCCCACGTGGGAGTTGTGGGTTGCCCCCTTCAAGGATTCCTTCTGCGGGACAATTGAGACCTGTTGGGCAGCTTAAAATCTATCCATATGGAATGACTCCAGAGGACTGTTCGAGGATGGATGCCAGGGAAGCCCGCCTCGCATTCCATTTGTATCCTAGCAACATGACAGTTGAGATCGGATGGCTCTGTGGGAGCAACCGGGGTGGCTGTGTTGAAATGGACTTTCCTGAGCATGGGGCCTAATGTGTGTTTGTGTCCATGAGGACCTTGGAATGGGGCGGTGGCACCGGGACTCTGAAGTATTCTCCTAAGATTTTGACATAGGTCCCATGCACAAGTCTCCTCGTGGAGACGAGATTTTTTCTGATGGGTGCCTCAGGAAACCTCCTAAGCTGGTATTGGTAGCCAGGATTTTGAGGAGACAGGTCTGTAAACCAAAGCAATGGATCCGATTATGGCCTAGGGTCCTGTCTGGTTCCATCTCCTTCTCTGGGGACGTCCATCTATGGTATGAGTGGAGGTAGATGCTCAGCAGATGTCAGACCGCCCTTGTTTGTCCACAGAGACCTACATATTGGGATAGCCTCAGGTAATTTGGAGGGTTCTCCTAATTTGTACAATTTTGGACAATGGAATGGGCAGAATTCCCATGCATGGGGTAGGCACAGTCCTAATGTGTGGCTCCAGGGGCCCCAGCCTGGAGGGTGTGTGGCCCAGGAATTTGAGGACAGAAGTCGGAAAACACAAACTCAGCTTAGGTTTGGGAACATAGGTATGGCAGGCCCAATCTCAAACCATAAGAAGAACTCTTCAGGATATGAAGAAAGAGCGAATCTGAGGCGCTTCCTCAGGTTTTGGTCTCTGGATTTTGTGTCAACGATGGCCGTGGAATGTGGGGAGGCCTCATGGGACATGGACGTATCTTCCTCTCTGTGGATTTGGCCCGGCCCCAATAGTTTTTCGTCAATCTGTGTGATGGGAGGTCTCCTTTCAGGTTTGTTACCTCAGGTGTACCAACCAAAGAGGAATTCCAAAGCAGAGCCCTGGGGAAGAGTGAAGGGACAACCCAAATTATGGTTAAAATTTGGGGCCTAGGGGCATGGCAGGTCCCATATGCTGTCTCTTCATCCAGCCACTGAGAGGCATTCCTTGAGGACTGGGCTCAGGCTGAGGGTCACAATGTGTGTTTGTGACCAATGTGGCCCGCGAGCATGGGCGGGGCCTCATGGGCCACACTGGTTTAAACTACACTGAAGTTTGGACAACATGCCAATCACAAGGTCTCTTGCCATGGGGAAAGAGTTCTGATTTCTGCATCATTTTCAATCCTGGGCAGTGGTTGGAGATAAGGTCTAGGTTCTGAATACTGAAAACCGCAGTTGGGAAGAGATGATGACCTAAGTCCATGGCGGGTCTGATGTGCTAAATGTGCGGTCAGCTGCCTGGTTGATGGTTAGGAATTTCGCGCTCAGGTTGAGTCAGACAGTGCATTAGTGCTCAGGTTAGACTATATAATTTGGGTACAGTCGAGTGCCGTATAGGTTGATCCTTATTTGAGGTGCCCGGGCAGTTCATTAGGCAAGATATTTTTTCTAGAGGGCAGGCAGAGTGCTGCATTTTGGGTCCGGAATTGCCAAACGTGAGGGCTTCTGGGCCAGTAGTGTGAGGACAGAAGTCTGAGACCACAAGCTAGATTTGGGCTTCAGGCCGAGGGCAAGGCAGGTACGCCCTGCACATCTGAACAAATATCTCATGCATCTGAAGTCACGGCGAGGATCAGACGTTGGCTCAGGTTGTAGTTTCTGTGCATGACTGCCCCTTCATGAACAGAGAGGAATCTCAAGGCCATGGAGGGTTTCCCTCGTTGGGAGTTGTGGGATGCCCCCTTCAAGGATTCCTTCTGTGACACAATTGAGACCTGTTGGGCAGCTCCAAAACATCCCACATGGAATGACTCCAGAGCACCGTTCAAGGATGGATGCCAGGGAAGCCCTCCTCACATTCCAATTGCCTCTGCAACAAGACAGTTGAGATCGGATGGCTCTGGGGGAGTAACCGGGGTGGCTGAGTTGAAATGAACGTTCGTGAGTATGGGGCCTAATGTGTGTTTGTGTCCATGAGGACCTTGGAATGGGGCGGTGGCATCGGGACTCTGAAGTATTTTCCTAAGGTTTTGACATAGGTCCCATGCACAAGTTTCCTCGTGGAGGCGAGATTTTTTCTGATGGGTGCCTCAGGAAACCCTCTATACTGGTATTGGAATCCAGGCTTTTGAGGAGAATGCCTGTAAACCAAAGCAATGGATCCGATTATGGTCTAGGATCCTGTCTGGTACCATCTCCTTCTCTGGGGACGTCCATCTATGGTATGAGTGGAGGTAGATGCTCAGCTGGTGTCACACCGCCCTTGTTTGTCCACAGAGACCTACATATTGGGATGGCCTCGGGGACTTTGGAGGGTTCTTTTAATTTGTACAATTTTGGACATTGGAATGGGCAGAATTCCCATGCATGGGGTAGGCACAGTCCTAATGTGTGGCTCGAGAGGCCCCAGCCTTGAGGGTGTGTGGCCCAGGACTTTGAGGACAGAAGTCTGAAAACACAGACTCAGCGTAGGTTTGGGGACATAGGTATGACAGACCCAATCTACAAACCATGAGAAGAACTCTTCACGATATGAAGAAAGAGCGAGTCTGAGGCGCTTGCTCAGGCTTTGGTCTCCGGATTTTGTGTCAACGATGACCGTGGATTGTGGGGAGGCCTCATGGGCCAAGGACGAATCTTCCTCTCTGTGGATTTGGCCCAGTCCCAATTGTTTTTCGTCAATCTGTGGGATGGGAGGTCTCCTTTCAGGTTTGTTACCTCAGGTGTCCCAACCAAAGAGGAATTCCAAAGCAGAGCCCTGGGGAAGAGTGAAGGGACAACCCAAATATGGTTAAAAATTGGGGCCTAGGGGCATGACAGGCCAAATATGCTGTCTCTTAATCGAGCCACTGAGAGGCCTGTGTTCAGGCTGAGGGTCACAATGTGTGTTTGTGACCAATGTGGCCCGCAAGCATGGGCGGGGCCTCATGGGCCACACTGGTTTCAACTACACTGAACTTTGGACCACATGCCAATCATAAGGATTCTTGCCATGGGGAAGGAGTTCTGATTCTGCATCATTTTCAACCCTGGGCAGTGGTTGGTGATAAGGTCTAGGTTCTGAAGCCTGAAAAGCAATTGGGAAGAGATGACGACCTAAGGCCATGGCAGGTCTGTTGTGCTCAGTGTGCGGTCAGCAGCCTGGGTGTTGGTCAGGAAGTTCGGGCTCATGTTGTGTTAGACAGTGCATTAGTGCCCAGTTTAGACTGTATAATTTGGGTACAGTCGAGTGCCTGTAGGTTGTTCCGCATTTGAGGAGCCTGGGCAGCTCATTAGGCAAGATATTTTTCTAGAGGTCAGGCAGAGTGCTGCATTGTGGGTCCGGAATTGCCAAACTTGAGGGCTTCTGGGCCAGGAGTGTTAGGACAGAAGTCTGAGAACACAAGCTAGACTTGGGCTTCAGGCCGAGGGCACGGCAGGTACCCCCTGCACATCTGAAACGATATCTCATGCATCAGAAGTCACGGCGAGGATCAGGCGTTGGCTCTGGTTGGAGTTTCTGTGCATGACTCCCCCTTCATGAATGGAGCGGAATCTCAAGGCCATGGAGGTTTTCCCAAGTTGTGAGTTGTGGGATGCCCCCTTCAAGGATTCCTTTTGCGGGACAATTGAGACCTGTTGGGCAGCTCCAAAACAACCCATATGGAATGACTCTAGAGCACCGTTCGAGGATGGATGCCGGGGAAGCCCGCCTCACATTCCAAATGTCTCCTAGCAACAAGACAGTTGAGATCGGATGGCTCTGCGGGAGCAACCGGGGTGGCTGAGTTGAAATGGACTTTCCTGAGCATGGGGCCTAATGTGTGTTTGTGTCCATGAGGACCTTGGAATGGGGCGGTGGCACTGGGACTCTGAAGTATTCTCCTAAGGTTTTGACATAGGTCCCATGCACAAGTCTCCTCGTGGAGACGAGATTTTTTCTGATGGGTGCCTCAGGAAACCTCCTAAGCTGGTATTGGTATCCAGGATTTTGAGGAGACAGGTCTGTAAACCAAAGCAATGGATCCGATTATGGCCTAGGGTCCTGTCAGGTTCCATCTCCTTCTCTGGGGACATCCATCTATGGTCTGAGTGGAGGTAGATGCTCAGCTGGTGTCAGACCCCCCCTTGTTTGTCCACAGAAACCTACATATTGGGATGGCCTCGGGGACTTTGGAGGGTTCTCCTAATTTGTACGATTTTGGACAATGGAATGGGAAGAATTCCCATGAATGGGGTAGGCACAGTCCTAATGTGTGGCTCCAGGGGCCCCAGCCTGGAGGGTGTGTGGCCCAGGACTTTGAGGACAGAAGTCTGAAAACACAAACTCAGCTTAGGTTTGGGGACGTAGGTATGGCAGGCCCAATCTACAAACCATGAGAAGAACTCTTCAGGATATGAAAAAGAGCGAGTCTGAGGCGCTTGCTCAGGTTTTGGTCTCTGGATTTTGTGTCAAAGATGGTCGTGGATTGTGGGGAAGCCTCATGGGCCATGGACGAATCTTCTTCTCTGTGGATTTGGCCCAGTCCCAATTGTTTTTCGTCAATCTGTGGGATGGGAGGTCTCCTTTCAGGTTTGTTACCTCAGGTGTCCCAACCAAAGAGGAATTCCAAAGCAGAGCCCTGGGGAAGAGTGAAGGGACAACCCAAACTATGGTTAAAATTTGGGGCCTACGGGCATGGCAGGCCCCATAGGCTGTCTCTTCATCCAGCCACTAAGAGGCCATACTTGAGGACTGGGCTCAGGCTGAGGGTCACAATGTGTGTTTGTGACCAATGTGGACCGCGACCATGGGCAGGGACTCATGGGCCACACTGGTTTCAACTACACTCAACTTTGGACAACATGCCAATTACAAGGTCTGTTGCCATGGGGAAGGAGTGCTGATTTCTGCATCATTTTCAACCCTGGGCAGTGTTTGGAGATAAGGTCTAGGTTCGTAAGCCTGAAAACCACAGTTGGGAAGAGATGATGACCTAAGGCCATGGTGGGTCTGATGTGCTCAGTGTGCGGTCAGCTGCCTGTTTGTTGGTCAGGAGTTTCGGGCTCAGGTTGTGTCAGACAGTGCATTAGTGCCCAGGTTAGGCTATATAATTTGGGTACAGTCGAGTGCCGTGTATATTGATCCTCATTTGAGGTGACTGGGCAGCTCAATAGGCAAGATATTTTTTCTAAGGGCAGGCAGAGTGCTGCATTGTGGGTCCGGAATTACCAAACTTGAGGGCTTCTGGGCTAGTAGTGTGAGGACAGAAGTCTGAGAACACAAGCTAGACTTGGGCTTCAGGCCGAGGGCAAGGCAGGTACCCCTTGCACATCTGAACCAATATCTCATGCATCTGAAGTCACGGAGAGGATCAGACGTTGGCTCAGGTTGTAGTTTCTGTGCATGACTGCCCCTTCATGAACGGAGAGGAATTTCAAGGCCAAGGAGGTTTCCCACGTGGGAGTTGTGGTTTGCCCCCTTCAAGGATTCCTTCTGCGGGACAATTGAGACCTGTTGTGCAGCTTAAAATCTATCCATATGGAATGACTCCAGAGGACTGTTCGAGCATGGATGCCAGGGAAGCCCGCCTCGCATTCCATTTGTATCCTAGCAACATGACAATTGAGATCGGATGGCTCTGTGGGAGCAACCGGGGTGGCTGTGTTGAAATGGACTTTCCTGAGCATGGGGCCTAATGTGTGTTTGTGTCCATGAGGACCTTGGAATGGGGCGGTGGCACCGGGACTCTGAAGTATTCTCCTAAGATTTTGACATAGGTCCCATGCACAAGTTTCCTCCTGGTGAAGATTTTTTCTGATGGGTGCCTCAGGAAACCCCCTATGCTGATATTGGAATCCAGGATTTTCAGGAGACATGTCTGTAAACAAAAGCAATGGATCCGATTATGGCCTAGGGTCCTGTCTGGTTCCATCTCCTTCTCTGGGGACGTCCATCTATGGTATGAGTGGAGGTAGATGCTCAGCACGTGTCAGACCGCCCTTGTTTGTCCACAGAGACCTACATATTGGGATGGCCTCAGGGAATTTGGAGGGTTCTCCTAATTTGTACAATTTTGGACAATGGAATGGGCAGGATTCCCATGCATGGGGTAGGCACAGTCCTAATGTGTGGCTCCAGGGGCCCCAGCCTGGAGGGTGTGTGGCCCAGGAATTTGAGGACAGAAGTCGGAAAACACAAACTCAGCTTAGGTTTGGGGACATAGGTATGGCAGGCCCAATCTCAAACCATAAGAAGAACTCTTCAGGATATGAAGAAAGAGCGAATCTGAGGCGCTTGCTCAGGCTTTGGTCTCTGGATTTTGTGTCAACGATGGCCGTGGAATGTGGGGAGGCTTCATGGGACATGGACGTATCTTCCTCTCTGTGGATTTGGCCCGGTCCCAATAGTTTTTCGTCAATCTGTGTGATGGGAGGTCTCCTTTCAGGTTTGTTACCTCAGGTGTACCAACCAAAGAGGAATTCCAAAGCAGAGCCCTGGGGAAGAGTGAAGGGACAACCCAAATTATGGTTAAAATTTGGGGCCTACGGGCAGGGCAGGTCCCATATGCTGTCTCTTCATCCAGCCACTGAGAGGCATTCCTAGAGGACTGGGCTCAGGCTGAGGGTCACAATGTGTGTTTGTGACCAATGTGGCCCGCGAGCATGGGCGGGGCCTCATGGGCCACACTGGTTTAAACTACACTGACGTTTGGACAACATGCCAATCACAATGTCTCTTGCCATGGGGAAAGAGTTCTGATTTCTGCATCATTTTCAATCCTGGGCAGTGGTTGGAGATAAGGTCTAGGTTATGAATACTGAAAACCGCAGTTGGGAAGAGATGATGACCTAAGGCCATGGCGGGTCTGATGTGCTAAATGTGCGGTCAGCTGCCTGGTTGATGGTCAGGAATTTCGGGCTCAGGTTGAGTCAGACAGTGCATTAGTGCTCAGGTTAGACTATATAATTTGGGTACAGTCGAGTGCCGTATAGGTTGATCCTTATTTGAGGTGCCCGGGCAGTTCATTAGGCAAGATATTTTTTCTAGAGGGCAGGCACAGTGCTGCATTTTGGGTCCGGAATTGCCAAACTTGAGGGCTTCTGGGCCAGTAGTGTGAGGACAGAAGTCTGAGACCACAAGCTAGACTTGGGCTTCAGGCCGAGGGCAAGGCAGGTACCCCCTGCACATCTGAACCAATATCTCATGCATCTGAAGTCACGGAGAGGATCAGACGTTGTATCAGGTTGTAGTTTCTGTGCATGACTGCCCCTTCATGAACGGAGAGGAATCTCAAGGCCATGGACCTTTTCCCACGTTGGGAGTTGTGGGATGCCCCCTTCAAAGATTCCTTCTGCGGCACAACTGAGACCTGTTGGGCAGCACCACCACATCCCTTATGGAATGACTCCAGAGTACCGTGCGAGGATGGATGACAGGGATGCCCTCCTCGCATTCCAATTGTCTCCTAGCTACAAGACAGTTGAGATCGGATGGCTCTGCGGGAGCAACCGGGGTGTCTGAGTTGATATGGACTTTCCTGAGCATGGGGCCTAATGTGTGTTTGTGTCCATGAGGACCTTGGAATGGGGCGGTGGCAACAGGACTCTGAAGTATTCTCCTAAGATTTTGACATAGGTCCCATGCACAAGTTTTTCGTGGAGACGAGATTTTTTCTGATGGGTGCCTCAGGAAACCCCCTATGCTGGTATTGGAATCCAGGATTTTGAGGAGACATGCCTGTAAACCAAAGCAATGGATCCGATTATGGCCTACGGTCCTGTCTGGTACCATATCCTTTTCTTGGGACATCCATCTATGGTATGAGTGGAGGTAGATGCTAAGCTGATGTCAGTCCGCCTTTGTTTGTCCACAAGACCTAGATATTGGGATGGCCTCGGGGACTTTGGAGGGTTCTCCTAATTTGTACAATTTTGGACAATGGAAGGGGCAGAATTCCCATGCATGGGGTAGACACAGTCCTAATGTGTGGCTCCAGGGTCCTCAGCCTGGAGGGTTTGTGGTTCAGGACTTTGAGGACAGAAGTCTGAAAACAGACTCAGCTAGGTTTGGGGACGTAGGTATGGCAGGCCCAATCTACAAACCATGAGAAGAACTCTTCAGGACATGAAGAAAGAGCGAGTCTCAGGTGCTTGCTCAGGCTTTGGTCTGGATATTGTGTCAACGATGGCCGTGGAATGTGGGGAGACCTCATGGGCCATGGACGAATCTTCCTCTCTGTGGATTTGACCGGTCCCAATTGTTTTTCGTCAATCTGTGGGATGGGAGGTCTCCTTTCAGGTTTGTTACCTCAGGTGTCCCAACCAAAGAGGAATTCCAAAGCAGAGCCCTGGGGAAGAGTGAAGGGACAACCGAAACTATGGTTAAATTTTGGGGCCTAGGGGCATGGCAGGCCCCATATGCTGTCTCTTCATCCAGCCACTGAGAGGCCTTACTTGAGGACTGGGCTCAGGCTGAGGGTTACAATGTGTGTTGGTGAACAATGTAGCTCACGAGCATGGGCGGGGCCTCATGGGCCACACTGGTTTCATCTACACTGAACTTTGGACAACATGCCAATCACAAGGTCTCTTGTCATGGTGAAGGAGTTTTGATTTCTGCATCATTTTCAACCCTGGGCAGTGGTTGGAGATAAGGTCTAGGTTCTGAATACTGAAAACCGCAGTTGGGAAGAGATGATGACCTAAGGCCATGGTGGGTCTGATGTGCTCAGTGTGCGGTCAGCTGCCCGGTTGTTGGTCAGGAGGTTCGGCCTCAGGTTGTGTCAGACAGTGCATTAGTGCCCAGGTTAGACTCTATAATTTGGGTACAGTCGAGTGCCGTGTAAGTTGATTCTCATTTGAGGTGCCCTGGCAGCTCATTGGGCAAGATATTTTTTTCTAGATCGCAGGCAGAGTGCTGCATTGTGGGTCCAGAATTGCCAAACGTGAGGGCTTCTGGGCCAGTAGTGTGAGGACAGAAGTCTGAGAACACAAGCTAGACTTGGGCTTCAGGCCGAGGGCAAGGCAGGTACCCCCTGCACATCTGAACCAATATCTCATGCATCTGAAGTCACGGCGAGGATCAGACGTTGGCTCAGGTTGAAGTTTCTTTGCATGACTGCCCCTTCATGAACGGAGAGGAATCTAAAGGCCATGGAGTTTTTCCCACGTTGGGAGTTGTGGGATGCCCCCTTCAAGGATTCCTTCTGCGGGACAATTGAGACCTGTTGGGCAGCTCCAAAACATCCCATATGGAATGACTCCAGAGCACCGTTCGAGGATGGATGCCAGGGAAGCCCGCCTCACATTCACATAGTCTCCTAGCAACAAGACAGTTGAGATCGGATGGCTCTGCGGGAGCAACCAGGGTGGCTGAGTTGAAATGGACTTTCCTGAGCATGGGGCCTAATGTGTGTTTGTGTCCATGAGGACCTTGGAATGGGGCGGTGGCACCGGGACTCTGAAGTATTCTCCTAAGATTTTGACATAGGTCCCATGCACAAGTTTCCTCGTGGAGATGAGATTTTTTCTGATGGGTGCCTCAGGAAACCCCCTATGCTGGTATTGGAATCCAGGCTTTTGAGGAGACATGCTTTTATTCCAAAGAAATGGATCCGATTATGGCCTAGGGTCCTCTCTGGTTCCATCTCCTTCTCTGGGGACATCCATCTATAGTATGAGTGGAGGTAGATGCTAAGCTGGTGTCAGACCGCCCTTGTTTGACCATAGAGACCTAGATATTGGGATGGCCTCGGGGACTTTGGAGGGTTCTCCTAATTTGTACAATTTTGGACAATGGAAGGGGCAGAATTCCAATGCATGGGGTAGGCACAGTCCTAATGTGTGGCTCCAGGGGCCCCAGCCTGGAGGGTGTGTGGCCCAGGACTTGAGGACAGAAGTCTGAAAACACAGACTCAGCTTAGGTTTGGGGACGTAGGTATGGCAGGCCCAATCTACAAACCATGAGAAGAACTCTTCACGATATGAAGAAAGAGCGAGTCTGAGGTGTTGCTCAGGCTTTTGTGTCTGGATTTTGTATCAACGATGGCCGTGGAATGTGGGGAGGCCTCATGGGCCAAGGACGAATCTTCCTCTCTGTGGATTTGGCCCAGTCCCAATTGTTTTTCGTCAATCTGTGGGATGGGAGGTCTCCTTTCAGGTTTGTTACCTCAGGTGTCCCAACCAAAGAGGAATTCCAAAGCAGAGCCCTGGGGAAGAGTGAAGGGACAACCCAAACTATGGTTAAAATTTGGGGCCTACGGGCATGGCAGGCCCCATAGGCTGTCTCTTCAACCAGCCACTAAGAGGCCATACTTGAGGACTGGGCTCAGGCTGAGGGTCACAGTGTGTGTTTGTGACCAATGTGGACCGCGACCATGGGCAGGGACTCATGGGCCACACTGGTTTAAACTACACGAACTTTGGACAACATGCCAATCACAAGGTCTGTTGCCATGGGGAAGGAGTGCTGATTTCTGCATCATTTTCATCCCTGGGCAGTGTTTGGAGATAAGGTCTAGGTTCGTAAGCCTGAAAACCACAGTTGGGAAGAGATGATGACCTAAGGCCATGGTGGGTCTGATGTGCTCAGTGTGCGGTCAGCTGCCTGTTTGTTGGTCAGGAGTTTCGGGCTCAGGTTGTGTCAGACAGTGCATTAGTGCCCAGGTTAGGCTATATAATTTGGGTACAGTCGAGTGCCGTGTATATTGATCCTCATTTGAGGTGACTGGGCAGCTCAATAGGCAAGATATTTTTTCTAAGGGCAGGCAGAGTGCTGCATTGTGGGTCCGGAATTACCAAACTTGAGGGCTTCTGGGCTAGTAGTGTGAGGACAGAAGTCTGAGAACACAAGCTAGACTTGGGCTTCAGGCCGAGGGCAAGGCAGGTACCCCTTGCACATCTGAACCAATATCTCATGCATCTGAAGTCACGGAGAGGATCAGACGTTGGCTCAGGTTGTAGTTTCTGTGCATGACTGCCCCTTCATGAACGGAGAGGAATTTCAGCCAAGGAGGTTTTCCCACGTGGGAGTTGTGGGTTGCCCCCTTCAAGGATTCCTTCTGCGGGACAATTGAGACCTGTTGGGCAGCTTAAAATCTATCCATATGGAATGACTCCAGAGGACTGTTCGAGGATGGATGCCAGGGAAGCCCGCCTCGCATTCCATTTGTATCCTAGCAACATGACAGTTGAGATCGGATGGCTCTGTGGGAGCAACCGGGGTGGCTGTGTTGAAATGGACTTTCCTGAGCATGGGGCCTAATGTGTGTTTGTGTCCATGAGGACCTTGGAATGGGGCGGTGGCACCGGGACTCTGAAGTATTCTCCTAAGATTTTGACATAGGTCCCATGCACAAGTTTCCTCCTGGTGAAGATTTTTTCTGATGGGTGCCTCAGGAAACCCCCTATGCTGATATTGGAATCCAGGATTTTGAGGAGCCATGCCTGTAAACCAAAGCAATGGATCCGATTATGGCCTAGGGTCCTGTCTGGTTCCATCTCCTTCTCTGGGGACGTCCATCTATGGTATGAGTGGAGGTAGATGCTCAGCAGATGTCAGACCGCCCTTGTTTGTCCACAGAGACCTACATATTGGGATAGCCTCAGGTAATTTGGAGGGTTCTCCTAATTTGTACAATTTTGGACAATGGAATGGGCAGAATTCCCATGCATGGGGTAGGCACAGTCCTAATGTGTGGCTCCAGGGGCCCCAGCCTGGAGGGTGTGTGGCCCAGGAATTTGAGGACAGAAGTCGGAAAACACAAACTCAGCTTAGGTTTGGGAACATAGGTATGGCAGGCCCAATCTCAAACCATAAGAAGAACTCTTCAGGATATGAAGAAAGAGCGAATCTGAGGCGCTTGCTCAGGTTTTGGTCTCTGGATTTTGTGTCAACGATGGCCGTGGAATGTGGGGAGGCCTCATGGGACATGGACGTATCTTCCTCTCTGTGGATTTGGCCCGGCCCCAATAGTTTTTCGTCAATCTGTGTGATGGGAGGTCTCCTTTCAGGTTTGTTACCTCAGGTGTACCAACCAAAGAGGAATTCCAAAGCAGAGCCCTGGGGAAGAGTGAAGGGACAACCCAAATTATGGTTAAAATTTGGGGCCTAGGGGCATGGCAGGTCCCATATGCTGTCTTTTCATCCAGCCACTGAGAGGCATTCCTTGAGGACTGGGCTCAGGCTGAGGGTCACAATGTGTGTTTGTGACCAATGTGGCCCGCGAGCATGGGCGGGGCCTCATGGGCCACACTGGTTTAAACTACACTGAAGTTTGGACAACATGCCAATCACAAGGTCTCTTGCCATGGGGAAAGAGTTCTGATTTCTGCATCATTTTCAATCCTGGGCAGTGGTTGGAGATAAGGTCTAGGTTCTGAATACTGAAAACCGCAGTTGGGAAGAGATGATGACCTAAGTCCATGGCGGGTCTGATGTGCTAAATGTGCGGTCAGCTGCCTGGTTGATGGTTAGGAATTTCGCGCTCAGGTTGAGTCAGACAGTGCATTAGTGCTCAGGTTAGACTATATAATTTGGGTACAGTCGAGTGCCGTATAGGTTGATCCTTATTTGAGGTGCCCGGGCAGTTCATTAGGCAAGATATTTTTTCTAGAGGGCAGGCAGAGTGCTGCATTTTGGGTCCGGAATTGCCAAACGTGAGGGCTTCTGGGCCAGTAGTGTGAGGACAGAAGTCTGAGACCACAAGCTAGATTTGGGCTTCAGGCCGAGGGCAAGGCAGGTACGCCCTGCACATCTGAACAAATATCTCATGCATCTGAAGTCACGGCGAGGATCAGACGTTGGCTCAGGTTGTAGTTTCTGTGCATGACTGCCCCTTCATGAACAGAGAGGAATCTCAAGGCCATGGAGGGTTTCCCTCGTTGGGAGTTGTGGGATGCCCCCTTCAAGGATTCCTTCTGTGACACAATTGAGACCTGTTGGGCAGCTCCAAAACATCCCACATGGAATGACTCCAGAGCACCGTTCAAGGATGGATGCCAGGGAAGCCCTCCTCGCATTCCAATTGCCTCTAGCAACAAGACAGTTGAGATCGGATGGCTCTGGGGGAGTAACCGGGGTGGCTGAGTTGAAATGGACGTTCGTGAGTATGGGGCCTAATGTGTGTTTGTGTCCATGAGGACCTTGGAATGGGGCGGTGGCATCGGGACTCTGAAGTATTTTCCTAAGGTTTTGACATAGGTCCCATGCACAAGTTTCCTCGTGGAGGCGAGATTTTTTCTGATGGGTGCCTCAGGAAACCCTCTATACTGGTATTGGAATCCAGGCTTTTGAGGAGAATGCCTGTAAACCAAAGCAATGGATCCGATTATGGTCTAGGATCCTGTCTGGTACCATCTCCTTCTCTGGGGACGTCCATCTATGGTATGAGTGGAGGTAGATGCTCAGCTGGTGTCACACCGCCCTTGTTTGTCCACAGAGACCTACATATTGGGATGGCCTCGGGGACTTTGGAGGGTTCTTTTAATTTGTACAATTTTGGACATTGGAATGGGCAGAATTCCCATGCATGGGGTAGGCACAGTCCTAATGTGTGGCTCGAGAGGCCCCAGCCTTGAGGGTGTGTGGCCCAGGACTTTGAGGACAGAAGTCTGAAAACACAGACTCAGCTTAGGTTTGGGGACATAGGTATGACAGACCCAAGCTACAAACCATGAGAAGAACTCTTCACGATATGAAGAAAGAGCGAGTCTGAGGCGCTTGCTCAGGCTTTGGTCTCCGGATTTTGTGTCAACGATGTCCGTGGAATGAGGGGAGGCCTCATGGGCAATGGACGAATCTTCCTCTCTGTGGATTTGGCCCATTCCCAATTGTTTTTCGTCAATCTGTGGGATGGGAGGTCTCCTTTCAGGTTTGTTACCTCAGGGGTCCCAACCAAAGAGGATTTCCAAAGCAGAGCCCTGGCAAGAGTGAAGGGACAACCCAAACTATGGTTAAAATTTGTGGCCTAGGGGCATGGCAGGCCCCATATGCTCTCTCTTCACCAGCCACTGAGAGGCCTTACTTGAGGACTGGGCTCAGGCTGAGGGTTACAATGTGTGTTTGTGACCAATGTGGCTCGCGAGCATGGGCGGGGCCTCATGGGCCACACTGGTTTCAAGTACACTGAAGTTTGGACAACATGCCAATCAAAAGGTCTCTTGCCATGGGTAAGGAGTTCTGATTTCTGCATCATTTTCAACCCTGGGCAGTGGTTGGAGATAAGGTCTAGGTTCGGAAGCCTGAAAACCGCAGTTGGGAGGAGAAGATGACCTAAGGCCATGGTGGGTGTGATGTGCTCACTGTGCGGTCAGCTGCCTGGTTGTTGGTTAGGAGGTTCGGGCTCAGTTTGTGTTAGACAGTGCTAGTGCCCAGGTTAGACTATATAATTTGTGTACAGTCGAGTGCCCTGTAGGTTGATCCTAATTTGAGGTGCCTGGGCAGCTCATTAGGCAAGATATTTTTTCTAGAGGGCAGGCACAGTGCTGCATTGTGGGTCGGGAATTGCCAAACTTGAGGGCTTCTGGGCCAGTAGTGTGAGGACAGAAATCTGAGAACACAAGCTAGACTTGGGCTTCAGGCCGAAGGCAAGGCAGGTTCCCCCTGCACATCTGAACCAATATCTCATGCATCTGAAGTCACGGAGAGGATCTGACGTTGGCTCAGGTTGTAGTTTCTGTGCATGACTGCCCCTTCATGAACGGAGAGGAATCTCAAGGCCATGGAGGTTTTCCCACGTTGGGAGTTGTGGGATGCCCCCTTCAAAGATTCCTTCTGCGGCACAATTGAGACCTGTTGGGCAGCACCACCACATCCCTTATGGAATGTATCCAGAGCACCGTGCGAGGATGGATGCCAGGGAAGCCCTCCTCGCATTCCAATTGTCTCCTAGCTACAAGACAGTTGAGATTGGATGGCTCTGCGGGAGCAACCGGGGTGTCTGAGTTGATATGGACTTTCCTGAGCATGGGCCTAATGTGTGTTTGTGTCCATGAGGAACTTGGAATGGGGCGGTGGCACCAGGACTCTGAAGTATTCTCCTAAGATTTTGACATAGGTCCCATGCACAAGTTTTTCGTGGAGACGAGTATTTTTCTGATGGGTGCCTCAGGAAACCCCCTATGCTGGTATTGAAATCCAGGATTTTGAGGAGACATGCCTGTAAACCAAAGCAATGGATCCGATTATGGTCTACGGTCCTCTCTGGTAACATATCCTTTTCTTTGGACATCCATCTATGGTATGAGTGGAGGTAGATGCTAAGCTGGTGTCAGTCCGCCTTTGTTTGTCCACAGAGACCTAGATATTGGGATGGCCTCGGGGACTTTGGAGGGTTTTCCTAATTTGTACAATTTTGGACAAAGGAAGGGGCAGAATTCCCATGCATGGGGTAGACACAGTCCTAATGTGTGGCTCCAGGGTCCTCAGCCTGGAGGGTGTGTGGTTCAGGACTTTGAGGACAGAAGTCTGAAAACAGACTCAGCTAGGTTTGGGGACGTAGGTATGGCAGGCCCAATCTACAAACCATGAGAAGAACTCTTCAGGACATGAAGAAAGAGCGAGTCTCAGGTGCTTGCTCAGGCTTTGGTCTGGATTTTGTGTCAACGATGGCCGTGGAATGTGGGGAGACCTCATGGGCCATGGACGAATCTTCCTCTCTGTGGATTTGGCCCATTCCCAATTGTTTTTCGTCAATCTGTGGGATGGGAGGTCTCATTTCAGGTTTGTTACCTCAGGTGTCCCAACCAAAGAGGAATTCCAAAGCAGAGCCCTGGGGAAGAGTGAAGGGACAACCCAAACTATGGTTAAAATTTGGGGCCTAGGGGCATGGCAGGCCCCACATGCTCTCTCTTCACCAGCCACTGAGAGGCCTTACTTGAGGACTGGGCTCAGGCTGAGGGTTACAATGTGTGTTTGTGACCAATGTAGCTCACGAGCATGGGCGGGGCCTCATGGGCCACACTGGTTTCATCTACACTGAACTTTGGACAACATGCCATTCACAAGATCTCTTGTCATGGTGAAGGATTTTGATTTCTTCATCATTTTCAACCCTGGGCAGTGGTTGGAGATAAGGTCTAGGTTCGGAAGCCTGAAAACCGCAGTTGGGAAGAGATGATGACCTAAGGCCATGGTGGGTCTGATGTGCTCAGTGTGCGGTCAGCTGCCCGGTTGTTGGTCAGGAGGTTCGGCCTCAGGTTGTGTCAGACAGTGCATTAGTGCCCAGGTTAGACTCTATAATTTGGGTACAGTCGAGTGCCGTGTAAGTTGATTCTCATTTGAGGTGCCCTGGCAGCTCATTGGGCAAGATATTTTTTTCTAGATCGCAGGCAGAGTGCTGCATTGTGGGTCCAGAATTGCCAAACGTGAGGGCTTCTGGGCCAGTAGTGTGAGGACAGAAGTCTGAGAACACAAGCTAGACTTGGGCTTCAGGCCGAGGGCAAGGCAGGTACCCCCTGCACATCTGAACCAATATCTCATGCATCTGAAGTCACGGCGAGGATCAGACGTTGGCTCAGGTTGAAGTTTCTTTGCATGACTGCCCCTTCATGAACGGAGAGGAATCTAAAGGCCATGGAGTTTTTCCCACGTTGGGAGTTGTGGGATGCCCCCTTCAAGGATTCCTTCTGCGGGACAATTGAGACCTGTTGGGCAGCTCCAAAACATCCCATATGGAATGAATCCAGAGCACCGTTCGAGGATGGATGCCAGGGAAGCCCGCCTCACATTCACATTGTCTCCTAGCAACAAGACAGTTGAGATCGGATGGCTCTGCGGGAGCAACCAGGGTGGCTGAGTTGAAATGGACTTTCCTGAGCATGGGGCCTAATGTGTGTTTGTGTCCATGAGGACCTTGGAATGGGGCGGTGGCACCGGGACTCTGAAGTATTCTCCTAAGATTTTGACATAGGTCCCATGCACAAGTTTCCTCGTGGAGACGAGATTTTTTCTGATGGGTGCCTCAGGAAACCCCCTATGCTGGTATTGGAATCCAGGCTTTTGAGGAGACATGCTTTTAAACCAAAGCAATGGATCCGATTATGGCCTAGGGTCCTCTGTGGTTCCATCTCCTTCTCTGGGGACATCCGTCTATAGTATGAGTGGAGGTAGATGCTCAGCTGGTGTCAGACCGCCCTTGTTTGTCCACAGAGACCTAGATATTGGGATGGCCTCGGGGACTTTGGAGGGTTCTCCTAATTTGTACAATTTTGGACAATGGAATGGGCAGAATTCCCATGCATGGGGTAGGCACAGTCCTAATGTGTGGCTCCAGGGGCCCCAGACTGGAGGGTGTGTGGCCCAGGACTTTGAGGACAGGAGTCTGAAAACACAAACTCAGCTTAGGTTTGGGGTCGTAGGTATGGCAGGCCCAATTTACAAACCGTGAGAAGAACTCTTCAGGATATGAAGAAAGAGCGAGTCTGAGGCGCTTGCTCAGGCTTTGGTCTCTGGATTTTGTGTCAACGATGGCCGTGGAATGTGGGGAGGCCTCATGGGCCATGGACGAATCTTCCTCTCTGTGGATTTGGTCCAGTCCCAATTGTTTTTCGTCAATCTGTGGGATGGGAAGTCTCCTTTCAGGTTTGTTACCTCAGGTGTCCCAACCAAAGTGGAATTCCAAAGCAGAGCCCTGGGGAAGACTGAAGGGTCAACCCGAACTATGGTTAAAATTTGGGGCCTAGGGGCATAGCAGGCCCCATATGCTGTCTCTTCATCCACCCACTGAGAGGCCTTACTAGAGGACTGGGTTCAGGCTGAGGGTCACAATGTGTGTTTGTGACCAATGTGGCTTACAAGCATGGGCGGGGCCTCATGGGCCACAGTGGTTTCAACTACACTGAAGTTGGGACAACATGCCAATCACAGGTCTCTTGTCATGGGGAAGGAGTTCTGATTTCTGCATCATTTTCAACCCTGGGCAGTGGTTGGAGATATGGTCTAGGTTCGGAAGCCTGAAACCGCAGTTGGGAAGAGATGATGACCTAAGGCCATGGTGGGTCTGATGTGCTCAGTGTGCGGTCAGCTGCTTGGTTGTTGGTCAGCAGGTTCGGGCTCAGGTTGTGTCAGACAGTGCATTTGTGCCCAGTTTAGACTCTATAATTTGGGTTCAGTCGAGTGCCTGTAGGTTGATCCTCATTTGAGGTGGCTGGGCAGCTCATTAGGCAAGATATTTTTTCTAGAGGGCAGGCACAGTGCTGCATTGTGGTTCGGGAATTGCCAAACTTGAGGGCTTCTGGCCAGTAGTGTGAAAACAGAAGTCTGAGAACACAAGCTAGACTTGGGCTTCAGGCCGAGGGCAAGGCAGGTACCCCCTGCACATTTGAACCAATATCTCATGCATCTGAAGTCACGGCGAGGATCAGACGTTGGCTCAGGTTGTAGTTTCTGTGCATGACTGCCCCTTCATGAACGGAGAGGAATCTGAAGGCTATGGAGGTTTCCAACGTTGGGAGTTGTGGGATGCCCCCTTCAAGGATTCCTTCTGTGGGACAATTGAGACCTGTGGGCAGCTCCAAAACATCGCATATGGAATGAATCCAGAGCACCGTTTGAGGATGGATGCCAGGGAATCCCGCCTCACATTCCAATTGTCTCCTAGAAACAAGACAGTATCGATCGGATTGCTCTGCGGGAGCAACCGGGGTGGCTGAGTTGAAATGGACGTTCCCGAGAATGGGGCCTAATATGTGTTTGTGTCCATGAGGACCTTGGAATGGGGCGGTGGCACTGGGACACTGAAGTATTCTCCTAAGATTTTGACATAGGTCCCATGCTCAAGTTTCCTCGTGGAGACGAGATTTTTTCTGATGGGTGCCTCAGGAAACCCCCTATGCTGGTATTAGAATCCAGGTTTTTGAGGAGACATGCCTGTAAACCAAAGCAATGGATCCGATTATGGCCTAGGGTCCTGACTGGTTCCATCTCCTTCTCTGGGGAATTCCATGTATGGTAGGAGTGGAGGTAGATGCTCAGCTGATGTCAGACTGCCCTTGTTTGTCCACAGAGACCTAGATATTGGGATGGGCTCGGGGACTTTGGAGGGTTCTCCTAAATTGTACAATTTTGGACAATGGAATGGGCAGTATTCCCATGCATGAGTAAGGCACAGTCCTTATGTGTGGCTCCAGCAGCCCCGGCCTCGAGGGTGTGTGGCCCAGGACTTTGAGGACAGATCTGAAAACACAGACTCAGCTTAGAATTGGGGATGTAGGTATGGCAGGCCCAATCTACAAACCATGTGAAGAACTCTTCAGGATATGAAAAAGAGCGAGTCTGAGGCGCTTGCTCAGGCTTTGGTCTCTGGATTTTGTGTCAACGATATCCGTGGAATGTGGGGAGACCTCGTGGGACATGGACGAATCTTCCTCTCTGTGGATTTGGCCCGGTCCCAATTGTTTTTCGTCAATCTGTGGGATGGGAGGTCTCCTTTCAGGTTTGTAACCTCAGGTGTCCCAACCAAAGAGGAATTCCAAAGCAGAGCCCTGGGGAAGAGTGAAGGGACAACCCAAACTATGGTTAAAATTTGGGGCCTAGGGGCATGTCAGGCCCCATATGCTGTCTCTTCACCAGCCACTGAGAGGCCTTACTTGAGGACTGGGCTCAGGCTGAGGGTCACAATGTGTGTTTGTGACCAATGTGGCCCACGATCATGGGCGGGGCCTCATGGGCCACACTGGTTTCATCTACACTGAACTTTGGACAACATGCCAATCACAAGGTCTCTTGCCATGGTGAAGGAGTTCTGATTTCTGCATCATTTTCAAACCTGGGCAGTCGTTGGTGATAAGGTCTAGGTTCGGAAGCCTGAAAAATCTACTTGGGAAGAGATGATGACCTAAGGCCATGGTGGGTCTGATGTTCTCAGTGTGCGGTCAGCTGCCTGGTTGTTGGTCAGGAGGTTCGGGCTCAGGTTGTGTCAGACAGTGCATTAGTGCCCAGGTTAGACTATATAATTTGGATACATTCGATTGCCGTGTAGTTTGATCCTTATTTGAGGTGCCCGGTGTGTTCCATAGACAAGATATTTTTTCTAGAGAGCTGGCAGAGTGCTGCATTGTGGGCCCGGAATTGCCAAACGTGAGGGCTTCTGGGCCAGTAGTGTGAGGACAGAAGTCTGAGACCACAAGCTAGACTTGGGCTTCAGGCCGAGGGCAAGGCAGGTTCCCCATACACATCTGAACCAATATCTCATGCATCTGAAGTCACGGCGAGGATCAGACGTTGGCTCAGGTTGTATTTCTGTGCATGACTGCCCCTTCATGAACGGAAGGAATCTCAAGGCCATGGAGGTTTTCCCACGTTGAGGTTGTGGGATGCCCCCTTCAAGGATTCCTTCTGCGGGACAATTGAGACCTTTTGGGCAGCTCCAAAACATCCCATATGGAATGACTCCAGAGCATCAATCGAGGATGGATTCCAGGGAAGCCCGCCTCGCATTCCAATTGTCTCCTAGCAACAAGACAGTGGAGATCGGATGGCTCTGCGGGAGCAACCTGGTTGGCTTAGTTGATATGGACTTTCCTGAGCATGGGGCCTAATGTGTGTTTGTGTCCATGAGGACCTTGGAATGGGGCGGTGGCACTGGGACTCTGAAGTATTCTCCTAAGATTTTGACATAGGTCCCATGCACAAGTTTCCTTGTGGAGACGAGATTTTTTCTGATGGGTGCCTCAGGAAACCCCCTATGCTGGTATTGGAATACAGGATTTTGAGGAGACATGCCTTTAAACCAAAGCAATGGATCTGATTAAGGCCTAGGGTCCTGTCTGGTACCATATCCTTCTCTGGGGAAATCCATCTATGGTATGAGTGGAGGTAGATGCTCAGCTGGTGTCAGACCGCCCTTGTTTGTCCACAGAGACCTACATATTGGGATGACCTCGGGGACTTTGGAGGGTTCTCCTAATTTGTACAATTTTGGACAATGGAATGGGCAGTATTCCCATGCATGGGGTAGGCACAGTCCTAATGTGTGGTTCCAGGGGCCCCAGCCTGGAGGGTGTGTGGCCCAGGACTTTGAGGACAGAAGTCTGAAAACACAAACTCAGCTTGGGTTTGGGGACGTATGTATGGCAGGCCCAATCTACAAACCATGAGAAGAAATCTTCAGGATATGAAGAAAGAGCGAGTCTGAGGCGCTTGCTCAGGCTTTGGTCTCTGGATTTTGTGTCAACGATGGCCGTGGAATGAGGGGAGGCGTCATGGGCCATGGACGAATCTTCCTCTCTGTGATTTGGCCCGGTCCCAATTGTTTTTCGTCAATCTGTGGGATGGGAGGTCTCCTTTCATGTTTGTAACCTCAGGTGTCCCAACCAAAGAGGAATTCCAAAGCAGAGCCCTGGGGAAGAGTGAAGGGACAACCCAAACTATGGTTAAAATTTGGGGCCTAGGGGCATGTCAGGCCCCATATGCTGTCTCTTCACCAGCCACTGAGAGGCCTTACTTGAGGACTGGGCTCAGGCTGAGGGTCACAATGTGTGTTTGTGACCAATGTGGCTTGCGAGCATGGGCGGGGCCTTATGGGCCACACTGGTTTCATCCACACTGAACTTTGGACAACATGCCAATCAAAAAGTCTCTTGCCATGGTGAAGGCGTTCTGATTTCTGCATCATTTTCAACCCTGGGCAGTCGTAGGATATAAGGTCTAGGTTCGAAAGCCTGAAAACCGCAGTTGGGAAGAGATGATAACCTAAGGCCATGGTGGGTCTGATGTGCTCAGTGTGCGGTTAGCTGCCTGGTTGTTGGTCAGGAGGTTCGGGCTCAGGTTGTGTCAGAAGTGCATTAGTGCCCAGTTTAGACTATATAATTTGGATACATTCGATTGCCGTGTAGTTTGATCCTTATTTGAGGTGCCCGGTGTGTTCCATAGGCAAGATATTTTTTCTAGAGAGCAGGCAGAATGCTGCATTGTGGGTCCGGAATTGCCAAACGTGAGGGCTTCTGGGCCAGTAGTGTGAGGACAGAAGTCTGAGACCACAAGCTAGACTTGAGCTTCAGGTGGAGGGCAAGGCAGGTACCCCATGCACATCTGAAACAATATCTCATGCATCTGAAGTCACGGCGAGGATCAGACGTTGGCTCAGGTTGTAGTTTCTGTGCATGACTGCCCCTTCATGAACGGAGAGGAATCTCAAGGCCATGGAGGTTTTCCCACGTTGGGGTTGTGGGATGCCCCCTTCAAGGATTCCTTCTGCGGGACAATTGAGACCTTTTGGGCAGCTCCAAAACATCCCATATGGAATGACTCCAAAGCACCGTTCGAGGATGGACTCCAGGGAAGCCCGCCTCGCATTCCAATTGTCTCCTAGCAATTAGACAGTGCAGATCGGATGGCTCTGCAGGAGCAACCTGGTTGGCTGAGTTGATATGGACTTTCCTGAGCATGGGGCCTAATGTGTGTTTGTGTCCATGAGGACCTTGGAATGGGGCGGTGGCACTGGGACTCTGAAGTATTCTCCTAAGATTTTGACATAGGTCCCAAGCACAAGTTTCCTCGTGGAGACGAGATTTTTTCTGATGGGTGTCTCAGGAAACCAACTATGCTGGTAATGGAATCCAGGATTTTGAGGAGACATGCCTTTAAACCAAAGCAATGGATCCGATTAAGGCCTAGGGTCCTGTCTGGTACCATATCCTTCTCTGGGGACATCCATCTATGGTATGAGTGGAGGTAGATGCTCAGCTGGTGTCAGCCCGCCCTTGTTTGTCCACCGAGACCTACATATTGGGATGACCTCGGGGACTTTGGAGGGTTCTCCTAATTTGTACAATTTTGGACAATGGAATGGGCAGTATTCCCATGCATGGGGTAGGCACAGTCCTAATGTGTGGCTCCAGGTGCCCCAGCCTGTAGGATGTGTGGCCCAGGACTTTGAGGACAGAAGTCTGAAAACACAAACTCAGCTTTGGTTTTGGGGACGTAGGTATGGCAGGCCCAATCTACAAAACATGAGAAGAAATCTTCAGGATACGAAGAAAGAGCGAGTCTGAGGCGCTTGCTCAGGCTTTGGTCTCTGAATTTTGTGTCAACGATGGCCGTGGAATGAGGGGAGGCCTCATGGGCCATGGACGAATCTTCCTCTCTGTGGATTTGGCCCAGTCCCAATTGTTTTTCGTCAATCTGTGGGATGGGAGGTCTCCTTTCACGTTTGTAACCTCAGATGTCCAAACCAAAGAGGAATTCCAAAGCAGAGCCCTGGGGAAGAGTGAAGGGACAACCCAAACTATGGTTAAAATTTGGGGCCTAGGGGCATGGCAGGCCCCATATGCTGTCTCTTCATCCAGCCACTGAGAGGCCTTACTTGAGGACTGGGCTCAGGCTGAGGGTCACAATGTGTGTTTGTGTCCAATGTGGCCCGTGAGCAGGGGCCGGGCCTCATGGGCCACACTGGTTTCAACTACACTGAACTTTGGACAACATGCCAATCACAAGGTCTCTTGCATGGTGAAGGACTTCTGATTTCTGCATCATTTTCAACGCTAGACAGTGGTTGGAGATAAGGTCTAGGTTCGGAAGCCTGAAAACCGCAGTTGGGAAGAGATGATGACCAAGGCCATGGTGGGTCTGATGTGCTCAGTGTGCGGTCAGCTGCCTGGATGTTGGTCAGGAGCTTCGGGCTCAGGTTGTGTCAGACAGTGCATTAGTGCCCAGGTAGACTATGTAATTTGGGTACAGTCGAGTGCCGTGTAGGTTGATCCTCATTTGAGGTGCCTGGGCAGCTCATTAGGGAAGATATTTTTTCTAGAGGGCAGGCAGAGTGCTGCATTGTGGGTCCGGAATTGCCAAACGTGAGGGCTTCTGGGCCAGTAATGTGAGGACAGAAGTCTGAGACCACAAGCTAGACTTGGGCTTCAGGCCGAGGGCAAGGCAGGTACCCCCTGCACATCTGAACCAATATCTCATTCATCTGATGTCACGGCATGGAAGACGTTGGCTCAGGTTGTAGTTTCTGTGCATGACTGCAACTTCATGAACGGAGAGGAATCTCAAGGCCATGGAGGTTTTCCCACGTTGGGAGCTGGATTAAGGATTCCTTCTGCGGGACAATTGAGACCTGTTTGCCAGCTCCAAAACATCCCATAATCAATGACTCCAGAGCACCGTTCAAGGATGGATGCCAGGGTAGCCCGCCTCGCCTTCCAATTGTCTCCTAGCAACAAGACAGTGGAGATCGGATGGCTCTGCGGGAGCAACAGGGGTGGCTGATTTGAATTGGACAGCTCCTGAGAATGGGGCATAATGTTTGTTTGTGTCCATGAGGACCTTGGAATGGGGCGGTGGCACTGGGACTCTGAAGTATTCTCCTTAGATTTTGACATAGGTCCTATGCACAAGTTTCTTCGTGGAGACGAGATGTTTTCTGATGGGTGCCTCAGGAAACCCCCTATGCTGGTATTGGAACCAGGATTTTGAGGAGACATGCCTTTAAACCAAAGCAATGGATCCGATTATGGCCTAAGGTCCTGTCTGGTTACATCACCTTCTCTGGGGACATCCATCTATGGTATGAGTTGAGGTAGATGCTTAGCTGGTGTCAGACCGCCCTTGTTTGTCCACAGAGACCTACATATTGTGATGGCCTTGGGGACTTTTGAGGGTTATCCTAATTTGTACAATTTTGGACAATGGAATGGGCAGAATTACCATGCCTGGGTTAGTCACAGTCCTAATGTGTGGCTCCAGGGACCCTAGACTGGCGGGTGTGTGGCCCAGGACATTGAGGACAGGAGTCTGAAAACACAAACTCAGCTTAGGTTTGGGGACGTAGGTATTGCAGTCCCGATCTACAAACCATGAGAAGAACTCTTCAGGATTAAATACAGAGCGAGACTGAGGCGCTTGCTCAGGCTTTGGTCTCTGGATTTTGTGTCAACAATGGCTGTGGAATGTTGGGAAGCCTCATGGGCCATGGACGTATATTCCTCTCTGTGGATTTGGCACTGTCCCAATTGTTTTTCGTCAATCTGTGGGATGGGAGGTCTCCTTTCAGGTTTGTTACCTCAGGTGTCCCAACCAAAGAGGAATTCCAAAGCAGAGCCCTGTGGATGAGTGAGGGGACTACCAAAACTATGGTTAAAATTTGGGGCGTAGGGGCATGGCAGGCCCCATATGCTCTCTCTTCATCCAGCCCCTGAGAGGCCTTACATGAGGACTGGGCTCAGGCTGTGGGTCACAATGTGTGTTTGTGACCAATGTGGCCCGCGAGCATGGGCGAGGCCTCATGGGCCACACTGGTTTCAACTACACTGAACTTTGGACAACATGCCAATCACAAGGTCTCTTGCCATAGGGAAGGAGTTCTGATTTCTGCATCATTTTCAACCATTGGCAGTGGTTGGAGATAAGGTCTAGGTTGTGGATCCTGAAAACCGCAGTTGGGAAGAGATGATGACCTAAGGCCATGGTGGGTCTGATGTTCTCAGTGTGCAGTCAGCTGCCTGGTTGTTGGTCAGGAGCTTCGGGCTCAGGTTGTATCAGACAGTGCATGAGTGCCCAGGTTAGACTATATAATTTGGGTACAGTTGAGTGCCGTGTAGGTTGATCCTCATTTGAGGAGCATGGGAAGCTCATTAGGCAAGATATTTTTTCTAGAGGGCAGGCAGAGTGCTGCATTGTGGGCCCGGAATTGCCAAACTTGAGGGCTTCTGTGTAAGTAGTGTGAGGACAGAAGTCTGAGAACACAAGCTAGACTTGGGCTTCAGGCCGAGGGCAAGGCAGGTACCCCCTGCACATCTGAACCAATATCTCATGCATCTGAAGTCACAGCGAGGATCACACGTTGGCTCAGGTTGTAGTTTCTGTGCATGACTGCAACTTCATGAACGGAGAGGAATCTCAAGGCCATGGAGGTTTTCCGACGTTGGGAGTTGTGGGATGCCCCCTTCAAGGATTCCTTCTGCGGCACAATTGAGACCTGTTGGGCAGCTCCAAAACATCCCATATGGAATGACTCCAGAGCACCGTTCGAGAATGGATGCCTGGGAAGCCACCCTCGCATTCCAATTATCTCGTAGCAACAAGACAGTGGAGTTCGGATGGCTCTGCGGGAGCAACCTGGTTTGCTGAGTTAATATGGACTTTCCTGAGCATGGGGCCTAATGTGTGTTTGTGTCCATGAGGACCTTGGAATGGGGCGGTGGCACTGGGACTCTGAAGTATTCTCCTAAGATTTTGACATAGGTGCCATGCAGAATTTTCCTCGTGGAGACGAGATTTTTTCTAATGGGTGCCTCAGGAAACCCCCTATTATGGTATTACATTCCAGGATTTTGAGGAGACATGCCTTTAAACCAAAGCAATGGATCCCATTATGGCCTAGGGTCCTGTCTGGTACCATATCCTTCTCTGGGGACATCCATCTATAGTATGAGTGGAGGTAGATGCTCAGGTGGTGTCAGACCGCCCTTGTTTGTCCACAGAGACCTACATATTGGGATGGCCTCGGGGACTTGGAGGGTTCTCCTAATTTGTACAATTTTGGACAATGGAATGGGCAGAATTCCCATGCATGGGGTAGGCACAGTCCTAATGTGTGGCTCCAGGGCCCCATCCTTGATGGTGTGTGGCCCAGAACTTTGAGGACAGAAGTCTGAAAACACAGACTCAACTTAGGTTTGGGGATGTACGTCTGGCAGGCCCAATCTACAAACCATGAGTAGAACTCTTCAGGATATGAAGAAAGAGTGAGTCTGAGGCGCTTACTCAGGCTTGGGTCTCTGGATTTTGTGTAAACGATATCCTTGGAATGTGGGGAGACCTCATGGGCCATGGACGAATCTTCCTCTCTTTGGATTTGGCCCGGTCCCAATTGTTTTTCGTCAATCTGTGGGATGGGAGGTCTCCTTTCATGTTTGTAACCTCAGGTGTCCCAACCAAAGAGGAATTCCAAAGCAGAGCCCTGGGGAAGAGTGAAGGGACAACTCAAACTATGGTTAAAATTTGGGGCCTAGGGGCATGTCAGGCCCCATATGCTGTCTCTTCACCAGCCACTGAGAGGCCTTACTTGAGG